>NC_090272.1:91647525-92301161 GCF_040414725.1 Anabrus simplex | reverse complement strand
TAGTGATAACAGTGATTATTAATTTAAGGGGGCAAGTGCCCAAAAATCATCCCTTCTTTAAGTCTGACCTTCAGGGGATGAATATCAACAAAGCCTCGCAAACACAATACTGTTGAGATTGGGAGAGAACAAGAGCTGACCAAGGGATGTCTGATTGGAAAGGGACTATCAAGGAACGTGGCACAACTAAATGTCAGCCTCAGCTAGGGGTCCCATGGTCATCACTTCACACACTGAAGTTTAGAACCCCTTCAGAAGTCACTCCAGGTAAGTTGTCTAAGACCAGCAAGGGTTAGTTGCATTGAATGTATTCTATCCCTCCCGTAGATTTGTAGTAGAAGCTAAAGGCAATTTGACCTTGTGAGATTACAGTCGACGTACAGACCAATCAAGAGTGTGTGGAAAGAGAAACAGGTCTCACAAGATAGATCAATAAGTAAAGGAACAGTTATGGTAAAAATGTTTAATATTTAAAATATATGTTTAACACAGTAATATTGCAGTACACTGGAAATAATTAAAAATTATATTTAAATGTAGCAATAGTAATTGATTTATATATATTTTGTAATAAAGCATGGCCAGTGTACATCTGATCTACTGACCTAGTTTGATGGTTATGAATTTCTTTCCTGTACCTAATATCTGTGTTTAAGGCGATCATACTTTTTAAGAAAATTTGTACATGAGTAGTGCTTCAGAGTATGCCTTATGCATTCTGACAGGTAAGATGTTCATGTCCCTGTATATCTCAGTGGAGCGTTTCAAATAGCTGTATTTATAAATTAATCTTAAGGCCATTTTCGACCCGTTTATTTCATCTCTGTTGCATGAATGTAAAGAAGATGCGAGTGAATAAGCGAGAAATATATGCTTCTAAGCTGCCGTGCAGTTAATCCTAGGTCCTGTAATCTTTTCAACACTCCTAAGACAGTAGTCATTTGATGTTCAGTGTGTGTGTGGTTATTTTCCCTTACCAGGATGAAATTGTGTACAGAATAAGACCTAAGTATGTAAATAAACTATCTCTTTCCACAATGTGAGTCTTAATTTTTACTTTATTTAAAGAGATTGTTGCATAAGATGGCTTGTGAAAAAACATATCTGTATACTTAGTTTTAGAAGTGTTTAAAACTTGTAGCCCATTAGGAGAGGATCTCGGTCTCTTTGTATTTTATCTGTTATTTGTTTTTTAGTGTCATATTCATAAAAAAATATCATCTGCAAATAACAGTAATTTACCAAATAGTGTCAGTTTTCCTATATCATTTATAAATATCAGAAAGAGTATTGGTCCAAATACTGACCCCTGGGGGGACACCAAATGTAACTGTCGGTTGTAGTCTGATTAAGGCCGGTCTCCACTGATTAACATTTAACACCACATGTTAAATTTAACATGTTACAATTGACATGTATATTGTGATTGTCTTTTCCAATTGACTTTGCATGTTAACTCAGAATGTTCAGGTGAACACTTTTAACATGTTGGCGTGTTTTGGGCGATAACTAGCTCAGAAAGAAAGAGAATAGAAGCTTTTGAAATGTGGTGTTACAGAAGAATGCTGAAGGTGAGAAGGATAGATCGGATCACAAATGAAGAGATACTGAATCGAATTGGCGAGAGGAGATAGATTTGGCTAAATTTGATGAGAAGAAGAGAGAATGATAGGACATATCTTAAGACACCCAGGACTTGTTCAGTTGGTTTTTGAAGGAAGTGTAGGTGGTAAGAATGGTAGGGGTAGACCAAGGTATGAGTGTGACAGGCAGATTGGAGTAGATGTAGGATGCAATAGTTACGTAGAAATGAAAAGGTTAACACAGGATAGGGTGGCATGTAGCGCTGCATCAAACCAGTCTATGGAATGATGACTCAAACACAGAGGAATGAGGTAGTTTCCCGTTTATTTCCTCACTGAGCCAGAAGTTGCTAATACATATCAGTCTGCCAAACCCACCGAAAAGCATGCACCAACCGACCCTATGAGTGATGTTTTCATACCATTCATAACATTCGTGCATAAGGAACGGTATTACTGGCATCGCCCACGGGCGTGTATTCCGGCTTCCAGCGCATTTGGCGGCAAACGAGTCAAGTCTAACGTGACGTCACTGGGAAGATACAGTGAGCTTTGAACTCGCCACTCGCTTTGAAGTCTTGGTTGTGTTGAGTCTTCAGGTGATAAATAGTGAGGTTTGTGTTCTAAAATCTAACTAACCGGTGTAAACACTTCGTTTCTCATTTAACAGACGATTGGTTTCTTCAGTGTTCTAAGTATTTAAGTAAAATGAGTAAAAATAGAACTGACTGTGCCGTTGCTCTGTGTAGTAATAACATTGGTTATAAAACTCAGGCATGGGCGCCCGCAAGGGGGGGGCACTTGCCCCCGCCCCTGGAATTCTAAAGATGTTTATGTTCAATTGTTTAATTATTATTAGATTATTTCATAAACTGAAATTACTGACAGTCATCTAGCATATGTTATAACTGGAAGTTTCTGTAAACAATTTAATGTTGCTGACGTCATATTGGTTTTTATATTCAAGAAAATTGTTAATGTGCCCCCCCTGGAAAAGATCCTGCGGGCGCCCATGAACTCAGGACATAGTTTACCATCGATTCCCAAAGAATAAGGCACTCCAAAATACATGGGTAGCTCGGTGCAAGCGAATGGACAAGATAAATATTAATAATGCAAGAATATGTTCAGAACATTTTCTTCCGGATGATTATGAACGAGACTTAAAAAATGAATTACTGGGTCTCCCAATACGGAAGATATTAAAATCGGACGCTGTTCCTTCCCAGAAAATACCGAATTGGCATGGAAATAAAACTGAGGCTAGTGCATTAAGTCATATTAACTTTTCTTAATCTCGGCTTTTATGTTTGTCTTTAAATTTAAAATTACATTTCAGTAACATATACCGGGCGAGTTGGCTGTGCGCTTGCATCCGGGAGATAGTGGGTTCGAATCCCACTGTCGGCAGCCCTGAAGATGGTTTTCCGTGGTTTCCTATTTTCACACCAGGTAAATGCTGGGGCTGTACCTTAATTAAGGCCAGGGCCACTTCCTTCCCACTCCTAGCCTTTTCCTATCCCATCGTCGCCATAATACCTATCTGTGTCGGTGCAACGTAAAGCCAATTGTAAAAAAAATACAATGAAGAAAATGGAAATTGCAACACCCAGAAGGAGTGGTACTAAATTGCTGCAATGGAACATGCAGGACGAGTGTTCGGTTGTGATTCGATGATTACATTTTCAGATCCCTCTGACCGCAAGTTTGGACAACAATCAATACAGGATGTGCCCACTGTGAGCTGCAATACATTGATGAATTCGTCGAGGCATGGAGTCAATAAGGCTCTGGAACGCTTCCTGAGGAATTGTGGCCCATGCTTGCTGCACTGCACGGGTCAGTTACTCCAGAGTTGTGGGTGGCTGAGGACGGTTGGCCAGTTGTCGACCCATCATGGCACACACATGCTCAATAGGACTGAGGTCCGGAGATCTGGCGGGCCATTCTAAGGTTGTGATGTCGTGGAGAGCTTCTCTGGAGATGAGTGCAGTGTGAACCCGGGCATTGTCCTGCTGAAACATCCCATTAGCAATGTTCGCCATTATAGGGACAACCACTGGATTGAGTACCCTATCAACGTACTTACTGTCGAGCAGTCATAGTGCCCTCAACAAGTACTAATTGTGATTTCACGTTAAAGCCAATAGCTCCCCAGACCATAATGCTTGGTGTTGGCCCTGTGTGCCTCTCGACAATAAGATCTGGGCGGCCGTCGATCTTTCTGGACACCAGGCCAGCCTTACACGTCGCTCTTGTGGGGTCAATGGAACACCTTCTTCAGGAACACGGGCTCGTAAGCCAGCTGCACGCAGGCTATTACCAACTGTTTGTTGTGTAACTTGGGGTGCCACAGTTGCTCGAATTTGCGCTGCTGTTGCATGGGGTTCCATCCGAGCCATCCGAATGTTGCGGCGATCCTCTCTCACAGTTGTCTGTCGCGCTGGGCCTGTGCCGGGTCTACGAGTGTGGGTACCTTCATTTGACCACTGCTGCCATACACGTTGTACCGTAGATGCCTGTCGGCCAACACGTGCAGCGACAGTCCTTAGCGATAATCCAGCCTCACACAGCCCAATTAGCCGAGCCCTCTCAAACGGCGACAGTTGTTGATAGCGTGCTCTTCTCTGTCAAGGCATGTTTGACGGGGAACACTTCACTGCAAGTCAACTACGCTACTCCAGAGTCCGTATACTGGAGTTGATTCCTCCGCGACCAATCACGTGGGGAGACCTGTAGCAACAATCCAATGGGTCTGAAACTTTGATCGTTTACATACCTACATGGCATCGTTCCGTATCTTGAAAATCAACACAAGCGACCAATGCCTTCATGGTGTTGCAATTTCCATTTTCTTAAGTGTAGTAACATACTCAGAAACCAACAAGACCTTCCTTTTCTGTTTAGGCTATAATTGAGCGAGAACACCGCAGTGACACGAGATCAGTTAGAAAAAGGGCCGTAACAGCATTAGACTCCTTATCTCCGAAGAAACTGAAACTAGACCAGGCAACCAACACAGAAACCGCTCCTCATGCAGATATATTAATGAAAGACCAGGAAATTTTGGAGCTAAAGAAAGAATTAGTGATTCTGCGGAAGAAAAATACTCTCCTGGAGCAAAAAATTGCTGCTCTGAGGAAAGTTAAATGTAAGAAACACGTGATATCTGCCAAGTGACCTATGCCTTACAAAATTAGATGTGAAACTATAAGTAAAGAAGTAATGGCAATTTTGTCCCAGTGTTTTACAACAGGTCAAAAACGATGTTTGCTGAAAAGGAAAAAAACGAGTCAGATGGAGCCCTGAAGATATTGCACATGCACTCTCTTTAAGAGCACTTTCCCTCAGAGCGTTCGCTTATTTGAGGGAAAGGAAATACGGTACCCTTTACCCTGTCGGTCAACTCTTCAGAGGTTGACAAAAGAGTTTAAATGCAGACCAGGCATTTTGAAAGAAGTGTTAAATTTAATCAAAGCTAGGTCACAAATGTTTAAACCATTCGAGGCAATGGCTGTTTTAAGCTTCGATGAAATGAATATTGACGGTCGTCGCGTGAGTTATGATTCCTCCGATGATGTGATACTCGGGCCGCACAAAAATGTTCAGTGACTGATTCGCAGTATATTTTCAAAATGGAAACAGCCTGTGTATTACGACTTCAATGTTACGATGACAAGCACATTGTTGCAAATAACTGTCAAAGAGCTTGAAGGTGCTGGAGTGAGTGACGTTGCTGACGTTGCTGTTACTTGCGACATCGGGAGGGGGAAAATGCATAAGTATGGAAAGAACTTGGGATATCTACAAGCAAGACATATTTTTTTCCAACCTTGTGGATAGTAATCGGAAAGTTTGGGTGTCCTTCGACGTCCCTCGCTTGTTAAAACTATTACGTGATCATTTCCTTGATGATGGAATCAATTGCCAGATGGGACTACTGTGACAAAGACTCCTAAGGCATCAGAAAAGTGACCTTTCAATCGTACACCATATATCAGAGGTTCACCTGAACGTTACTGGACGTGTTCGTCAAAATGTTAGAATGGCTTCACAGCTGTTTTCACGTCACACTGCCCAAGCAATTAAATATATTCTTTCTACACAAATATGAGGGGAATATTATTGAATTAATAAATGATGTATTCGATGTTTTGAACTCAAGGGTCCCTAACGACGAAAAAGCTCCCCTTAGAAGATGTTATGGCCTCAAACATCGAAGTTAAGGAAACACTTTAAAAAGATTTTTTGACATTTGCTCGAGTACGCGGCTGGGGAAAAGAAACAGTCTCCAGCCGTTCCAGAAAGGGTTTTTAATAACTTATCCATAAACTTCCTTATCGGACTATTTGGAGATGTGAAAGGCATTGGGACATTTTGACTTCCAGACTGAATCAAGACTGCCTGGAAAATTATATTTCTTGACTTCGGGGTCTCTGTATATTTTATAAGAATCCCACTCCTTTCGAGGTGAAGAACAGAATGGGACTCTTAATGCTAACTGGGAACGCGAACGACATGCCTCTATCTCGTGGAGCCTCTGTTGCTCAAGACAGAAGTCAACTTTCTACATTTTCTGACCCCCTGTCACCTAACGAAGGAACTGAAGAAGAATTCCAGAATTTCTTTTCCAGCGAACTTTGCATCGAAGTGACTGACAACCCGTCTGATGTTTTGAGTTTTGATAGAAGTGAAGAAAACTTGATACTGACCTAAGCAGTTTAACGATCCCCAATGAAAATGTAACAGACGATGCTTTAAAATACTTGGCAGGTTACGTCACCTACAAGTGTAAAAACATTGACAGTTCGTTGGGAACAAAAACGGATATATGTCATCTTGATACGAAACTATCCTCTGAAAAAGACTGGATCGCTATTATTTGTAAAGGTTCCCCTGAGTGGTTGGCTGCGACAATGGAGTTTGAATTATTTTTGCTTCCTTCCACCGGCACTGTATTTCAAGTTGCTACAAAGTAACGGAAACATTAACATCAACTATACACACGAAATTTCCTGAAGTCGATAGGAAAATCATTGCCTTATATGTAAGGACAAGGACTTTCATTCGTATCAGACATCTGAACAAAAAGGCCAAATGGGAATCAATGAAGAAGAATACAGTAAAGAAGAACCTACTCTGGTTGGTATCTCCTTAACAGCCATAGATTACATTTCCTGCCTTAACATAAAAAAATAAGCTTTAGCCGGTGACAGTGTCGCTAACTTCAACTTTTGAAGGATATTTCACATATACCGTGGCAAAAAACAGCCCACTGAGCGCCGTAACCTGCAGATAGTGGAAGGATAGCCTTGCGAAATCCACATCCGTCTTGTCTGATAAAGAAGACTACCTATTCATTGTAATATGATTATTAACAAAAGAAACATGCCTAACTAAGGCTTACGAGACTGGCACATTCATTATGCACTATAATTTGCCCTACGATAAATATTTTCTATTTTTTCTCTCATTCATTAAACATATCCATGATTTAAATATATGTTACAAGTCATGAAAGAAAAACATTCCTGTTTGAAAGCGCAAAAGAAACGATAAATATTACTTTGCATTCAGCATTTAATGCAAGAAAATACTACGGACCGCAGATGTGTTCTTCCCGATTACGTCACAAGCCGCTGACCAATGGCAGCACACATGCCCGGAATGGCCTACCTGTTGAGTATTCTAAGTTCCTTGGGCATCGCCTATACCTCGGTGACATTCATATTGTCAGCCAAGTATAAGACTGAGACAGGTCAATGAAAGTAACAAATTTATTCTAGCCCATACCAGAAGACATAGTGCACTGTAAACACTACATCTCGCCAGCAAAGCCATTACAGGGAGTCACTAGCGTTAATTACTAAGAAAGATGATATTCCGGCACCATCTACTGTTTTCTCAGGACTTTCATCTGATATACAAAATGATATTATTGAAGCGATAGCTACTTTTATGGCCAGCGAAATTAAAGGCGAGGTTAAGAAAGCAAGCTTTATTTCCGGTTTTTGTATGAAAGTACAGTCATTTCTAACAAAGCACCACTCTCGACTGTATTTAGATATATTAGTCCCAAAGGCGAAATTCGAGAGAGATTCTTGAGATTCAGTTACGTAAGCGGTAATCATTCTGCTGTTTCTCTCTCAAAACATCTCTCTGGAGTGTTACAAGAATTTCAGTGTAGTGAAAAGTTAGTGGCAGAAACATTTGATACCAGGACAGCACAGTGGGTTGCAGAAGTTAGTCAGGGATAAAATATGACCAGACTATATTTGTTCACTGCTATGGTCTTAGGCTCAACAGCAATCTGTTAACCACATCAAGGAATGCAAAGTATTTTTTCAGACCCTGTCTGGGTTAGCAAGGTTTTTCATCATCCCCTAAAAGGGCCGCTGCTCTCGACAAAGTAATACAGAGAAGATTACCAACAGTAGCGCCTACCCGATGGATATATGCTGGTAGGCTGGTTGAAGTTGTGTCCTCTGTCCATGCAGTCTCCTTGAATTCTTCAGAGAAATAACAGATAACGCAGACGAATGGGACGGCGGAACGAGAATTCAAGCTAAGGGTTACTATGTTACCCTGCAAGACTTTGATTTCTATTTCCTATTAAATTTATTTACTGAAGTGCTCCCTCAATATGATGTTCTGTATCAGATCCTTCAGAAGAAAATATGTGATATTGCCTTCTGCTCCGAAGAGATCCAGCAGTTTAAAGCGTTTTTGCAGACAACCAGAAATACTTCTGAAACTATGTGGTCAAAGTTGCAAGACAATGGAGGGAGGCAAGATTACCCTCAAAAGCACTTAGAGAATTGATTTTATAGCAACTTAGAAAACATCGTACCTACGATTGTATTTGGAAATAATTGACATCATATCCGTGCAACTATCAGTAAGATTTTCTGATATTAACATGCTGGAGCTCCTTCAGTTAACTAATATTGACCCGTTTAACATTTTCGCCAAGAAGTTCCCGAACAGTGCCTATCAGTCGTTAGTGAAGACCTATGGACGAAATTTCGACTGTATAAAACTGTCCGTCCTCTACACGAAGCCAGACCTTGTGAAAAATAATGCATATGACCTCTACTAATATTTGCACATCAGTGGTCTTAAAAATGCATATCCAGAAGCAACGAAATTGAATGACCTTATTGTCACCATCCCGACAACTAGCGCTTCCGCTGAGAGAAGCTTCTCGGCTTTAAAAAGGATACACACCTTCCATATAAATACACAAGTACAGGACAGGTTCTCTGCACTTCCTTTGATTGCGACTGAGAAGAAATTTGAGTGACTTATTGAAGAGGCCTAATTTATACGATGCTGTGATAGGCATTTCTGATGTCACAACATGCCGTCGTATCGACCTGAAGTACAAATAGGAAATGCAAAAGTTTACAAAGCCTTAAAGCTCCGTTAGAAATGAATTTTAAACTTTATGTTTATGAGTGCATGAGTAGCCTGCCATACGTTTTGCATTATGTGAACTATATTCAATTAGTGCATGATCGAGACTGATGTTGATGCTCACTAGTGTTCCATATATTATATACCATCTCATCATATCAATTATCAAGTCTTTCACTTTTACGAAATGACATCTGTACTGCTCATAAAATGCTGCGGTGCGAGCGACAATATATTCTCAGAAGGAGTGTGATAACACTTTTCAAAACATCACGCGTCGCCACTGCTCTGTGACGATTCCTCTTCAGCGATATTAAGTATGCCGGATCATTCCAGAAGTATTTCTGCTGACGTATTGTACTTATTTTGAATAAACAACACAGCGAGCTGTGCTATGTGGCTAAGCTTCAAAATAACCTACGTCCACGACTTACGTTGCTGTTACGAAAACTTGGTTATGTTTATTTGCTCCTGGCCTCAAAATTGGTGGCCTCAAAAATGGTGGCCACTGGCAGGAGACCAGTGTTTTACTTGGACTCGGTGGTATGATGCTTGATGGGACAGTAAAGACAAAAGAGTGATGTGTAATGGCGGTAGCCATGTGAAATGTTTGTTTGTGTCGTTGTGCAATAAATAGTATTTCCTATCTTTGTGGTTAATACTAGTTCGATGAATTAGTCCCTTAACGAAACAATGTGGTGACCCCAACGTGATAACAACGCGTAAAGTAAGAAAAGTTGCGATAGAATACGGCACGTAAGATTTCTTTTGTCAGTGAAAATTACGGGCACACGACCATGGAAAGGTTAGTGAAACAACGTTTACAAAGGCGTATAACGAACTAATGCGCGAAGTTCAACTAGCGAAGTACCAGTAGTTGATCTGGAATCGGCACAGAAGATGCTGATGAAATTGGAGAGGTTAAGTTCCGACCTTTCCCCACTAGATGAAAAAATATTAGAACTAACATTGGAACAAGAGGACGATGTTTATAACAGTGAGTACGAGGCAATTGTAATAAATAGAGACAATTTGGACGAAGTTAAGTTAAAGATGACGAATTTATGTACTGAAAATGTAGGCATAGTTAAAGACCACAAATCGGATATTTCAACTACAGCTAAAAAGAATTTAAAACTACCTAAGTCTGAACTAGCCAAGTTGGGGGGTGGGGATAAATGATTGGCTCGAATTCTGGAGCATGTTTAAAAGTCCATGATGATTGTGTATAATCTGAAGGTAAATTTCAGTATCTGATTCAGTGCACCAAACCTGCAAGTCGAGCTGGTAAATAGCTCCCTGCCACGACCGAAAACTATCCAAAGGTTATAGTCTGTATAAAGGAACGGTTTGGACGTGAAGATCATTTGACTAAGTATTACGTACCGAGCTCGATAGCTGCAGTCGCTTAAGTGCGGCCAGTATCCAGTAATCGGGAGATAGTGGGTTCGAGCCCCACTATCGGCAGCCCTGAAGATGGTTTTCCGTGGTTTCCCATTTTCACACCAGGCAAATGCCGGGGCTGTACCTTAATTAAGGCCACGGCCGCTTCCTTCCACTTCCCAGGCCTTTGCTCTCCCATCGTCGCCATAAGACATATCTGTGTCGGTGCGACGTAAAGCAAATAGCAAAAAAAAAAAAAAGTTATTACGTTAGGGAGCTTATTGGGTTAGTCATCCAGAATGTGTCCCATAAGAAAGATAAATCAGGGATAGCCGCCTTGTATGATACACTAGAGAGCAAGTTAAGAGCTTTAGAATCCATAGGTGTAACAAGGGATAAATATGGGTCAATGTTGTTCCCCCTTGTAGAATCGTGCTTACCTTAAGATGTTTTAAGGCTATGGCACAGAAATCAATCATCAGCGAATTAAGATTTTATCAGTCCACATAAAGATAAACTGGATACTCTTCTTAATTTCCTCAAACGTGAAGTGGAGGGAGAAGAAAGGATTACCTTTGCGCAGGCAGGTTTCGATTTAGCCGATAGGAAAAAACAAAGAGAAGGGAAGAGGGAAAATTTCTGAAGACACATAGCTACCAACTGCGAGTTCATTGTTCTCTGCGAAATTTGATGGCAAGAAGCGAAAGTGTGTGTTTTGCAGCAAAACACATGAGAGTAATGAATGTCACCTTGCTCAACAAATGAGCTTGGAAGAAAAGCGTAACAAGCTAGCCAAAGAAAACTGTGGTTTTGCATGCCTGAAGTTAGGTTACAGAGCCAAGAATTACAAGGCACACATTCGATTCCCCTTGTGCACTAACCCTCGTGTTGTTATTATGTGCCATAAACTAAATGTGCAAAGGGCTGTAGAGAAACCTGAACCTAGAACTCGGGAAGGCGGGGAAAAGGGAAAACCAGAGCAATATCTCCATGAACATTCAGAGTGCCACAAAAGAGGTGTTTCTTCAAACATTATGTATCAAGCTGACGCATAACGGGAAGCAGAAAAAGGTCCGAGTATTGATAGACAGTGGAACCGAGAGATCCTACATCTTGCAGAAGACAGCTGAGGAAATGAGATGCAAACCTTTGAAAACAAAGACGATGTTTCATAAGTTGTTTGGAGGCGCTGAGACCTGTGAAAAAGACCACCATTTGTATAATGTAGAGGTGAGCAGCTGTGATGGTTCATATAGCACAACGTTGCAGTTAATTGACCAGAAGGTAATTTGTGGTAAAATTCCAAAATGAAGTTTGGGCTCTGGATGAAAGAGATGAGGGAGAGAAAGATATGGCTCTCAGATGTGGGAACTGATCCGGCTGACGTGGAAGTTCTTCTAGGAGCTGTTGTTGCTAGAAGTATTTTGATGGATGAAATGCATAAGATTGAATCAGGATTGGCAGCCGTTAAGACTGCGCTTGGCTGAACTGTGACTGGCAGACTGAAGGAAGAGGAGAGTGACACTCTAGCTCTATATACAACCTCACTGTTCATTCAATATGCTTCGATAGCTAACTTATGGAACTTGGATACCATAGGAATATATGTTCCAGTGGAAAACAAATCGAGAGAAGAAATGGAAGAAGCCGCACGTAACTACTTTCAAAATACAGTAAAAGTTAATGGCGATGGCCGATATGAAGTTGCGTTACCTTGGCTGGAGAACCGTCTGTATCTACAGAACAACAAGGAGATAGCAGAAAAGAGACTGATCTCTGTTTCGAACAGGCTGATCAAGGAAGGAGAGTTTGAGGATTTCGGAAAGGCGTTTCAGGAGTGGACAAATGAGGGCATCATTGAAGAGGTTCCAGAGGAAGAAAAAGATCGGTGCTATTATTTACCACGCCGAGGAATATTCAAACACAACTCTACCACTAAGGTGAGACCAGTTTTTGATGGTTCCGGCAAGTCAAAGAATACGCCTTCATTGAACGAGTACCTCGAGAAAGAACCTAATTTACTACTACAAATCCCCACGCTTCTTTTGATGTTTTGGAAGAATAGGATAGGGGTGATTTCGGATATTAGAAAGGCTTTTCTTCAGATATCCGTCCAAGAAACTGACCGTGATTGGTTACGCTTCTTATGGTGGAACGATTTAGAGAGGAGAGAATTAAACGCATTTCTTCACTGTCGAATAGTATTTGGACTGAACTACAATCCATTTCTGCTAGAAGTAGTGTTAGATCTGCACTTGAAACATAGTACAGACTACCGAGAGACAGCTGAAAAGTTGAGAAACTCCTTTTATGTTGATAATTGTATCTCCTCTGTGGACAGTGAGGAATTACGTATGTTTATGGAAGAATCCACTGCATTGCTGGGCAAAACACGGTTCGATCTTGGTAACTGGGAGTGCACATAGCTAAATTCTTCTAAAAGAGATTCATCTGTTTCTGAGGTAACTTCGGTGTTAGGTATTCGATGGAATAAAGTGAGAGATGTTCTTTCTTGTGAACAAATTGACGTATCCAAGATTGGTGAGATCACTAGAAGAAATGTACTGGCTGCTACCCAGAGCATCTTTGACCCTATATGTTTCATCTGTCATGTCTCTCTATAGTGCCCAAGTCGCTGTTACAGGAAAGTTGGCAGAAGAAAATGAGCTGGGATGAAGAAATGGAGGACGAAATGAGGAAAAAGTTTGAAAATTGGCTTCAAGAACTGAGCATATTGTCTGATATTAAAATTCCTAGACAAATAGCACCTAGTAAAACACAGGAATCTTGGAGCCTTCACACATTTTGCGATGCGAGCGGTGTAGCATATGCCGCAGTTAAATGTCTTCGATCACAAGATGGTCAGAACTCAAATGTAACACTTATACAGGCGAAATCTCGTGAAGCACCTCTGAAGAAAATTACTGTTTCTCGGTTGGAACTCTTCGCTTGTTCAATTGGAGCTCGTCTTGCTTTCTCCGTAAAGGCAGGTTTAGGAATTGGGTATCTTTCTACTTATTAATGGACGGATTCGACAACAGCACTCTGCTGGATCAAGAGGAAGGAAATCTGGGAAACTCACGTGGCCAAATGGGTGAAGGAAATTAAACAGTTGTCGAGCCCTGATAGTTGGAATCATGTGCGTGGACTGAATAATCCGGCTAACCTACCCTCCAGGGGCTGCTCCGCTACCAAACATCTGATGTCGAAATGGTTGGAGGGCCCTCAGTCGCTGAGATGTCCCAGTTCTGAGTGGCCTGTTGACGATGTCAATGAAGAGAAAAAGAAAGGACTTTCTACTGTTGTAGTTTCCTCGAAACCAGAAGAAAAATGGTACATTATCTTCAGTATTTTTCGAAGTATACGACAGTTGTCAGAATGACAGCTTGGATTTTGCGATTCATCCACAACACGGCAGGAAAGAGAGAACGACTCACTTCAAAGGAACTTAAAGTGGAAGAATTGCAAATGGCCCAAAGGAGGCTACGGAAGATTGTGACGCAAGAGATGCTTGGAGAAATGGAGCAGTCGTCCTTCAAATCCCTCAATGTGTTCGAAGATGAAAGTGTGTTACTTCGAGTCAAGACGAGGTTAATAAGGAGAAAGGATGAAGTATTATTCCTAACTCCCATTCTGATACCTGCAAATCATAAGCTAGTTCACAAGACGATCATGGAGAAACAGCTGGAATTGTTTCATGCTGGAGTACTAGTTCTGCTCTCTACTTTGCGAGAGCGATTGTGGATCGTCAATGGTAGAAGAATCGTAAGAAAGGTGATTTCTGGCTGTGTCAAGTGTACAAGATACCAAGTGAAAAGAATTACTACAGAGGTCGCACCTTTGCCAGAGGATTGAATTCGAGACGCTTCTGCTTTTCAAATTGTAGGGGTGTATTTGGCTGGCCCATTACATCTCCGAGGGGATGAAAAGGCTCGGATAGTGATATTCACGTGTGCTGTTTACAGAGCTGTGCACTTTGAGCTCATCAGGACATTGTCTACTCCAGGGTTCCTTCAAGCGTTACGAAGATTCATTGCTCGGAGAGGGAGACCAAATATTATTTACAGTGATAATGGAAGGAATTTTGTGGGAGCTGAAAATACGTTCCGTGATCTTAACTGGACAAAAGTGAGTGTAGAGTCTAGTCGTCTGAAAATTGCTTGGAAATTAAATCCTCCCACTGCTGCATAATGGGGAGGCTTTTGGGAACGTATTGTTCAGATGTTAAAGAGGTTGTTGCGACGAATGTTAGTTCGTTCCTCTTTGGATTACGAGGAACTGTTGACAGTACTAATGGACACTGAAGCCGTTATAAATTCCTGACCGTTAACTTACTTATCTGAAGACAGTGATGATTTACTAGCGTTGACTCCAGCAACATTCCTTCAGGATATTCCTGGGATGGGAGTGCCCGATATTGATCACATTGATCAGATAGGCCATGGAAAGAGATTCAGATGTATGCAGCATCTGAGGACAGAATTACGCAAAAGATTCAGGATAGAGTACTTAGGACACCTTAAACCGGGCAAAGGTCAGGCGAATTCACATCGCGAGTTAAAGGTGGGGGAAGTAGTGATCCTTGGAAGTGACGGAATACGGCCTTTAGGAAGAGTGATTGCTGTATATCCTGGGAAAGACAATGTCGACAAGGTGAAGACTGCTGGTGGTGAGGTGTACCGGCCTGTGCAGAACATCTATCCTCTGGAAGCAACTCTCATTGCTGATTGTCAGAATGAAGAGGAGGTCCAAGAGAAGAGCCCTTCTGTACCTGACTCTAGCAGAACTGTTCCACGAGTGGTTATTACAAGATATGGGAGGAAGATACGAATTCCCTCTCGTCTCAATTTGTAGACTTTTTCTTTGCTTTGTTTTGTTTTGGTTGTGAGTTTAGTGGTTTTAATCATAATATGATTAAAAGAAGGGAGGATGTTACGAAAATTTGGTTATGTTTATTTGCTCCTGGCCTCAAAAATGGTGTGAACACTGGCAGAAGATCAGTGTTTTACTTGGACCCGGTGGTGTGATGCCTGATGGGACAGTGAAGACAAAAGAGTAATGTGTAATAGCGGTAGCCATGTGTATGTATGTTTGTGTCGTTGTGCAATAAATAGTGTTTCCTGTCTTTGTGGTTAACATTAGTTCGGTGAATTAGTCCCTTAACGAAACAGTTGCGTTTCGGACATCGTCTTAAAGTTGCCGCGTACAATTAGACACAGTTACACATTGCACATTGCACCGTCATATACCGAAGTACCTACTTATGACGCGAATACACTATACATTGTAAAGAATTATTTCCTTCGTCACAAAAATATCGGTAAACACAAGCAATTGTCAAATGATATTGAATGTTGTGCCTGATAACGATGTACACCTACATGTCGAAAGAATTGAAGCAAACTCGGGCATTTTAGATTACACATTCCACTCATGCGTAATGGTAGTTGCATACGCAGCAAGGCGCATCTTCCCCCGTCTCGAGTTCGAATGATGCATTCCTCTTGTATCCAGGTAAGTGTACCTATAGTATCCGGCAGTTCTATACTACGCCTACTCATTCGTGTACTTACCGCTGCGTACAATGCCAAAATGTGTATCCTTTAAAATTCTGTTATATTGCGTTAAAACAGACCTCGGTATAAATGAAATAACTGAACTCCCTAATCGCTTGATGACGAGCATTTACGGAATGGAGAAGGCCTGTGCTTGGCTATTCGCATACTCGGCACAAAAAATATTCAGCCCCGGCTAACTGTAAGCCTACGACACTGCTCGCCACACAATGCGGAGACAACGCTCACGAGATCTCTCGAAATTTCTCGCGAGAAACAGTGTCTTCGCTAGTCTCGAGAAATCTCGAGACCCCGTCTCAAGACTGCCCATCACTAGATACTACATTTTCTACTATTGCTAGTTTTTGCTTTACGTCGCACCGACACAGATAGGTCTTATGGCGACAATGGGATAGGAAAGGCCTAGGAATGGGAAGGAAGCAGCCGTGGCCTTAATTAAGGTACAGCTCCAGCATTTGCCTGGTGTCAACATGGGAAACCACGGAAAACCATCCTCAGGGCTGCCGACAGTGGGATTCGAACCCACCATCTCCCGGATGCAAGCTCACAGCTGCGCGCTCCTAACCGCACGGCCAACTCGCCCGGTACTACCACTACTACATTTTCTAATGACATGTTCATCAAATGGACGAACAATGATAATAAATTATCACCACACATTTTCAAAAAGATGTTATTGATTCTATTGCCTGCAACATTAGATTTGTGCCTTAAGGATTTTATGATACCCGCAATTTCAATATCTGTAGTCGATCCAAGAAACATTAACTGAGGAGGTGAATTCTCAAAAAATGAAATTTATTTCGGGGGCGTCCACCAGCGCTTTCATATTATATATATAGAAAGTATCACATATATTCCTTTTAGAGGTTTAAGTAATATTTCCTCCTCCGAGAATATCCCTAAATGTAATCCCACATTTTTCTGTTAATGTTTTCCTTCGCAATTGTATTGAAGTATTCTTTAAGGTTCTATCTTCAACATGCTTTATTGTTCCGTTATTTTAGCTGATGGGTTTTTACATTTTGTTTTTGCATATAATTTATTTTTTCATTTACCAGCTTAAGAAATGTAGAAGTTGTCCATATTTTAAGGGACACATTTCTTGTTGGAGTTTGTGAAATGTTTAAATTTGAAACTATCATTGCATTGCTGACATGCTGGCACAGGCTTAATTTATGTAAGTTGTTGAAACATGTTGAGGGTTATACTGTATATGAAATAGATCATGGATGCACCCTTGCTCTAAGCATTGGCACGTCCTTGATTACATCATCACTCGACAATGTGATAAGAAGGATGTCCTCATCACCAGGACAGCTAGAAATGTTGGTAATTGCTGGACGGATCACAAGCTACTTTTCTCTCGACTTAGGATCAGTATTCGCCATAAACCACCTAGGTATCTTCAAACCCCGTCCAGGCAGAAGTCTGATACATCTAAACTTCGGAATGGTCCCACTGCCAAGAATTTCCATAACGTGATCTCTGACATGCTGGCAAATGCTCCATTCAACACAAGCTATATTGCGGAAAGTAATCACAGAATCTGCTGAGAAAACCATTGGTATTAAGAAAAAGGTAAGACTGGTTTGATGGCAACAACAAAGAAATTTTGTGTGTCATCAATGCTAAACGAGAAGCCCATCTATCCCAAGATCCATCTTCAGAGGCAAAGAAAGCGCTCTTTCTCTAAGAATAAATGTCAGGGGCAAATAAGAGCGACAAAGAAGAACTGGTAGCAGCAGAAAGCTCGGGAAATGGAAAGTATGTCTGATACCCGAGACCTGCGTAACTTCTATGCAGGATTAAGAGTTATATGGCCCAACTCGCTCCTCCTCCGGGACACTGAAAGTTGCTGATAATGCTACCACTATTTCTGATAGTCAAGAAATCCTAGAGCGTTGGAAAGAACATTTCTCCACTCTTCTCAATCGGAATTTAAATGCAGCTGAAGACTCTCGGTGATGTGCCTCTTCACCCCCAACCACCATGGATGGCTCTCCCACCAACATTCAAGGAATTCAATGCTTCCTTCAGTAAACTGAAACCTGGCAAGGCTCCTGGCACAGACAACATTCCTCTGGAATTGACTCAAAGCGACCTCTAAAGACCAGACTTCATACGCTTATCCTTTTAATAGGGAAATCCTGCGAAATGCCTGGTG
The DNA here is from genome assembly GCF_040414725.1 of Anabrus simplex. Classification (NCBI taxonomy): domain Eukaryota; kingdom Metazoa; phylum Arthropoda; class Insecta; order Orthoptera; family Tettigoniidae; genus Anabrus; species Anabrus simplex. The sequence continues at coordinate 92,283,036 of NC_090272.1, read as the reverse complement.
GCCTTAAAAATGCCACTATCGTTACTCTTTTCAACAAAAAAGAAGTGATCGTAGTGTTGTTGGGAACTATCGGGGTATATCATATATCATTGCTATCTGTAGGACGATGGCACAATCGAATTGGCGGAGAAAACTTTTCTTTTCGAGATAATGAGGTTACCGTATTACTCCCGGGAGCGCGAGTCAAATTGACGAACTTGCCATATTTGCTGTGCCAGAGCTCAAGCCGCTGCCCGCTGCTGCGCTTCAGGGAGTGCGTGTCTATGAGGATGGGGCCCTACCTATGATGGAGACGACACACACACACCGATTTCCCGATAATAAATTGAGGAGCTATCTGACGGTGAGATAATAATAATTTCGTGTGGCTATTTCTAGCCGAGTGCAGCCCTTGTAAGGCAGACTCCGATGAGGGTGGGCGGCATCTGCCATGTCTAGGTAACTGCGTGTTATTGTGGTGGAAGATAGTGTTTTGTGTGATGTGTGGGTTGCAGGGATGTTGGGGACAGCACAAACACCCAGTCGCCGGGCCATTGGAATTAACCATTGAAGGTTAAAATCTCCGACCCGCCCGGGAATCGAACCCGGGACTCTCTGAACCGAAGGCCAGTACACTGACCATTCAGCCAACGAGTCGGACGACGGTGAGATGGCGGCCCCGGTCTCGAAAGCCCAGAATAACGGCCGAGAGGATGCGTCGTACTGACCACACGACACCTCGTAATCTGCAGGCCTTCGGGCTGAGCAGCGGTCGCTGGGCAGGCCAAGGCCCTTTCAAGGGCGTTAAGTGCCTTGGGGTGGGGTTTGGTTTTTTTAAACTCCAACTTCATGGTTGTGATCTTTCATACTTTTAAAAGCACCACTCAAACATATTCAAAAACAATTTCGGTAATGATCCTTCCGCAGGTTCACCTACGGAAATCTTGTTACGACTTTTACTTCCTCTAAATAATCAAGTTTGGTCATCTTTCCAGACACATCGGAAACTGCGCGAAGCAGATCCCGCGCACCGGTCCGAAGACCTCACTAAATCATTCAATCGGTAGTAGCGACGGGCGGTGTGTATAAGGGGCAGGGACGTAATCAACGCGAGCTTATGACTCGCGCTTACTGGGAATTTCTCGTTCATGGGGAACAATTGCAAGCTCCAATCCCTAGCACGAAGGAGGTTCAACGGGTTGTCCGGTCTTTTCGGACTAGGAGGACACGCCGATTCCTTCAGTGTAGCGCGCGTCCGGCCCAGAACATCTAAGGGCATCACAGACCTGTTATTGCTCAATCTCGTGCGGCTAGAAGCCGGCTGTCCCTCTAAGAAGATGGGTTGTCGCCGGTAGCACGAACGGATACCGGATGCGACTATTTAGCAGGCTAGAGTCTCGTTCGTTATCGGAATTAACCAGACAAATCGCTCCACCAACTAAGAACAGCCACCGAATCAAGAAAGAGCTCTCAATCTGTCAATCCTTCCGGTGTCCGGGCCTGGTGAGGTTTCCCGTGTTGAGTCAAATTAAGCCGCAGGCTCCACTCCTGGTGGTGCCCTTCCGTCAATTCCTTTAAGTTTCAGCTTTGCAATCATACTTCCCCCGGAACCCAAAAGCTTTGGCTTCCCGGGAGCTGCCCGCCGAGTCATCAGAGGAACTTCGGCGGATCGCTAGCTGGCATCGTTTATGGTTAGAACTATGGCGGTATCTGATCGCCTTCGAAACTCTAACTTTCGTTCTTGATTAATGAAAACGTGAGGAAAACAACGGGAAACTACCTCACTCCTCATTTCCCTAGTACGTCTCTTCAGTAACGCCTGGGCTATTTATGACAGCTGTTGGCGGAGTTGCAGAGGGTCAAACCAGCCTTCGGGCTGAATACTCAACATACACATACACTTGGCAAATGCTTTCGCTTCGGTCAATCTTGCGACGATCCAAGAATTTCACCTCTAACGTCGCAATACGAATGCCCCTGCCTGTCCCTATTAATCATTACCTCGGGTTTCGAAAACCAACAAAATAGAACCGAGGTCCTATTCCATTATTCCATGCACACAGTTTTCAGGCGCAGCACTCCAATTTGTTCAAAGTCAATTCATCTACTAATGTTATTCCACGCCATCTCTCCACAGAAAGCTCGGAACATACCACTTATTCGAGCAGCTCTTTTCATTTATCCCAAGTCTTAGCGTAACGGTGCAAACTACAGACCTGCAAATTACGGCAATGTGATCCTCTCTCCAAGATCTCTCGTGTTAATTTAGTGCATCAGTTACCTTGCATCCTGTTTATACTGGAATGTGCTTTGATTATGAAACATGATCTCACGAAACTTTAAAGTATCTTCATAAATGCTACAATTTCTTATGAACTTATGGTTTTCTAGTGCCAGGAGTGTCCGAGGACTTGTTCGGCTCGCCAGAATGATCTGTAGCTGCTTTTCCAGGTACACCCCATTGGAGTGAGCTACATGTACTACTACATGAGGATGTTGTCTGGGGGTGGAGGTGTAATTGTACGGGCTAGAAATGGGAAGTGGGTGGTCATGGCCACGAGAAAGGTACCATCCCAGCATTTGGCTCAAGATGAAAATGGCAAACCACGAAAACCATTTTCGAGGACGGCCGACAGGGGATTCGAACCCAGCCATCTCTCGCAGTAGCCGTACCGCACTGAGTTAACCTGTTTGGTATTTTCTCCCAAACATGGAAACGCAGCTTCAAATATGGGCATGTTGTAGGATAAGACGTAAAAGCATCGCCATATTTTGTGTTGTGAAAAGTACCTGTTTTCTCCAGGAGTGTTACGCACAGAACACCGATTAGCGCTTTAGGTATAGGAATGGTTCAAGTGACATTGCGCATAGTGCTGGTACTTCGCACTAAATTCTTCAAAAGTTACTTAGGAAGATGCTGTTCTGTCATTTCTGTTTCCAGAAATCTGATCCTATGATCCCCAAGAACTGTATTTATAGATAAGGTAACTGAAAAACAAATATAATCTCCGTCAAAATATAAATGAACTAATGCTATTCTAGTATTCATAATTACCTGCTTGTACATTTTCCCCACATTTTTAATGTTTTGACCTTAAAATATCTCTTGCATTATTTATGCCCCACCTATGTTTTATCTGCCTCTGTGGCTCAGGCGGCAGCGCGTCGGCCTCTAACAGCTGGGTTACGTGGTTCAAATCCCGATCACTCCATGTGAGATTTATGCTGGACAAAGCGGAGGGGGGACAAGCTTTTCTCCGGGTACTTCGGTTTTCCCTATCATATTTAATTCTAGCAACACTCTCCAATATAAGTTCATTTCGCATGGCATTCATTAATCATTGCCCCAGAGGAGTGCGAGAGGCTTCGGCAGCCAGCACAATTCCTATCCTTGCCGCTAGATGGGGGTTTCATTCATTCCATTCTAATGTATTCCATTCCTGACGCGGTCAAATGACTGGAAACAGGCTGTGGATTTTCATTTTCTATGTTTTCTCTGCGGAAGGGATATTTCTATTTATGATACTCCAAATTATAAGTTATATTACACTGATTCAGTTTTCAACGATGAGTTCCTGAGTTCGATTTAGGTATTACCCTTGTGTTTGATGTAATATATGCATGTTTTATTTAAACTTTCGTCATAGAAATGCACTCAATTATTATTTATAAACCTTTCACGGAATCCGTGGAATTGTTCTCCGTAAAGGCTAATTATAGGCTGCATTTCCCGACGACTAATTTAGCGTACATAATTAAATGTGCGGTTTGTGGTTATAATAGTTGTAGTTCGCTATATGAATAGAATTTGAACAGAATAAAGAAGAAATCCATTCCCAACCCGATAAGCAGTAATGTAAGTTTCTCGGCTATTTTCTATCCTTTTGTGGTTCTGATTTAGCTTACCTTATCCTGGATGATGACATAGCTTATTAAAATGAAAATTGGGTTGTTAACTCTGGTCGCATCCGGTAGGGTTACAGATTATGCGGTCGCTAGTGGCACGGGTCGCATGCGGCACGGTCGCATCTTGCGCGACACCGGCTAGATATACATCATTTTTACTTTTTGCGAGGAATCTTCGGGGCCCTGCAGGCCCTAACGTTACGCCCCTGCTTTAGGTTTATTTAATAGCATTGAACACGTATTTCTGGTTGTACGCCAGAGTTTTTCTCGTTTATTAGTTAGTTTCTTGAAGACTTTCAATACAATAGTGCCTGACTTGTGAAATGCAGGCTGTAATCACAACTTTGCTCCATCTTATCCGGGAATTGAGACTTCTTATCTCAACGAGTATGTGCTAGAAAAAAAAAAAGAAACATTGCTGACTGGACTTTGTCTACTGTAGCCAAAAACTGATTACAGAGACTCAGCACGCAGTTTAGCTGAGTCCTGTGATAATGTTACATGGATTACGGCAAGACTGAATAAAATCGAAATGAATATTTCAGGTAATTAAAACAATTTAAGAAATGTCAAGTAGGCTAAGCTGTTTAGAGGATAGAGGAGCATTTTGTGTCCATAGCTCCTTTCACATTTACATACATTTTAGCAACGCCTTTTTTTTTTTTTTTTTTACATGGATATGTCTAATGGCTGCGGGTCATCCGGAAAATTGTGTAACGCGACAAAATATGTGACAGAAATGACGTCACATTAGTCGTTACCGTAGGCCATGGTCGCCGAAAAATCTGCGGCTGTGGATTTGTACTGTACAGTGTGTGCTGAAATAGAAAATGTGTGACGTCACATTAGTCGTTACCGTAAGCCTGTCGCCTCCATGGCCAAATGGTTAGCGTGCTGGCCTTTGGTTCAAGGGGTCCCGGATTCGATTCTGTGGCAGTCCAGTGAACACCACATGTGTCACCTGGGATCTTTTACATCTTATGACAGAGTGCCGAATGGCCTTTTCAGTGCCCTTCAAAAATTCGATTTCCGGTTCGGTCAGGGATTTTAACTTTCATTAATTAACTCCTATGGCTCTAGGACTGGGGTTTGTGACGTTTTCAGCATTAGATAGAGCCCCATCTCCACAGACGCGCAGGTCGCCTATACGGCGTTAAATAGAAAAACCTGCACCAGTCCTCTCCGGAGGTCACAGAAAAACCGTGGGCCTTGGTCGCCAAAGATACTTTGTGAAATGATGCAAATAAAACGTACCTTACCAATATTTGAGTTTCATTTACTGAAAGACATATCCATTATCACTAGTTTTCCGCAAAGGGTTTTTTAACGTTGATTTCATAACAAACTATAGTTTAACCTGTAAATAATAATAATAATAATAATAATAATAATAATAATAATAATAATAATAATAATAATAATAATAATAATAGTAATAATAATAACAACAACCTCAGCTACCGCGAGTAATCATTTTTATTTGATACCATCCATTCTGCATGTATATCAATGTTGACGCTCCGTTTTACTCTGCCAGATGACAGAAAAACGGATTTCTTTCGGGCGTTCTGTGGCAGTCCAGTGAACGCCAGATGTGTCACCTGGGATCTTTTACATCTTATGATAGAGTGCCGAATGGACTTTTCAGTGCCCTTCAAAAATTCGACTACCTCTTCCGGGTTTGAACCCGCGATCTTGGGGTTTGGAGGCCGACACTCTACCAATGATTCACAGCTTAAAATCACATCCACGTGAATAACTGGGAGGACTCTTGTCGGAATCCCAGACGTCCACCGTGTCAGCTCGTCCTTGTTTACAAAAATGGGTAATAATAATAATAATAATAATAATAATAATAATAATAATAATAATAATAATAATAATAATAATAATAATGTTGTTTGCTTTACGTCCCACTAACTACTTTTACGGTCTTCGGAGACGCCGAGGTGCCGGAATTTAGTCCCGCAGGAGTTCTTTTACGTGCCAGTAAATCTACTGACACGAGGCTGACGTATTTGAGCACCTTCAAATACCACCGCACTGAGCCAGGATCGAACCTGCCAAGTTGGGGTCAGAAAGCCAGTGCCTCAACCGTCTGAGCCACACAAAAATGAGAGCGAGACATGAACGTTTTCTCATGTTTTATTTTTACCTACGTTCTTCATTAATTCTGACACAGTAACCACTGCTTCCTCTAAGACTTGAAAATGTAGTGATTTTTGCTATTGATGCGTTACTAATATTTAACCTCCCGGGAGGTCACCATCAGCGTAGTGGTTTAGCTACTGACATTTTACCTGGACACCCGAGGTTCGATTCCCGATCGACCCTGGGTTGGAATATTTAACTGAAAAATGACGTGATGTCAGGACCTCAGCCAAAACCCAAAAGGAGACAGCGACCCCAGAAATACCTGGGATAAGTTGAAGAAAGAATTCTCCTGTCCACTGGGAATCGACAAGCAAACAGCACATAACGGCACCAGTTCGATAGTGGTGGTTGTAGTAATAGTTATTTTCATGGACTGTTCGTCCCTCTGCGAAATCAGGTATGAAGTAGGATGAATCTTCGTAGCAAGATCTTACGACAGGATGCCCTTCCTGGTATCAAACTCACCAGAGGAGTTAAATGAGATGAAATAAATGATATGATATATGACAGTAGGAAGGGAGAGGGTCCGCCTCTGTGGTGTAGTGGTTTGCGTGATTAGCTGCCACCCCGATTCGATTCCCGGCTCTGCCACGAAATTCGAAAAGTGGTACGAGGGCAGGAACGGGGTCCACTCAGCCTCGGGAGGTCAAATGAGTAGAGGTGGGTTCGATTCCCACCTCAGCCATCCTGGAAGTGGTTTTCCGTGGTTTCCCACTTCTCCTCAAAGCAAATGCCGGGATGGTCCCTAACTTAAGGCCACGGCCACTTCCTTCCCTCTTCCTTGCCTGTCCCATTCAATCTTCCCATCCCTCCACAAGGCCCCTGTTCAGCATAGCAGGTGAGGCCGCCTGGGCGAGGTACTGGTCATCCTCCCTAGTTGTATCCCCGACCCAGAGTCTGAAGCTCCAGGACACTGCTCTTGAGGCGGTAGAGGTGGGATCCCTCGCTGAGTCCGAGGGAAAAACCGACCCTGGAGGGAAAACAGATTAAGAAGAAGAAGAAGAAGGAAGGGAGAGGGTGAAACCTGTCGAATAGCAAAAAGAATGGACAAAACGTAAAATAAAACACCTCAAAACAATATAATAATAGATTTATTGCAGCCAATGGCCAATAAATGCATATACAGATTAATTTTCTTCACTATATCTCACTATAGATTTTGTTCTTTTCAAGCAGTCCTGTAGGTGATAGCGTCCACATTGTTTACCACAAAGTTCACAAAAGCAGAGTTCATCTGGTGAATGAAAAGACTTTATTTTACATATAAACCCCCAAACTCCATGGCACTACAGCCCTTGAAGGGCCTTGGCTTACTAAGCGACCGCTGCTCAGCCCGAAGGCCTGCAGATTACGAGGAGTGTCGCATGGTCAGCACGACGAATCCTCTCGGCCGTTATTCTTGGCTATCTACACCGAGGCCGCTATCCCACCGTCAGATAACTCCTCAATTCTAATCACATAGGCTGAGTGGACTTCGAACCAGCCCTCAGGTCCAGGTAAAAATCCCTTTCCTGGCCGGGAATCGAACCCGGGGCCTCCGAGTAATAGGCAGGTACGCTACCTCTACACCACGGGGCCGGTCTTATTTTATATATACGATGATGAAATCCATGCACAGCAAACCGAGTCACTGTGTGCCTAAGAGCGTAGTTGGAGAAATACTTTCATAATTAAATTATTCTTCTTTATCTGTTTACCCTTCAGGGCTGGTTTCTCCCTCGGACTCAGCGAGGCATCCACCTCTACCGCCTCAAGGACAGTGTCCTGGAGCTTCAGACCCTGGGTCGGGGATATAAGTTATACAACTGTGGAGGATGACCCCCAGTACCTCGTCCAAGCGGTCTCACCTGCTATGCTGAACAGGGGCCTTGCGGGGTGATGGGAAGATTGGAAGGGATAGACAAGGAAGAGGGAAGGAAGCGGCCGTGGCCTTAAGTTAGGTACCATCCAGGCATTTGTCTGGAGGAGAAGTGGTAAACCACGGAAAACCACTTCCAGGATGGCTGAGGTGAGAATCGAACCCCCCTCTACTCAGTTCACCTCCCGAGGCTGAGTGGACCCCGTTCCAGCCCTCGTACCACTTTTCAAATTTCGTGGCAGAGCCGGGAATCGAACCCGGGCCTCCGGGGGTGGTAGCTAATCACACTAACCACTACACCACAGAGGCGGCATAATTAAATTCTTGTTTCAGAATTCGGTAAGAGGAAAGAAAGAAACATTTGATAAATTAGGAACATGCTCCTCAGTAGGGAATAAATGCTTTCCGAGTTTAAAAAAGGAATATAATAGTGCTGAGTCGGGGTCACTGCCGCCGCCGCTCAATACGTACTGCATGATAGATATTTTCGAAATAAAATATCCAGTCAATACCGCACGTCACTTTAATATGGAAAAGTTATTACTATGCTAAGTGGTAGCCTACTGAGTAGACAAATATTTCAAACTAGCTGAAGTAGCCGTCGTTGACGGGAAAAATTACTTAGCAGGTGCACGATAATATTTTTAGTCCACCCCTCACGTTGTTCTCGAGATTCTGAGGCGCATTTTATAGCAAGCTTTTGCTCATCACTGACGAACCGCTTAGCTCTAATTGAAAAGTTATTTACTAGAAAACATTGCTCCTGTTTAATTCCACCTACCTGTTTTCATGAGACTATTTCAAAATTATTGGAAATGGTGGAAATATTAGCTATTTCCAATAAGGACTTATGCTTATTTCATCATCTGCAATTCTTTCTCTTTGTAGTAATAATCACTAGAAGAAAACGTAGCTGCAGAATTTTGACATATTTTATCTTCTACTTCATATTTTTGGCTTTTTAAAAGTGATAAAATTGGAACACTAGAAAATTTACCTTTGTTATTCATTACATAGAAAAAAGTAACGAGAGGAGTTGGCCGTGCGGATAGGGGCGCGCAGCTGTGAGCTTGCATCCGGGAGATAGTGGGTTCGAGCGCCACTGTCGGCAACCTTGAAGGTGGTTTTCCGTGGTTTCCCATTTTCAAACCAGGCTGTACCCTTAATTAAGGCCACGGTCGCTTCCTTCCCACTCCTATCCCTTTCCTATCCTATCGTCGCCATAAGACCTATCTTTGTCGGTGCGACGTAGCCTAAAACAATTGTAAAAAAGAGAGAGAAAATAGTAAACTTTCAGCCAGTATTCCAAGTTTTACACTGTATACAGAATTCTAGGTTATGTAGTACTCATACTGGGTTAGAGAATTTTTAGTGTAATGGTAGGCCTTCTTGCCTTCTATCAGTCACAATTAAGTTGGAAGTTTTCATTATGATGGTAGACCCACTTGCCTACTGCCAGTCAGAAACGCGTTGGATATTTTTCATTACAATGGCAGACACTCACTCTCCACCTACTTTTTACATCCTTAGAAAGAGTGTCCTTGAGGTTTTCTCAACTGAAGTCAGCATAGGTCATTACAGTGACGTCACCAGGAAGGTCGCCATTACAAACAATGATATTACGGTATATGAAATACTCCATCAAATGAAAAACCGCACATTTTCTCACTTTTGACAAACAGTACTACACTGCCGATTTAACAGTCCAAAGTTCCAGAGCTGAAATTACCAGGCCGCAGACAGCCGTGAACACTTCCCTGCCATTATTCCGTTAAGTGTGCTCATTCTTACCAGTAACTCAGAGTAGGTATCGAATAGCTGAAGTACTATGATGAACCAGTGTGTCACGTACAAGTAGTACCTATCAGAAAATGTATGAATCAGAGGAGTGGCATGCTAAAGAAAAGAGTTATCTAACTCCCCAGCTACTTTCCGCATATATTCAGGCAGGCTGTTATACTCAGTACGCAGCAGCTACTTTCCACCGATATTCAGACAGGCTGTTATACTCGATACGCAGCAGTATTCCCATATATCGGAGATGAGCGTAACAGAAGGCACAAAGCACATCACAACAAACAATGGTCAATGTTAGGTTATTGTTGAGCATATCAATCAGTCAATACGAATCTGCATTTAGGGCAGTCGCCCAGGTGGCAGATTCCCTATCTGTTCTTTTCCTAGCCTTTTCCTAAATCATTTCAAAGAAATTGGAAATTTATTGAACATCTCCCTTGGTAAGTTATTCCAATCCCTAACTCCCCTTCCTATAAATGAATATTTTCCCCAGTTTGTCCTCTTGAATTCCAACTTTATCTTCATATTGTGATCTTTCCTACTTTTATAATCGCCACTCAAACTTATTCGTCTACTAATGTAAATCCACGCCATCTCTCCGCTGACAGCCCGGAACATACCACTTATGGTACAATTCGTTTAGTTTTGCCAATTGCCACCTTTTCAATACAATAAAAATATATTACAAATTTACATATTTATTATGATGTTTACATGGTACATGTTTCGCTCCTTTTCGTGAGCATCATCAGCCAAACTATCATTAATCTAAGATTGTGTAAGATCATAAAACAATTCTTTTGGTTCAAGATTACTCCTATAAAACTAATTGACAATCTTAAAACATTTTAAAAGTCACACAACAATAAAACTATGTCTTAAGTTAACACTATTTGTCTAAAATCTTCTTCAGTCCAAACATTTTATCGCCGAAACTCATCCGGTGAACATCTTTTAAAATTGTTTAAAAATAAGAATAAAATAAAAAACTTTGAAATCTGGCTAGTTGCGTTGATTCCCGTTGCTTAACTTGTATAATTGTCATTAAAATTTCATAACAGTATTGAATATTTTCTGCAGTTGATAATTGTCATTATGGTCGATAGACTTGTTCTCGTTGCTGGAGTAACATTTATAAAATGTATTGGTATTAATTTATATTATCAATGGGGTAAAATTGTTCGTGAACAAACTTGTTGATGAAACACTTTTTGATGTGATATTGGATTTAAAATGTTCTCGAACGTTCCATAATGGCTTGTTAGTGTATCTGTAATGAAAGATAAAAATTATATGTTTATGGTTGTATGATTGTATTTCAGTTTAACATCTTATTGGAAGAATTGTCACTTACTTTCCTTTCTGCTGCTTAATTGTTTGATATTACTCCTAGCCTCTTGAGAACTACTTGTTATCCTGTTTGCACTTCTTGTGTTGTATGAGTGAGTGTGGATGAGTTTACGTTTTGGCGGGAAGGGGGAAGGGGAAGTTAAGGTAGGCGGCGCATTGGTAGCTGCAGTAGACTGTGGAGCTGATAGTCTAGGGGAAGTGAGGGGAGGAGTTGAGTTTGTTTGTGTCAATAAGCCATTAACTTTTATCGGATTAAAATGTTTATAGAATTTATTTATATCTGATTTGAGTATTTGTATTAGTTCTGGTAATTGTAATAAGATGAGATTATTTATTTCTATTTCGCCATTTAGGTTTTTATTTTTATTGTATTGTTGATCTAAACGAATGTAAGTTATATGTTTTCCAATTCCGTCATTTCTTTTCCTTTTCTACTCTTCTTAAGATTTTTAAATCCCTTTCAATAGTTGTAAAACTGTGTCCAGTTTCTTGCATGTGTGTACTCATTGCAGAATGTTTCCTGTGTTTGGCTGCATTTACATGTTCAAGATATCTTATTATAAAGCTTCGGCCAGTCTGGTCAACGTATGAAAAATTGCACTCTGCGCACGTGAGCCTATATATTCCAGATCCTTGATATTGATTACTATTTGTATTAACTTTATTGTGGTTGAAGAAAACGTTTCGGTTCGTGTTTTGGGTCTTGAAGGCAATGTTGATATTTTGTTTTTTGATGGTATTAGTGATTTGGTATATAGCTGGGTTAGTAAATGTGAAAGTTGCAAATTTGGATTTTTTGTTTTTATCTGGTACAAGATTAGTGGCCAATTTTATTTTCACCTTATTAATGATTTTGTTAATCTTTTCTATTTTGTAACCGTTATTGAGTGCTAGATCTTTTATAAAATCAAGTACTTTCTTTAAATTCTTGTTTGTTAGTGGAATTTTTAGGGCTCTGTAAACCAAACTCAAAAATGCAGCCTGTTTGTGAGAGTTGGGGTGGAGTGACTCGTTTTTTATCGTTACTGGAGTGAACGTCGGTTTTCTATAAATCTGGAAGTCAAATTTGTTTCCTGCTCTCTTTACATTTTTTAAACAATTTTAAAAAATGTTCACCGGATGAGTTTCGGCGATAAAATGTTTGGACTGAAGAAGATTTTAGACAAAAAGTGTTAACTTAAGACATAATTTTATTGTTGTGTGACTTTTAAAATATTTTAAGATTGTCAATTAGTTTTATAGGAGTAATCTTGAACCAAAAAAATTGTTTTATGATCTTACACAATCTTAGATTAATGATAGTTTGGCTGATGATGCTCACGAAAAGGAGCGAAACATGTACCATGTAAACATCATAATAAATATGTAAGTTTGTAATATATTTTTATTGTATTGGAAAGGTGGCAATTGGCAAAACTAAAGGAATTGTATCACAAGTAGATCTTCAATACGGACAAGGAAAATGAAGTTTATAACCTGCAATGTAATGGCCAACCAGGCTAATAATAAGATTAAAAACAGATTCATTAATCTTAAGGTAAAGATTGGTAAGATCGCAAAGGACATATATTTTTTTAAAGAATGTTTAAAATCCAAACTGGTACCTAAGTTTTTGAAATCTGTACAAAGACGAAACTTATCTATGCCAAATTTAGTAGACACTCAAAACAAAATAAATGAAATCTGGCTAAAAAAACGAGATAAAAACACATTACAGAAAAAAGTCGTTTTTAAACTTACAACTTCATCGTACACATTTAGAAATCTCTGACCTTCTAACCCCGTTAGAATGGCAATCAGTACAACAATTTACTAATGACAAACTCGTTGGTATATTAGAGAAGAAACAAAGAACTATAGAAAACAAAATATCACATTTAAGAGAGAACAAAACAAAATACGATAAACATAATACAAGAATAAAACAGACTAACTCAGACCTTAAAAACATCACAACCACTGTAAGTTTATCAGATGTCACCTTCACGGATAGTGAAATGAGCTTACTGAATAAAGGATCAAAATTTAATTGGCCTAACCATCATCAAATAGAAGACGTAATAACCACTGTAGCTGAAGTAGAATCTAATATAGGGAAATTGCCTTTAGAATCGCAAAGTGATACAAGATTCGAAGTTAAAAAGAAACTTCCAACCTTAGTAAAAGAAATAAATAACAACTTAAATCCCGACCTCACTAAACAAATCAAAGAATTAAAATCTAAAATCAACGAAAGCAACATAATAGTAACCAAAGCTGATAAAGGAGAAACTACAGTTATTTTAAATAAGCAAGATTACATTAAGAAAACAGAAGAATTTTTCTCAAATGGAGCCTATTCGATAATACAGAAAGATCCTACAATCAAAATTTTACGAAACCTAAAGAAATTACCGTACTTAAAAATTCGTCTTTTCTCTTTAATGATCTAGAATGTCAGAAACTGATAAATATGAATACCAAAATACCAACAGCCAAAGCCATGCCTAAAAATCCATAAAGCTAACATACCTATGCGACCTATAATTAACTGCATGAATAGCCCAACATATAAGACCTCTAAATTTATACATCATTTTTTGAAAAAGCACTATAAATTTTACAATAATTCTACAATTAATAATTTAATAGAATTCTATGATAAACTAAATAAATTCGAACTGCAACCACATCATAAAATGTGTTCATATGATATAACTAACATGTACCCTTGCATACCGATCAACGAAACCATTAATATAATCAAATAAATTTATTCAATCATAGTAAATTAAGTATATGTGAAATAGAAGAATTCATAAATGTATTAAGATTTACTTTAAATAATAATTACTTCACATTTAATCAAAAGATATATCAGCAAATGTGCTGAGGAATGGGTGATCCTGCATCAGGTATACTAGCTAACATTTATATGGATCATTTAGAACACGTTAAAATTTTAAAAAACATAGATGGACTAAACCTTTGGCTGAGATACGTGGATGACACGTTTGTTATAATAGACAGTAAACTGAACAATGGTGATAATATTTTGGATTTCTTAAATAAATTAGACAGTAATATAAAATTCACTAAGGAAGATGAAAGGAACAATTCATTAAATTTCCTAGATATAAATGTAGAGAGAGCAGGAAACAACCGACGTTTACTCCAGTAACAATCAAAAATGAGTCACTCTACCCCACCTCTCACAAACAGGCAGCATTTTTGAGTTTGGTTTACAGAGCCCTAAAAATTCCACTAACAAACAAGAATTTAAAAAAGAACTTGATTTTATAAAACATCTAGCACTCAATAACGGTTACAAAATAGAAATGATTAACAAAATCATTAATAAGGTGAAAATAAATTTGGCCACTAATCTTGTACCAGATAAAAATAAAAAATCCAAATTTGCAACTTTCACATTTACTAACCCAGCTATATACTAAATCACTAATACCATCAAAAAACAAAATATCAACATTGCCTTCAAGACCCAAAACACGAACCGAAACGTTTTCTTCAACCACAATAAAGTTAATACAAATAGTAATCAATATCAAGGATCTGGAATATATAGGCTCATGTGCGCAGAGTGCAATTTTTCATACGTTGGCCAGACTGGCCGAAGCTTTATAATAAGATATCTTGAACATGTAAATGCAGCCAAACACAGGAAACATTCTGCAATGAGTACACACATGCAAGAAACTGGACACAGTTTTACAACTATTGAAAGGGATTTAAAAATCTTAAGAAGAGCAGAAAAAGGAAGAGAAATGACAGAATTGGAAAACATATACATTCATTTAGATCAACAATACAATAAAAATAAAAACCTAAATGACGAAATAGAAATAAAGAATCCCATCTTATTACAATTACCAGAACTAATACAAATACTCAAATCAGATATAAATAAATTCTATAAACATTTTAATCCGATAAAAGTTAATGGCTTATTGACACAAACAAACTCAACTCCTCCCCTCACTTCCCCTAGACTATCCCCTCCACAGTCTACTGCAGCTACCAATGCGCCGCCTACCTTAACTTCCCCTTCCCCCTTCCTGCCAAAACGTAAACTCATCCACACTCACTCATACAATACAAGAAGTGCAAACAGGATAACAAGTAGTTCTCAAGAGGCTAGGAGTAATATCAAACAATTAAGCAGCTGAAAGGAAAGTGAGTGACAATTCTTCCAATAAGATGTTATACAGAAATACAATCATACAATCATACAACCATAAACATATAATTTTTATCTTTCATTACAGATACACCAACAAGCCATTATGGAACGTTCGAGAACATTTTAAATCCAATATCACATCAAAAAGTGTTTCATCAACAAGTTTGTTCACGAACAATTTTACCGCATAGATAATATAAATTAATACCAATACATTTTATAAATGTTACTCCAGCAACGAGAACAAGTCTATCGACCATAATGACAATTATCAACTGCAGAAAATATTCAATACTGTTATGAAATTTTAATGGCAATTATACAAGTTAAGCAACGGGAATCAACACAACTAGCCAGATTTCAAAGTTTTTTATTTTATTCTTATTTTTAAACAATTTTAAAAGATGTTCACCGGATGAGTTTCGGCGATAAAATGTTTGGATTGAAGCAGATTTTAGACAAAAAGTGTTAAAATATTTTAAGATTGTCAATTAGTTTTATAGGAGTAATCTTGAACCAAAAGAATTGTTTTATGATCTTACACAATCTTAGATTAATGATAGTTTGGCTGATGAAGCTCACGAAAAGGAGCGAAACATGTACCATGTAAACATCATAATAAATATGTAAGTTTGTAATATATTTTTATTGTATTGAAAAGGTGGCAATTGGCAAAACTAAAGGAATTGTATCACAAGTAGATCTTCAATACGGACAAGAAAAATGAAGTTTATAACCTGCAACATACCACTTAGTTGAGCAGCTCTCCTTTCTCTCAATTCTATCCAGCCCAAACTTTGCAACATCTTTGTAATGCTACTCTTTTGTCGGAAATCACCCAGAACAAATCGAGCTGCTTTTCTTTGGATTTTTTCCAGTTCTTGAATCAGGTAATCCTGGTGAGAGTCCCATACACTGGAACCATACTCTAGTTGGGGTCTTACCAGAGACTTATATGCCCTCTCCTTTACATCCTTACTACATCCCTTAAACACTCTCATAACCATGCGCAGAGATCTGTACCCTTTATTTACAATCCCATTTATGTGATTACCCCAATGAAGATCTTTCCTTATATTAACACCTAGATACTTACAATCATCTCCAAAAGGAACTTTCACCGCATCAATGCAGTAATTAAAACTGAGAGGACTTTTCCTATTTGTGAAACTCACAACCTGACTTTTAACCCCGTTTATCAACATACCATTGCCTGCTGTCCATCTCACAACATTTTCGAGGTCACGTTGCAGTTGCTCACAAACTTATCTGTTACTCTATAGAGAATAACATCATGCACAAAAAGCCTTACCTCTGATTCCACTCCTTTACTCATTACAAGAAAACATAAAGGTCCGATAATACTGCCTTGAGGAATTCCCCTCTTAATTTAACATTTGTGGGCTTTCTTTATTATAGGCCTTCACATTTAGTTTTCTTCCGATTCTGTGATATTAGGGCATCTAATGTAAAGTGATGCATTTGCTGGCGAGATGTAGTGTTTACAGTGCACTATGTCTTCTGGTATGAGCTATATCAAATTTGTTACTTTCATTGACCTGTCTCAGTCTCATCCTTGTCTTTGACAATATGAAAGTAACTGAGGTAAGAGTGATGCTAGTAATACCATTGCTTATGCAGCCAGTCCGTTATGAATGGTGTGAAAATATCGCTCATAGGGTCGGTTGGTGCATGCATTTCAGTGGGCTTGGCAGACTAATATGTAATAGCACCAGCTGGCTCGGCGAGGAAAGCAACGGGAAACTACCTCACTCATTTCCCTACTACGCCTCTTCAACAATGCCTAGGCTATTTATGACAGCTGTTGGGGGAGCTGCAGAGGATCAAACCAGCCTTCAGGCTGAGTACCCAACAAACAAACATACATACATACAATGTAAAGTGAGTCCTCCTTTCCTTCGAATTGTCGGACCCCTTCCATTTTTTCTCTCTGATTAACGTTACATAGACAATGGTTGCGTAGTTGTATTTCCTCTTAAAACAAGAATCGCCACCACCAATCTTATCATAGTCGGTATAGCAACAACAGAATAAGACATAGATGATCGGAAATTGTATTCTCTATGACTTATGATATGTAGGCCTAGTGCTTTTCGATACGACGATTAACATAGGTAATTATAAATTACATTTTAGGTCCTTCCCCTAAACTACCTTTTCAACCAGCGTGGATAAAATTATTTATAGTGTACACTGTAGTTCGTTATTTCCAGACTTTACATACCAATTTTCATTAAATTCTATTAACCCATTTTTTTTCGTGGTTCGGTGTTGATGTGAACTTAGCAACAAAAATCTAAATTCATGAATATCTCTGTTATCATAGCTGGTATGGTAAAAAAGTATAAGACATAAATGATCCGAAATGTAATACCATATAACTTCAGTTATGTAATAATTTTTGATAGGACAATAACATATATATTTGCAAATTAAATGTTAGACTTTCCCCTAAACTACCATTTCACTCAGCATGAATAAAATTATTTATGGTCTAGATTGTAGCGACTTATTCCCCGACTTTATATACCGATTTTCATCAAAGACTCTTCAGCCGTTTTCTCGTGATGCGTGTAGATACATACAGACAAACAGACAGACAGAAATTACGGAAAATTACAAAGTACATTTCCTTGTTACTGTGGACATGACATACGGAAATACCATTCCTTTTTAATTCTGAACAATGTACAGACAAAACTCTTATCTTATTCTTCTTTTTCTTCTTCTTTTGCTACCGCTTTTTCCCACACCTGTGGGGTCGCGGGTGCGAACTGCGTTGCACATGTGGATTTGGCCCTGTTTTATGACCGGCCCTTCCTGATGCCAACCCTACGTGGAGGGATGTAATCACTATTGCGTGTTTCTGTGGTGGTTGGTAGTGTGGTATATAGACAAAACTCTTATCTATATATAAAATAACATGTCCTGACTGACTGACTGGCTGGCTGGCTGGCTGGCTCATCATCGCCGAACCAAAACTACTGGACAAAGAAATGAAATTTTGGGGAAACAATTTTTAAAATTTAGATACTCACTAAGGGAGGATTTTTGGATACTCCTTCACTAAGAAAGTGAAAAGGGAGTGAATTTTTAAAATAGGCATATCTCAAAAACTCAACAGGTTTTTTTTTTTTTTTTTTGCTAGGGGCTTTACGTCGCACCGACACAGATAGGTCTTATGGCGACGATGGGATAGGAAAGGCCTAGGAGTTGGAAGGAAGCGGCCGTGGCCTTAATTAAGGTACAGCCCCAGCATTTGCCTGGTGTGAAAATGGGAAACCACGGAAAACCATTTTCAGGGCTGCCGATAGTGGGATTCGAACCTACTATCTCCCGGATGCAAGCTCACAGCCACGCGCCTCTACGCGCACGGCCAACTCGCCCGGTAAACTCAACAGTTAAAAGACATGAAAATTGGTATTTGGAATCTCCTTAAAAAATAAAGAAATATGATTTTTTTTGTTTTCGGAAAATCCATTTAAGGAGGGTGAAAAGGACCAAAAAAAAGAGGTTGAATTCCTTTTATGAGGATACTTATATCTCAGAAACTGATGATGTTGCTTACTGATGATGCTTGTTGTTTAAAGGGGCCTAATATCAAAGGTCATCCATCGGCCCACTGATGATGTTTTTTTGCTATGGGCTTTACGTCGCACCGACACAGATAGGTCTTATGGCGACGATGGGACAGGAAAGGCCTAGGAGTTGGAAGGAAGCGGCCGTGGCCTTAATTAAGGTACAGCCCCAGCATTTGCCTGGTGTGAAAATGGGAAACCACGGAAAACCATTTTCAGGGCTGCCGATAGTGGGATTCGAACCTACTATCTCCCGGATGCAAGCTCACAGCCGCGCGCCTCTACGCGCACGGCCAACTCGCCCGGTACTGATGATGTTACAGACATGAAAATTGATATTTGGAATCTCCTTTAAAAAAATAAAGAAACACATTTTTCTTTTTGTTGTTGTCTTTTTGTTTCACTTGAGAGAGGACTGTTTCTCACATGTACAGTTCTATGTCGCATATTCCAGAGTTAGCTCTGTCAGTAGTCTAGCCATCTTAGCCCCAAAAGACAATACCACACACATGGTTTACAAAGAGTTTCTTGGGTAAATGAAACTCAATTTTTCGGTGAGTTTTTATACTTTAGGGATGTTCAGATAATGTCTTAGTGCAGTACCAGGAACGATTACTTTTATTGAATTACCAAATCTACGCGAGCGAAGCCACGGGTAACAGCTAGTTTTATATATATATAGACTAGCTATACTACCCGGCGCTGCCCGGGCATTTTATTGTTTCCTTTAGATATTTCATTACCTGTTAATTATGTGTGAAGAGAATGTTTGTAGATTTCGTTATTGTGGTGTTGACTGATTAAGAACTATTTTGTAGTTTAGAACTTATTGTTGTGTTTAATTTCAAGTCGTATAGATTATTTTCTTTCTCGTTAATCAAAGTAATCTCAGTAAGTTTGGATATTTTCTAAATCACCACTTTTTGCCATGCCTATGCAGCTGATCCGGTACTTAAATGGCATCCAGAGTGCCCCAATAGAACTCGGCAACCGTGGAAACTATGGATTCGACGCTGACATTGGTTGTTTTTTATTATTCTTGTACGTCATTCCCTCCCATAGGTTTGCCTCCAACATAAAATACTTAATTACAACTAAACTATCAAAGTACTGTATGATTTTAGCACTATATTTAGATCAGAGGAAAGTAAAACACCTTATAAAAATAAAAAACAAAAGTATATGAAAAGGAATTAAGAAACAAATGATAGTTTTTTTACAGTTGCTGTAACATTTTGCTCGAAGGACTTAACAGGTTTTGGAAATGGGCGACCCTGTTGTGCTTGCGTTGAAGCATCTAGACAAACCTTCGCGTGTTGAGTTCTGCCGGTGGTTTATGATTGAAGTGAAGTCAGGACTTTCTTTTGGAACCTCAGTTTTTCATTTCTTCAAATGAGGCCACGTCCAGCATCTTCTGCAATGTTCATTAAGAAGGGTCAACTCAGTCCTATTGTAAATATTTTCCGGGCCAGTTTTATTTTGCCCACCTGGTATAATGAAGGATGTGTATGAATAGATTTACTTGCTTTCATATGCAAGTGCTGGTTTCAAGTGAATTACAAGTCTTTTGTCTCCAAAAGTCACATGTATTTTTAATCTTACAAATTATAAAATCCTGTAATGTTCAATTATTCAATTTTCTGTTGCAGGCATCATGCAGACTGTAACTCTGGTGATAGCTGCACTTCTTCCCATGGTTAATGGATGTGGCTTAGTATGCGACTGCTTTGCAATACGAGGTTTCACGTCACGTCTCTTCCAGATCTCTGAGAATACTTTTTATTATAACATCGGCGTCATGTATGCTGCCAATTGTTCGGATCGTAATTTGTCTGGTGTACCTTATGGTCTGCATGACGATGTGTCAACCCTGTTTCTAGATCATAACAACCTCACACACCTCAGTAATAACATATTTGCAAACAAGGGATTGCAAAAACTTGATGCTTTATATCTCAACAACAACAGCATCAGCCTAATTGAAGAGAAAGCTTTCTTTGGTCTTAATGGTCTTCAAACATTAGTCCTAGATGGAAATAAAATAACTACACTGCCTTTAAATGTCTTTGAACCATGTGAGCATCTGAAATATATTTCTATGAGAGGGAATAATCTGATTTTATCAGATTCCATATTCCACGATAAAACCAAATTTCTGCAGACTGTCATGATCTCTCATTGCAATCTGAGAACATTACCTAAAGATTTCACTTCAATGCAGCTCAGTGACTTAGATATCAGCAACAATGATTTAGGAGATAATATTGTTCTGAACTTTCCAGTTCAGTCACTAAAAATATCAAACAATAATATCATTGACCTAACTAAGGAAGGAACAAAGCTCTCTTCACTGAAAATCTTAGATTTACGAGGTAACACTTTGATTTATAAACCAGATACCACTTTCCAAGCTCCTAAATTAGAAATATTGATGTTGTCTTCTTGTAATCTGACAAATGACTTCAACCATTTACTTAAAGATGCCACTGAATTAAAAATTCTGGAACTTAGCAACAATAATATAAATGAGATGAAATCTTCTGTAATAAGTACGCTTGTAAATTTGGAAGAGCTCCATCTACAGGACAATAACATCAAGATACTTAGTCCAAATATTCTCGCCAACAATAAAATGTTAATCAAAGTTAATCTGACAGGAAATCCCCTAAATTTTCCACAGGATGGAACATTTTTAAATTCATCATCCCTTAAGTTTTTATATATGTCATATTGCAACATCACTAAATTAACATCTGAAAGTCTTGAGAATACACATTCAATTCAAATATTAGATATACGTTATAACTACATTGAAGAAATTGATGAATGCTTTCATCATTTGCTTCACCTAGAACGGTTGTTTCTTGATGGTAACAGGATACGGACTGTGAATTCAGAAGCATTCATAAATAATATTCATCTCGTAGAGTTAACTCTTTCTGGAAATCCGCTGATGATACCTTCAATGGAGCCATTCCTTCATGCACCTTCCCTGAATGTTTTAGCTTTGAATTTCTGTAATATAACGTACATACCACCAAATACATTTAAGAACACTCCATACTTGACTTCACTTTCACTATGTAATAACAGTATAAAAACAGTTGATATCAGTGTTTTTCAGAAGATAAATAAGTTGGAAAATTTGGATTTGAGAGGTAATCCATTGATATGTGACAGTCGCATGAAACAAATACTGAGTTGGTGTCTGAAGCACGGAATAGAAGGCCATGCAATTTGTGCCGTCCCTAAAGGTGACTGGAAGATGTTGGAACATCTGCACTTGGATGATAATCCTGTCTCATTCCCCGAGAGTGTGTCTAGTATTGGCAAAGAACTTGAAGTGCAAGAAAGAAAACAAAATAGAATATATACACCTCAACAACCGTCATCTACCATGATGTACCTTTTGTTGATTGTAGGTCTCATAGCTGGTGCTGTTGTTGGCGTGATCCTCGAGATAGTCATATCGCGCCGGTACCGCTGCTTTTCTCTGGGAAGAGAAAGTCTTCATGAAGAAAGACTCATAAGAAATGACCAGTAATTGTGTCACTTCTTCTTGTTTGAGTATTCTTTTAATAGGAAATTATATAACAATAATATGAGGGAACAGAAGTGTTGTTGAAACCTCCTCAAAAACAGGTGACCCAATTAACTAATTGTATCAAACATATGTATAAAATAATAAAACAATTGTAGAAAGTTTGTCCTATGGCCTTCAATTATAGTTTTCTGGGTCCTGAGGACCCAGGAGTTCATTCCTTGCATTGAAACCATTAAAATGAGCAGATTTGGTCAACTATGGTATTTTGACATTTCTCCTTCCAATTTTAAACAGCATAATAAAATGTGGTCTGTGGATATTTTCATTTGGAAATATATGAGGATAAATGTGAAATTTCCTGTAAGTCAGATAATATGTTTTCTCATGCTGAGGTGACAGACAAGACAACAATTTTGATATTGATCCCACTCATTATAAAATGGCCCAGAAACAGTTATAAAAGTTTATTCCTGGTCAAAATGACAGACAGACAGACAGACAGACAGACAGACAGACAGACAGACAGACAGACAGACAGACAGACAGACAGACAGACAGACAGACAGACAGACAGACAGATTTTTCAATTTTATTTTAGTAGATTAAAGGCTTTGCAGTCTATTTAGAGAATGTAAGCACTCCAGGCAACCAATTAATCACCCTCTTGATAACACACTTAATACCGGGTACCACCAGCTATGGCCTGGACAACTGCCTGGATTCAGTAAGGAAATGACTATGCGAGATGCGACATCGAAGTGAATCCATTCGCTCGTAAGGAAACACTGTCATTCCAACAATGTACAGGGATGCTGATGTCTGTGTTTCAGCTGCTACTCCAAATAATCCCACGAATTTTTGATGGGATTAAAATCAGGAACTTTTGCAAGCCAAACTAACTGCCATTAGGGTGCCTGAATGTTCCTCAAACCATGGACTCGTGTGTTGAGCCTTGTGAACATGAAGGTCATCATCTTGGCAGATGGGAGTGTCCACAGCATAAACATCATGATTACCAGGAAAGGAAAGTCCAGATACCCATACTGGTTCATGTTTACAGTTACCTCAATGAGTGGGCCAAGTCGTGGAACAAATAAATACTATCACACTATCGCAAATCAATCTCCTGCTTGAACTACACCCTTCATACACTATGGCTGTTGGTGGATAAAAGACTCATCGGAGCGCATTACACTACACTACACTACTACAGTCCAGTGTTGAAGTTCTCAAGCCAAATGAATACATCCAGGTGTGAGCAGTGGCCTCTTGCATGGTACTCAACTCCAAATGCTCTTCGCATGCAGTTTCCTCCTCATTGTTCATTCAGGAATCATTTGGGATGCATAAGCATTTACAAATTGCCATAATTCCTGTTGGGTTTGAAACTGATTTAAATGACAAAGCGGGACAGTCTCATCAGTCCCTCTGGTTTAGGATCTTTCTGTGACCACAGTTCTGATGGCATGTTTCACATGGTACACCATTCCTCATAGACACTTTAGACAGTCTACATTGATGCACCAGTATCGGGCAACTTCATTCTCTGTGTGTCCATAGGCACACCCAAAGACAATGGTGCCTTTTTTGTCACTCTGTCATTTGCATCGACCCATTCAGACAAGTCATGTGCACACCCCCCACCCCCACCCCCACCCCCACCCCCACAATGAGCTCATTGAAGACTGCCCTCTTGAGAAGCCAGGTAGTAGAAATAAAGAAATGGATGTAGAAGAGTTGGGATTATTGAGGAGAGGTTATCTATTTGAAGATGTGGAGTTTGTCCTTTTCTAAAGCTCCCTCTCCCTCTTCCCACACTGGCCTATCATTGTGTTTATTCTATTATGTGTTCCTATTCATGTTCCTATATTGCTATATATGACTTAATTTTTCTCAAGTTATGCACAATTATTGCTACCTTGAATGATGTATTCTATTTATGGTAGTGCTGGGTAAGAATTTATTAATGTTATGAATTTAAACATAATCTACTGTATTTTTGTTCAGTGATACAAAAGGAAGCTATATTGCTTAAGCATCTGGGAGATAGTAGGTTCGAATCCAACTATCGGCAGCCCTGAAAATGGTTTTCCGTGGTTTCCCATTTTCACACCAGGCAAATGCTGGGGCTGTACCTTAATTAAGGCCACGGCCACTTCCTTCCAACTCCTAGGCCTTTCCTATCCCATCGTCGCCATAAGACCTATCTGTGTCGGTGCGACGTAAAGCCCCTAGCAAAAGAAAATATATTGCTTACATTTAATATATATTTGCCACCAATGCTATTTGTCAAATTTGCAAAGAAATTTGGTCTGATTTGTATACATTCTCTCCTGGGTCGTCTTTCCCACGTGTTCACAAAATGACAAAAAATACAATTTAGAACTTCCCAATAAAATATCAGTATATTCACAAAGTTTGTTTTTCACTTTAGTATCACTTCTCTTGATAGTTTATTTGAGTACTTGGTGTTTAAAATATGAGTTTCTTTGTTACACATGTGAGCCAAAAAGTGTTATCATTCATAGGTGATTGGTATGTTTTTTATTGTTTATTTTGTGTTAATTGTATTAATACACTCTTCAACTTGCACCCCTTAGCATTTTTTTTTGCTAGTGATTTAATGTAGCACTAACTCATTGAAGGTTTTCGGTGATCTAAGGATGGGAAAGTGAAAGGATTGGGAAGATAGCAGGCATGGCCTTAATTAAGGTACAGCCCCATCATTTGCCTGGTGTGAAAATGGAAAACCACGGAAAACTGTCTTCAGAGCTGCCGATGGTGGGATTTGAACCCACATACCTGTTAGCTTGCATTCACGAGAGGGTGGGTTCGAACCCCACTGTTGGCAGCCCTTCAAGTAGTTTCCCATTTTTACACCAGGCTGTACCTTAATTAAAGCCATGGTTGTTTCTCTTCCCAGTCCTATCCCACCAAACCATACTGTCTGTGTCAGTGCAACATAAGGCAGATAGGGTTTATTTTAAGTTTCAGAGAATGAATAGAATACTCTTCTCTCCCAATCATGGATGAACTGATCAGAGTAACTGACCTGGTACCCCATTATATTATTATTATTATTATTAATTTTACAATTGGATTTACATCGACACAGATAGGTCTTACAGTGACAATGGGATAGGAAAGGGCTAGGAGACAAAAAGACAAAAAGAAGCAGCCGTAGCCTTAATTAAGGTAGAGCCCCAGCATTTGCCTGGCGTGAACATGGAAAACCACGGAAACCATCTTCAGGGCTGCTGACAGTGGGGTTCAAATCCACTACCTCCCGAATGCAAGCTTACAGCTGCGTTCTACCAACAACACAGCCAGCTTCCTTGATTTATTCACTTCTTCTTCTTCTTCTTCTTCTTTTATGACCGCATAGGATCACTTTAGTCAGTCTATCGTTCAGGTCTCTTTGAAGGGACTGTTCGGACTTTGCGGTCCTCCCAGTACTTCTTCAGATGCTCCGATCTTCGTGCCCTTTCCTTAGTTGAAAATATGCGTGTTGTTGGTTTGTTTCATGTATTTTTTCACTATTAAACCAAATCTCAACTTTATTAGTAATTCTGTAGTTGCCTGACCAGAAACACTGCTCTTCCTACCAGGCCATCTCACTTATACCAAATATGTTTAAATTTAGGGGTCTATCCTTTTCAAATTCTCTGAAATATCACGATTCAAATTCCTAATATTCCATACTCTGACTCCTGTTATGTCAGTGTTCCTCTTCCAGATAATCGTCCCCACCCAGAGATCAAACTCAATCAACACTTTCCCCAAACGGAATCCATCATCAGTATATCATGCTATTAAACAGAGTTAGCTGCTTGTCCCCTGGAGACTCTTTGGGGATAATCTTCCTGACACTACCTGCAGATAAAAGGGTTGCCGCCAACAATGTGTTAAGCACAGCGACAGTAGATGACGGTGGTACTTGTATTTAGGGAACGCATTATTGTTGCACACATGTACTCTACTATGTAAGTACAGTACCTAATTATACTGTAGTGCATGTTTCATTTATTGCTTTCTTATACTGTAGTTTTGAGCAAAAATATAATAATGCAGTTTCAGTGCTATAAGAAAATTCATTTTTTACATTTTCTCATTTACATATATTATTTCAGCCATCTCCCTTTGGAAATGTATAACTAAGATTCATTTTTTGTCTGTACATTGGTCAGAATTTAAAAAAGGGTGGTATTTCTGTATTAGCAAATTCACACTAGGAAGGAAATGCATTTCTTAATCTTCGGTCATCTCTGTCTGTCTGTCTGTCTGTCTGTCTGTCTATTTGTGCCTATATGTACAGTATATATGTAATGTATGTACTGTATGTGCATCATGAGAAAATGGCTAAACAGAATTGAATTAAAATTGGTATATGAAATTGGTGAATAAGGCGCTACTATCTGTCACATCACAGTGTCTAAAGGCAATGTCTTGTCTATGCAACCATTCTTTACTGTCCTCAGCTCCTAGTTTCATTTCATAATAAGAACCATAATGGAGACTCTGTGCTAAGTCTTGAAGGAATTTTTTCCTCGGCCTTTCTTCCCCGTGATTTTTCCTTCCAGCAGATTGGTGAGAAAGGTGTTGTGGCACAAGATGTGGCCAGTGAATTTAGCTCTTCTTCTTTGTATCATTAAAGTCAGTTCTCTCTTCCCTTGAATTTCTTCTAGAATGCTTTTGTTTGTTCTCTTTTCAATCCATTTAATCCTGAGCATTCGTCTCCAGACCCACATCTCAAACGTTTCCAGTCATTTCCAATCCTGATCTCTGATTGTCCAAGATTCACAATCATACAATAGCACACTCCATACAAAAGAAATCACAAATTTCTCCCTAATTCCAAAATCTAAATTAGCACTGATTAAAAGATTTCTCTTATTAGTAAACGCCTGTTTGGCAAGTGCTATTTGCCCTTTGATCTCTTTGCTGCACCTATTTCATTGGTGATCAGGCTTCCTAGATAAGGGAAACTGTTGACTTGTTCCACTATCTTGTTATTAAGCTTAATGTTGGTGTGAATTTGTTCAGGATGTTTACTACTCACAACTAATATCTTGGTCTTCTTGACATTAATGTTTAAGCATGATCCTGACAATGCTGATGACAATACATTCAGCATCTTAGACAACTCTTTCTCGGAGTCTGCTATAATTGCTATGTCACCTGCATATCAAATGCATTGGATATGGTGCCCATTTATGTTTACTCCTTTGGTATTTGCCTTAAACTTATTTATGGACAGGGCGAGTTGGCCGTGCAGTTAGGAGTGTGCAGCTGTGAGCTCGCATCTGGGAGATAGTGGGTTCGAACCCCACTGTCGGCAGCCCTGAAGATGGTTTCCCGTGGTTTCCCATTTTCACACCAAGCAAATGCTGAGGCAGTACCTTAATTAAGGCCACGGCCACTTCCTTTCCATTCCTAGGCCTTTCCTGTTCCATTGTTGTCATGAGACCTATGTGTTGGTGCGACGTAAAGCAATTAGCAAAAAAAAAACTTGTTTACGGTTTCTTCATGAATACATTAAAAAGGTGTGGTGAGAGAGAGCAGCCCTGCCTTACACCTTCCCTGATTTTTGCTCTCTGGATACTTCCTCTGATATCTACAATCATTGTCTGTCCTTCATAGAGTTGCAGTATCAGCCTCCTGTCTCTCCAGTCGAAGCCGGTAGCTTTTGAACAGTTTGTCCGAACTCACGTTATCGAAAGCCTTTTCAATATCTATAAATGCTAGAAAGGTGTTCCTATTAATTTCCAACCTCCTTTCTAATATTGTTTGAAGAGGTAAGGTGGCTTTTCTTGCTCCCATTCCTGTCCTAAAGCCAAACTGGTCCTGATCGATTTGTAAATTTAATTTGTTATTTATCCTATTTTTTATTATTGATAGTAGTACTTTGGATGTATGAGAGAGCAGAGTTATGGTTCTGTGATCGGAACATTCTACACTACTTCCCTTCTTTCGTATCATAACCGTTTTGCTTTTGGTGAAGTCTTCTGGAATTTCACCTGCATCATAGCATCTGCAAATCATAGCAAATAGAGGTTCTTTCAGTTTCCCTCCCATATTGTTAAGCAGTTCTCCAGGTATGTTATCTGGACCGGTAACTTTATTTTCATGTAACCGCTGAAGTGCTGATTCAAACTTCCTCCTTGTTATTGTAGGACTTTTATCATCTTCCTCTACTTCATGTTCTGGTTCAATGCACCTTAGATCATTCACCACATTTTCTCCTTCATACAGCTGTTCAAGGTATTCCTTCCACCGTGTACTAATGTCATCTTTATCTATTAAGATTTCCCATTTTTATCTCTTACTACAGAGCTCTTCACTTCATGTTTCTGGTTTAATATTTTAATGCTCCTATACGCTCTTTCCGTCCTTCCTTCAACTATATCTTTTCTGATATTCTCAGTTACCTCAACCATCCACGCTTCTTTTGCTCTTCTACACAGAGTTGTAATTTGATTTTTGACTTTTCTGTATTCTTCTTGGGTTCTGTTGTGTTCCCTCTCCTGTACTGATTTCTCTTCACTATTAGATCCAATATTTATCTAGTAATCCATGGTTTTCTTGGTTCCAATCTTCTTGTTCCCAGTGTTTCATGAGCTACACCTAACAAACTTTCTTTTATAGTATCCCATTCCAATTCTTCATTTCTTTTTGTTAACTTGTTTGTTTTTTGTACATAAACATCCATAGTTTGATGGTCTTTTAACTTGACTAAATCTAAAGGTTTTGCTATTCAGTGATTTACTATTTTCAGTTGGATACTGCATCTGGCCATGACTAGGCTATGGTCACTGTCAATCTCTGCCCCAGGATAGCTGTGACTAGTTTTGACTAGATTGCAATATCTTCTCTTGACAAGGATATAGTCATTTTGATAACGGGCAGTGTCACCTGGGGCTTTCCAAGTGTATCTCCTGTGTAATGGAACGTCAAATAATGTGTTCGACACAATCATATTGTACTGATCACAGTAGTCTAGTAACCTCTCCCCTCGTTTGTTCCTGACACCTAGACCAAACTTTCCAATTCCTTCTCGGTCTGATTGCATTCCAACAACACCATTGAAATCTCCCATGATTATGACATTATTTGATTGCTTTGTCAGATTCCAAATTTCATCAATGTTCTCATACATTTCTTCTATTTCTTCATCCAAGCTGTTCGATGTTGGAAAGTACACTCGAACAAAAACCAGATTCCTGGAATTTGTTTTGATTGTTGTGACTAGAATCCTCTCATTAACGTGATAGGTATTCATCACGTTACCTGCCCAGTTACATCTAATTAGCAGTCCTACTCCATTACTGCCTCCACTTGTACTACCACTATAGATCATTCTAAAGTCATCACTGTAGAAATTACCATTTCCTTGCCATCTTATTTCACAAAGACCCAGAATAACTAGTTCTCTTTCATTCATGACAATTTTAGCTTCTTCTAATTTTCCTGCTTCCAGCAGCCTTCTCACATTCCACGTTCGAATTTGCATTGACTCGTTTATGTGAGGATTTCACTTAATGACGACCTGGGAAGCCTCGTTCCTTTCCCTACCGGATCTTGGTTTCTATGCTTGATGATCAGTAAACAATACATCTTGCTGTGACAACATCATGGTTGCTTAACTTGGGATTAAGTAGTGCA
Organism: Anabrus simplex; assembly: GCF_040414725.1. NCBI lineage: Eukaryota > Metazoa > Arthropoda > Insecta > Orthoptera > Tettigoniidae > Anabrus > Anabrus simplex. The sequence goes on along the minus strand of NC_090272.1, from coordinate 92,253,007 downwards.
GTGGTTTTCCGTTGGCTTCTGCACGCAACTGAGGCTGCCCCTGACCTGGGGAACAGACGCCCACTGTAACCGCCCCTAACCTGGAGAACAGATGTTACAAGGATTTACTCCACTAGGTTCTTCCGCTCTCTCAGTCGTTGGGAGTGAGATTCCTCTTCCGCCTTCAAGACCGTTGACCAGATTTCACCTGTATTCCTGGCAAGGGGCTCTTACAAGGTGCTACCAACCGGGCCAGGTTTTTTTAAAGAAGTGTTACTCCTCTATCACTTGCCTTTTGTCCTGACTTGTGACAGGCAGAGCCTGGCTTCCCAAAACGAGGGTCCAGGTTGGTGGGGTTGCTACAATCTCGACTATAAATAATTTTATTCACACAGGATGAATTGGTAGTTTAGGAGAAGGCTTGCATTTAATTCTCAAATAACTATGTTATTAGTGGTCCTATTCATTAACACCACATAACAAAAGTTATAGATTACAGTTTTTTTTTTTTTGCTAGGGGCTTTACGTCGCACCGACACAGATAGGTCTTATGACGACAATGGGATAGGAAAGGCCTAGGAGTTGGAAGGAAGCGGCCGTGGCCTTAATTAAGGTACAGCCCCAGCATTTGCCTGGTGTGAAAATGGGAAACCACGGAAAACCATCTTCAGGGCTGCCGATAGTGGGATTCGAACCTACTATCTCCCGGATGCAAGCTCACAGCCGCGCGCCTCTACGCGCACGGCCAACTCGCCCGGTGATTACAGTTTTACTGTACCAGCTATGATAACAGAGATATTAAGGAATTTAGATTTTTGTGGCTTACTCCACGTCAACACTGAGTATCGGTAACACGGTTATATTTTTCAATGGCGGGGGTGGTGGATTTTTTGTCATAAGGTGAAAAACTGTGTGGTCATCAGGCGATAACAGCAAGGGAAATCGTATCAGGCCATAACAGCAAGGGAAATTGTAAAGATGACTATCAAAATGAGAAAAATATTGTGCAGAAACATCCTGAAAGGAGGAAGAAGGACTCCCTTACCCTAATAACACAGACATGGAAGAAAATAAAATATGAAAAAGCTCATAAAACTGATCAGCAATAACATTGCATCAACTATTATCTATGGTGATGTGTTGTTTTTGTCTTCTCCTGCCACTCATTTCCAATAGATGGTATTACTACTGTGTGCCCAATCGAATAGCCTGCCTGAATATTGGATAGAAGTAACTGGGGAGTAAGTTTTTTTTTTTTTTTTTTTTTTTTTTTTTTAATTTCTTTGCATGGCATTCCTTAGGTTTATACATGTTCTGATAACTACAGGTACATGAGACACTGGCTCATCATACATTCCAGCTATTTGTTCCCGACAATCAGGTGCTGATAGGAATAGAAAGTGTGCACACTTAACAGAAAACTGTAGACCAATGTTCACCGCTGTCTGTGGCCGAGTCATTCTAGCTCTCGAAGTTGGCAATGTTGGAATGCCAGCATTGTATTGTTCATGAAAAGTGAGAAACTCTGTCGTTTCTCATTTGATCGAGAATTTCATAAGACAGAATAGCTATTAAAGGCAACATTCCAGTTGATTAATATTGCATTCTGACAAGAATATTGACCTCATTGTAATGACCTATGTCGAGTTCAGTTTAATATTTGCCTGTGTCTGTTACAGCATCACGTGAAAATGGATGGGTGGGTTTTAATGAAACTAGGTATTTCAGTTTAGAATAAGGTCGAACAGAATCATAGCTATAAGTTGTTGGGGGGTGCTTTAGAAGGGGCCTAAAGCATAAAACTATATATATCACTCTTGTGGTTGGTTTTACACAAAAATAGCTCGTGGCTATTTTTTGTTCTATACTTCTTTACAATAGAGGCAAAAATAAGGGAAATATCAGAGGCAGTCATGTGAAATTTTAAGTCCAAGAGCTGGTACTAACTTTATAGACTGTTAAGAGATTTGCTATGGAGATCGTTCCAGCAATGTTTTAAAGTCTTTGTATATCTGTCAGTGTTTTTTAAAATGTTAACCTTTTAACATTAATCCGATTCTTGGCTTTCTTTTATACAGGAAGGAAGAGATCAATTCAAGATGCAAAAAAATCTGCCACCTGGGCAACTGCCCTAAATGCAGATCAGTAATGATTGATTGATTGAAAAATATGGAAGTACAAGGGGCCACAAAGAGCAAAGAAGAGAGTACATCACAATAAGCTGCTGACAGGAAGATTTTTTAAAATTTGCTTTTCATCCCACTGACACAGATAGGTCTTTTGGTGACGATGGGATATGAAAAGTCTTGGAGTGGGAAAGAAGCGGCTGTGGCCTTAATTAAGGTACAGTCCCAGCATTTGCCTGGTTTGAAAATGGCAAAGCATGGAAAACCATCTTCAGGGCTGCCAACAATGGAGTTTGAACCCACTATCTCCCAGAGGCAAGCTCACAGCTATGCATCTCTAACTGCACGGCCATCTTGCCTGGTCTGACAGGGAGAGGCATGCCCGCTACTGTGCCTCAGAATCTGGTGAACAAAAATGTAATTATGCACATGCTAAATGATTGTGCCATCAACGATGGGTACTACAGCTAGTTTGTGTCTAACGTATAAGAGGCATTGCAAATGATAAATATCATTATTGATCCATATTGAAGATACTATATGTAGGATGCTAAATAGTTTATTGTCACCTATTCAATACATTAGAAATTTTAAACATTTAGGAATTTATCATTATTTCCATATGAGACATGTTTCACCCTTCTTTGAGGGCATCATCAGTCATAGTACTACCTCGAGGCATAAATCAGGTACCTGATTTGTAATTAAATTGTAAATACTAAGATATAAAATTGACATATTACAGGGGGAAAGTCAAGAGAAAAACAATGTTCAATGTTCAGCCGTTGGCTGTAAATTATCAGTTGTGAAGGATAACAGCATCAAAATGTTAGGGTATGTCCTACAAAGGATGACTTAACATATTAACATGGGGCAGTTTAAGGGAAAGATAAATGACTTGCTCTAATAGGTAAGACCACAGGGTATTTGACAATGTCCAGCAGCAGTGGTCCATATGAAGTATTGATGTTATATTATCAGAAATGTTGGTAACTGTTATTAAAATCTCATTAGGAAACAGTGTTCATTGAGAAAACAATGTTCAGATCACACTGCATATTACTGTGTAGTTGCCTTGTTAATACTGCAATCATCAACCAATGGCAGAAATAATGTGATGCACATTGGTGCCAGACATTTTGTATCCTTTCTCCCCCAAACTGCTCCCTTGTAAATATGTATTATAAGCTTGTAATTTTCCAACCGTTCAATAGAATAACAAAAATATTACCGTGTAGTTGTGCTGGCGTAGATGATAATTACAAAGACAATGGTGGAATTTAACAGTATCATAATTTATTAAAACCATGTTTTCTTTCTATCCCTTGTATACCAATACAAAATTCTTGATTGTTGCTTCAATTGATTGGCTAAGGATGTTCTAGGTCATTAGCCAATAAGATAAGGGTAGTATGAATAAAGTGAAGTAAACTGAGTTTCCTTCTATTTTCAAGAGCTGCTTCTCTTTCTGATGAATAAAACAGAGCAATCTGAGCTAGCTTACTGAGACCTCACTCCTTCCTGGTGCATGTAAGAGTTGCTTCACATTTCATAAAGTTGACTTCTTGCTCTCACTCTGGAATTCTCTCTTTAGAAAACTGAAGTAACCTCAGCAGATGATTCCAGCTTCAAGCAAGAAGTTGTTTTGTGGAAATGGCTATTTTTATGAATGTACAAAGATGTCAGAAAATGTACAAGGACTATTTCTAACTTGACACCAATGTCGACAGGGTGCACTAATAAACATAAAGAGAATGTGAATATTTTTAAAGTACCAGAGTGATCTGGGTTTCCAAAGTGGAGTAGCTAAGAATATAGGTGTAGATCAGAGTACTGTGTCTAGGCCTATAACATTTTCAAAGATCTTGGACAAAATACCATGCAAGTGGATAAAATTTACATCAACAGGCATCAATGAATGAATGGCACTAAAGATACATTTTTCATTTCACTACTGGAGTCATTAATTGTACCCATGTAGAGATTAAATGGCCTCATGAACACGGGGATAAGTACCAAACTGAAAAGGGTACCATACCTTAAATTGCAATTGTAAGGAAGAATTTATGAGTATTGATCTTTTTGGCCATGCTGTGTGCATGATTCTTGCATATGGACCAATTCTGTTATTCATACGATCATGAGAGAAAGTAATGTTAATGCCTTGTTACTGGGTGGTTCAGGAAATGCTATTGCTCCTTGGCTCATGATCCCTTTCCAAAATCTGACTACGAATACAGAAACCATCTACAACAACTGTTTCGCCAAGAAAAGTGTAGTAACAGAGAGATGCTTTGGGCAGGTTCGGCAACAATTCCTGCACTTCAGAATAAAATAAGATTGCCAACCAGAAAAATACTTTCAGTGATCCTAGCCTGCTTTGTTTTCCATTATGTGGCTAAGTATCTGAAAGATTGACAATTTTAAGAGGGTACAGGAAGTAGAAGACAGAAGAAGGACTATACACTCTGTATCACTTCAATTAAGGAAGTGTGCAATGATTAACAGATTATTTCTTACTTGAAATCACTGAAACCAGGCAGGGTGCACTAATAAACATACAGAGAACGTGAATATTTTTAAGGTATCTAAGTGACCCAGATTTTTAAAATGGAGTTGCTGAGAATATAGCTGATCACAGTACTGTGTCCATAACATTTTCAAAGATCCTTGACAAAATACTACACAAGAAGATGAGGGACTACATGCAAGAGAGCAGGGCTAACATTGAAGAAATGCAATTGCTAGGATTATCCTAGATAGTCATTAACATCTGGTTTGCAGTACAGTGTATTGAAGACAGTGTGAGAATAGCAGTACTCCTGTTTGTGTTTATATTTTCATAAAATGCATATGAATTTGTATTTACTGAAAGAATGTCCATATTAAGGAGGCTGTAAAATAATATACAGACATACTTCTATGAGGAGGTAATGATCATAAGCATTCCTCATTGGGAGTGATTAAAATGTTCCTATAAGGAGAAGGTGCCAAGGGTTAACTGTTTTAAGAATACAAGATGATGGAAAATTGCTTTGCTAAAACATGGTACAAGAATGAATAAATGTTAATACATTAAAAAAATTTAAGAAGCACCCTCCCACCCCCAGATCCACCCATGATAATTATGAATCTGCTATTTTTAACAAATTATACAGGTCTATTTATTACTGTAACATTTGTTTAATAAGGAGTCAGATTAGAAAAAGAATAGTTTTTAAAATAATACTGTAATTCAAGCAAACATAAGCAAGTTTATAAAATGTAGTAACATGCATCATTAACAATCTGTATGACAGGTGATGTGTTCTGATGACTACTGCAATGATTACAATTAATTGCCAGCTAGCTTTTCTCTGTAGTATTATCTCTGTTCTTTTAAGGCTACTGATTTTGTACTATACAAGCCTTTGCAAATCAGTTACAGACAGACCTCTTGTTTCTTCTATTTCGTATCGACCAAATACTGTTGTTATTTTTCGGTGGCTAGACGCAGGTGTGGAGGGTGTGGGGGTACTAGTGTGTTTGTCCTGACTGAACCAGGGATTTGTGTTCCTTCATCCTGATTATCCATCACACCATAGCTTAGGGTTCCCGCATTTGAGTACATTTCAATAAAATTTTAATTTCGTGTGGCTATTTCTAGCTGAGTGCAGCCCTTGTAAGGCAGACCCTCCGACGAGGGTGGGCGGCATCTGCCATGTGTAGGTAACTGCGTGTTATTGTGGTGGAGGATAGTGTTATGTGTGGTGTGTGTTGTAGGGATGTTGGGGAAAGCACAAACACCCAGCCCCCGGGCCATTGGAATTAACCAATTAAGGTTAAAATCCCCAACCCGGCTGGGAATCGAACCCGGGACCCTCTGAACCGAAGGCCAGTACGCTGACCATTCAGCCAACGAGTCGGACAGTACATTTCAATGAAAGCACTGTAAAAGAATTGAAGATATGCCTATGATTAGAAATTAAACAATTATTTATAATACAAAATAAAATTGAAATGGTAGAAAAATCTAAGAAAGTGCTGCAGAATGAAATAAGCAACCTGTAATTAATTATTTTCATAATTATGAACACTTACAAAGAATACTTTATAAAGAATGATTTTAAAAAGTGTAAAGACTGGAGAATCATTGTAGTACTTACAAGAAAGAAACAAAGAAAAGCAATATCACTGACAAGTAAAAATGTGGAAGATGGGTCCACAATTCCTGTGGATTTTGTAGACTAGCTTTAGTTATTTCTCCTAATCTCAATGTGAATGAAAAATATACTCTATAGAACTAATCATAAACTTCTACCATGACGAATAGAATAACTAGTGTAATCACTCCACTCTCTTAACATTGTCGTTAATGGCCCTGCCAGAGTGTGGCGCTGCAGTTGCAATGAACCAGCTGCAATAACACATGCACCAAATTGTCAACTAAGGTAATAGCGTGCGTAAAGTTGTGGAAACAATTTTAACGTCTATAAAGGGAATTTCTTTGTTTTGATATTTTCTTAAAGTTTGTATTAATATCTGTGCAGTGCTTTGTGTGTACAATCAACTAGTTTTCTATTATTTCGAAAAAATGTCGTACTGTTTCATTCCTGGTTGTAAATCGGGTTACGGAAGGAAGCCTGATGCTAGACGATTTTTATACCACCAAAAGAAAATAGTCTGTTTGCGAAGTGGACGAGAGTTATTCTGAGGAAAGATAAGCAAGCAATTGTCAGTCAAAAGCAGAACATGTGACCTGCATTTTTCATCAGATTTAACTAACTTATAAAGGTGGACTGTATCATTGTGAATGGTAAAAACATTGAACTTCCTCATGTGAGGCAGAAATTAAAACCAGGAGTGGTGCCTCATACTTTTCCAAATTTACCAAAGTACCTATCCATTGAGGTAAAATCACGAAAGGCATCCAGTAGAAAAAGGAATGAAGACAGTATCAAGAGGATAAGGAACAAGAATCATGATGTCAGTGAAGCAATGATGGTAACAGTGAGTGGTAAGGTTCAAGGTCAGCCTATTTGTAGTCAAATTCACAGCCAGTCTAGTTCTCTTACTGATGCCCAAAAGCCAGTAGTGTCTCTCAAAAGGTGACTAAAGAACACAACTCGTAATTTAATGCAAGCTAAATGTCTCTTTCCTCAGTTAAAACTAGGATTAATTACCTACAGGGGCAGATTAAGGACACAATATTTAATATTTTATGTGTTCTGTTTAAAAAATCTTTTTTTAAGTATGTAAAGACCAATATTGCTTTCACTTTTCATAATGTTCCATTTTATCTCGTGTGTTCTCTTATTAAAGTCCAAAGATACTTCTTCGTGGTGACTGAGAATATTATTTACAACTCTCTGACAGTATTATTCACAAGTCTAAACAATTGCGTGTTGTATTTGATTATTTGCATATCAGTGTAACCTGCACTAAAACAGCTGACTGTGTACAGTGTTGGTGATTAGCTCAACTAACGCCGCTCTGCAGGAGTGCTCTTGAACTGGGTGAGTGATCTCACTAGGTGTTCTATTCGTCATGCTACTACTAAACTTAAACACTAAATCACATTCAAATTAGACAGGGCTTACCTTCGCTTTTATTTAAAATAGGATTAGTATCACTCTCCATTAGCTTGTTTATTGTTTCCAGTCGTTCAACTTTATGGACTTGGTTTCCGTCTTCTTCAAGTCTGCTTCTTTTGGCTGGGTTTTCATATTAAGCAGGTTTTTAAAATTTAATTGCAATTCTGATACAGAGATATGAAACAACTTCTCATACTTCTCTCTAATGCAGAGGCTTTCTTTTGTCTTGCCTCTCGTAGCACTGTATGGCATGTGAAGGAAAATTGGAGGAAGTTTGCAGAGTCTGCACGGCACTGTGAGAGCAAGCTCTCTTAACCTTGATGGATTTTATTCGTAAGAAATTTGTAAGCTTCCTCACAACTGCAAGATTGCTCGCTTCACTCAAGAGGAAGGTGAACTGAGTTAGATCTTCATTTCATTCATTCCACCCACTAAAAACAAAACAAACATAATAATAGTAATTACCTCGCTATGGTAATAAAGTAGACCATACAGCCAGCGTCTCATCGCTGAGTGCTGAGCAGTGGTAAAACTAAATTCCTTAATGGCTTTGGGAGGATGAGTCCCTTTAGATGGAGTGATGCTTTCCTGTGTTGAGGAACTACTATTCAAATCCATAACACAACAACTATCTCCATGTTAGGGATGGCTGCAGCTCCTTTAAGTTATGGGGCAGAAAAAATATAGGAGAATGTCTGAGGCAGATGACAACTTCAAGGACCACTGCGTAAGAGAAGGTAACAGTAAAACACTCCTCTATCAATGGCCTGAAGGTGGAGGAGGAGAGTATTCAGCAGTGGAATGGAACAAAGACCTAGGGAGTTAATCTGAATTAAATTCAGGGAAGACAAAAGCTCTGTAAGCTCTATGGAAAGCAGTTTGCCTAGGAGAAGAGAATTCCAGAATCAAACCTCAGTTCCATGACTACCCATCATGGTTCTAACTCTTTGGGAGCCTGACTCCTCCCATTACCTTCTCAACACTATGGAAAAAATACAAAATGGAAATGATAACCCAGCCAGCAAATTCTATGAGAGAATCCAGGGCCACAGAGTGAGCGATAAATGTAATGCATCCGATTCTGTGAGGTACTACACCTACTATATAGTGTGAACATCAAGGACCAGTTGAAGGGACCCTCATCTCGAAGAATCAAGCCCCAACAGAGCTTTTATACAGGAAATTTTAATGTCCAGATACTTACTAGAATTGGCAAACAGATTATGCTCACAAAGCCTATGGACTAACACACTGTCAAAATTCTTCCAATTCAAGAGATGCGTATCCCATTGGAATGGATACCATATGTTTAAATCCAAGGTTAAGATCACATCTGCTAATTTAGTTATTCTAGGCTCAGCCTTCTTAATTCATACATCCATTGTGGTATGTGTAGTGGACATCAAAGCCATTTCTCCCCATCTGTCAACTCTCACTATCAAGTGTGCTAAAAAGGCTTACACCCAAATCAGTGCTCATGCTCTTATCAATTAAGACAACTCCAGCAATCCTGAGAAAGTTAAGACCTTCTGGACTCAACTAGACAATGTCCTCTCTGGAATTAAGACTCCAATCATTCTTCTCAAAGTCCAGCTGGGTAAGAAGCAGAAGTTTAGATGTACCATAGGTGAACATGCAGTTCACACCCAAACCAACCACAATGGGGAATGCTTCACTGACACCTGCAAGCAGATGAACCTTAAAATTAAGATCATCTACTTCAAAAATAATCCTCTTAAATGTATGACCTAGCATTCACCTAAGGAACTGACTGGTGAACATCAGATAGATCCTGTTGCCACCTCCCACTACAATTTCTGTGTAATACAGAATGTGCTTAGATGTGCTAATATTGATTCAGACCATTATATAACAAAGGTTAGACTGTGGTTTGTACCAAAGTCCAATTACATATCCCTAAAGCAGAAGATCTATAGATCTCAGATCAACAATCTCATGTTAAATCAAAATGTCATTCATGATTACCAGAAAAAGGTTGAGTATCTAGAATCACACAATGGTAAAGACATTACCAAGAAGGTTCAGGATGCTGCTATTCTAACAAACAATTTAGTGGGGAAAGAGAAACACCTATGGTAGACTGAACACTAAACTGACTCCTAAGGTGATCAATAAAGCAAAACATGCTTATGAAAAGGCTCAGTTTGAGACCATTAAAGAAAACTTCAGGAGGAACAATGCTTGTGCCTTTTACCATGTACTTTCACATTTGAACCTACCAGCTACCAAGACCTTTCACTATGTTCCCAGGGTGAGAACAGTTATTCTATTCTGAATAATCATGATAATTGTAAACGATTAACTCAAGAAGCCTTTATCGTGGACAGTCAAGCTTTTCTTCTGATGACGCAGAGCACAGTTCTCTGCGAAACATAAAGAATTTCACCTTATTTTCTTGACACAGCATAAGCCCAAAAGCCTATACAGTATCATGTCAATTAACTCAATACTTTGAGTCCTTACTCAACTGCTCTCCTCCAGCATCAAAGATTACAAGTTCTGGTCAGTCCTTCATTTAACAGGATTTTCTTCCTCCTGATTGAGAAGAAATAACGTAAATCATTGCATCTTTCTCCCAACAACATGACATCAGGCAAGGATTCCATAGTCACCAATCTTCTGGAAAATGGTTGGTCCCACTTTTGTTGCCAAATTGGAAGAACTCTTTCATGATATATGGAAATCAAATTATTCTTAAGGAGTGGCAATAAGCTTGTACATCTCCTCCATAAAAAAGGCAATAAAGCAGATGTGAATAACAGAGGTATATATCTTCATTCAGTTGCTTATAAAATCCTGTCAAAAGCACTTCAAAGTTTCATTGAACCTGTTATTGATCCACAGATTGGTGAATATCAAGCTGGCTTCTGAAAATCCACTTCTGCATCAAACATATCTTTTCACTTAAGAGTATCATCAAAATCAGATCTCTTTGCGCCAAATCACTTGTATTAACTTTTGTTGATTTCAAGAAGCCCTATGACTCAACCCTCTGGACTGCTGTACCTTAATTAAGGCCACAGTCACTACCTTCCCATCCTTGTGTCACCAAAATCTTTCAATGTGTAGTGTGATGTGTGGAGGAAATCCCTAGATCCTTTGATCATCAAAGTGGATGAGCACTCACCCATTCTTTTAAGCTGTGTTCTTGAAAAGGTCATAAGTGAGTGGGGAAACAGACTACCCAAAAATGGTATTAGGCTGGGCACTGGATCCAAAGCAGTGAAAATAAACTGTGTTGCTTTTGCAGATGATGTTCTCATAATGCCAGATGACCTCAACATTGCCTGCCTCCATGTAGAAATATTACAAGGAAGTAGCTGAAGCTGTATTTCTCCAGATATCTTTTGAAAACCTGAAGGAAGTATGTCTGATCATCAAATTACCACTGCATTTCTCAATACCAAAAAATGGAAGAATCAACTATTGCATTCATTTTTAGTATCTTGGAGAGATCATTTCCTTTAATGCATCACAGAAGGAAGTTCTGAAATATTGGGCTGACTGCATGGAAACAGCTTTTCACCTGGCAAAACCCACTTATCAGTCCAGAACAATCTCATAGCAGGTCTAATAGTGCCACTACACCACAGTTGTATGGCCTGAAGCCTTATATGCTGCTGAATGCTTGGACCATGCTCACTACAGTGAGATGAAGGGGATCCAAGTGAAAGAGAGGAAATTTGTAAGAACGATCCTTGGCCCATGTCAAAATTCTGAGGGAGAGTATCACCTAATGTCAAATGCAGGGTTGTACTCTTATGTTTTAAGATCATTTGTCTCAAATGCCTAACACCAGAATATCTTGAAGAATTCTTGATGTTCTCATGACATGGACAGGTATCACTCCATGGGCAACTGCAGTGAAGGAGGATCTGGCCAGTTTCCCTGAGACACTGATTCAAGAAAGAAGTAAGTTCAGGACCTGGGTGGGTTAAAGCATCTTCTAGAAAGAGTGAGAAGGTGCAAAATGTGGTCCAAAGAGCAAAGAACTGCATTCTCCATCTACCAGGTGTATCCATCAGTTTTTTATGATAAAGAAAACACGTAATTTTCAAGTGAAATTCATTTTTTGTTTATTCAAAATATTGGTCATCAGCTTCTACACACTTTGCCCATCTTTCAGGTAAGGTATGAATACCATGCCAGAAAAGCTGCTTGTCTTTTGTGGAAAACCATTAGTCAAGCCATTTTCCAACTTCCTCAAAATTGCTGAAGTGCTGCTCTGCGAGTGCGTGCCCCATTGATGCAAAGAGGTGATACTCAGATGGCGCCAGGTCGGGGCAATACGGCGGATGCTGAAGGATGTCCCATCCAAGCAATTTCAGGTGTCTTTCACTGGTTTGCTATGTGAGATGTTGCATTGTCGTGTAACAAAATCACTTTGCCATATCGTCTGGCCCATTCCTGTTGTCTTTCGATCAATGCGTGATTTAAATTAATTATTTGTTGGCGATAGCGTTGAGTTTGAGTTGGGTCATCGTCCAGTAATGCCTGCAGTTGCTTGTCTTCGCACTTTTGTGGTCTACCAGAGCGCACTGTCTTTTACATTGAAATCTTCTTCTTCTTCTTCACAGTACCATATCAGGTCCCCCTGACATTGGCGATCACTGTGGCGAATGCCGTACGATCTCTTGCTAGATGGAAAAGTCTTTTGACACTGAGAATTCCAGTCCATTCTTTGATGTTTCCAAGCCATGATGTTCGCCTCCTCCCGACACCTCTTCAACCCTGTATTTTGCCTTGTACAATCCATTGTAAGATGAGGTAACAGTCATTTCTAAGGATGTGGCCAAAGTAAGAGATCTTCCGGTGTTTTAATGTTTGAACGAGTTCTTGACTTGCTCTTGCCCTTCTGAGTACTTCTTGGTTCGTTAGTCATGCAACCCACAAAATCCTGAGCATCCTACAATGGATCCACATTTCAAAGGTTTGAGCGTTTCACTGATATGTTCTTGAGAGTCCATGTTTCCACACCATATAGCAAGGCTGACCATACAGTATATAGCACCTGACCATCCTCTGACTAAGTTTTAAATTTAAGTAGTCACTGCAAAAGAAAGATTTCATGTTTGTAAATATTCTTCATGCTATTGCTATCCTCTGTTTCACTTCTTTCTCAGGATCAAGTTGTTCAGTGACAATGGCACCCAGATATTTAAAAGTGGTTACTCTCTCAATCTGTTGGTTGTTTAGTGGTAAGATTGCCTCAGCATTGGTACGTTTGCTGAAGATCATGAACTTGGTCTTGTTTACATTTATTTTTAGTCCCATGTCCTCACCTACTGCACTTATATTATTGAGCAGGAGTTGGAGTCCTTCAAAATTGTCACACAAGATGACTGTATCATCCACATATCTTATGTTCTTAATTATGCCACCACTTACTTTTATTCCATATTGGTGATTTTCTAAAGCTGTTTTGAAAATTTTATCAGAATACAGGTTGAATAACAATGGAGATAAAACACAACCTTGTCTAACTCCTCTTTGGATGGCTACCTTGTTTGTAGTTTGATTTCCGATTTGGACAACGGCCTTTTGTCTCCAGTAAAGATTTTCAATAATGCGGATATCTTTGCTGTCAACTCCTATATCCTTTAGGATTTCCACAAGTTTTGGATGTTGTACTCTGTCACTTGCCTTTTCAAAATCAATTAAACAAGCAAACACTTCTTGCTGTTGATCTAGACTGTTATGAATTAGGATATTTAGTGCAAACAATGCTTCCCTTGTACCAAAAGAATTTGTGAACCCAAACTGTGTTTCGTTGAGGTCTTGTTCACACTTAATCTTGATTCTGTTATGTATTACACGAAGAAATACTTCAAGTGTGTGGCTCATGAGGCTTATTAGCCTATAATCATTACACTTGCATGCCTTTTGCTTCTTTGGCAATGTGATGAATGTAGATAACAGCCAGTCAGATGGGATGTTTCCAGTATTATATATAGTATTGAACAACTTTACCAAGAATTGGATATTGTCTTCGTCAATCATTTTAGGAAGTTCTACAGGGATGTTATCTGGACCTGGTAATTTCTTGCTTTTTGAAACTTTCAGAGCATATAGCACAGGGCCTTCACAATTAGCTCGTTGGTTAGTTTCCTCACCTCTCTGATCACAGAAAAGTTCCATCAGATAATTTTCCCAAGAATTTAAAACTTCTTGTTCCTTAATAATAGGCCTGTCTGTGGCATCAACCAATACAGAAAGGTTACGTTTTCTGTACATGCCATCACCACGTTTAAATTGTTGAAACCATGTCTCACATGTTATAATCGATGGAGCATGTTCAACACATGTTACTACCAGCAAACAATGACTTTCCATAGCCTTTTACTTTTGATTAAATAAGAAAAGCAATACGTGCCGGAAATGTTCTTTTTCAGGCACAAACATCGACATGATCACTGAACGATACAACACAGGCGCTAGTGTTTGGCGGATTCAACTTGTGTATTTTGGAAGGTTCATGTCAGACGAATGAACTGACGTATGTGTCAAATTCATACGCTGCTTACTGTTCGCTGGCGCCATCTCTTAGTGAAACCAGAAAAGACTTATGCATACACGTGGTAGATGAAGGTGTACTGGGAATCCAGAAAGGCTAACAAGTCTTAACTGCAGTTAAGAGACTGAAACAATATGTTTAAAAAATATTAAATTTTAATTTTATTCTTGTCCTGTACGGTAAGAGCTATTTGACAGTAAAGTATACAGTATACCAAGAATGAGGAAAAAATGACTGTTTTCAAGGTCCTGGAAGTGAACTTAAGGTCCTCCAACTGAATTTCAAGGGAATATTTAGGGATTAATGTGAAGTTTCATTGAATATACTGCTGGAACATCAAGCAGACATAGCTAAATTACAAGAAACCTATACATATGATAAGCAAGAGCTACTGCATACATTACAGGCCATATCACCAGGTATCACTATGTTTATAATGGCTATGGATGAAATTGTAAAGGAAAGATAGGCAAGATATGGAGGGAATATGAAAATATTGTTATTTGCAGATGATATAGTGATCTGGGGAGTCCACAATACAGAAGTGAAAATCCAACTATAGAGCTTTAAATGGCAATATTGAGAAGTATGGTAGGAAAATCAGTGTGGAGAAGAGCAAAACAGCGGTGATGACAAGAGAAGGAAACAAAAAAAAAAAAATAAAAAAAAAAAAAAATGAATTGTTAGTATCAGGGGACAAAACCTTAAGGTTGTTGAATATTTCAAATATTTATGAAGTGAAGTAATGCATGATGCAAGGCTGGATAAGGAGATTACCAGAAGTGTACACATGGGAAATACGTTCTACCTGAATGTAAGGAGCCTGGTGTGGAACAGAGAAGTTCCTATGAAATGTAAAGAGACACTGTACAAGATGTACAGAAGTGAAAATCCAACTAGAGGCTTTAAAATGGGCTTCAGTTGGAAAATAATTATATTGGCAGGACTGACCACAAATATAAAATTAGAAGGAATTTTAGCAGAAGCGATTGGGGTAAATTTTCATTCATTGGGAAGGGTGTGAAGGAGTGGAACAGTTTACCAGGGCTAGTGTTTGATCCTTTTGATCTGTACAGATATTCAAGAAGAGAATAAACAGCAACAGAGAAAATGAAATGTTGGAGGGCATTCGACCAGTGCAGGTTAATGTAAATAAAAAATGTGTGTGAATAAATTACTTCCATCCCCTGGTCTAAGGAGTTTGGACAGCCAAAGAAGGGGACTGCCTGTAGGGGTGAAGTACAGTGGGGACTTCGAGGGCCCTAGGACCTCTACGGTAGCTGTGAAGGCCCTTCAGGAACTCTGAAAAGTGGTGGCAAAAGGGGGTCTGGTTAAGACGCAGCAGGTCGTTATGCTACTTAGGTTCCAGAATGGGTAAAAAAAAAAAAAAAAGTAAATACAGTAAATGCAATGTAAATTTTAATCTTATACCAGTTGTATAGTATCATTTGAAGTAATTCCACACACACTGTATATCAGTTGATTATATTTGTAAGTAGTACAGGAGATATTATAAGTAGAATTTTGTAAACAATATAAATTTATTAAGGATGAGCTGTGTGTTTAATAGAAAAAATTGTATAATATTGTATTATAGGACAATTTTCTTCTCTTGTTAATTTAATATTTAGTGCTTGACAATAATGTATTTTAGTGTACCATTTGCCACTGAGGTAGACACCTCATTTGCAAATAAAGAGATTTTCATTTTGATTTACTCTACACATTTAACATATGCATCAGAGACTTGGATTTTGACAACAAGAAATGAGAGTAAAACTCAGGCCGGTGAGATGAAGTTCCTGAGTAGTACGGTAGAGAAGACAAGAAGAGAGAGAGTAAGAAACGTTGACGCCAGAAATTAGATAGGGGTAGAAAAAATGAGAGATAGGATGGAGAATAATAAATTGAGATGGTTTGGACATGTTATGAGGATGGAGGAAGGAAGGGTACCAAAACAGATGCTGGAGGCTAAGACAGAAGAAAAGAGGGCAAGAAGAAGGTGCAAAGTAAGATGGATGGACTGAGTCATGAACTGTATGAGAAAAAAAGACTGGACTGGAATTCAGTTACTGAAGAGGAGTGGTACAAGGAGAGACAATGGTGGAGAAGTGCCATCAACACCCCGACCTGGCAGGAGCTGGACAAGGGGAAATAAAAATGATGATCACCAGCTATACCCTACTGGGTAGTATGCATCATCTCCAACTGCCACTTAAGCCTAAAGCAAATTGTCAGGTATCACTGTAGTGAGCAAACTCTGACAGGAGGACGTTATGATCTTCGTGGTGGAAGTCAACAAGGTTAAAGTAACAGCCATCTACAAACCACCCAGTGCACACTGGCCAACTCCAGTGGAAGTGGTGGTGATTATTGTTTTAAGAGGAAGTAATACACTAATTAGAAGAAAAATGTAAGAGGCGTGACTCATCAAGAAATGATGGTATCAGCAAAAGAAAGGGACAGGCCATGAAGGTGTAGAAATGCAAGAATCCCAAGGTCTCGTATACCTAATACTGCTGGGGTCAGAAGAGAACAAGAGTTGACCATATGAGGTTGGACAAGAAAGATGCCAGTGAGGAGCTAGACACAAGTAAGTGAAAGCAATGCCAGACTAAACTGTGGAAACCATGTCTGTCAACCCACACTCCCAAACTGAGCATCCCTAGTCCCCATTTTAGTCGCCTCTAACAACAGGCAGAGGACACAGTAGATGTATTCTACCGCCCCGACCCACAGGTGGATGGCCATCTCCAGTGCTGTTTGTTGAAGATTTCAACAGTGACAACAGTCATAATCCTGACTGGGGACCTACAGATTTGCTGCCTGGGATACAGAGACCATTCCAGACCTCTGCCTTGTGACAACACCAGCAACATCTGCTGTCTTGGAATCAACCACGTCGAATTGCTCTACATAATTTTCCACATAGCCAATACTGCCCGATCCTGACTCCTATAGACTACACATCCCGGTCACCTACGCAGCCCTTGTTCACCAATAGAACTTCCAGTAAGTCAACTGGAAGAAGTTCAATGGCACGTTTGATAGTCTCTCCACCGTTTCCCAAGGCAACAAGAAATTCCTGAAAGCAGTTACCAAGCAGCAAAATTAAATTGAAATAACAAATTATGTAGTTCAACCTATTCAATACAAATAAATCTGGGTCATCATCAGCTGAATAAAATGCAAAAACAATGCATAGGTAAATAAGAAATTAAAGAATGAGTCTTTCACGAAAACTGTTGAAGAGGCAAAATAAGATGATGGGGATTGGCACTGTGCAATTTTAAATTGTGAAAACTAGAAGAAGTAGAAGGTCAGTCACTTATATGAATTAAGGGACGAATTGAACTGTATATACTACAGTGCCACCTGCATTTTGGGTTTTTACATTCAAATTTAAACTCTTGCCTTGCGCTGCCTTGGACTACCTCAATTACGACCTGAATTCTTATCTTCAAGAAGTAGCGCACTTTGCATATATGTTTTCCATTTGTTTCCGGTATTGCGCTCTTTACCATTTTTCTCTTCACAATTGTTTTTTACGTCAACTGTTCTAAAGAATCTATAAGATCCTAGTTACATACTTCAATTATATTAAAATGTATTATTTATATATATATACACACGCACACATTTTTGCAACCGAAACAATTATGGACTGGATCATCAAGCTATTCACCGAGTTCCGTTGGCATTTGAATGCACAGTGCCGGACATTGATTATGTTGCGCTGATCTTCAGGAGCTAGCAATTTGCTTCAATCAAGCGACTCGTCTTCAATTTCTACACTATTTTGGACTTCATATTCATTAAATTATGTTGTGACTTCCGTTTACTTCTTGTAAACATTAAGAGACAGTGTTGAACTCTGCGTGTGTTGTGCTACTATTCAGAAGATCACGCCTTAATTCTATTTCTTCTAGTTTTCATGATTTAAAATCGCACAGTGCCAATCCCCATCATCTTATTTCGCCTCTTCAACAGTTTTTGTGAAAGACTCATTCTTTAATTTCTTATTTACCTATGCATTGTTTTTGCATTTTATTCGGCCGATGATGACTCAGATTGGGGTCGAAACCGGTACTGCTTCTGCTTATAATTAAATAGAAATGTAACTCTACATTTCTTATTTATTTGTATTGAATAGGTTTAACTACATTATTTGTTATTTCAATTTAATTGTGATACAATTCAATACAGAACATCATGAAATTTTTATCTTTAAATTTACAGGCAGCAAAAGCCAGTATCTCATAAGATTGCTGCATGGAGTACATCACGGGATGGAGCTGGGAGTACAAACAACTGCTCGAGGACTTCAAAACAACTGATGAATATGATATCGCAAAAAACTCTTGGAGGCACTCGATGAAAATAGAAAGACGATCTTTCAGAAGACCACAGCGCTAGACTTCACACACACTAAATGAAGAGCTTGGGCCTTAATCTGCAAACTACAATCAGCTCCCCCTTCTGAACTGAAAGCTGCTGTAGTGTCATATAATGCAATAGAAAGCCATCATCTTCTACTTTACAAGATACCAGGGAGTAAGAATATTGCCCACCAAGTTAAGGAAGAGCTTACTGTCATTATATGAATGCTCTTCCCCAACGATAAATTCTCTAGCCCATTTATCTTTAATGAGCTGCAAACAGCGCTAAAGCTCTTAAAATGAGGAAAAATGGCAGACTATGGCAACGTCTTCCCAGCATTTCTAGTTCACATTAGGACAGCCACAGCCCTCCTGGTGGCTTAGATTGTTAGGTGTGAAGTCTGTATAATCTGACAACATGGGGAGCCGATTCGAGTACCATTGGTAAAAAATATTTCACCATTAGAATGTTGGCTGGCAGGAGTAGGTGAGGTGGTGGTATACTATTTCTAATCACTAGACTGCGTGTCAAAAGCTTGGATTAAATTCCAAACCTCTCCGCAGTGCTTGTATGAAGTGAGGGTACGATGCTATTGATGGTGATTCGTCCATAAGATGGAGACGTAAAGCCTTCAGTAGACCCCTTGATGTTATTCGACAGGAGTAGGTAATGTGTCGGCACCAGGTTTCACCCCCTCCCTTCCTACTATCATATATCACGTCATTCATTTCATCTCATTAACTCCTGTAATGCAACAGAAAGCCATCTGTTACAGAGTCCTGAAGCCAGACCCACCGCGCAGCACTTCAAACCCACGGGCTCCGGCAGCCCAGCCCGTGCAGTGCTGTTCTCTTCTGACGTGGCAGCGTACTGGCCCACAGCACTGGGCTCATAGAGCCCACTGCAGTCCACCGCACTGGGCGGGCCCAGTAGAATAACCTTGAGTACTTCTCCACAATAACATGAGCGCCGTGCACAACAAAATGTTCACATCACACTACTATTCAGATCATTCTCACTACGAATTACCGTACGCTAATAACATATTTAAAGTAGGCTAATCGCATTTGGAAATTAAACGGTAGAGATTTCTCCTGCACTGTAATAATAATAATAATAATAATAATAATAATAATAATAATAATTATTATTATTATTATTATTATTATTATTATTATTATTATTATTATTATTATTATTATTATTATTATTATTATTTAAAACAAACAGAAACTTTATTATAAACTAATATTCGTCTGCAAATGACACCAAGTTAACTGAAAATAAATCTAAATAACACGAAGCATATTCATAGGACTTCATTCGCATTTACCTCAAAATAAAATACAAACAGAAATGACGTGCAATATGCCAACACAAACAAACCTGAACATAGCTTTTACTTAGTGTGCGTAGTTTATTGGTCATTGTTAATTGTGGTGGAATGGAATTACTGTGAATGAAAAGAAGAGCATCAGCAATCGTCTGGTTGTAGAAGAGAATGAAGCCCGCTGAACTGAAATTTATCTCTGAAGCTGAACTTGATGCTTGCATACATATTACTTTCTTAGCGATCTGGTGAAATTTTGAATAGTTTTGTCCATTTGTTCTCCAATCGGACGCTATATCCATCTTCTTCCCTTCCACAATTTTGCTTTAAATATCTTTCCAGCTCATCCGTTGGAATAGGAGCATCATGAACGTCAGTCCACGAAGAAAACTTCATTACTTTGGCAGGTTGTGGCATAGTCGTGGAGTGCGATGACACGGAAACATTAGAATGCTTGTCATTCAAGCACACCTCGTTCAACGTAAGTTATCTAATCATAAAAAGACAAAATCATTCCGACTCCTTTAACCTATACTAATATAATAAAGATAATAATAATAATAATGCTATTTGGTTTTACGTTCCACTAACTACTTTTTCGGTCTTCGGAGACGCCGAGGTGCCGGAATTTAGCCCCGCAGGAGTTCTTTTATGTGCCAGTAAATCTACCGACACGAGGCTGACGTATTTGAGCGCCTTCAAATATCACCGGACTGAGCCAGGATCGAACCTGCCAAGTTGGGGTCAGGAAGCCAGCGCCTCTACCGTCTGAGCCACTCAGCCCAGCATATAATAAAGAGAGAGCGTGAATTTTGTTAGTTTGTATATATCTGGAGGGTAATATCAGAAACTACTGGACCGATTCTAAAAATCCTTTTTTTTTAATGTAAATATATATTATCCCTGAGAGACATGGGCTGTATTTTATTTTCAAAATAATTCGAGGTGGGGGGACGATGAGGGAGATATCAAAATAATAGGCTAATATAGGCGAAATATTGAATTTGTCGTGCAACGACAAGACTAAGCTCATTTTAAGCCCCTTGACCCAAAGAACAAATCTCGGTAAGCCCTATGGGCTCGAAAACCATGTTTTAAGGCCCTAAAATCGACCGTTATGGAGATATTGGCACCATACTACCCCTGCTCTCGGAATTGGATAAGAAAATGAACTGCCTTAACCATGGCAACGCCAGCTCCAGGATTCTACAGCGGCAAGATTATTAAGGGTTATAAATTTCATGTTGTTGGTCCGTATTGAACTGAGAATAACATATGAGTAACAACACAGTAAAGGTTTCCACCTATTCAATACTAATATATTCACAATATTTTAAAAATTACATGGTACTAGTTTCGACCCATCTAGGGTCATCATCAGCCATATCAAAGCAAAGATCACTTTTTGATGAAATCCTAAGAACATGTAAATTTTTAACAGTAAGATTATTATGGAATAACAAGTGAATGTGGTAAATGAAATGAACTGAGATGTTAGTATGGGACAGGTGAGTAATAGCTAATAAATATACAAGGAATATACATAAGAGGTTTGGAAACAAAGTATAAAAGCCATATATATAAACTTATATGTGTCATTTTACATTGCATTCTTCATTATAAGGACTTACTGTTTTCCATGATTATATAATTTTTTACAACACTAAGCCCCCTTTTATACTTTGTTTCCAAACCTCTTATGTATATTCCTTGTATATTTTAGGTTCCCTATGGGAATCAACATCTACATCATTTGATGGCCAGGCAGGCATCAATTTTTTGAAAATGAGACATAGCTCTCATAGTGCATTGGCACTGCTGGTGGCTTCAAGTAGCCTATGCAGTGGCCTCCACGGTATGCACTAGCCTTGCGTCTTGGGGTGGTGTGCTAAGTCCCAACTGACGAGCCTAACTTAGCACACGAGGGTGAAACGCAGGCAACCAAGAATGAGTTAGCTGGAAAATTTATAATGTCCAATAACGGACCATTTATATTGGTATTACGAATGACAGAGCACTGGCCCAGACTGGCTCGTGCGATGACGTCACGGGCTTCTTATGTTCGAGCCTTTCAAAGCCCATTGCAGCCTTCTGCCGAAGCAGCTCATGGCTAGGCCTCTCTGCAAGACTCTGATCTGTTCTAGTCTACAAGATACCAGGGAGTAAGTATATTGCCCACCTAGGTAAGGAAGAGCTTACTGTCATTATATGGATGCTCCTCTCCAACAGTAAATAATTATTCTCTAGCCCATAGATAGATAGATAGATAGATAGATAAGGAATGGGTGAAAAGCAGGGTTCCACACGTAGGTCTTCTCGAGCCCATTTATCCTTAACGAGTTGCATACAGAGCAGGCTGGCTTCTGCTCTGAATGAGGATTTAGTGAACAAGTGCAATGCTGAGTCCCTCATCAAGATGGATTTCAGAGAAAAATGAAGACTGGTGTAAAGTTTGCAGATTTACAATTAAGTATTTATTATTTTCCACCTAGTCGATACAATGATTGCTTAAGGCAATTTAATGGTTAAAAAGTGGTACATGTTTCGTATTTTATCAACATCTTCAGCCACATAACACTGTTTAGATGAAAAATATATAAATTGACAAAGTAATGGTTAAGAGGAAGTGTCCTTAAAATTAAAATTTGCCAAGGAAGATGTTCAGTAAATTTCCCAAATTCTTTGAAATTATTTAAGAAAAGACTAGGTAAACAACTGGTATGGAATCTGCCACCTGGGTGAATACTCTAATTATCAGTGGTGAATGAATGATTAAACGCATTTTATATACGCAAACAGTGAGGTACGTTACTATTATTTCAACACAGGCAAGAACGAAGTCGGACAACACTAATGAACAGCCGTTTCAGGCTGTAAGAGTAAGAGTGAATTCAAGAAAAAACGTTGGGGGAGAAAAGAGGTGAACGGTAAGTCTATTGGTAACACAACTGAACCCATCTTGCCATCTGAAGGCTAAACGTTAATGGCACCAACGAAAAGTACTGTGAATTTCAAGTTTCCCGCAATTTGGCATTTCAATACGGTATTTATTTGTGAATCGTATTCGTGCAGCCAATCGTGAAATCTTAATTTACCGTTTCGATGTGAGCATATTTCGGCGTCAAACGTCGAGTTTAAAGGATTTCCTCCTGCATGAATTTTAGAAATCGTTAACAATATTCTGCAAGAAGCATGGTAATTTGAATGTGTCACAATGCATGTGTTTGAGTTTCAAGTTCGAGTGTTAATGAGTGAATTTGTAAGGTTATATGAGTACCCGCTCATTCTCTTTGCGCGTATCCGTACAGCACATGGCGTTCTTTAGGTCCTTGTGGTTCATATGTTTATAATAGTTGTGATTCGAGTGATAGATATATTCGTTCCTAAATAATTATTCTCCTAAAACTTCTAGGGTGTTGGGCGCAAGGTGTCGGTGTTCCTAACCAGAACGAAAACAAATGGGAAAAAGGCAAAGAACTAGTTCACTGTGGAGCTATTTCACGTACATCGACGGTAACGTAGCGAAATGCGATATATGTGATCACCAGTTATCTCACAGATCAACTACTTCCAATTTGAAAAGACATATGGAAAGAAAGCATAACATAGACCCAGACAGTTTGAAGCCTAAAGAAAGTAATGTTACGTATATTCTTACCCATCCTGATATCAAGGACGATGAAATATGTGAGGAGTTAGTGGAAATGGATGAAAATAACTTTGTCGAACAAAGTGACACTGAAACTTCCAAAGCTTCCAAAGGAGTTACAAGAGTTATTCACGTAAGTTTATTAAATGTCACTTACCTACACGAAATGATAGTGATCAAGTGATTTTAAAAATATCAGTTGGAGATTTGAGTTTTGTCTCTCGCATTCAACGAACATTGCAATGAATTCATGGTACCTTAATCTTATATCCTGAGCACTAAGTCGTTGATGTACCGGTACTTTGGTTAGTTATCGTTAGCATTTGATAGATTGCTTGCCATTTGATAAACTTTTCGTTATTCTTGAATATGATCTGGATTTCTTTTTGACGTCCAGAAAATGAGTAACAGAGACTAAGAATACGTGATATTCCAAAGCATCGACAGTAGTTGAGGTTATTTTCACTTATGGTCGTCAAATACTTTGTTTTCTAGTATAGGCCTATAGCAGCTTTCCCTGCCTTTGAGTAACATGAGAGAATCGTAGGATTACGCTCCCCTAAGGAGTTCATAGTAGCCTATTTAGATTGGTATAATAGTTTGAGCTGGAAAATAGGTTATCCTATTGCTGACTATTTTTTCACTTACTCATAACAAACCTAAGAGCCTATATAGGAGACAACAAAATGTATTGCATTAACCATATAGATTTTGTCCTGAAGTGTGCAGCAGCTATATGCATCGCTTCCCTGGCAATCATTAGGTTCTGCTCAGAACTTGAACACAGATATAACGGACACTGATGCATGTATTTCACTCGGTTATTCACTATAGATGGGTGTCTTCCTATGGGAAACCCTACTGTGTAGGGGTACCTACCCACAGTAGTGCTTAAACAGTGACCTCTGTACACTCTGTTTCTCATTGTTGCCTGCAAGGCAGGCATATTCCCAGTCAGAATAGCAGAGGGCTATGGCCGAGGTCCTAAGAACCTGTCTCTCTAATTTCTGTAGAATGTTGTTCATAATTCTTGTACAAGTGGCAGTATATGCTCACCTAAGCAAAGTCTTAACTCCTGCTGTAAACAAGCCAGTGGTGAAAAATAACACACACACTTGAACCGATTATAACCCCATTTGCTGTAAAGAAACCAATCCTCAGTTGGTAGCAGTTCCTACATCCCTAGCAACAAACAATCATCATACAGCGGCACATGTGGGAGCCTGATACTGGGGTGCATTTCAATAAATTTTACCAAAACTCTGCCACATAGGCCTATTTGCTGAACAGAGATTTATTTCTCTGCCATCTGGTAGAGTGAAATTGAACATTGAAATTGACTTCCAAGCAGCCTAAATGGCATAAAATCAGAATACCTGCACAAGGTAGTTTAGGTCATATGGTTATTATTATTATTATTATCATCATCATCATCATTCCAGATCATTGATATTGAAGCATAATGTAAGCTCGGTTATTCCTTCGCTGGTTCCTATGTAAGTACACTCATGTTCTTAAAAGGCAGAACACCTTAAAAGACTAGAAATAGGAAGTTCATATTCACAGGACATGTTCATTAGTATGTTTTGCAGAAACTATTAACATTTCAGTCACCTAGGTTCAGCATGTGTCCTGATGCTTAGTAGGCAGAGTCCTCCATGGGCACTGATAACTTGTTCCATGCGTGATGGCATTGACACGTATAAGGCGCGAATGGCGTCAATGGGGTATAGCCACCTATGCTGCATTCACCTGGTTCCACAATTCATCTTTGTTGGTTGGCATTGGGTCACAGCGTTGCATCCGTCATTTCACCATATCCCACACATTTTCGATTGGCGACAAGTCCGGTGATCGGGCGGGCCAGGTCAACAGTCTGACATCTTGTGACAAGAAGGCACGTGTTCGTGTAACATGTGGTCGCGCATTGTCCAACTGAAATACGGTGTCTGGGGTGTCGTGCAGAAAGGGTATGGCTACAGGTCGCAGGATGTCATTCACGTAGGTCAAACTGGTCACACTGCCCTGGACACGATCCAACTGTGATTTGTGGTTGTACCCAATAGCGCCCCACACCATAAGGCCTTGAGTTGGTGCTGTATGTCTTGTGCGAATGCAGTTAATGTGATGCCTCTCCCCCTGTCTGCGGCGAACCAAAATGTGGCCATCATTTTCAAACAAATAGAACCTGGATTCGTTGGAAAATGCTATCTGTTGTCATTTCTGTCCCCATTGACGTTCCATACATCATTGTAGTCTAGCATGTTTATGCACAATAGTCAAAGGTAGGCAGAAAAGTGGACGATGCACCGGTAACCCAGATTGTAATAAACGGCGACAGACTGTCACTCCTGATAATGTACGATGTGTTACACTGTTCCACTATTGCGCCAGAGCCGTGGAGGACGCAGGTCTATCCTGCAATGCCATTAGGATGAGGTGTCTATCTTCTCGGGAGTCGGTCTGGGTGGTGCAACCAGACCCATCTCATTGTGTTCTACAGCCTTCTGTTAACCATTCTGTTCACACCCGTTGCACTGCCGACCCACTTCATCCCACACGAGCAGCAATTTCGAGGCATCCTGCACGTATGATCAAGTCACACTAATCCATTACCTTTGGTTTATAGCGACAACGGGAGCCACAGGCACATTTACGTGTCAGTGGTGGTGCACCGAGATATCGATGTGGACCTTGAGCCTGAGAGTCGACTTGGTTCAAGTGCTAATCATTTCTTTAGAACATACTAATGCACGTGTCCTGTGAATATGAACTTCCTATCTCTAGTCTTTCAAGGTGTTCTGGATTTTATGAACATGAGTGAATTTTCTACACAGATTTCATTACTTTGTCTTGCTGTTCATCAGAAGTTGATTAATGGATTGACTGACACATCTTAATGTATAGAATTCATAGTATGTGTCAAAGTCTTTCCCTAACTTATCCAGCTTTCCCTCTTTGTGGAGTTTCTTAGTGAACCTATTGATGTCCAAATTATGCCTTTCTTAGTTTCTAAAGAGATTTTGTTTTCGAAACTGAGAGTAAAATCTGAGATATTCTTTTCACTTACAGCATATAGAGCCATTTTCCTTACAATGTGTTCAAGTACCTCATAATGAAATGTTCTTTTCAAAGATTTCTTTTGGAGGGTCCAATGATCTATTAGGAAACATGTAGGACAACTACCAGAGATAAGCAGATAATATCTGTCCTATGAGGACATAGGGCATTAAAGATATAGTCTCCACCTTCTGTCATTTTACATAACAGCAATAATGTTCGACTCTCACTTCTTGTGGTACCAGTACACATTGAAATATTGTGTACAGAGGGTTACATCATTTTTGATAATGGGTCCCGAGTTCTGCTGGACATCCTTTAAAGGCACATGATTTCCGATCTCTGCGTGTCTTTTTGAACAACCAAATGTCCAAACCCATTGAATCTCACATCATGCAGAATTCTCAGGTGACTTGACTGTGACATCACTGATCTTTCCCTGGGTGTTTGACTTCCAGTAAAAATAATTTCAAGTATCTTGACAGTTACCGGAAATTTAAAATATCAAGGACATTGCTACCATGTGCTTGTAAAGCACCCAAAAATTTACAATTTGCTGTATTAATTTGAGTGAAAAGAATCCAGTACGATTTTTCCCCTCAGACTTGCGTACTTGCATACTGATGTGATATTATGGTCAACTCCTATCATATGACCGCTGTATACATTTAGGAGCTTTGGTTGTATAGTAACCTGTTCATTGGTGCTCTTACTCCACCTTGAAATGTAGGGATTGCAACAACTATCAAGGTATCTATCTCATTGATTAGTAGCTTATACCAGGTAAAGCATTCACTGGCATTTTGGAAGGGAGGGTATCAGTGGTTGAGAGGAAGTTGGATGAAAACCAGTGTGGTTTCAGACCACAGAGGGGCTGTCAGTATCAGATTTTCAGTATGCGCCAGGTAATTGCAAAATACTACGAGAGGAATAGACAGTTGTGTTTATGTTTCGTAGATCTAGAGAAAGCATATGACAGGGTACCAAGGGAAAAGATGTTTACCATAGTGGGGGACTATGGGATCAAGGGTAGATTATTAAAATCAATCAAAGGCATTTATGTTGACAGTTCGGCTGCAGTGAGAATTGATGGTAGAATGAGTTCTTGGTTCAGGGTACTTACAGGGGTTAGACAAGGCTGTAATATTTCACCTTTGTTGTTTACATGGATCGTCTGCTGAAAGGTATAAAGTGGCATAGAGGGATTCAGTTAGGTGGAAATGTAGTAGGCAGTCTGGCCTATGCTGACGACTTGGTCTTCATGGCAGATTGTGCTGAAAGCCTGCAGTCCAATATCTTGGAACTTGAAAATAGGTGCAATGAGTATGGTATGAAAATTAGCTTTTTGAAGACTAAATTGATGTCAGTAGGTAAGTAATTCAACAGAATTGAATGTCAGATTGGTGATACAAAGCTGGAACAGGTAGGTAATTTGAAGTATTTAGGTTAAGTGTTCTCCCAGGATGGTAATATAGTCGATAAGTGAGATTTAATCAAGGTGTAGTAAAGCTAATACAGTGAACCTGCAGTTGTGATCAGCAGTATTCTGTAAGAAGGAAGTCAGCTCCCAGACGAAACTATCTTTACATTGGTCTGTTTTCAGTCCAAGTTTATTCCTAAGTTAGAAGTAACAGACATGAAAGTTGCAAGAATGATTGCTGGTACAAACAGGTGGGAACAATGGCAGGATGGTACTTCGAATGAGGAGATAAAGGCTAAATTAGGAATGAACTCAATGGATGAAGCTGTACGCATAAACTGTCTTTGGTGGTGGGGTCATGTGAGGCGAATGGAGGAGGATAGTTATGAATTTCATTGGGTTCCGTATTGAAGTGGGATTACAGTAATTAAAATTCTTTCACGGTCCACCTATTCAATACAATGACGTTTTATTGTGATTCAGTTTCATGTCACGATGGTACTAGTTTTGGCATCTATGTGCCATCATCAGCCTTAAGTACAAATTAAACAATTATAGAGTAGGATAGGTTACTTAGGACAATAGTGGACTCTGGTATGGAGTGTAAGAGAAGTAGAAGGAGACCAAGACGACGATGGTTAGGCTCAGTTTCTAACGATTTAAAGATAAGAGGTATAGAAATAATCGAGTCCACAGCACTAGTTGCAAATACAGGATTATGGTGTCATTTAGTAAATTCAGAGAGGCTTGCAGACTGAACACTGAAAGGTATAATGGTCTATAACGATGATGTTTGTTTGTATGTATGTATGTATGTATGTTCTTTTGGAGTCTGGCCCCGCGGTGTAGGGGGCAACGCGTTCGCCTGTCACCCGGCAGCCCCGGGTTCGTTTCCCGACTGTGTCAGGGTTTTTTAATTGTAAATGGGTGTTTGTATCGTCTTTAATGTTCTTTTCCTCACGTTCACCACTTTACACTTGCGCCATTTACATAATACACGCAGGTGGTATTTGATAGTGTTCAAATACGTCAGCCTAATGTCGGTAGATTTACTGGCGCGTAAAAGGCAGACCAACGCTGCTAATACAGTAAGATAGATATATATATATGGCATTTGATATAACCACACTCTATTCATCAGTGTTCCACATCTTCTAGAAGGACTACATTTTCACGTGAAAATCAAACATAACTTTCAAACACTTGAAATAAACTCGTCTCATAGTAGCTTCAAGCAGCACACTAACATCTGTTTGCAACAGTTATATCAGATAATATTTTAGACCAATCAACTTGCTGAGGATAACATCATAACATTCGCCTTTTCTCTTAACCAATCTTTCAATGTTGGAACGCAATATATAAACAAAATTCACCCTCAAGTTTACGTTGGTAACTGCCGCAGCGAATATATACTGATTTTTATAACGAAGAGGATCCACTTCAGTACCAGACTTGTCCCGTTTTTTAGAACTTTATATCGACACAAATTCTCTTTTAGACATGATTTTAAATTAGTTTACAATAATTTTAGTAGGTGTTGTATGTCCCAATATCATATTTTATAACCAGTATTTTGTAACTTTAATATCATAAGAAATCACAGTTCAATTTTTACAAATTATAAATGTCATTGTCCTTTTAAATGTTTGTTTTAAGATTAAATTAATATGGCTGATGATGCCCAATAAGAAGGCCAAAACATGTCCCCATAATATTCAGATTTTCTATGTCTAATTAACCACATAACGTGGTACTGATTGTATTGAATAGGTTGAACAATACTCCTTTTGTAAACTAAGTGAGATCGCTGTTTTCAATACGGACCAAAAATGAGAGTGATGATTTGTAAAAGAACTCCTACGGGACTAAATTCCGGCACCTTGGTGTCTCCGAAAACCGTAAAAGTAGTTGGTGAGATGTAATGCAAATAACTATTATTATTATTATTATTATTATTATTATTATTATTATTATTATTATTATTATTATTATTATCTTTGCTACGGAATAGAAATTGCCTGCGAAATCTCAAGGTTGCATGGATCTCGTGATTCTGGAAAGAGTGAAGTCACATTTCCTGGAAGTTGCACTTGCGCTATCAAAGTATGCCCCTTTGAGACTAACATGTCAACCCTCGAGGGAAACCTTTTTGATGGAGGACCTTCGAATCAGCTTCCCACTCCCATCATTGGAAAACTGGTCAAGATTCTTACAAGAAAGGAAACTGTAAACCGAAGAAATATGGCCCGAGTTTTTTTTCACAATTGGCTTTATGTCACACCGACACTGATAGGTCTTATGGTGATGATGGGACAGGAAAGGGCTAGGAGTGGGAAGGAAGCGGCCGTGGCCTTAATTAAGGTACAGCCCCAACATTTACCCGGTGTGAAAATGGGAAACCACAGAAAACCATCTTCAGGGCTGCTGACAGTGGGGTTCAAACCCACTATCGCTTGCGCGCCCCTAACCGTACGTTCAACTTGCTCGGTGGCCTGAGTTTTACATTACAAGTGCAATGATGGATTAAATGCGGACATGACCTAACATACCCCTCTGCCATATCGTAACATGACTAGCAGTGCATTGTTACCATCACAAGATATACTGGACTAACAGGTTTCATGAACCCTAACATAAATTTGTGTGTAAACTCTGCAGTCAGTACTGTGACAAATATATTGTTAGTTGTGCTGAAAGAATAGACTCAATTAGCCACTAGGCCTATTGCAAAAACTAAGTCAGTATTATTTTGTATGCACACATCTGCATGTTTCTTGAATTATTAAAAACTAAATGTTAAATTTTAAGATACTATTGCCCATTAATTCTTGAAGGGCTGTAGGTTATTGTAGGATAAGGCGAGATGTTTATTTCAATGATTTCCCTGTATTATCGTGAATGTAGACTGATTTTTTTGTAAAATGATAGTATTAC
This sequence comes from Anabrus simplex, assembly GCF_040414725.1. Classification (NCBI taxonomy): domain Eukaryota; kingdom Metazoa; phylum Arthropoda; class Insecta; order Orthoptera; family Tettigoniidae; genus Anabrus; species Anabrus simplex. Next base: position 92,222,018 of record NC_090272.1, on the reverse strand, counting down.
ATGACTAAAAGGAAATATCTTCTAAGATATATATGAATGAAGATATTGAAGTATTTGTAACATGTTTACTTTTATTTCAGGGTACTGCCGATGACCATAAGTATTCTGCCAGTGAAGAAATTGTCGTTCCTCAAGAATCAGTATACTCTGTACCATCTCGCCCACGCTTTGAAACAACACCTAAAGTCACCAAAGTTATGTCTTTGAAACCTTCTACAAAAGAACTGGTTGACTTGGCTAATAATATTACAAGAAAAACCAATAATGTTTCTATAGAAAACAAGACTGAAGACGAATTTGATATAGCTGGGAGAAAGTTATCATATGATCTAAGATCAATAAGTATCCAGCAACGAGTGTTCGCTGAAAAACTAGTTAGTGACATTGTATATTTTGCAAAACTAGGAAGATTGAATGAGAACTCTTGTATTGATGTAGGGTCACTTTCTAACAGAACTGAACCTGATGTTAATTGTGAGGATTCTTCTAATTAGAAATAGATTTTCAAATTAAATCCCATGTACAAATCACCAGCTTGAACTTTGTTTTGTTTAATTTTAGTTTGTTTTTCAACTCTCTGGGCTTTAATACCATTATAAATGGTCCCTTATTGGACATTATAAATTTTCCAGCTAACTCATTCCTGGTTGCCAGTGTTTCGCCCTTGTGTGCTAGGTTGGGCTCGTCAGTTGGTACCTAGCACACCTACCAAGACGCATGGCTAGTGCATACCGTGCAGGCCACTGCGTAGGCTACCTGAAGCCACAGGCAGTGCCAGTGCACTATGAGAGACTTTGTCTCACTGCCAAAAATTGATGCCTGCTTGGCCATCAGATGATATAGATGTTGATTCCCATAGGGAATCTGAAATATTTGTCCTGAATGAGTAAATTTATAATACCAATATAAATGGTCCCTTATTGGACATTATAAATTTTCCAGCTAACTCATTTCTGGTTGCCAACTTTTCACCCTCGTGTGCTAGGTTGGGCTCGTCAGTTGGTACCTAGCACACCTACCAAGACGCATGGCCTACGCAGTGGCCTCCACGGTATGCACTAGCCATGGGAATCAACATCTATATATTACTGGACTTTATAAAGTTTAATACGTAGCAATCAGATAAGAGGCAAGTCGAGTCTATTAGAAATATGTAAGAGGCTCATGGGAACTATGATCTAATCCACACCAATGTCAAAATTGAGACACTATACTAAACACAGAACAACTATGAACACGAGGAAGGAGCCAGATTTGCTCGTCCATCTGTGCCATCCAATGGAATAGTGCGGCGTTGTCTGGATAAATAAATGAATGCGCTGGCGAGTTGTGTTCAATATCAATATTTCTTTTCACACTTGAGAATTATTACGGATTCAGTTGTTTTCGTGATACAGTAAAACCTCTCTATAACGGACACCTTCGGGACCGAAAAAAAAATGTCCATTATGAAGGGGTGACCGCCCGAGAGAGGTTACGAAACTGGTACCATTAAACATAAGTTGGAACACAATAACCCATGTATTGTATGTGTTAACAATTCCCACAAATGTACCTTTAATTGTATACTGTATACAGTATTGTACAATATACTGCACTGTACTCAAATGAGAAAGTTGTAGATGGGCTGCTGCGGCTGCGATGTACTGTATTAAAGAGACAAAAACACTTCTATGGAAACCTCTATTGAGCACACTGTACACTATTACCGTTCACCATGTTAAAATTAAGAAGAACATAAAAGTTTTTGAAACTAAATCAATATGTAGATGCAGCAATCTCTAGCACAGTACAGTAAAACATTAGCACTTAAAAAATTCCTTTATGTTGGTTTGTTTTGTCCATTTCGGTTTAGTAATGATGTTTTTACTATGTGCAATCAAATTCTGGGTCAAATTTACACCTTTTTCGTTTTTGTTTATAATAAAATTCTTTCAGTCACTTAACAAAGCTGAGAGCCTCACTGTACGAGGTTAATGGCAGCACATTAATTTTCATATTTTCTTTAAAGTCGTTATTAGCATCACCTCCACTCCCGCTTTCGTCAGAATCTTCATTTTTGTCCTTCTTCCCTTGGATTGACAGAAGAATCGTTTTCGTGTCTCCACTCTCACACTCTATTGGAATATCTGAATCAATTTCGATATAGGTGTTCACTTGTACACTCTAAACTGCTGCATTAATCAACTGTTGAGTTGTTTCCATGATGTCAGGAAGGGTATCCTATTCTTCTTCGGGATGTCCACCACTAGCGGGAAACCCAGCCTTCAGAAAGCAGTTACGAATTGTTGAGGCTGTAACGTTTTTCCACGCATTGGTTATCCACAAAATTGCTTGGAGAACATTCAGTCCCTTTGTCAGTGTTTGAAGGGTTACTTCATTTCCGTTAAGTTCTAATACTATGTGTTTTATCACAAACTGTCTCTACATAACCTTGAAGTTCTGGATCATTCCTTGGTCAAGCGGCTGAGAAACTGATGTTACATTTGGTGGGGAAAAGACAATCTTTACATTTTGCAACTTAATTGTATCCGGATGCGATGCTGCATTATCGAGGAATAATAACACTTTTCACTCCTGGCGTATCATTTTTCTGTCCAATTGTCCTAGTCACTCTGTCATTTTTTCTCTGGTCATCCATGCTTTCCTATTCGCTTTCCATTCAATGCCAAACTTCGTAACGTCCATATTCTTAAAACACCTTGGTTTTGCAGCTTTTCCTATCACAAGGGGCTTCTCCCGTTCTCCACTCATACTTGCACATAACAAGACTGTAAGACGTTTTTTCGCAACTTTTCCACCAGTACAACGATTTCCTTTGAAACACAAAGTTTTGTCGGGTAAAGCACGGAAAAATAATGCAGTTTCATTGGCATTCAAAATATTTTCTGGAGCATACCCGTCTATGGTTGATGGTAATTTTTCTTGCCAGTTTTCATATTAACACTGGATGATTCTCCGCAAATCACTCTGACGTTGATACCATGCCGCTTTCTGAATCTTTCTAGCCAGCCATTCGAGGCTTTGAAATCTCCCAGTACCTAATTCTGCCGCGAATTCTAACGCTTTTGCTTGTATCATTGGTCCTGACACAGGGACCACTCTAGTGTTGCCTTGTCAATGAGAGGTTCACTACCACTTTAAAACAGTTTAATGCACTGTTCGTTGCCATTTAAATGCCATTCTTTCACTAGTTCCTCTTGCTTTTTCACTATTTCAGCTGCATGCGTCTTTCCAATCTTGAACACTTCGGACAGTTTACGCACACCACATTTCTCACGTTCATAATAGTCTATTATGCCTACCTTTTCTTTTAGAGTTAAAAACTTCCTTGGAGCGATGTTTACACCAACTTACTAATGTAAAACTGAACGCATCAAAAGCCCAAGAGTCAATGAAAAGTAACCTGACAGTGAAGGTACGAATTCCAGCGCTGTCGAGCATGTCAGATCACACAACTTCTGGAAGTGATAGCGTAGCTTAGTGTTGCCTTCCAAGAATGTGTACAGCCTGGACCAAAAGTTACGGTGTCTGTACAGGACACAAATACAGTATTTTTGAAAAAGAAAGTGTCCATTAGGAGAGGCTTAATTGGAGTTTCTCGTGGCTATAGTGTTTCCGCGTCCGTAATAAAGGGTGTCCATATAAGAGGGGTAAATTACTCATACACAATATGGTATTTAATTACGGACCTAGAAAATCGTCCGCCAATGAGGGGTGTTCGTTAAGGCACGTTTTACTGTGCTATGTGACAGCACTAAAAATTCTGAAGCTGTCCATCCTAACTCCATGATTATACGACCAGGCGTTCAAGAGATGCCATCTGCCCTTGAATTGAAGGGATAATTTCAACATCTGCTTCTCCCACATGAGTGAGAAAGATAAGAAGGTGCCAAAATATTTACGTTCAATGGGGAAGTGTGTTTGGAGAAGCTCTCGCAAGGAAATATAAGCTAGTGACAGTATTGCGGTATCAAGTTAGTGTAGTGGAAGTTTAATACCTGTTGTGAGGTGAAGTTTTGTATTCATAATGTCTCTTCGCAAGCCAAGTAGCAGTCGAACACTTGATAGTGGTATTACTCATAAAGTTTTACACAGTCAGGTCAGAAATATAATTTACATCATGTATGGCTTTTTAAATAAACTTTCAAATACAGAAGACCGCGAGAACACAAATTTTTCTCAAATCCAGGAGCTGACAGATAAAGCCTGCAGTGTGAGCGTCCAATATTATTTCCGAGGACAGAATGAATGTTGTAGGGAATAAGACCGCATTTAGATCACCGGGTAAACATAGCACAATTTAGAAACTTGCAACAAATTTGCATGATTTTGAAAAGTGTGTTTTATGCCACACAATATTTGACTTGTACGATAATGGAGAATTTTCAACAGCTAAGAAATTGGTGTACTTAATGAAGGAGAAAATGTACTATAAGGGCTCTGCAACTTTCATGTACACGTTATTGAAATGCCTCTGTTTCAAATACGAGCGAACCAGTGACGGTAGGAAATTCCTCTTAGAAGAAAGCAACATTGTTGCTACCAGACTAAAATGTTTGCATACTCTATGAACCTCTGGCAATGCCAGTTGCACAACTCCCAATAATTTTGCACTTCATTTGCCGTATGTTCTTCTATGGGTTTTAGTATAATAAACCTAACATGTATTCGAAAACATGTTAAAATCAACCATCTTCGGTCATTCGCTGTACTGGCAAAATTTATTGGAATACACGTTTCCATATGAGAACGTAATTTCACACAATAACTGCTGATATACTATCAAGCTTACACTTGTAGTTACTGGAACGCACATGAGAATTGGTCTCAAGATTCTTGCAAGAGTCTCGAGATCTGTGATGTCAGTATCACCATCAAAGTTGCTTCCAGGAATCAACACTGAGTGCTTCTCAGTAGTGAAATCAAGCTGATAAAGAGAATTTTGCTAAGTGTGTATTTTCTTATGGTTCATGATGTGGGTTTCTGTAGTCACATCCTAGTTCGTGAACCATGGCAAGGGCTGAGTGGCCTAGTAAGTGGTCCTGAGAGTTAGGATACTAGTTGCTATGAAATGGGAGTGGGCATCTCGGACATATTCTGAGTCGTGGCCCTCCTTGTGCTCACGCGGCTAGGACTACACAATCCACTGTGGTCCCTAACCGTTAGAGGAGAGATCCTCACTTGGACTATGTGCAGGTAGAGTAGCATCCTGCTTCATGAATTTACCGAGCTCAGAACATTTTAAGCAAGCCTCGGACCTATGGGAGTAATGCGGTCCCACTCATTTGACAGACGAGGGATTCCTTGGAAACAACTTGGTGAACGAAATAGAATTCGATGAGGAGCTATCAATGTTAATGGGGCTTATGGAAGAAAGAAAGTAGAACTGGCTGAGTCAGCAAAGAGGATGCATCCGGATGTGCTAGAAGTAAGTGATATTCAGGTAAGGGGAGAAAATGAGGAAGCGATAGATTATAAAGTGTACTTGACGGGTGTTAAAAAGGGAAGGGCAGAGTATGGGGTAGGACTGTTTATCAGCAATACTATTGCACGCAACATAGTTTCTGTTAGGCACGTAAATGAGCGATTGATGTTTGTAGATTTAGCAGTTAGAGGAATTAGGACGAGAATTGTCTCGGTGCATTCACCATGTGAGGGTGCAGGTGAGGATGAAGTTGACAAGTTTTATGAAGCATTGAGTGACATCGTAGTCAGGGTGAACAGCAAGGATAGGATAGTGCTAATGGGCGATTTCAATGCGAGAGTTTGAAATAGAACTGAAGGATACGGAAGGGTGATTGGAAAATATGGAAATATGGAAGCTAATGGGAATGGGAAACGCTTCCTGGAATTATGTGCTAGTATGGGTTTAGCAGTTACGAATATATTCTTCAAGCATAAGGCTATTCACTGCTACACATGGGAGACTAGAGGTACCAGATCTATAATAGACTAAATCTTAACCGACTTCGAATTCAGGAAGTCTGTTAGGAATGTACAGGTTTTTCGGGGATTTTTCGATGATGCAGACCACTATCTGATCTGTAGTGAACCAGTATTTCTAATGCCTAGGGTAGAAGCAGCCAATTTGCTCCCTAGTGCCCAGTGGAATCTATTCCAAGATCAAATTATTAATAGACTTTTTGGCCTACTTTTGCTGAAACAACTTTCCTTAGAGAAAAATTTGAACACTTTAGAATAAAAACTAACTCAGCTCCATGGAAAAATCAGTTTAAAGAGACTAGTTTGTCAAACATGAACAAAAATACAGTCACGAATTTAGTTATTGATTCTGAAGCCGCCATCAACAAAATGCCGCTAGAACAACACGACAAACTCAGATTTGAAGTAAAAAGAAAGTTGGACAAAATCTTTACCTCTGACTACGTAAACAAAAGATACATCTCCATTAATCCTAATGACAATAAGTCGATTTCTGAACATAAACAGATTGCCAAACTTAAAAAAGAAAATCAGAAATAATGACATAATAATCACTAAACCTGATACAGGTAATTCCACAGTTATGAGTAAAACTGACTATATCTCAAAACTAAGGAATTTTTTAACAACAGCACCTTTTCAATAATTAAAAAAGACCCAACCCAAAGAATTCAGCGACAGTTAAAACAAACCCTAAAGAATACCTCCTTTCTTTTCACGGACCCCGAAAAATCTAAGCTTTTAAATATGAACCCGTGTCTACCTACTGCTAAAGCCCTCCCAAAGATCCATAAGGCCAACATTCCCATCCGCTCTATTATTAACTATAGGCCTAGTCCTCTGTATAAAGCTTCTCAATTTGTCCAAAGTTTCCTGGTTAAAAACTATCACTTTCTTGCCAATAAGTCCATTAAAAACACCATTGAACTAATTGAAAACTAAAGATCTTTGACTTACAACCTAACCACTCCCTTCACTCTTTTGACATAGTCAACATGTATCCAAGCATACAAACAGCAAAGCTTTTCCCCATTATTGAAAGTAACTTAAAGAAATATAGATCCTTAACATTTTCAAATTACTGTAGGGTAGAGAAAGTGAAATCTGTCTGCAAATGGATAAGGGTAGAAAAATCCCCAGGACGAGGAAATTAGACAGAAGTACATGGATATGATTAGTGAGAAGTTTCGAGCAGTGGACAGTAAGCAGGTTCAGGATATAGAAAGAGAATGGGTGGCATACAGGGATGCTGTAGTAGAAACAGCAAGGGAATGCCTAGGAACGACTGTGTGTAAAGACGGGAAAAAGCGAACATCTTGGGGGAATGATGAAGTGAGAGTAGCTTGTAAACGTAAAAAGAAGGCTTATCAGAAATGGTTCCAAACAAGGGCCGATGCAGACAGGGAATTGTACGCAGATGAAAGAAACAGTGTGAAACAGATAGCTGGTGAATCCAAAAAGAAGTCTTGGGAAGATTTTGATAATAACCTGGAAAGGCTAGGTCAAGCAGCAGGGAAACCTTTCTGGACAGTAATAAAGAATCTTAGGAAGGGAGGGAAAAAGGAAATGAACAGTGTTTTGAATAATTCAGGTGAACTCATAATAGATTCCAGGGAATCACTGGATAGGTGGAGGGAATATTTTGAACATCATCTCAACGTGGTGTTGCGAACAGCCAAGCTGATGGGGAGGAGGAAAATGATGCTGGTGAAATTACGCTTGAGGAAGTGGAAATGAAGGTAAATAAACTCCATTGTCATAAAGCAGCAGGAATAGATGAAATTAGACCTGAAATGGTGAAGTATAATGGGAAGGCAGGGATGAAATGGCTTCATAGATAATAAGATTAGCACAGATTGGACAAAAGCAGTAATTGCACCTATCTATAAGCAAGGGAACAGGAAGGATTGAAACAATTATCGAGGTATCCCATTGATTAGTATACCAGGCAAAGTATTCGCTGGAACCAATCAATACTGATCTGCATTTAGGGCAGTTGCCCAGGTGGCAGATTCCCTAGCTGTTGTTTTCCTTAGCCTTTTCTTAAACGATTTCAAAGATTACTAAACTGGTGACTATGCTGAGAGTGTTTAGGTGTGGACAATTGTGTTTGAGGCCTTTAGATTTAGGTTTTCATCATCATTCAGGACTGTTTTAGATAAATTAACAACAGGGGGATTGAATTGTTCAGTTCTTGTGTCAGGTATTTTATTCTTTTTGACAAGATTTTTATGTGGAGAGGATTTGTTTTTTTAGCTTGTTAAGTTTTTTTCTAAAATTTGTTGTTTTATTGATAATTTGTTGCGACATCATTCAGCAACTGCCAGAGAACTACAACAAGACCTCAGGAGGGTCACTGGAGTCACGGTGTCTGACCAGACAGTAAGGAACAGGTTAAGAGAAGTGTCCTTACAACCCCGACGTCCTGTTCAAGTGCCCCGTTTAACGCAGCAACATCGCGCAGCTCGCCTTCTGTTTGCCTGTCCCCACGTCAACTGGCAACTTCGCTAATGGGGACCTGTATTGTTCACAGACGAGTCCAGATTTCCCCTGACACAGCGTGATGGTCGTCAACGTGTTTGGAGATGCCGTGGTGGCGGTACGTGCCAAATGTTGTCCAGGAAGGCGACCGCAAGGTTCTGTGATGGTGTGGGGTAGCATTGGTATTGATGACCGTACGGATCTTGTCGTCATACATCGAGCAGATACTCCTACAGCATGTGTTGGTTGTTGCATACGGTGTTGGCCCTGAATTCGTACTCATAGACGACAATGGCAGTGCTCATGTAACATTATGTGAGCTGTCTTGCGAGAACTAGACATTCAAGAGATGGAGTGGCCAGCAGTGAGTCCTGACCTTAATCCCATCGAGCATGTGTGAGATAGGCTTGACAGAAGTGTTCGTGGGCGTCCTGTTCCACCACAGACTCTCCAAGACCTCGAACAAACTCTCATTGAAGACTGGGACCTGATACCGCAACGTGACCTCCGTCGACTTATACAGAGCATGCCACATAGGTGCCAAGCTGTGATAAATGCTCGTAGAGGACATACACCGTACTGAAACTCTCCAACTGTGAAAACAATCCACCCTGGAGGACTGTTAACACTTTGTTTTCGCCCCTATTTATACATTTCTGTTTGTGTTCTGAAAATGAACGCGAATCCATCGCCATGTTCTTTTGTATACCTCAACGTAAAGAATAAAGATTTAGTTGGTAATATACCTGGGTGTGAGGTATTGTTTTGTTGAGTATGGTATATGTTCAAAAACATGTTCCCCTAATTTTTTTGAACTGTGTACCATTATGTGAGAAACACCATGTGTCTGGGCATTGCCGGTGATTAGTACCACTATATGAGTGACACCGTGGGTCTGCGTTGCCTGTGATTAGTACCCAATATGTGACAAGACACCATGGGAATACCAGTGCCTGTGATTATCACACCATGGGTTTGCGTTGCCTATGAGTATTCCATTATTTGAGAAACACCGTAGGTCTGTATTACCCGTGCGACGAACAATACTTGTAAGTAGTAGCATAACGTGTGGAACACAATGAGTCTAAGTTACTTGTGATTAGTACCACAACATGAGAAATACCATGGTTTTACTTTACTTGCAGTAAGTACCATTGTGAGGGGCCATTCACCTGGATTTTGGATCACCTTTAGACAACAAGCATCATCGATTCAGGATTGTGCTTTGGAAGTATTCCCTTGGTAAGTAATACTATTGTTTTAAGATAGTTTCTGGGAAGGCAGGGAATTGTGGGTCAGATCCATTGATTGTTTTAAGTTCATATTCACTGTTCATCGTCATCTTTTTGAATTCTAGTCAGTGGATTGAACTTGGAATTATTTTAACTTTCAGTATTGCGAGTTCAGTCCGCTGATTATTTTAAATTCGTATTCATCCATTTATTCTTCATCTTCATGTTTTGAATTCTGATCAGTGGATGAATTTTAGACTTTTAAATGTACATTACATTTTGTCTCATCTTGTACCATTAGGGGCCGAAGACCTAGATGTTAGGCTTCTTTAAACTACAAGCATCATCAACAACAAGATGAATTTCATCTCTTGTAATAATGCAAAGCAAAGTCACCTCCGTACAGGCCATGAAGCCCCTTGGAGGAATGGAAGGTAAAGGCTTCCACCATTGTTAACCTCAGCACATGATGGGGTAGAGTGGCTAGCTCTACACCCGGCTGCCTTTGCCCCCAGGAATTAACCTGGCACTCATTTTTGGTGTAGGCTGAGTGAACTTCAGGGCCATATGCACATCCGGAAGTGGAAATCTTGTTTCTTAAATTTTACGACTTCCTGACGGGGATTCAAACCCACGTCCTTCCGGGTGAACCGAGCACGCCTCGGCCAGGCAGCCCCTCTTGTAATAATAGTAACCGCAAATATTACAGTAATATTGATAATTATTTCCTGTTAGTGCTGAAAGATATAAGGCTCTACATTTCCTTTAACTTCAGATTTTCTCAGAGATCATTTTATTTTCTGTTATTTCTAATTTGGTTGTACCTTTTTTTGTTTTGATTTTGCAACATACGAATAAAGTTCCAATAAACAGGCAGGCAGTGCTGGCTGGGAACAGTAGCTTTGCCCACACAGCAGCGCCACTGCAGCATGTCATCAGTCATTCACATGCTAAACGAAGCCAGTATGCAGTTTCGGCATTGTACAGTATTTGGTTATACTTCCGGTTAGAACAGTTATTACTAGGCGGTGAATGTTAATGACCTAATAATATTTAAAATATGCAAGCAAGTATGAAAAGAAAAGCCCTCAAATATGACTCAAAGGTCATAAATAGGACCTTGCAGATTTTTTTTTGGAGGTAGGTAACCCAACTAATGCGTATATCATAGTCATCCAAAAAACATTATTACCTGCTTCTTTATAGCCTTAGTACAACCTTACCATTTATATAATGCTCATGAATATCGTAGAAATCATTAACATCAGTGTTATTTCTATTATTTAAACTATAATGGATGTGTAAAACGATCACAGCTGCGAATAACACTGTCTTACATTTGGACAGAAAGTGTCTCTAAGGACTACAAGCCGGGCTGAGTGGCTCAGACGGTTAAGGCGCTGGCCTTCTGACCCCAACTTGGCAGGTTCGATCCTGGCTCTGTCCGGTGGTATTTGAAGGTGCTCGAATACGTCAGCCTCGTGTCGGTAGATTTACTGGCACGTAAAAGAACTCCTGCAGAACTAAATTCCGGCACCTCGGCGTCTCCGAAAACCTTAAAAGAGTAGTTAGTGGGACGTAAAACAAATATTATTATTATTAATGACTACAACGTGCAAACAACGCACAGAGCTTGCGGTAGCTAAGGTGGCTAAATCACGCATTACTGCTGTTGCATCAGCCAAGCTACCATATTTGGTACTAGGTTCGATCCACAGGCTGATATACTTTTTTTTTTTTTTCGGTTAGCACCATTTACAGTGACTGTAATATGGCCACATATCATCCTGTTCCAAAGAGTGAATTTTTATTTGGTCCTGAAAGGGACAGTGTTTATATGATGTCACGTAGCCAGGTTGGACTGCGACATGATCATCATTCTGTAGGTAGGAAGTGGGGTTCTCTGCATATTCAGAGTAACAAGTGTTTGAAATGTTGACCACTTTACAGTATTCGTTTAACTTTTTACCATTACAGAGCACAGTGCAATTTGACCATACTTTCTCCATAAATTAGCAACAATTCAATGTACTCTTCATGGAATTACATCGTGAGGAAATGAGTAAATGCTGTGATGTGGCCTGGTAGGTGTGAATTCCTATTTGCGTGCATTGGACTCGGGAGGTTGTGGATTCGAATCCTATACTGTCTGTCCTGAAAATGATGTTCCTCGGTTTCCCATTTTCACCACCATGCAAACGCTGGGACGGTACCTTTATAAAAGACCAAGGTCAATTTCTTTCCCAATTCTTCCCCCACCCACCCGTAGGAGAAAGACACCAAATCAGAGCACAGCCAATAGCAAACAATGTTGATTATTATTGTATCCCTGTTAAAATGGAGCACCTCTATTGTTCAAAAAATATGACTCATGGTGGATTCGAACAACTATGCTGCTGATACTCGCACACCTTGCGATCAGGCCCTTAACTGATACAAAGTCATTTTAAGACCTATCTGTGTTGGTGCAACATAAAGCAAGTTGTAAAAAATATATATATACTGCCAAGTTGCATGAAGGGATTATTCATCATTGTAAGATTATTGTTTTATAGGTTTTATTTGACTGCCTCTGTGGTTTAATGGCTAAGCTGCTAAACGGCCAATCATGCACCACTTAATTGTTTTCGTCTTCTGATCCTGTTCCAGTTATGGACGCTTGTCTTCGCGTTGGTTGTCTCTTCCTTTTGCCGATTATATCTGTCCGCTTCTCCCTGGTTGTTTCTCCTGTTGATGTTTCTTGATTTTGGCCTTGAGGTGAGTCATTTTTTATCGCTGGGAAGTTATCTTCCTCTAAGTTGTAATCCTCATTTCTTCCTATAGGCGTTGGGGCAGGGTGTGTTTCTCTTCGCATGTTGGACTTCTGCACATTCCTTCCGAAGCGGTATGGTATTTCAAGGTTTGTTTTTGAATTATCTAGTTGAGGTGTCAGATTCCGTTGATTTGTACATCTGATCTCCTCTCTTATCATTTTTTTGATATTTTGCGTGATATTTTCCATTACTGATTGTATTTGCTGGGTGACTCTTTTTGTGATTTTATCTTCAAGTGTTTTGTATGTTTCTTCGCTTGGATTGTTATGCAGTAGCTGGCTACTGTTTGTCTTCTGCTCTGTGCCGGTAGGTGACACTGCTTGCTGGCTCCTGTCTGCTTCCTGTATGGTGTTGGTAGGTGTCTCTTCTTGCTGATTCTGGCCGTTGCCGGTAGATGGAACTCTGGGTTTGTTCTGTTGATGGCGCTACTCGGACCGTAGTGATGTTGTTTGCTTCCTTTCTTTGCTGGTTCTGTTCGTAGTTGCTAGATGGTGCTGGTCGTCCTGCAGGGGTTCTGTCTGCTCCCTCGGTTGTGGCATTTCCTTGGTTATCCGTAACCTCTTTTTGGTTCTGTTCGTTGTTGCTAGATGGCGCTAGTTGTCCTGTAGCGGACCTGCCTGCTCCCTCAGTTGTAATATTTCCTTGGTTACCCAAAACCTCTTTTTAATGTATCGTTTTTTCCTCTTTTGCTATAGTTAGTTCTATTTTTAATGAATTAAAACAGGTCTTCAGAACACTCACCGTTGCTAGAATGTTCTCCTTCAGTTCTTTTTTCAGGTATCCTCCTGTTTCTGCGATTTTTTCCAAACTTCATAGAGCTTCTTCTACACGTTCTTCACACTTCATGTTGGATAGAAATCATATGGCCGTACCTCACAGAAAACAACCTATCCTCTCTAGAAAGAGTAAAAGCTCTATACATAAAATGAGCGATCGGTGTATCCAAGAAAACAAGATCAAGACACGTCTATCTCCTAGCGCGAGAATCCTTCCTCATTGAAGACTTCAGAACACACCTGACCCTACCCAACACCAGAGCATCAGAAAATCTCCCTAGCAACACTCAACAAAAAAAGAGAAGACATTCCTTCAGAATTCTTTGGAACTGGGGCCACGATAGACCGGACATGGACAACATCCAACTTCAAGATGAGGCACGTATTCACAAGACTGGCAGTACATGGTTTCCATCAAAAGAAACAAACAATTAAAGAATATGCAATCCAAGGCGGAAGCGCACAAGTACAGTGTATGTAAATGTATTATTTTTCTCTCTTCTGTATGGCTATTTGGCTGCAATAAATATATTATTTATTAATTGTTTGTACTTCACTTTAATAGGATTCAAGTTTCGGGTATAATAATGTATTCGATTACAATATAGAAAAATATACGAACAAAATTAAAAATCAAAAACTGTTCAAATAAATTTTGAAAAATATTAAATCACACAACTGATAACTGATTAACCTCATGCAAAGAGAGCATGTTCAAAACTGAGTTGACTGATTGTTACTACTACTGTTAGGGAATAAAACACGACACACCAAGCACGCCTTCAATACATTTATTTGCTATTCACTCAACTCGATACAGAAATGTCGGAATCGATACAGATATGTCGATACATGAATAGTACTTAAAATCCCCGGTAGATGGCGGGGCACTGTCTATTTACAATCCTCAACATCCTCCCCACCCTGGTCGATCTCGAGGGGGATGACCAGTTGTATGGGCCTGCAGATAATGGTCCCGTCAGCTGTCCGTAAGATGAGTGTCCGCACCTTCCCGTCTCGTCCGGGTCTTCTCTCTGTGATGCAAGCTCTCCGCCACATATGCCTTGGTCTCATGTCGTCTTGAAGAAGGACAACGTCTCCTACTCTGCACTCCGTCAATTTTCCTTTCGGGCTCTGGACTTCATGGTAGTTCCTGAGTTCGAGAAGATATTCCTTCTTCCATCTCTTCAGGAAGTCCTCACGCAGCTTTTGTCTGAGTCTCACTTCTCTTCTGAGGTCTTTGAGGATACTGGGCTCTGGACCAGTGGGCAACGTCGTCAATTTTTCACCATTTAAAAAATGGCTTGGTGTCAGTGTCTCGGCGCCATCTTGAATAATAGGTCGAGAGTTTAGGGCGGCTTCTATTTCCACCAGTAAGGTTGTAAGTGTCTCTTCGTCAACCTGCGACCGTCCCAACACTTTCCTGAGGCACCGTTTGGTCGTTCCGACCATCCTTTCCCACCAGCCTCCCCACCAAGCCGCCCGCGGAGCGATGAACTTCCAAGAGACCTGAAGGTGAGCGAAGTGCTGGCTCGTGAGTGGGCTGGTGAACAGCTGGGTGAGAATGTCCAGTTCCTTATTAGCTGCTTGGAACGTCTTCGCGTTGTCAGAGTAGATAGTATGTGGTACTCCTCTTCTACCGCAGAACCGTCTAAACGCCATTATAAATTTCTCTGTGCTCATATCCGATGCTAGTTCAAGGTGCAGAGCTCTTGTCGTGGCGCACGTGAAGAGGACGATGTAGGATTTCTGTGGCCGGCTCCCCACCTTGATGTAAAGTGGCCCGGCGAAATCGACACCCGTGACAGCAAATGGTTGCGTGAGTTGCACACGAGCAGGTGGCAAAGGAGCTTCAATTTCACGTCCTCGGTCGTTCTTGGCAATTTTGCATGGTAAACATCTGTGAATGACCTTCTTGACTGACTGTCTTGCCTTGAGAACCCAAAGTTCCTTGCGTAGCTCCGATAACACAATCCTAACTCCCAAATGATGTAGGCGTATATGGGTCTGTTTTATCAGCAGTTTCACAAATGGATGGGAACCATCGAGAAGAAGAGGGTGTTTTTCCTGCTGAGTCAATTCTGCATATTGGAGGCGTCCTCCTAGTCGTATGAGGCCGTCCTGTAGGAAGGGATTGAAGCGTCCAATTTTGGATCTTCCTGGGAGTTCTCCTTTGTCACTCAAGGCGTTGTACTCGGCGGTAAAACTCTCTTGCTGGGACATTCGGATCCAACACAGTCTTGCATCTTCCAATTCGCGTGCGGTCAGATGGCCCGTGAGTTTCTCGGAGTGCCGCGCATTATGGATGAAACGTAGAATCCATGCCATCATGTGTAATATCTTCCAGTAGGAACTGTATTTTGAGGCGTCGATGGGAGGTTCCCAGGTACTCATCGTTAGCACCTGCTGGTGCGTCTTTCGGATTTCTGGAAGTGAATCCTCGGGGAATACGTTGGGAGGCCAAGTATCTGGGTGTTCGGAGAGCCATGGTGGTCCCTGCCACCACATCACGGAAGACTGTATTTCTTGCGGTGACATTCCACGTGACACGAGATCTGCTGGATTGCTATCCGTGGGACAATGTCGCCATTGAGCTGGAGTCAGATATTCTTGAATTTCCGTGACACGGTTACAGACAAACGTCTTCCATCGATTGGGGTCATTGCGTATCCAACCCAGTGTTACCATAGAGTCGCTCCACATCGTTGCATTCGTGATGTCTTATCCAGTTGACTTACAGAAATATTTTAATAAGCGTGAGCCCATCAAGGCGGCCAGTAGCTCCAGTCTTGGCAGCGTCACTTTCTTTACTGGTGACACTCTGTTTTTGCTGCATGCTAGACGAACCGTAATATTATCGTCGAGTTGTGTTCTCACGTACAACACAGCTCCGTAAGCCCTCTCGGATGCGTCGCAGAAAACATGAACCTGGAAAGCCTCTTGTGTTCGACTAGACATCCCTAACCAACGAGGGACCATTATGTCTGACAAATGAGATAAGCTTGAAATCCAAATTTGCCATCTTGCTGCGAAGTCTGAGGGAAGAATATCGTCCCATTTTATGCCCCTACACCACGTCCGGTGCCTCCACATTATGTCTGACAAATGAGATAAGCTTGAAATCCAAATTTGCCATCTTGCTGCGAAGTCTGAGGGAAGAATATCGTCCCATTTTATGCCCCTACACCACTTGTCTTGGAAAAGGATTTTTCCCACGATGGATACTGGAGAGAGGATGCCGAAAGGGTCGTAAAATCTGGATATAGTGTGAAGCACCTGTCTCTTGGTAGCGGGTTCGTCCTGCAACCTGTCAGTGACATCGCGATGGTCGAAGAGCAGTGAGTCATATTCAGTGTCCCAGCTGACGCCCAGAACTGTCGTTTCCCGTTTGATTTCCTGCCCTTCTGCTTTCCATATATCTTTGAGTGGCACGGAGTTCGTAGCCCACTTTGCCATTGGTAGGCGTATTTGCCGCAACAGCGCTGTCATCTCGTAGTACAAGGTTATAGCCTCATTGTCGCCTTCAGAACTGGCGGCGAAGTCGTCCATGAACGTACTCTTGTCAGGCAGTTTCGCAGCCGTGGGAAATTGATCACTGAACATGGTAGCCAATTCACGCAGAGTAGCAGAGAGGAGGAAGGGACTACACGTGAGGCCGAATGGTAGACGAGTGAATCTGTACGTGATTACGTCATCTGTCGTACACCAAGTTCCATTTTCGTCCTTCTCGACGCGAAACCAGAAGAACCTGGTTAAGTTCCTGTCACACTTGTCCAAAGACAATTGCAAAAATGCTTGAGTTCCGTCCCCGATGATCGCTCGTTGAAACATTCGGAAACGGATCAGGGTCGACAGTATTTCTGGCAAGAGATTAGGCCCTGCCTCCAGACAATCATTGAGGGATGGTGAATCCTTGTCGTGGGATGAAGCATCGAAGACAATCCTCCATTTGGTTGTTTCGTGTCTCTCTTTCTTCACTGCGTGATGAGGAAGGTAGAATATGTCGTCCGTGGTGTCCTGAGTGTCGATCATCTCGACGTGTCCTCTCTCAATGTAGTCTATCATTAGAGAATGGTACATTTCGCGAAACTCGGAATTGCCATTAAGTTTTCTTTGAAGTGTTTGGAAACGCTTTTCTGCATTGCAGCGGTTTGAAGACGGATATGCGTCTTCCTTTCTAATCAAAGAAACCACTCTCCGTCCATCTTCTGTTCGGTAGGTGTCGTGAAAGTCTTGTAGAATGGCAGCGTCTTTCGTCGTTAGTGATCGCTCCTGCTGTTCCTTAATTCCCAAGGTCTCCAGGTCCCAGAAGCGGCGAATTTCATGGTCCAATGCCGGAGGTTCGTCGTTGAAGTGCACGTGATTCACAGCGACATGGTTTACAGTGATACCGGATTTTTTGCCACTTAAAACCCAACCAAATATCGATGGAAGGAGCACTGCGGAACTTGAAAGGCGAATCAGTTCATCATCTTTCATCACCTTCCAATACTGATCTCCACCTATTAGGATTTCAATAGGATGGTCATGTCCGTCATCATTGGGATCCGCAAGCTGCAGCTTTCTAATTCGTGGTAAGGCTTGAATGTCGTGCGGGACAGCTGGATGTGGTGAGTACGTGTTTTCGCTTTCAAACGCTAAGAGGTTTACTGTAGCATTTGTCCAAACTCCGGTAATGCTGAACTGGATGAGACGACGATTTCTGGATGTAGAGTGAGGTGATTCGAAACCTGTAACGGTTATAGCCTTGTGTCCCACGACGCGTAGCTTCAATTGATTTACCAGTTCCATGCTGATGAAGCTGGATTGGCTTCCTGCGTCAAATAGGCAACGTGTACGTTTCCTTAACCCAGTCGGGCCCGTGATCCAAATACTGGCAGTCTGGAGATGCGTGAAGTGAGGCAATTCTACGTCGATCTTTCCTACTGAAACTTCCTGTTCTTCGTTGCAGATTGACACATGATGAGATTTCTTGCATTTTGAACAAGCTACCTTGCTTCTTTTGCTGCAGTCTTTTGTATTGTGTCCTCGCTTGAGACACAAGAAGCATCGATGAGCAGCTCGTAGCTTATCAGTTCGTTCCTTAATGTTGGACACCTTGGAACAGTCTTGTGCCCAGTGGTCTCGCGACTCGCAGAATACGCAGAATGCCGATGGTCCTTTCTTCGTTCTTCTGTCCACTGTTTTCGATTTCGCATTCACGTGAAGCGTAGCAGCTGCGGGTGTGAACGTGTCTGAAAAGGTACAGTCTCCTCTAATTTTGTATGAGGTCACGGCACCTTCCACTTCGTCATTCAGGAATTCCATAAGTTTCGTTATATGACTTTCTGCGATCTTTTCTCTCTTAGAATATATGATCCACCGGCGGACGATATCCTCCGGAAACGCGCGTAATATCTTGGGAGCTAGCATCCGTCCGTAGTCGTCAACCTTTTCCCCTAATGCTCGTAATGCCTGTACGCGTCTGTTACATTCAATGTAAGTGCTATTTAAGGCATCGGGAGAAGCGTGTGATATGGGTTTCAGAGCTTCGAGATAATCCAGATGAGCCTGGATTATACGATTCTTGTCTCCGTATCGTGAAACTAGGATCCGTTTTGTCTCCTCGTATGCGTCGCCGGTTATTGGTATTCCATCAACCAAATCCTTGGGCTCGTCCTCTAGGTACCCGCGGAGGAAGACATGTTTGTTGATATTAGAGATTGAAGGGTTGCTGTCTACTGATGAATGGAACTGCTCCCAGAAGTGGGACCACTTCTCTACGTCCCCAGAGAAGGGCTCTAATCTGATGACAGGGAGTTTCACGGTATGCGTAAAGGGTTGCGGTGTTTGTACTGCTGGAGTGACTGGAGTGAGGTTCAAACTGGCGACCGATGAGGAAAGTCTCTCTTCGATCGCGCGTTTTGCTTTAAGAATTGCTCTCTTGGCTGTGTCGATGTACTCTTCGCACTTAGCGGCATCAGTTTCATATTCTTCGTCGGATAAAAGATCGTGTATAGCAGAGTCCAGGGTGATGAGATTATCTAGTGTATCTTGAAGTCTTATGCTATTGTATTCGTAGTCAATTACTGTGTCCACAGTAGCCTCCTTAACTGCAGTGCTAAGTTTAGTTAGCAGCGCCCTGGAAGTCGTCCTTTTCCTTTTCAAATTCCTCAGTTGTAAATCAGGCTTGTCTTCTGTCATGGTGTGCTGGTCGGCTGAAATGTTTTAAGTAGTATAGAAAGGGACCGGCTGGCTATAATCCCTTTCACTACCTGCTCGCTGGAAGAGGAGGGTAGTCGTGAGAGGGATGAAGCAACTGTGAGGGCTAGCAGCAGTGGTACTCTCAGTAGCCGTTAGATGGAGATCGTGGACTGAGATTACAGTACAGTGAATAGGTGATAGATGGCGCTAAATCTGCAACGTTCGTCGTGGAGTCGTCTTAGGCGCTAGAATCGCGATGAAAATCAGCGTGCTTGTTAGTACATCTCACTGCTACTAGATATTGCTGGTATCATGCTTTGTTAATATGAATGTATGTCTTGTTGTGATGCATTATCTTTAAGCATTAGCGATTTTTCTATTATATTTGCAATCATGCATTAGTTCCAAGTAATCTGTAAAGTATATGTCCCAAATATAAGTCCATGCGACTTAGCTCTGTGGTGATGTGTTCGTGGCGTCTGGAGTGGCTGGTTACACATTCGTCGTTTTCAACTCTTCTCTCGCTGCGTGGACGTCCAAATTCCTGGAGGTTGTCGTTCGTCTTCTCACACAGCCGTATCACGTATTGTAACAGTCACTCCTGGGTTTCGGCACCAAAATGTTAGGGAATAAAACACGACACACCAAGCACGCCTTCAATACATTTATTTGCTATTCACTCAACTCGATACAGATATGTCGATACATGAATAGTACTTAAAATCCCCGGTAGAGGGCGGGGCACTGTCTATTTACAATCCTCAACAACTACGACTTCTAATTGGCATTATACACTGTTGTTGAATGAATCTGTGACAAAAGTAAAATGTTCTGCAAAATTTGTGTCTAACACGATCTCAGGTTAACTAAAATATGATATTTTGGTATCGATTTTCATTGCTGTAACTATTTTTTAAATAATTTGGTGCAGATGTTTTCTGAAGAGCATGTCACAGTGTTGTGAGAGACGGCAAGGCATTGCTTATAGTTGTGCTGTATTACAATCGACTCAATAAACTGTTGATGAATGCAATAAACTGGCAAAGAAAGAAAAGGTAAAAAGCTACTTTGACAGATTCAACAAAATCGCCCTGATCATTTACGTACAGAGTGACAAGAGACTACAGTAGATATATATATTTTACTATTTTATTTTTTCGCAAGCAGTCTGTAGGCCCTAACGTAACGCGCCTGTCCCTGGGATGAAATCAATTACAGGTAAAGGAAGGAATAGAATTGAAGTAACTTTCAACTCAAGGGTAAATGCATTTTTAAGCAATAAAATTCTAAATCAAAAGAATTTACATGTGTTCATCCCAACATCTTCTATTCAACATATTGGAATTGTAAGGGGTATTGATTTAGAACTAATCGAAGAAATGAAATAGTACATCCTCATGTCCAGTAGTACCACATATCAAGAAAATGAATATAAGAAAGAATATTGAAGGGAAGTTGAATATACACCTACAGGGACAGTCAAAGTGAAGTTTAAAAACAAATCTCACCTAAATTTGTTTCTATACTTAATGTGTATCTAGAGGTTAAAGCTTTCATTTTTGCTCCAATAAAATGTCATAAATGCCAAAGACATGGAGATGTCAGTAATAATTATAGGTCAAAAGTACCACGCTGTGGCAAATGTGCTCTTGGTCATGAAACAAAAAACTGCAACGAATCCCTATTTAAGTGTATTCATTGTTCAGAAAATCAACTAACAAGTGGACTTCGTTGCAAAGAACATATAAAGCAAATGGAAATTAAATGTATCATGCACAAAAAAATAAGTCTTATAATGACATAGTAGCAGGGCAAGGATCATCAGAAAGTGGATGTAACCCAACGGTTGTTCCCCAGCAATTTCCACCTTTATAAGTCAACGCTAATGTAAGAGAATCAAGAAAAATTGAACAACCAAAAAAACTACAAATTCACAACCATTGAGATAAGTCCTCCAAAAGTGATTGAAAGCCCAAAATTATGACAGGGCAGCATATTTAATTCTCTTAAGAATACATAAACATCAGTCAATGGAGACAGGTAGAGTTCATACCACTTCAGCAAACTTAAATAATGTAAATAAATAGCAAAACGAGGTTGATGTAATTAAAATAACAAAAACAAAGAGACAATATAATAGACCTTTTGGGCACAAATGCACAATGGGTGCACTTAATATAAGGAATTAAAATAAATGTTATTAATATCTAAGGCAACAGTCAATTAGAAATTTCTAATTAAGTAAAGTAGCTTTTAAAACATGAATATTCTGTAATGGAACTGTAGAATATATTAAACAAAAAGCAGGAATTGTTAACTATTTTGCAATTTCAAGAAACTCATAAAACATGGTTAAAAATACCTTTCAGTTCAGGGTGAAAGTGTATTATAACATACTGTGGTCACACAGTATCACACTGGCTGGTGTAGGGAATTTAACCAATTTCCAACATGTAGGCTAATGTTAGAATATGAAATTCCTAATGTTCTGTCTATAGCTATTCTAATCCAAAACCTCTTAATAGTTTCAATCTACTGTCCTCCCAATTGCAAACCCACCTACCATCAATGGGAAAACTTTTTAGTCAATTTAAAAAACATACTATTATAGAAGATGATTTCAATGCACATAATAGGGTATGGAGAAATCCATATTCCAAAAAAAAAAAAAAAAAAAAAAAAAAAAAAGATATTGAGATATAGCTAATAAATTTCACCTGACTATCTTAAATGATGGATCACCAAACAGTCTGACAAGCCCTAACTATCTTATTTGACCATAACATTAGATTTAATTCATAAAACATCAAACTGATCATTTTCAGATCTTACTTGAAATAAGCAATAATCTGGCTAAGAGGCCTTTAAAATATCCAACCTATACAAAAAAACATGGACAATGATTATAATTTTTTGAAACATATGTTAATGATAAACTAAAAATTTTCCACTGAAATAATTATAACAGTTTTTGTAAATATAATTTACTAATGAAAACCATAGAAACATATTTTAAAACACATCTTCCAAAACTATTTACATATCCAAAAGAAAATATTCGTAAAATTTACTTGTGAGATCATGAATGTGATGAATTAAGTAAGTTAGGCCTACACAAAAGCGCACTGAAATATGTTTGCCAAAATGTGACTAAATTTATATTTACAATGTAAAAAAAATAACTGCACATGTACAACAAACTGTCAATCAGAAACAGCAAATAGTGTGGAAAAAATTTACGGGATTAACACCTACTAAAGATATTTGCTCAGCAATAGAACAATTGGGAACCAATCGTACTAATTTAGAAAAGAAAATTATATGGGATAAAGGAATCATATACAAATTTTATCATAAGCCAACACCAGAATATGTTAAAAAAATCAATATAAAATAATAACAATAGTAATAGCAATAAATTTCAAACTCTAATGAAAGGAATTAACAATAGTCTCGATATATAGAAACACTCACCACCTGGTATAGATCATATTTCATACAAAATGATTTAACATTTTTCTGAAGTTGCTGAAAGTGGAATATTACAACTTTTTAATGATATCATTGAAAATAGTGCTATACCAAATGAATGGAGTAACTTTGTAATAATTCCCATACATAAACCAGGAAAACAACCCTATCAAGAAGTAGAAGAAGAGGGTGCTGTATCTTACACGTGTAGAGCCATGAGAGTTCTTGGGAATTATTCTATATCATAAAATGATACATATTTATAGTGTACGGTAGTACTTGAACTCCATTGAGTTGTTGAAACAGTATGGTTTTCTGAAGTGAACATCTTGATTTCTGCAGTTTAGAGAGTAATCCTAAAGGCTTCAATATGTAGAGCCCTGAACGGATGCAGATATCTGCGAAGTTAATGTCTTGGCGGATTCAAACTGTATGGCAGTGCAGATAATTTATAAATAATGACGTTTATTGATTTCACTTACGTATACTCTTGTTTTTGCTTGTGGTTAGGCGACCCTTAACATTGGTATGGATGAATAGTGATATATATGAAACTTTGAGACCATAATGCCTTAAATTGACCTATGCCTAACTGGCTCCTGCCCGCAATTAATGGAAGGAAGTAACAAAGGTCAATACGTTGGTAGTTGTTGCAAGAGAAAATCCCTCATAAACTTGTGACTGTAGGGGTTCTGGTGCCAGGTATCAGGTCTGTTGTATTATAAAAGATCTATCTGTTTCAATACCTTCGGTGTAATATAATGTACTTAAATATTTAAATTATCCGCAGATAACCATTTTGGGGATGCGAATCCGGGTGCAGATGCGGACGAAGAAAGTGCCGATGCGGATATTATTTTGTATATCCGCACAGGACTCTATCAATATGCATAGAATTTGTTTCGATAAGGCTAATAATGTGCCACAGCCATATTCATTATGTAATATAACAAACATGGGTTGATCCTTGAGGCTTACTATGCTGACAATTTTGAGTTAATAGAAGTGATAGTTGTAGATCTTCATCCTAAAGAAGCTATTACGGTAATAGAAGAAATGTTGAGCAAAGATGACCTTTGAGAGCAACTTGTATTCATTGGGTGTAATTTGATATGCATATCATCAGCCATTAAGAAATTGGAAGAAAGAGGACAGTCCCTTCACATTAGTATTGGAATTGTTGAAGAAGAAGAAGATGAATAAGTTTTAATGAACTTAGAAAATGCATTTTTCTGGTAGAAAATGCAGTGTAATGTTAAAAGACCCACGTGGGTTTGTACACTTCTGGATTACAGGTTGCAATTATTTCAACAACCACAAAAACCAACTGAACTAGTACTTATCGAATTCTGGACAGAACTACATTAAGATTAACAAAACATGAAACAGGTTCACAAACTATTAGGCTCCTAACACTGGATGAAATGAACACAAAGTTTCCAAAACACAGTTGGCTCCATCTCTTTACAGATGAGTCACAAATTGGCAGATATAAAAAAAGGCAGATGCTGGCATCTAGTGTGATGTATTTTCCTTCTCCAAACCTCCTGGACAACATTCAGTGGCCTGCAAAGGTGAAATTAAAGCCATTCATGTTGCACTCAAACAGCTACCATAACTCTACATTTGAAAATTTGAGAAAGCAGTTATTCTCAAAAGCTGCAATCCAACCTATAGGACTGAGTCATAAATAACACATCAGTAGAGGCCCAGGAATGTCTTCTCCTCATACAACTCAGGGTAGGGGAATAAAGCAGTCACTCTAAAGTGGATACTATGAAAAAGTCTAATCAAATAGAATAGAATTTTTATTCAGTCATTAAGTATGTTACATACAATAGACATGGTCAACAAATAAAATCATAATATACAGTACATACACAAACTAAAACCAAATTGTAATTTCAATATGTATCAAATTCATTAATTTCATGGTATTCCTGCACTGAGTATTTCTGAATATATTAGATGGTATTTCTTTCAGGTCTGACAGCAGTTTATTAAACATCTTCAACTGAGCAATGAAATGGCTTGAAGCCGTCTTTTGTAACCTATGACATCAACTTGGTTAGCTGACCTGGTATTATATTTATGAACATCACTTCTGAGCTTAATTTTGTCTGTTTCTGCATATACTTTTAAGAAGTGCATTATATAGTATATATGTGTTCACAACAGTCATAACGAACAGCTTAATAAATATAGGCCTACAGCAGGCCATAAAAGGAAATTTTGTTACAACATGCAATGCCCTCTTCTGGAGAAGTAGAATTTCAGAAATCCAGCTGGAGTTTCCCCAAAGTAGAATTCTGTATTGAAGAATACTGTGAAAGAATGCGAAGTAGGCATTTACAAGATATTTACTTGGAACTTTATCTCTGATGGCTCTCAAGAGATACACCACTCTTGATAGTTTACTGGAAATAAAGTCTATGTGAGCATTCCAGTTCATGTCAGGGGCGGCTTTTCAGGTGAAGTAGGTGAAGTGCCACTTCACCACTTATTTTTACCATAATGAATTAAATTTATTTTTCTTATGACATTTGTTGGTTTTACGGAAAGAAAATGTTTTATTGTACGGCGTTTGGAGCACCTCATCACCTGATGAGAACCAGGGGAACTCACGAAAGCGCCGGCTGTCGGCCACAGTATGGCGCGTGACACTGAGTGAAGACGAGAGATTCCGCAGCTGCCTCTACCTCCCAAGTGCTTCCCCCTAGCGCTTAGCCTTGGCGGTTGCCATGACAACCGTGACGTCACCCGCATACTTTCCACATAGCGGAATGTGCTAGTGAAGTTGTCGGAAGAGCGGAATGTTTCGTCTTCACTGCATCATCCTGTGTGAAGTACGAGTACTTACGCATTGTGGTTCATTCGTAGTGTTGTGCTGTTTTATTTAAATATGTATCCTATTTATGACATAGTGTGCATTTTATTATAAACACCATTTTCACGTTGGAGAAACGAAGATCAGAATGAAGTTCTATGTTTTGATTGCCCTACTGAATCACTGCAAATTTGTGCTACAAAAGAAGTGAAACATTCCGGTAAATCTTACAATCTTAGTTTCAAACGATCGTGGTTTAAGGAATTTCCATGGTTGTGCTCCTCCCCAGCTCTACAGAAGTTTTGTTGGGCCTGCTTGCCTTTTATCAATAAAAATAACATTTGGAATAAAGAAGGATTTTCAGCCCTTTTGAACATAACACGTTCTTTACATAAGCACTCAGACTCTGCTGAACATAAAATACGGCAGCTAGATTTCAAGACATTGGAAACAAACCAAAATACGATCTCTGATGTCCTGAAGGAAAATGTCAGACTGTATATTGTAATTGTACAGTTCAGTGAAAATGTACATTTAAATAGGCTTTTCCTTCAGTTGGTAATTGATGCAGTGCTCTATTTAAGTAAGCAAGAACTAGCTTTTCGTGGTCATGACGAAACATTAAATTGAATAAATCGTGGTCACGTGCTGGACCCTCCGCCAGTTACAGGTACGAGGTACAAGTACAAAACAACCAAAAACAACACGTAGTTCCTAAATCTTGTCCTCCTCTGTGGTGTAGTGGTTAGTGTGATTTGCTGCCAACCCCCGAGTCCCGGGTTCGATTCCCGGCTCTGCCACGAAATTTGAAAAGTGGTACGAGGGCTGGAACGGGGTCCACTCAGCCTCGGGAGATCTACTGAGTAGAGGTGGGCTCGATTCCCACCTCAGCCATCCTGTTAGTGGTTTTCCGTGGTTTCCCACCTCTCCTCCAGGCAAATGCCGGGATGGTACCTAACTTCCTTCCTTCCCTCTTCCTCGTCCATCCCTTCCAGTCTTCCCATCCCCCACCAAGGCCCCTGTTCAGCATAGCAGGTGAGGCCGCCTGGATGAGGTACTGGTCATCCTCCCCAGTTGTATCCCCCGACCCAGAGTCTGAAGCTCCAGGACACAGTCCTTGAGGTGGTAGAGGTGGAATCCCTCGCTGAGTCCGAGGGAAAAACCAACCCTGGAGGGTAAGCAGATTAAGAAAGAAAGAAAGAAGTTCCTAAATCTGTCGAACGGGTAATAGCTCTTCACCATACTTTACAGCCACTGGTTCATGTTTGAATCTAAATATATTCCTAATAATTGACTGAGTCTTTTTATCATTTACCATGAGTTTGTTTGCAGAGAACCACTCAGCTGCCATATTCAATGTTTGCTTACATAGCACATTAAGTTCTTTGACTGTTTTAGCCTCATTTAAAAAAAGTAGTATAATCTACATATAAAACTGAACTGGCATTAGATCCTATATCATTAGGCAAGTCATTTATTTGAACATGAAATAGAAAAGGACCTAAAACCGAGCCGTGTGGTACTCCATATTGATTATGAAGTTCAGTTGATCTAATTCCTCCCACTTCAACCACTTGCCTTCGATTTCTCAGGCAGGAAACTATAATGTTCAGATGTTCATCCTTAACACCATAGTAATTCAATTTTGAAATTAAAAGTGAATGGGGGACACAATCAAACGCTTTGCTGAGATCACACAGAGTGACTTGGGCAACTTTCTTGCTTTCTAAAGCTGAAATAACAAGTTGCAAGAAGGATTCTATTGCTTCAACTGTTGATTTATCTTTGCGGTAGCCAAACTGGTCCTCGCACAGAAGGCAATTAGATTCAAAATAATCTACTAGTTGTTGTGTCATTACATACTCTAGAATTTCACCAAAAATAGGAATAACTGAAACTGCTCAAAAACTACTGGGTCGTTTATAGGGCCCTTTTTAAAAACAGTGGTTGGCTTTGCATATTTCTGGCTACAGGGAAAACCCCAGTCTGTAAGCAATCATTTATACTAAGAGTGAGAGGTTTCAGAATATATGGAACTACAGTCTTGGGGAAGTTATTTGACATACCATATATACATCCTTGCTATCAGAATTTTTTAAATTGATCACTATACACTTAACTTCATCTTCTGTCACTGTTTTCCATACCACGCCCTGCTCAGGAACAAATATTCTGCTGTTGATCAGGTAGCTCAATGCATCCCTATCAGTGGCAGGAATATTCTCATAATTATTATTTACAGATTGAATAAAGTAGTTATTGAATTCATCTGGTGGGATCTCAACTTTATAACATTCATTAGCTTATTGTTTAACTGCCATAATAGCTTGTTTGTATCTATTCCTTACATTTGTGTATAAAGTAGAGATTTCTGGGCTTTTATTGCTCTTAAAAACTCTATAGCAAAGCAAAAGATGATCTTTCATTACCGGTATTTCAAACCAAGGTTTGCATAAACCACTTCAAGCCTAAAAACCTAGGTTTTGAATGTTTGATATTATAGACTTTTTTAATGACCGGAAAACAATCCTCAAACAGTAATAAAAATGTATGAAAGAAACAATCAAATTTCTTACCAACCCAGTCTTTTGATACCCCTAATATAAATTCCCAGTCAACCAGTTATGAACGAGCTGACACACTTGCCAAGAAGGATGCTAAAGCTTCAGCAATTACTAATAATGAAATATCTTAACAATCTACCAAACTGACTGTCAAATATTAATGAATGTCATTATCATGCTCTGGAAGACAGAATATCTCAGAAGCCGTGAATAGAAAATAAAAAACTAAAAAAAGGGAATCTTGAATATTCCCCCCGAATTGCCACAAAAGGAAGAAGTTGCTGAGTTTCATAAAATACAGTAGAGACAATACGCGACACTCAGCGAGATATCGAGAGACGGCTATTAGAGCTCTCTCTAGCGGATTGACCTGAGAACTACTGATTCTATCATAAGAGCACGTGTATTTGTATGTGAAGTTTTTGGTGTTATTTATGCGTTTTCAGTGAGTTGACATAATTAAATAATTTATGCGTTTTCAGTGAGTTGACATAATTAAATAATGGCATGTGTCATTCCTTGATATCACCTCTCAACATGAGGGGAAAGGTATGTGCTGTGTTTGGCTGCAGTAACTATGAAGTAGAGAAGAATGCGCGGTCTTTCTTCCATTTCTCTCGTGACAAGAATATGTAAGTAATATTGTGTTTGCATATATATTCTTCCAGTGACAGAGAGATATTTATAGTACTTCATAATCTTCTGACCTGCTCGACCTATATTTTAACTGGCTTAAAATATAAGCATATTTTATTGTATAGTGCAGCAGTTAACCCTCTACTGCATGAATTATTTTTCGTTTCTGTTTGGTGAAGAAAATTTCAAGCTTTAATGTTCAACATACGCTCGGTGGTTTAGATATACCAGCAATTCTTAACTGGGCCTAATAGCTTAACACTCGTATGTGATGTGGATTGCCATATTGGAATATATATACGATTTTCCACGATTTTACGCCGACATTACTGCCTACTGGCCATGGGTATGTATTGCAGGGCGCAAGTATACTTGCACGACCGTAGGTCGGTAATGTCTTTGAGGTTGAGCCAGAGGTACTCCTGAAGCCTGTGGTAATATGATGGGGAGGGCCCACGTAAAATAAACGGTGGTTGGTTCGCGTGGATGTTGACGGGGTGGAAGGAGTACTTTGGCTGTAGGGCTGTTTTGTCTTATGTAAAAAAAAACAAGGCATCACTGGGATATGTGTTTAATTGAATGTACAGTTGAAGGTGCGCCGTAAAACTACCTCTGTCTGTAATATTTATCCATTTACACAGGTGAAAAGTTATTTGTTGCCTAATGGCAACAGTATGCAGTAGAGGGTTAACCTTCAATACCGATGTGTTGTTGTAGGTGTGATCTATGGGTTTGATTTAATTCAGAAAAATACATATGCACATGAGTGTGGCTGGTTGTGTTCCAAGTTACCCCATTTGGAATGCCGTAATGCATTGTCAAGCACTGAAGAAAATATGGGTGATTTAAGAAATGTATATGTATATTTTGTTGAAACAGTATGATGATGCACATTTGCTTTACCCTAATGTAATGGCATTAGGGCAAGTATTGCTTATAGGGAAAGTTTGAATGTTTTTGAGACTAAATTTATAGATTTTCTTTCTGTTAGTAGGCTTCAAGTTAAAAGGAAAATTCTCCAGCTCTTAAATATAAATTCATTGAATCGTGTGTAAGGAATGTACCGATATTTTTGTTGACAAGTGTTTTAATATGATGATACACTGCTTTTAAATGAGAAAAAAGAAAAACCTAGCCATGAACATTCAGGCAGGAATTCTAAAGCTAAAAAAGTAATGCATAAATGAAAGATCCAGCCCCTTCACAGCAGTCCATTTCACATCTTGATTACATGTCTAATTTCAGTCTTAAATAATAACCTGTTAAATAATTCTTCGTTCACTTATCCAGAATTGCTTTAGCAACTTAGAAGTTAATATCTTAGTAACACTTTCTTTCTAGACATAATTTATTTATCCATTTCCGTATATACATTTCCATTGATATTTTAATTTAGCGCAAATTTTCAGGTCAAGGCACTAGGAGCGCCACTTGTGACTTGTCTCCCGTTTTAACAAGGCTAAATCCGGAAGTCTCGCATATTGTCTCTACTGTATTTGGTTTCATCTAGGCGTCCGGTATGACTGCACAGGAAAGCATCTTAATCAATTTGGCATTCTTCCTCAGCAAGGTGATCCATGGGTCAATGATATATTTTATCCGTAAATATGCTTTTGGAAATACTGCAACTAAAAAAATGTTAAAAGATTCTATACTTTGCCAGCTTAGAAACAGTGTTCTCTGAAGAAAAGAAAAGGTGATGGAGTGTTGATGTTGAAAGTCCCTGATTTAGTTAAGTTAGAGCATGTTCTTTGGCATATAATGTAGAGTATTACAATCTGGAATGTAGCTAGTGTACCGTAAAGTATAATTTTCTGTACTCGTTTGACTATGTTATTTATTTATTTATTTATTTATTTATTTACACTGCGAGGAAAGCAATGGAAAACTACCTCACTCCTTATTTCCCTAGTATGCCTCTTCAGCGACACCTAGGCCATCTATGACAGCTAATGGTGAACCTGTTGAGGATCCAACAAGCCTTCTGGCTGAATACCTAACATACAACAACATTTACACTATTTACACCCACATTGGAGCACCAAACTCAACCTTATACAATAAAAATCTTTTAAAAAAAATAAGTACATACAAAATAATTTAATTTTTTAAAACTTGATAATTTCTTCTTTTCCCAAAACTTCATTCTTGATGATTTTGCAGCCCGATCTTCTGCTGATATAACATGCTGCTTACGTTTTGATGTTTTAAGTGATAGTTTTGTATATTTGTTGTTTAGAATCTTCTTCACTACTCTCTTTTCAATTTGCTCTGTAGTAATTTTCAATTCATCCAAATTCAGTTGTATTTATTCATACTGGAGTATAAAATAAAATAAAGTTTCTTGATAAATAAACTGGTTGCCATATTTCATTGCATACAAATGCTTTGTTTTAAATGCACAATGAATATGAGAGAAACTGACCCGATATGACATTCTTCTTTTTAAACAGCTTTAAATATTACTCATGTAATTTAAGGAGACTTTCTAAAAAGTATTTTATGTACCACACATGCTAAGACCTTAGTAGATTCAAAATATATTCCAGACTTGGCTGTGCCTTGTCCAGAAACACTGGATTCATCCGCTAATATTTTGCTCATCATACTTGATAAATAAATAACTATTAAATGAAAATAGGCAGAAGTTCATTTTTCAGTATCTCTTTAAGTGCAATGAAGATTTGGATTCTTCTTTAATAAATCTGGTATGTAACAGTCTGTTATTTGGTACCTTTTAATATTTGTAATATGTGTAGAGCTAACTGATGTCAGATATATGTTTATTTTTGGTGAATTTTTCAAAAGTTTTAGTGAATATTTCCATGAATATTGAAGAATTTTTAACTGTATAACTATCCAAAGTTCAGTTGTTATAGTGCTCAATTTTTTCCACATATTCCAGTTTATAACACATTTTATTTTGCTATGTATATGTACTGTACATACATTATACCTTATGAAGGGTCCCCCTGTGGGTGGGGGGGGGGGCGGTAGAATAACACCCGCGGTATCCCCTGCCTGTCGTAAGAGGGGACTAAAAGGGGCCTCAGGTGCTCTAAACTTTGGAGCATGGGTTGGCGACCACGGGGTCCTTAGCTGAGTCCTGGCATTGCTTCCACTTACTTGTGCCAGGCACCTAACTTTCATCTATCCTATCCGACCTCTCTCGGTCAACTCTTGTTCTTTTCCGACCCCGACGGTATTAGGTTCCCTAGGCCTAGGGAGTCTTTCATTTTCATGCCCTTCGTGGCCCTTGACTTCCTTTGGCCGATATCTTCATTTTTGGAAGTGTCCGATCAATTCAATTTTTTCCCCTCAGATTAGTGTTATATAGAGGATGGTTGCCTAGTTGTACTTCCTCTTAAAACAATAATCACCACCATCACCACCGTATGAAGGGTATATACAAAGAAAAACAGGATGCAGTCAAGTATGCAAAAGCAACACAAACACAAAATTTTTGGTCACTATGTTACATATCAATAGAGCCCGGATTTCCATGCAAATGCATGTTTTTAAATAAGCTAGCTACATTTCTCAAACTTTGCAAATATTCGTTTTATGAATTAACGATTCCAAATAACCATTCTTTTTTCCGTGCATGTTTGCATGTTTTGACCTTTTTAGGAGAAAATGCATGCATAATGCATATTTTGAAGATTTTTGGATTTAATAGCAAATATTTTGACGTTTATATTGCATAATATGGCTTTTCTTTTGATTTTGGCACATATGCAATGTTAGGTTACATGATAGTGTCTTCCATAAATGTTGGTTTGCAGAATATGGGACCGTTTTGCACGTTATATGTGTATTGTTGAGATACGGAGAGAAATAGAATATATTCATGGCATCCTACCTGACAACCAAAGTTAGTACATACCGTACAGATCCTATAATCCAATTACCCAAGCATTTTTTTTCACAAGTTGCTTTATGTCGCACCGACACAGATAGGTCTTATGGTGACGATGGGACAGGAAGGGACTAGGAGTGGGAAAGAAGCGGCCGTGACCTTAATTGTCTCGTGTGAAAATGGGAAACCAGCTAAAACCAACTTCGGGGCTGTGGACAGTGGGGTTTGAACCCACTATCTCCCGAATACTGGACACTGGCCGCACTTAAGCAACTGCTGCTATCGAGCTCGGTAAGCACTTTCTTATGTGTTGCTTGAGTAAACGTTGACGTAAGCTGTAATTCTTAGAAATAAGGTACCCATTGCTATAAACTGAACCGTAAATTGGGAGTTACTAAATGACTGTTCGTTATATTCGTCTATGTTAAAACGAACAAAACAAAACTTGTATCACACTTTTGTGATGCTGCGTTACCGATATAGTGACTTACAAACCTTGGTTTTGCACGGAACCCTCTTCCGTTGTTATCCTGGAATTTCCTACCTGGAACTCTCGCCCGTCACACGTCTCAAGCCAAAATGATTGAAAGAAAGAAGGAGATTGGGAAGCAGCACGCATGCACGCTGCAGATTGCAGTTTTGTGTTGGACTGTGTTGTGAAATGTTGTTGTCATGCCGCCTGTTAAAAGCGTAAGAAGAGACCTCGTGTCTAAATGGATTGAAGGAAAGGAATTCCTGAGAACGGATGGCAATGTAGTTTATTGTAATTATTGCAATAAAGATGTAAGTACACATACTTTCTTTTACTTTTCTTTAATAGCTTATATTCTTTTAAATAATTATATTAGCACCCTATACTAGGCAGTGACCCACTTTATTTAAATGTTACTATTTCTGGAAAATGCACACGTAAAAAGAATGACATGTTTCGTTCGCAGATTAAATATTCAAAAAAGTTTCAAGCTGATCAACATACTGTATAAGTTCCGTTTCACACATTGCAAAAATGAAACAATGAAAGGAAGCCAAAACGGAATGTGTCCAAACATTTATTACCACACCAACTAAGCCACGCCCAAAGCCATTTTTATTGATTTGTGATTCTCTATTGGGGGCAAAAATACCGCTTGAAATACTTGCAAATCCCGTATTAGAATCATTTTTAGAGAAGTATACGAAACATGATATCGATGATATCCTTAAGAAAAAAAATCTTCCAATATCATATGCACAGGTACAGAAAAACAGATTTTTATTAATTTATGCCACTTTTTAAATGATTTTCAATTAATATTATGTGGAAATGTGGAAATCATTTTAAAAAAGGGGTAACTTCAAACTTACTTTGTAGGTACAAACCTAGTGTACTCACTCCAGCTTATAACACACAACTTTGCGAAGAAATTTATATGAATTATACCTTAAAATGCTTGTAGAAGAGAGATGTGTTCATTATCAATGTCAGGGACCCACCCAACCCGCCCAAAAAGGTGTCTGTCTGTTAGGTCATCAGCCCAGAGGCTAGCTGGATCCTCGAATAGCACCACCAAAGGTTATGCGGTTATAAGGAAATCGCAAAAACCAATTGCAGCACCAAAATGAGGCGTACTAGGCAAGACGAGGAGTGAGGTAGTTTGCCATTGCTTTCCTTACTGGCTCAGAAAGTGTTATTGCAGCAGGACTGACCTTATGAGCAACACCTTTCATAACACTCAGATGCATTAGTCGTGCTCTGAATGCCATTACTGCCGGCAGATGGTTAAGGCGCTGGCCTTCTGACCCTAACTTGACAGGTTCGATCCTGGCTCAGTCCGGTGGTATTTGAAGGTGCTCAAATACATCAGCCTTGTGTCGGTAGATTTACTGGCACGTAAAAGAAGTCCTGTGTGACTAAATTCCGGCATCTCGGCGTCTCCGAAAACCGTAAAAGAGTAGTTAGTGGGACGTAAAACAAATAACATTATTATTATTATTATTATTATTATTATTATTATTATTATTATTATTATTATTATTATTATTATTATTATTATTATTGAAAATGCCATTACTCAGCACCACCCATACCCCAGCAGCTTCCATATTGTCACAGCCATGGATTGAGACTGGGACTTCAGTGAAAGCTACACTTTACTCTGGCCTGTGCCAAGAGATGGATACAAAAGTACTGTATCCATCAAGAAATGGCAGCAGGCAATCCCAAAAAGGTGCATTTACTTTTATAACCTAATGAAAGATTTCACGCGCCATTGACCATTTAGTAGGCCAGCTCTGAGCACGACCATTCGCGGACATGACTTCATTCCCAGAATTCCTAACTCGCTGCTTCCATTACCAACACGCACAAAATAAAAACATAGCAAAAGGCTCTCTCAATAATGTAATTTAGTAGCTCTAACCCGTCTTTGCAAATACAGGCCAAGCTCTGTCATGAGAACAATGCACACTCCCTTCGAGAGGCTCTTAACCCATGTTGAACTGAATTTTGATAGTGCATATTTTCCACTTTTATTGTGCATGTTTTGCTATATGACAGTGCATGAATGCATATTGCCCGCGCGGCAAGGAAAAAGTTAAAATAGTGGTTGTAATCTATCGCCACATTTCGTTGGACATTTCTTTAACAGTTGGTAACAGTTCACAGATCTCTGGTAGATCGTAAATACGCTCCTATCAGCAATCCCGTGAACTAGAAATAAAATAACATCACCTGGCACCGAGCCTCCGTGCACAGCGAGCGGCATGAGTACACTAGGCTTCTGCCATTCAAACATATGGGCTTCCGTAGATGAAACTATGGACTCAGCAGGTCGATATGTTAGTTGCAATGTTAAGTGAGAATGGACCCGGTCAAGCTCATCTTGTATGCTGCAATGTTCCGTAAAAAGCAAACCATTCTTCAATTGCGAACTTCTTCGAATGTTCCAAGAGGAACTCAATGTACCCATGTTGAACTGAATTTTGATAGTGCATATTTTCCACTTTTATTGTGCATGTTTTGCTATATGACAGTGCATGAATGCATGCATATTTTGAGATTTGATAGTGCATGGAAATCCGGGCTCTACATATCAATAATGTGTACAGCAACCTTGGCCCCAGAGGCAAGCTTGAGCAAGTCGAGGCAGATTACCCCACTCTTTGATAGCAGCTTCAGTCAGTTGTTGAATGTTAGCAGAAGGATTAGTACGATGGGCAATTACTCTCTTCAGTTCGTGCTATGCATGTTCAACACAGTCCATGTCCGCGGAACATGCCAGCCACACCATTCGCTGTATGCCACCGTGCATATCAAGGAACTGACTGTCCACTTTGGCTCCATGAGCACAAGCATTATCATCTGCTAGTGTAAAGCACTCATCCACTGTGGCTGCAGGTTAGTGGTTGTTGTCACTGTATGCCAGACTAGTCATGTTACACTGGATGGGAATTAGAGATGTACATTGACCAAACATATCTCCACCCCAAAACAAGATGGAACCCTTTGCTACTGACGGCACTCCAGTATGAAGGGCTCGTTCCATATTTCAGCAGATCTTTTCCAGACATATGCTACTCTTGCATGGGTGCAAGCTTATGTGGACCTCATCAGAAAAGAACGTTTGCTTGTTCCTGATGACGTGGGCTATGAGTTGTTGCCCACTTCACACGAGGTGCCCTACGGTGTGGTTTAAGAGGAGCTTTTGGCACGGGCCTCCTTGATATCAGTCCTTCATTGTACGGCTGATTTTGCATTGTCTGATATAACACATTCACTCCAGTGGCCTTCTGAAGATCCTGGCGGGATGAGATGGCAGTAGCAGTGGGCCTACAATGTGCTGAAAGCAACATATACTGTACCTCCCAGCAAGTTGTTTCACGTCCATTGTCGATCAGCAATCATTTGTGTATACCTGAACTTTTCCCCAACTCTGAGACGTCATTCTAACACACTCCAACACGAGCGGCAATATCCAATTGTCATCATCATTTTTGCAGCAGCATCACAATTTGAATTTGGTCAGCAGCAGAAATGGATGCTCTTGCCATGTTTATCTCAGTCCTACATGTGCTGCCTTATGACTGACCGACCTTACAAGCGATGTTGTTGAATTGACCAATATGACAAATTCCTCCTACTGAACAAACACCGAACCTCATGTGGGTTTAGGGTCACTATGTGTCTCTGACATTGGCCTACCGTGTATACTGCAGACATGTTTGAGGTACTGTACCGTAACATATTCCATGCGAAAATGTAATATGCAAAACTCTTTTTGAGCACTGTTGTTGTTGTTGTTGTTAATATTATTATCATATGATATGCAAGAATTTTGTGGGAATTGCAAATATTTTTAGATTACAGTCCCATAATTTTGTGTTAGAGGATTGGCAACACTATCCTGGAGTATGAGCGATTTTAATGTTTAGGCACATCAAGTAAACCTGATAATTAACAAGTAATTACTATAGCACAATTGCAAGAGAAGACAAAAATAATACTGGGCCAACTCGCAAAATAGCCCTCAATTCGTTACAGTTTAAACCCAGACCGGAACAAAACATGAATCAACAAAGAAGGTAGACATAAAAAACACAGATAAATAAATAAACTTACCTGTAACGTATCCTGGCTGGAGAAATAACTCAAATCACGGAAGTACAGGCATCAGAGAATGGATCAAAAATTAAATACCGAATATGAAGTAAAACCAATGAGATATTGATCTAATCTACTAAATGAAACTAATTACTCAAAATTCATCAAAGATACATTGACAATTATTTAGTTAAATCTTTAAGAGGTGATTTGGTGTAGGAAAACCCTGTATTGTTCATATTCTTCAGACCCAGTTACTATAATAACTTAGAGATTGAAACATAATATTTATGTTAAATAATATAATTATTTTCAAGTTAAAATATTGGTCAGTTAAAAAAATGCATTTAAATAATCTGAGAATGGTTCCAGAGTGATCACTTAACCTACCAAACAACTTGACCTGCATGAGTAATAATTGAAATAATCTTGAAGTCAGTTCCTCAGTTAGTATTCTCCAAGGATTAAAACAAAAACAGAACAAACCTTTGAAGAACAATTAACCCTTAATTATTCGTCGGATCACAGATACCCGAGTGAATTTTCTTTTATCAGTTTTCTTTGATATATAGTAATACTAGCTGATGTACCCGTGCTTCACTACGGAATTCTACATTGTATACAGAATTGTAGGTTAGGTAGAGTACACGTTGTGAGAAAGACTGTATTAAATTGCATAGCTCTTAACGTTACCCTAGAAATGCAACGGAGAAATCACCAAATGTCTTTTTTCATATGAAGACTGCGTTACTGAATATTAATTGTAATGGTAGGCCCGCTTGCCTACCATCAGTCACAATCAGGTTGGGGAATTACACTATAATGGCAGACACTCACTCTCCACCTGCCTTTTTACATTCTCAGAAAGACTATTTTAGTGGTTTTTCCAACTGAAATGAACATAGGTCATTACAATGACGTCACTATGAATGGCGCAAGTAA
The DNA here is from genome assembly GCF_040414725.1 of Anabrus simplex. Taxonomy (NCBI): domain Eukaryota; kingdom Metazoa; phylum Arthropoda; class Insecta; order Orthoptera; family Tettigoniidae; genus Anabrus; species Anabrus simplex. Next base: position 92,183,709 of record NC_090272.1, on the reverse strand, counting down.
AAACAATGATTTCACATGAAATACTTGATCAAATGAAAAACCACACATTTTCTTACTTTTAATGAACAGTACTACGCTGCTGATCTAACAGTCCAAAGTTCTAGAGCTGGAATGACCAGGCCGCAGACAGCCATGATACGTGAACACCCTTAATTTTTTCGTGGGGGTGGTGGGGGGGCGGTCGAATAGTGGAGAGTCCCAGGAAAAAAACTATGCCCTTTTACTAATCTGTTTCCTAGGAGTATCCAATGAGTTGGAAAATCTCAATTCACTACATTTGCAGCAGAAAAATCTATCTGACGTGAAGGCAAATTTTTCCTCCAAGCCAGAGGAGAAACTCCCTCTTCACTGCTAATCTTGAATAAAATGAATGTAGAATTTAATAAAAGTGAAGAGGAAGAAGCTCTTTTTAAGAAACGGCTCTTTTCAGGGTTGAATTTTGAGTTATTTAGTGAATTGTGGTGCTATAATTTGGAATATGCCTAAATTGTAATTCTAGACCAGGTCATACTACTACTACTACTACTACTACTACTACTACTACTACTATGTGAGCCTATGCCTTAAGAGTGCGCGCTGCTCATTCAAAACAGCGCGTCAGAGCAGGGATCGAATAGGTCTAATACTATGATGAACCAGTGAGTTACGTACCAGCAGTACAGTACCAGAAAATGTATGAACCAGAGGAATGACATGTTAAAGCAGAAAGTTTTCTGACTTCCCAGCTATTTCCCGCCAATATTCAGTCAGGCTCAAGGGCGCCCATACACGAGGGGGCAAGGTGGGGCCACGCCCCCAACCCCCTCCTAGCTCTCAGGGAAAGGCAAAAATCTAATGAAAGTCAGGTGTTTTCCTTTCAAGAAAATGATTTAAAAGTCAGTATTACGTAAAAGTGATAGTACCGTCTCCCACCAACAGGCAGGGTATACCGTGGGTTATTCTACCGCAGAATACAAGTCGCCATTTATCTTCCAAAATATTAAAAATACTACGTACCCCCAGGTCTAGCCCCCCCCCCTATAAAATGTCATATGGGTGCCCATAGTCAGGCTGTTATACTCGGTACGCATCAGTAATCCCATCTATCGGAATTGAGCGGCAGCATAAGAGACAAAGAACATTACCACAAACAATGGTCAATGTAATGTTATTGTTGATCAATATTATGCGCTTTCAATACTGTAGGCCTTTACATTTAGTTTTCTTCCGACTCTGAAATACCACTCTTATCATAGTCGGTACGTTAAAATCAAATAAAACATAAATGGTCGGAAATTGTATTCTCTATAACTTTTGTTGTGTAGAGCTTTTCGAAAGACCAATAACATAGGTCTCATTTGCAAACTCACACACACAACATGGGGAGCACAGCCTAATGTCCTCCGTACACCTGCCCTTGCCCTGTGTTTCTCTGCTGCAGAGTATACTACTCCAGTCTGGAGGAATTCCACTCATACAAATCAAGTGGATGTTGCCCTCCATGAGACAGGTCACATTATTACAGGCTGCTTATGACCAACTCCTGTTAATAAGATCTTTCCACTTATGGGAGTGGCACCTCCAGATATTAGGAGACAAGTTACAGCAGAGATTGAGAAGAAGAAGCAAGAAACAGATCCAAGACATCCAATGTTTGGACTTCACGCCCAAGATTGAAATCGAAGAAGAGCTTCCTACAAACAACAACATCAATCCCATCATCAGCCGAATGTCAGCGAAAGGAACTCTGGAGAAGAAAGTCGCCTGTAGGATTATAGGACGTGAAAGAGTAGCCAGCTGTAGGACATCATCTTTAGTATGGGCAGTGGAAGACACTTTTTTGCTAGTTGCTTTACGTCGCTCCGACACAGATAGGTCTTATGGCGACGATGGGACAGGGAAGGGCTAGGAGTGGGAAGGAAGCGGCCGTGGCCTTAATTAAGGTACAGCCCCAGCATTTGCCTGGTGTGAAAATGGGAAACCACATTTTCAGGACTGCCAACAGTGGGGTTCGAACCTACTATCTCCCGAATACTGGATACTGGCCGCACTTAAGCGACTACAGCTATCGAGCTCGGTATTTAACAAATTAAGATCTGGAGTGACATGTTGTAAAATCAACATGAAAAGGTAGGGGTATGGTGATCAAGATTTGTGTGAGTGTGGTGAAAAGAAAGATCATGGACACCTTATCATCTGTACAAATCTGTCTAAATCTTGTAGTATGAAGGATTTGGTGCAAGCCAATGAATGTGCCATCTTGACAGTTGAATACTGGAAAAACAAAGTGTAAATAGAGTATTTGTAAATATATTGTATGATTTCGGACACAGATAAATAAATAAATAAATAAATAAATAACATACAGTAGGTATTTAAAAATTAAATTTTAGGCACCTTCCCCTAAACTACAATTTCATACAGGGCGAATAAAATTGTTTATAACTTAGACTGTAGTTTCTTATTCCCCGACTCTATATGCCGACTTTCATTACATTCTGTTAACCCATTTTCTCCTGGCTGAGCGTTGAAATGAACTGGGCAACAAAAATACAAATTCATGAATATCTATGTTATCAAAGCCAGTACGGTAACAGTGTATGACATAAATGATAAGAAATTTAATTCTATATAACTTTAGTTATGTAGTATTTATCAATAGGACCACTAATAATATAAATATTTGAGAATTAAATTTTAGGCCTTCCCCTAAACTACCATTTCACTCAGCGTAAGTAAAATGATTTATAACCTAGATTGTAGTGGCTCACCCCCCGACTTCACACTACCAATTTTCATTAAATTCTCTTCAGCTGTTTTCTCGTGATGCGTGTACATACATACAGACAGACATTACGGAAAAGTAAAAAGTACATTTCCTTGTTACTATGCACATGACTGATACAGAAATACCATTCTTTTCAAATTCTAAGCAATGTACAGACAAAACTCTAATTTTTTTAATGTATATAGATAAATTATTACTAGCACTATGTAATTTCATCTGCTGGTGAGTTATTTGTCATAGTGCAGTAGGGGTCATTACTGACAATTTCTTGCGCATCTGCTATAGTTATGACATTTGACCAAACGCGAGGGTATGTGTTCATTAAGAGATAAGAATTTCATATTGTTATGTATTGAAGTGAGTTCAATATTAAGTTAAAAGAAGGTATGTAATGGTTCCACCTTTCAGTACTATTAAAATAAGAAATGTAAGTTTACATTCCTATTTAATTAAAATTGGTACCAGTTTCGACCAGTATTCATGGTCATCATCAGCCAATTACAAATAAGTGTAAAACAATGCATAGAAAATAAATGCAAAATTTAAATAATTCTGTCTGGTTTTGGCTAGTGAAGCACTAAAATCTTTAAGGAGCACTGTGCATTGAAATATAGCCATAAAACACAAATAAGATGCACACGTAAAAGTGAAGTTTAGATAATGCTGTCAGATGTAGTTTATGGAGCACTGTAACACATAAGGGAGCCCTGTGCATTGAGATTTCAAAGTTATTTAGAAGTCTACAGTCAAATACGTATTTTAGTTGTACTTTATGAGGCACTGTATAATTTTAAGTATCAGAATTGCGTGTCTATGAAGAAGTCGTAGATAAAATACGTTATTAAGACATACACGTTAGAGAGCACTGTGTGTGAAGAAGAATCAAATATGCACTTAAATGTAGTACGGAGTAAGTACTTGAAGAGTTCAGTTGCGGTTTATGAGGTACTGTATAATTTTAGAGATTAGCACTGCGTATCAATAGATCCAAATATAATGAAGAAGTCGTAGATCAAATGCGTCAAATACATATTTAAAAGTACAGAGTTTCTTGAAGAGTTCAGTTGAAGTTCATGAGGCGCTGTATAATTTTAGAAATTAGCACTGCATGTTGAAAGATACAAAAATTACGTAAAAGTCGTAGATCATATACTGTATGTACTTGAAGTACGGAGCAAGTTCTTGAAGAGAAGATCGGCACTGTGCTTCCAAAAGTTACGTAAGTTAGAATTTATACGTAGAAATGACTAGAAAATTAGTGAATGGCTAAACAAATTTCTTATTTTATGTGTAAATGTTATGTTATGGTGAAGCTTCATGGTTTAATTGGTTAGCATGCTGACCTTTAGTCCAAGAGTTCCTATGTTCTATTCTCGGCTGGGTCGAAGATTTTGACCTTCATTGGTTATTTCCTCCAGCTCGGGAGTGGGCGTTTGAGCCCCGTTCAACATTAGATTTATTCGCATGTACTGACCCACTCAAACAAGTAGCAGGTCGCCCATGAGTGTCAACTCGAAATACCTGCGCAGGCCTCTCCAAAGACCATACATCACAATATACGACGTATAACATAATAGTTGGTAGAGTGGTGTGTAGTGTATGTATTAAGACTGACAAAAAATTCCAGACCCCGATCGAGAGGAATCAACCATATGAAGTTAACATCCTCGGCGCGGCCAAGAATCGAACACAGAGCCCTTTGAATCGAAGGCCATTATGGCGATCATTCAACCAAGGATCAGGACTCCATATTATGCATAAGAATTAGAATTTCCCTCATATTACACCTATACTTTTCCACTTACAACTGTAGGTTAAAAAGACCCGACACGAGTGTTTATGTGCCTCTCTGTCATGCAAGTACTTAAGGGTTAAGCATAACAACAAGGTTAACATGGACCCGCTCACCCGAGGTATAAAAGCTGAAAAGATACAACCCAAATAAGGTAGAACTGAAAATATTTAAATAGGGATGATCAACTTCAAAATGATTATCATCTTATCATTTGAATTTTTTAACCATTACCAAGACTGTGGTATTGTTAGTTTTATATGGTAGAAGGCTTTTAAGTGTTGCAGTAGAATAATGTTTAAGCCAACCTAAATTACTCCTGAAGAATCAACCTCATTATAAAATACATCAGGGAAATTTGTAAATAAACCAAACACTGTGTGAAATGGTCCTACCAAAGAAATATTAAGAATAAGAAAATTGAAAATCCACAGCAGCTAAAATAAACATAATTAAGTTTAAAATAAAATATTAGTGGACCCAAGTAACTAAAAATATAAAAAAGGATATAACTTGCCCTTAAAGGATAATTAATTCAACCCAGGGGGAATTATAATGTTACGAAGGAATAAAACCATCATGGTAGCAAGTACAGTAGGTAAGATATCTTCTGCGTAGCCATGTTTAAATGTTCAATCAAATGCAGATAGAGCCTATTTGATGATGATGCTTGTTGTTTAGAGGGGCCTAACATCTATGTCATCGGCCCAGAGCATATTTCACACCACACAGTAAATAGATAAGAAGATGCCAAAATCAAGTTTATACCTTTCTTAATGTGATTCCAAACTCAACTTACATGCATGATGATGATTAATTTAGGATGAATACAATAATGGTGAGTTAATGGTTGGCCAACTAAACAACATAGGAAAGTAGATATAGGACATTTATGTCCCAAAATTTAAATAGCTGCTGATCATACCCGAAATAGAGATACTTCTCATCAGAAAGAATTCATAACATCACAATTAATTCCATGGTGAGATTATACATTGCTAAGGATGCAAGACGCATCCTTCGTACACGTCGCGTCAAGTTAATAGCAGCTGAACATCGTTACATTATATTAGCCAACGGCAAGAATGCAAATCACGTGACTCTCAGCCATGATATTTTCATGACTAGCTGTAGAGTGTTCCACCACACAGGATAAGAAATAAATATCGTCAAGCAAGAGTGCTTAGTGGGGAAAGTGAGAACCAAGTAAATTCTCGCAAGGAGCAAAAATAATATCACATAGGTGAACAGATATAATGCCATAAGATGAATTAAATAGTTACTTCATTAGTTAATATTGTGACACAAATTTCAGATTATGTCGAGAGGCAACCAAACAATTAAATGAGGTAGAAGGATGATGATACTAGAATTGTATTGTTATATTACATTGATAATAACATTTATTTTGCACTGTGCATTATCCATTCATTTTCAGTAAATACAAAGTAGAAGAATCTTCACTCACTAAATCTAATACTGTATAAGCTCATGCATTAGAAGATGCCAAAATAATATGCCTTTTATCTAGTAAATTATGTCTCTGCTCACTTTCCTGAAACAGACAAGAATAACAATAATGTAAAAGGCTATTTATAACATCAATTACAAAAATCATCAAGGAAAAGTTTGAATAATAAGGAGAATATGAACAACTTAAGATAATGACAAAAAAAAAAAAGAGATTCACATACACACACATTAGATTATAATGCCGTCAAAGGAGAAAGAATTTCAATGTTATGGTTATTTCTCTTATAAAGCTTGATTTATAATGAGGTAGGTATTTTTAAGCTTGAAAGGTACTGTAACTAGAGATCAAACAATTTCTATTCAATGCTAGTGGTTCATGAAGCTATTGGCTGACCTTACAGTATATTTGAAATCCTAGTTTTTTTGTTATACACAGTAAAAATCTACAATATTACATCAGACAAAAGCAGAAGAATTCCTTTAGACCAATCAGCACTGATCTGCATTTAGGGTAGTCACTCAGGTGGCAGATTCCCTATCTGTTGTTTTTCTAGCCTTTTCTTAAATGATTGCAAAGAAATTGGAAATTTATTGAACATCTCCCTTGGTAAGTTATTCCAATCCCTAACTTCCCTTCCTATAAATGAATATTTTTCCCCAATTTGTCCTCTTGAATTCTAACTTTATCTTCATATAGCGATCTTTCCTACTTTTAAAGACGCCACTCAAACTTATTCGTCTACCAATATCATTCCACACCATCTCTCCACTGACAGCTCAGAAAACACCATTTTGTCGAGCAACTCGTCTCCTTTCTCCCAAGCCTTCCCAGCCCAAACTTTGCAACATTTTTGTAATGCTACTCTTTTGTCGGAAATCACCCAGAACAAATAGAGCTGCTTTTCTTTGGATTTACCAAGACCCCCTTCGTTACTTCAAACCGTGTTCAGATATGGGAGTTATTAAATATCGTACAATACCTGGCCACCTAGCAATTACATCCCTGATTTGGTGGTTAGGATAATTAATTACTTGAACATTAATAGAATAGTATCCCTTACGATTGTGATACATTTTAGGTCTATTACCTCCTCATTAGATTTATAACATGACACCCAAATCAAGCAATTTTGCAATGCCTGTTTACTGTACTTCAGCCAACTACAGCAGCATGAAAATGAACACATTCACTCCCATATCCGTCTTCCGGTGAATGATATTTTGCCAGTTCCTTTGTCATTAAGTTCACAGAGGGCATGTCATCAGAAAACATTATGCATGGTAGTTTCTAAAGCTTTTTTGTGACTATTGCTACCAGAATTGTGTGCTCCTGATAAATAATGTTCCTGCTTTCAACCGAATTGCATTGTTGGTGTATGACAGCTTTAACGGATGTTATTAAATGTTCTTTATATCTCAACTCCAAAATTTTAAATTCCCACAACTTTATGAATATGGTCATGCACCTACTTTCTGGCCGAAAGCCAGGTGTGCAGTGTACTTAATGGTGTCCATTTATTTCTTGTAGTACTGGTGGTATTAGGAATAATATACTGCCAGCAGTCTCATAAACCGCAAGTCTGTGTTGCCACAATTCTTTTACCCTACCGTACCTCACAATGTATGCTAGACGAGGACCTTCACAGATAGTTCAACTTTTATTTCATTTCATCATTGAATGTGTATTATTTTTCTAATTTAATTCACCATTCATTGTTTCTTAATGGAATTTTACTGATATGCTATATGTGTAGCCTACTTGTGAATTTACAAGTAGCAGTTGGTATGACAATGAGAATTTATTATATTATTAATAAATGATTGCAATATAGTACATCTTTTTTTCTTTTACAAATAAAAATGTCTTATATTATCCTCATTTTCAATACCAAAAAAAAAACAAAACAATTAGATGGGATAATATCTATACATGTTGCAGCCTATCTAAAGGCCATCCTCAGTAGAAGCTCAAATATTACATTTATGCAAACAAATAAAAAACACTAATAAAGTGCATGGAATTAAAAGACAATGATCATGATCACATATAAAAAACATGTTGAGGTAGAAAAACCCTCTCATCTAAAAACTCGTTTGGTTGATATAAAACTTGCTAATCCTTTTAAAACTGGAAATCTGTCAGATTTCCACTTTAAAAGGATTGCAAAGAAATTGGAAACTTATTGATCATCTCCCTTGGTAAGTTATTCCAATCCTTAACTCTCCTCCCTATAAACAAATATTTGCTCCAATTTGTCCTCTTGAATTCCAATGTTATCTTCATATTGTGATCTTTCCTACTTTTAAAGACACCCCTCAAACTTGTTCTTCTACTAATGTCATACCACACCATCTCTCTACTGACAGCTCGGAACATACCACTAATACCAATATAGTTGGTCCGTTATTGGACATATATTTTCCATCTAACTCATTCCTGGTTGCCAGTGTTTTGCCCCAGTGTGCTATGCTGAGCTCACAGTTGGTAAATAGCATACCTACCAAGACGCATGGCTAGTGCATACCGTGGAGGCCACTGCATAAGCTACTTAGAGCCACCAGCAGTGCTAAACACTGGCAACCAGGAATGAGTTAACTGGAATTTATAATGTCCAAGAATGGACCAAATATATTGGTATTATAAATTTACACATTCGGAACCAATATTTCAGGTTCCCTATGGGAATCAACATCTTTATAACATACTACTTAATCAGACAGCTTTTCTCCTTTCTCCCAAGTCTTCCCAGCCTGAACTTTGCAACATTTTTGTAACGCTACTCTTTTGTCAGAAATCACCCTGAACAAATCGAGCTGCTTTCCTTTGGATTTTTTCCAGTTCTTGAATCAAGTAATATTTGTGAGGGTCCCATACACTGGAATCATACTCCACTTGGGGTCTTATCAGAGACTTATATGCCCTCTCCTTTACATCCATACTACAACCCCTAAATACCCTCATAACCATGTGCAGAGATCTGTACCCTTTATTTACAGTCCCATTTATGTGATTAGCCCAATGAAGATCTTTCCTTATATTAACACCTAGGTATTCACAATGATCTCCACAAGGAACTTTCATTCCATTAACACAGTAATTAAAACTGAGAGGACTTTTCCAATTTGTGAAACTCACAACCTGACTTTTAACCCCATTTATCATCATACCATTTCCTACTGTCCATCTCACATCATCATCGAGGTCATTTTGCAGTTGCTCACAATCTTGTAATTTATTACTCTATACAGAATAACAATATCTGCAAAAAGCCTTATCTATGATTCCACTTCTTTACTCATTTCATTTATATAGATATACTGTATATAAGAAAACATAAAAGTCTAATAATACTGCCTTGAGGAATTCCCCTCTTAATTATGATATGGTCAGATAAAGCTTCGCCTATCAAATGCCATCAGTAATACAATTTTGCTTTATAGATTAGATAAAAGTTGATAGTCATACTGCAAATTTAATCCAGTCTTCATAATCAGCCAGATTAGATAAAGTAATTATGAGGCCATCAACTACATATCAAAGGGCTAGATAAAAATGAGAGTAATAAGAAAAATTGGACTTCACCAGCGGGTTTACAGTCAGGAGATGGTGGGTTCGAACTCCACTATTGGCAACCCAGAATATAATTTTTCATGCTTTCCTTTTCTTACACCAGGCAAATGCTGGGGCAGTACCCAAATTAAGGCACGGTCACTTCCTTCCCAGTCCTAGCCCTATCTTAACCCATTGTCAGCATAAGACCTGCCTACCTTCATCGGTCCGATGTAAAAAAAAATCATCCTTGGTAAATTATTCTGATCTATAATTCCCATTCCTATAAACAAATACTTGCTCCAATTTATCTCTTAAATTCCATCTTTATCTCCATACTTTTATCCTTACTATTTTTAATAACTCCATTCAAGCTTATTCATCTGCTAAGGTCATTTCACGCCATCTATCCACTGACAACTTGGAGCATACCGCTTAGTTGAGCAACTGGTCCTCTACCTCACAAATCTTCCCAGCCAAAGATTGTAACATTTTTGTATCATTACTCTTTTGTTGGATATCACCCAGAACAAATTGTTTTGCTTTCCTTTGGATCTCTTCCAGTTAACAAATCAAGTAATCCTGATGAGGGTTGCATACACTGCAAGCATACTCCAATTGGGGTATTACAGTGACTTATACACCTCCTTTATATCCTTATTACAACTTCTATATACATTCAAAACCCTATAATCATGAGTTCATAACCATATGAAGAGATCTGTAACCGTCATTTACAACCTTGTTAATGTACTTACCGTACCTCAATGAAGGTCTTTCCCTATATTAACACCTAGGTGATTACAGTGATCCTCATGAGGTACCTTCACCTCATCCAAACAGTAGGCCTAGCCTAATTAAAACTGAGAGGACTTTTCCTCTTGGTGAAACTGCATGACTTTTCACCCCGTTTACCATCACAACTATTGTCTGCTGTCCATCTCATAACATTATCAAAGTCTTTTTACAGTTGCTCACAATGCTGCAACTTATTTATTACTACATACAGTACACCATACACATAAAGCCCTTTCTGAGACTCCAGTTCTTTACTCATATAATTCATATCAGAAAACACAGAGGTCCAACAATACTGCCTAGAGGAATCCCCTTCTTAATCACTACAGGATCAGATAAAGCTTCACCTACTCTAATTTTCTGAATTATACTTACCAGAAATGTAGCGACTTATTCATTCACTCTTTTTTCTAGTCCAATAGCACTCATTTTTGCCAGTAGTCTTCCATGATCTACCCTATCAAATGCCTTAGATAGGCCAATTGCAATACAGTCCATTTGGCCTCCTGAATCCAGGATATAGCAGATATCTTGCTGAAATCCTACAAGCTGAGCTTCAGTGGAATAACCTTTCCTAAACCCAAACTGCCTTTTGTCAAACCAGTTATTAATTTTGCAAACATGTCTAATATAATCCGAAAGAATGCATTCCCAAAGCTTACATGCAATGTATGTCAAACTGACTGACCTGTAATTTTCAGCTTTATGTCTATCACCCTTTCCTTTATACACAGGGGCTACTATAGCAACTCTCCATTTATTTGCTATAGCTCCTTCAACCAAACAATAATTAAATAAGTATTTCAGATATGGTACTATATCCCAACCCATTGCCTTTAGTATATCCCCAAAAATCTTATCAATTCCAGCTGCTTTTCTAGTTTTCAACTTTTGTATCTTACTGTAAATGTCATTGTTTTCATAGGTAAATTTTAATACTTCTTTAGTATTACTCATATCCCCTATCTGGACATTATCCTTGTAACCAACAATCTTTACATACTGCTGTCTGAATACTTCTGCCTTTTGAAGATCCTCACATACACACTCACCTTGTTCATTAATGATTCCTGGAATGTCCTTCTTGGAACTTGTTTCTGCCTTAAAGTACCTATAGCCTACATACCATTCCATTTTTCACTAAAATTTGTTTGACCACCAATTATGCTTGCCATCATGTTATCCTTAGCTGACTTCTTTGCTAGATTCAATTTCCTAGTAAGTTCCTTCAATTCCTCCTTACTTCCATAACCATTTCTAACTCTATTTCGTTCTTAGTCTCTTTACTTCTCTGTTATAATATACTGAATCTTTACCATTCATTACCACCTTTAAAGGTACAAACCTATTTTCACATTCCTCAACAATTGCTTTAAACCCATCCCAGAGTCTGTTTACATTTTTATTTACCATTTTCCAGCGATCATAGTTACATTTTAAAAACTCCCTCATGCCTGTTTTATCAGCCATATGGTACTGCCTAATAGTCCTAATTTTAATACCTTCCTTTCTTTCACATTTATTTTTAACTACGACCATAAACAGCTTTGTGATCACTAATACCACTAATACCATCTATTACTTCGGTTTCTCTATAGACCTCATCTGGTTTTATCAGCACCACGTCCAAAATATTCTTCCCTCTAGTTGGTTCCATCACTTTCTGAATCAGGTGCCCTTCCCATATTAAATTTGCCATTTGTTGTTCATGCTTCCTGTCGTTCGCATTACCTTCCCATTTGACATTTGGTAAATTGAGATCACCCGCTACAATCACGTTCCTTTCCATGTCATTTCCCATATAGCTGATTATCTTATCTAATAATTCTGAATCAGCATCAATGCTACCCTTTCCCGGTCTGTACACTCCAAAGACATCAAGTTGCCTATTATCTTTAGAGATGAGCCTTACACCCAGAATTTCATGTTTTTCATCCTTAACTTTTTCATAGCTTACAAATTCTTCTTTCACCAGAATGAATACTCCCCCTCCTACCATTCCTATCCTATCTCGATGATACACACTCCAGTTCCGTGGGAATATTTCTGCATCCATTATATCATTTCTCAGCCATGATTCAACTCCTATTACAATATCTGGTAAGTATATATCTATTAAATTACTTAATTCGATTCCTTTGTTTACAATGCTTCTACAATTGAGCACTAACATTTTTATGTCATCCCTACTTGATTTCCAGTTCTCCAGTGTGCTACTAGCCTATACCAACTCCCCATTCATCCCTTCATGTAAACAGTAATCAAATAAGTACTCCAGATATGGTACCTACTTTATCCCAACCCTTTAGTGCATTTCCAGAAATCTTATCGATTCCAGCTGCTTTTCTAGCTTTAAATTTTGTATATTTTTGTGAATATCTTTATTATCATAAGGTAGGCAAATTTCAGTACTTCACCAGTATTAGTCACCTCCTCTGCCTCAACAATATCTCTATGTCCAACTTCCTTAACATATTGCTGACTAAAATCTTTTGCCTCCAGTAAATCCTCACATATACACTCCTGTTGTTCATTTATGATTCCTGAAATGTCCTTACTAGAATCTGTTTCTGCCGTAAAGTACCTATACATAGAGCCCATTTTTCACTAAAATCCATATGATAGCAAACACTCGTAATCGAGTAGGTTTGTCTTCCAGGTAGGATGTCTCTTCATCTATGTGTTTGGAGGTGACTATACAGTCCAATGCGGGAGTTACACAATTTGCCACAGTGATGACAGGTAGTCCCAGGTGGAGCAGTCATGTTATTTCTATGTCTTCTCAGCACTTCTTTTTCTTTCCTACGTTGCCTCTTGTCATTCGCTGTACGTCGGCAGTTTTCTTCAAAAGACAGTGTGCCGTATTGGACTAGTGATCTCCAGGATGAACGGTCAAGCGCTAAGCTCTGCCAGTTATCAAAATCAATGTTACATCTCTTCAAGTTAGCCTTGATTACATCTTTAAATCGCTTCCTCTGACCGCCTACACAGCGTTTACCTACTGATAGCTCAGAGTAAAACACTTGCTTGGGAATGCGATTATTGGGCATGCGAACTACGTGGCCTGTCCATCGTAGCTGGCGTCTTAAAACCATCAATTCTATACTGGTGGTGTGTGCCTCTTCAAGAACGCTGATATTTGTGCGCCTGTCTTGCCAAGTTATTTGCAGTATTCTCCTCAAGCAACGTTGATGATACTGTTCCAGCTTCTTAAGGTGTCGACTGTAGCATGTCCAGGATTCAGATCCGTAGAGTAAGGTTGGAACTACAACAGAATTGTACACAAGAATCTTTGTTGTGATATTGACATCGTGATTGTCAAAAACTCGAGATCTTAATTTAGCAAAGGATGCTCCTGCACGGTTAATTCTGTGTTGGATTTCTGAATCTATATTTGCGCTTGATGAGAGGGTGCTGCCAAGGTATGGGAAGGTGTTTACAACTTGAAGGCTCATTCCATCAATTGTGACATTGATATCTCTTTGACCTTCCCCAGGGGCTGGGTGGTATAGGATCTGCGTTTTGCTGGTATTCAGTTTGAGTCCGATCTTGTTGTACGCAGCAGAGAAAGCATTCAGGGTTCTCACAAGCTCTTCTTGTGTCTGAGCTACGACAGCATTGTCATCAGCGTACTGTAACTCACCTAATGCTGCAGACGATGTCCGAGTTCCTGCCTTTAAACGGATCAAATTAAAAAGTTTACCATCCATCCTGTAAGTTATATGAATTCCTGGAGGGAGATCATCTCTGACAAGTTCCATGACAGTGGCAACATACAAGGAAAACAAAGTCTTGCTTAACACCGGTATTGATATGGAATGGCTCTCCAACAGAGCTGTTGCCAATGACAGCTGCCATCATATCAGTGTAGAGCAATTTCAAGATGGCAATAAATTTCTGCAGAAAGCCATATAGAGCTAAAATTTTCCACAAAGCTTCTCGGTTCACAGAGTCAAATGCCTTAGTAAGATCAATAAAGGCAATATAAAGAGGTCTATTTTGTTCTCTACATTTTTCCTGGAGTTGACGAGCTGTGAATATCATATCTGTGGTTCCTCTAGAAGGCCTGAAGCCACACTGACTCTCTGGAAGTATTTTCTCCACCAGGGGTACAATACGATTTGCCAAGATTCGAGCAATAAGCTTTCCCAGGCATGACAGTAAGGATATTCCCCGATAGTTACTGCAGTTTGTTCGATCCCCTTTCTTAAATATGGGAACTACCAGACTGTCTCTGAAATCAGGAGGCATTTCTTCTGTGCTCCAAATTTTGACAATCAGTTCATGTATGTGTCTTACTTACACCACCTTCTTTGAGAGCTTCCACTGGTATACCATCAGGACCAGAGGCTTTGTGATGCTTTGCTCGATTGACAGCATGCTTAACTTCATCTAGTGTTGGTGGGGAGCCAATTTCATCATTGATGGGAGCTTGTTTTAATATATCATACACCTGTTCATCAATAATCAAATCCTGGTTCAAGAGGTCTTCAAAATGCTCTTTCCACCTATTCAAGATGGAGTGCTGATCTTTTAAAAGTATACTCTTATCGCTGGACCAAAGAGGATTCCTCCCAAAGGTGGTGGGACCATAAACTGCTTTTGTCGCTTGGAAGAACTGTCGTGAATCTTTATCTGCTAGATATTCCAACTCTTTTGCCTTTGCTGTCCACCATGCATTCTTGAGCTCACGGGTTTTTCTTTGGACATTTGCTTTGGCAATATTTACGGCTTGTTTCTTAGAGTGGGAGTTCATGTCCCTTCGCCATGCTTGCAAGGCTTTTCTCTTCTCTGAGATCAATGTTTCAATTTCTTCATCATTTTCATCAAACCAGTCCTGGTGTTTTCTGGTCTTATATCCTACTATTTCTTTGCAAGCATCTTGAATAGTGGTCTTCAGACTCTCCCAGTGTTGCGTTACATCAGGTTGATATTCCTTCGGCAAAGTCCGATGAAGGAGCTCTCTGTATTTTGAAGAAATTTCCGCATTGCCAAACTTCTCGGTGTCAAAAATATGTCTGAAGCTCTTCCGTTGTTTCCTCCTCCGGGTGGACAGCGACAAATGCATCACTGATCTAATAAGTCGATGATCTGTCCAATAGTCATCAGCTCCCGTCATTGCTTTGGTGATGAGAACATCGCGTAGATCTTGCTTGCGGACAATCACATAGTCAATGAGGTGCCAATGTTTCAATCTAGGATGCTGCCATGATGTTTTGAAGCGATCCCTTTGGCGAAAGATGGTGTTGGAGATTATCAACCCATGCTCAGCACATTTTGAGAGGAGTCTAATACCAATGGAGTTTTTACTGCCAACTCCCTCCTTGCCAATGACACCATTCCATACTTTATGGTCCTTTCCCACTCTGGCATTAAAATCACCAAGCAAGATGATTTTATCTAGTCGATTGATGTTTGATAGGATGTCATCCAGATCTGAATAGAATGTTTCTTTAATGTCATCATCAGAGTCTAATGTGGGGGCATATGCGCAAATTACTGTGGCATGCTGGTTGCCATTTAATCGAAGTCTTAATGTCATGATGCGTTCATTACGTCCAGTTGGAAGCTCCTGCAGGTCTCTGAGAAGCTTATTCTTGATAGCAAAGCCTACTCCATGTGTTTGGTGTTCACTGGTAGGTTTACCCTTCCAGAAGAAAGTGTATCCTGCTCCGTTTTTATTCAACTGACCTTCTTCAGCAAGACGGGTCTCCTGGAGTGCTGCTATGTCGATATTGTATCTTCGTAACTCTCTACCCACAAGGGCTGTTCTCCTTTCGGGTCTCTCATTTGAAGGGTCATCATTAAGTGTTCTTACGTTCCATGTAGCAAAATATAATTTCTTTCTTTTTCGACCGCATTGAGGTGATACCATTGGACGCGGCTGTCCAATCGGTTCTAGAAGTGGCTGACTATGTTTAGGGCACCTTTTCTAGCCCCTTCCCCATGTGAGGTGAGCAGAGTGGACCCTAAATAGGACTGCTCAGTCGTAGATGCACCAACCGAATTGCTCTACAGCCACAATCCTAAGCAAGACGACCGATCACACATCTACCGCCTACGTGCCAAGTTATCACTAGAGGCTTCCAGACATCACAATCCTGCCCCCGTCGCAACTTCCTGATCGCCGCAGGACTTTTGGAAGAGTCAATCTGTTGTTGGAAGACTGCTGTGCATGAGATTCCTTTAGAGTGAAAGTGTTGGTGCACTTCAACAAACGCACTGTACTTGATGACTTAAGAACTGTTTTCAATGGCAAGCCGATGCAAGACGATTGAAGGGTTCCTAGTCACTGCAGCCTTCGTCCGCCATTCCAGCCGAGGAGGGACTTCCTGTCCTTACGCCTGGTCCGCCGTTGAGGACTTTCTATGCCGTTGACCAAATATGGTTCATCCGCCTTTAGGGGAAGTTTTCCACCCCAAGGGCAAGAGAGTGCCCTGAACTTGATGAATTTATGTGTCATTTCCTACACAAAGGCTTCATCAAACCTACTAAGGGAGAGCTCATCCGCCCGTAGCCATTGGTTCTCCCCTAGTTTGCCAGGTTGGGTACTGGCCGCCTGACCCTCGGCCAGACAGTTGCAGGTAGTACCGTCTACTGTCACATACGGTAGCAGGGTGACCCTGCTTGCCATCATTTATCCTTAGCTGACTTTTGTACTAATTTCTATTTCCTAATAAGTTCCTTTGATCTTTCCTTATTTCTACAACCATTTGATTTCAATTTTGGATGTGTTGTCAGACTTCTTCAATATTTTAAATTTGGATTGTAAATTGTGACATACCAGACTGTTTACTTTATTATTGGTTGTATGTGAGCATATGTTTTATCCAATTGGATCATGACCCCAGTGTATATGGGGTCGAAACTAGTCCCATTTATATACCACCACCGCCGCCGCCACCACCACCACCATTATTTTCATGTCCCATTAAATACTTTTACAGTTTTCACAGATGCCGAGGTATCAAAAATTGTCTCACAGGAGAACTTTAGTGTGTCCATAAATCTACCGACACAAGACTGATGTATTTAAGCACTTTCAAATACCACCGGACTGAGTCAGGATCAAACCTGCCAAGTTGAGTTCAGAAAGCCAGCGCTCTACCATCTGAGCTACTCAGCCCAGCAGTAGGAAAGATCACAATATGAAGATGAAGTTGTAATTCAAGGCTATCAACATGAAGAGAAGCAAGGTCCTTTTATTACTTGATCAATCTGAAGAAAACTCGCCTCCAGCTAGGAAAAGGAAAGGAAACAATGAGGACATAGTTGTAGAAGAGATGTGTAAACTATTTCCTGACAGGCAAAAGAAAGATTTGCTTTCACTAAACATTTGTCCGCTGTGAAGTTGTTAAGTGCATATTTTTTTGAAGGATCTACTGACTCCCACAACTTTCCATCCAGTGAGCTCGATGACACTATTAAAGCCTACCTGTTCTTGTTCAAAGAGCAAACAGTGACCACACTGTCTGTTTTATATCAAAGACAGGAGTTCTGAAGTCTCTCTGGACTTACGTAGATGTACAAGACAACGTTGAGTACTAGTTATTGAATGCTGCACAGAAATATTCACTCTGCTCCCAAAAATACTGATCACACCCAAAACAACGGCTGAACCTGAAAGGTGTTTCTCTACTTCAAAAAAGAGAGAAAATTTTTGAGTGCTATGTCAGATAAACGACTTTCAACATTGGCAGTGATTAGTGTAGAAAATAATATGATGGACAACATTATCAATTTTAACAACATAATTGACAAATTCACTTGTAAAGAAAGAAGAATTGATTTTGTGTATAAGTAAATGTGAAAGTGAAAAAAAGAAACAGCTTTGTTAAATTAAGTGCACACTATATTATTTTTGTGGCGTGGAATGACATCAGTAGACGAATAAGTTTGAGTGGTGTCTTTAAAAACAGGAAAGATCACAATATGAAGATGAAGTTGGAATTCAAGAGGACAAATTGGGGCAAATAGTCCTTTATAGGAAGGGGGAGTTAGGGATTGGAATAACTTACCAAGGGAAATGTTCAAGAAATTTCCAATTTCTTTGCAATCATTTAAGAAAAGGCTAGGAAAACAACAGATAAGGAATTTGCCACCTGGGAGATTGCCCTAAATGCAGATCAGTAGTGACTGAATGAATCAGTAGTGATTATGCATTAAATAATATGTTACAATTTATTGCAGACTTGTGAACTAGAAATCAGTAGTATTTGATTTAACAAAAGTTTAATAAATTGTAAGGATAATTTAAGTGTGTTCTTTGAATTAATTATATTGCAAAGTTAGCTGCAGCCCTACCAAAAGAGAAATCCATGAGCTGCCACTTGTCTATACCATTCCTTACCACCTTTCCACTGGATCAAGCGTCCTCTAGATAAAATGTAAATTCAATGAGCTCAATACCTGCATTCGCTTAATTGCGGCCAGTATCCAGTATTCGGGAGATAGAGGGTTCGAATTCCACTGTCGGCAGCCCTGAAGATGGTTTTCCGTGGTTTCTCATTTTCACACCAGGCAAATGCTGGGGGCTGTACCTTAATTAAGGCCATGGCTGCTTCCTTCCTACTCCTACTCCTTTCCTATCCATCGTCACCGTAAGTCCTATCTGTGTTGGTGTGACGTAAAGCAACTTGCATGAAATGAAATGAAACTGTAAATTCAGTACTTGAAAAATATGTATTCAGTTTTGTGGTTCATGGTAGGGCCTACTGTACTTCAGTAAATAGCACATGCATTACACAAAACAAAACAAGAACATTTAAGCTACCTTCATTCTACAATAGCATTTGACATTTAAATTCAGCAAATATCATTAGAAGGTGTGTAGTTGCTTTGTTAGCTAAGCCAAATACCCCTCAATATATTTCTCTGATTTTACTTTTCCTAAATTAAATAACATGCAAACACCAAAGCCAAAGAGCAGGTTAGCTGCAGTATATTGTTGCTTGTCATTGCTAGCTGTCAGCTGGTTTATCACTTACTAGTGAACAACATGAAAACAAGTGTGTGGCAGGTAATATCCATATATTCCTATGAAAAAAAAAAAAAAAAAAGTGGTGAACAAATCACTGGTTACCCAAATGTCAGGCCAAGTAAATTACATAACAGCTTCACATATGCCTGTAAGTGAGGAACGATGCTTCAATTATATCTAGACTGCTCCCTGCGATACAAAAGTTGGGGGGTTATTTGTTTGGAAGTCTAGAGAAGCTGCTCCATCCCATGAAGATGGGGTTGGTGCCGTCTCTAATGAAGTACAGTATGGTACAGTACTTAGATAAGGGGAAATACTTATTAGCCTATTGTTTAGCCAAAATGCAGTTATCTCCATACAGACCATGAAGGCCCTGGGAGGCGTGGAAGGTAAAGGTTTCCACTATCCGTAACCTTGGCACTTGATGGGGTATACAGTGTTAGCCTATTGCTTAGCAGTAGAGGGAATATTAGTAGGCCTACCAGGTTACCATTTATTATAATGGAGAAATACTGTACCAATACATAAAAAAATAAAAATAAAAAAAGCAAAACAAAGTCATCTCCATGAAGACCCTTGGAGGAGAGAAAGATGAAGGCTTCCACTATCCGCAACCTCGGCACTTGGTGGGGTAGAGTTAACGCTGTGCCCAATATACAGGATCTTTATTTATGCTTGGCAAGTACTTGCTCACTCAACGTTGGGCGCCGATTACAGGCTGCTACCGGCCGCTGGCGTGCGCAGTTTCTGACACTTCCTGAGAGCTGAGCTCCGAGACAGTAGGGTGTTCAATGAAGCTACTGCGTACTGTATGTTGTATTGTATGGTGTATTATTGTGATTGTGTATAGTGCTGTAATGCATGTGAAATATTCATTACGTGAATGTGTATATCTGCACAATACTTACATTAAGTGCAGAAAATCATGCACTAGGATAAGACAAAAGTTTCGAGCGAAATTTCCAGGGAGACTCATTCCTATCAATCGGACAATAAAACAACTGGCCAAGAGATTCAAACGTACAGGTTCAGTAAACAATAAAAATAGACGTAAAGGTTGTTATCTCCTTACTGAACCATGTTTGGTATGTGGATCATAAGTAAAAATCTGTGGCCCCCTCGTAGCCCAGATTTAACAACATGTGATTTTTATTTGTGGGGAATATTAAAAAATGTAGTTTATGGGAACAAACCTCACACACTAAACTTAAAAGACAATATAAGAGCTGCAATTGTATCCATCAGTGCTGAATAACTTGGTAAAGTAACCGAAAACTTCATTAGCGGATGCCGATCATGTTTCGCAGCGCATGGGGAGAATTTTCAGCATAAACGGTAAAAATGGTGAGTTACCCTCCCAGTGATTATTAACCAAGCAAACTGAAGAGCCAAGAACCAGTACAGTATTGCAGGCACTGTGTCACCAGACGGTCTATAGCAAAACTTACCTTTCTCTGAAGAAATCCTGTACCATTGTACATAATTTTGTTATGGCTGCGTCACCAAGTTGAGATCCATCTCATCTCTGAAGAAGGTAGTCATAGTCTGCACAATCGTTGCCACTGCTTCGCCATTTCCTTGCACTGCTGGGAGAAGACCTCCAACGATAGTACCCATTACTGCATTTCCCAATGCACCCCTTACAGCTGTGACAAGACGTCTTCGCTGGGCATCAGTCATGTCATTCATAATAACTTCTCCCACAGATTTAAATTTACCTTGAGCCATTCCCCCGGCAATCACACTTCCAATAGCCCCACCGATTGCCAGGCCCCGAGGACCTCCTAGTAGTCCTCCAAGCAGAGCAGAACTAAAGGCGATTAACCCACCCTTCAACGCTTCCGTCACTGTTACACGTAGGTGTTGATCTTCTGACAATATCACCAGCACCTCAAGGATATCTGAATCTCGGTGCCGGTAGGCCATTTTTATGAAATTGTGTATTATATTCCCTCAATGGACTCACAACTTCGACGAGCCACCCGCCCAAATACGCCACCTAATATGATCTAAGAACTTGTCATCTTAGAATGCACACATGATAAGAGATGATTTCGGTTGTGGGCTTCCCCTTTTTACGTCACATCCGAGAATTGGGCTTGTCAATGGAAAGTAGCAACTTTGCACGATAAATTATTACGTAAAAAGCAAATCCTAATCTCAGATATGAGGAATAAAAAGGAAATAAGTGTCCAAATAGTTAGTTTCAATCCTTAAATAATTTCCTTAAAGTGTTTCGAAGCGACATCTGTTATGATTCTGAGAGAAAGACACCACATCTGCAAAATGTTTATTACCGTATCTCATTTTTAACAGTCATGAACCTATGGTCTTTTCAGCAGCGCCCAAGAAAATCCTAAGAAGCAGAAGAAGAACCTATGGTACTGACTTCGTTTGGTACCAGAATAATAGTTTGTATGTTTTTAGGTCGGGAGTTTACCTGGAATTAACGTTGTCGATTTCCCGATACCAATGTAACCTTAGAGCATTACGATGTAACCATGGCAACGAGTGTTCATAATCTATGAATACCGTACTAGGAGTACTAGGTCAGTAGCATAATCTGTCAGTTGCATTAAGAACGTAAGCTCGTGGTTACATTGTTATAACCAAATACAGTAGAGACAATACACGACACTGAGCGAGATATCGAGGGACAGCTATTGGAGCTCACTCTAGCGGATAGACCTGAACGGTACTGATTCTGTCATAAGAGCACGTGCATTTTTGTGTGAAGTTTTTGGTGTTATTTATGCGTTTTCAGTGAGTTGACATAATTAAATAGTAGCGTGTGTCATTCCTTGATATCTTCTCTCAACATGAGGGGAAAGATATGTGCTGTGTTTGGCTGCAGTAATTACGAAGTAGAGAAAACTGCGCGCTCGTTCTTCAGGTTCCCTCGTGACAAGAACATGTAAGTAATATTGTGTTTGCATATATATTCTTCCAGTGACAGAGATTTTTATAGTAGGGCCTACTTCATAATCTTCTGACCTGCTCGACCCATGTTTTAACGGGCTTAAAATATAATACGCATATTTTATTGTATAGTGCAGCAGTTAACCTTCAATACCGATGTGTTGTTGTAGGTGTGATCTGTGGGTTTTGAAATGTCACAGAAGCGATTTGGATAAAGTGTACAAGAAAGAAGGGACGTTACGCTTGTATAAGAATTATAAGATCTGTTCAGATCATTTCCAGGGCAGCGACTTTAAAAATCCTCGACTATACAGCCAAGGGTACGGTATGTTACATTTTTACTCTAATTGTACGTAAATATTCCTCAAAGCATCACTATCGACAACATTTTCAAACTTTTCTTTCTTTTATCCCTCTTCTCAGATTAAAGCCGGGATTTTATAGATTTTCTTTCTGTTAGTAGGCTTCATGTTAAGAGGAAAATTGTCCAGCTATTAAATGTTAATTCATTGCATCGTATGTGTAAGGAATGTGCCGATATTTTTATTGACAAATGTCTTAATGTGATGATACATTGTTTTTAAATGAGGATAAAAGACAAATCCAACCGTAAGATTTCAGGCAGGTATGCTAAAGCTAAAAAAGTAATGCATAATTGAAAGATCAAGCCATTTCACAGCAGTCCATTTCACACATTGTTTATATGTCTAATTTCAGTCTTTGAATAATAATAATAATAATAATAATAATAATAATAATAATAATAATAATAATAATAATAATCGTATGGCCTCAGCTACCGTGTGCAGACATTTCGATTTGACGCCATCTGGCTGTCTGCTCGTCAATTTCGACGTTCCGTTTTACTCTAGGCCCGCTAGATGGCAGACAGAGTAAACCGGATCTCTCCTGGGCGTCTATGGCTGAGATTTAATTAATTTTGTCGGGTAAACACCAAATGTGTCACCAGAGATCTTTTACATGCCGACATCGTACGACATGGAGTATCGAATGGACTTTTTTCCGCCCTTCAAAAATCCGACTACTTTTGCCGGGTTTGAACCCGCTATCTTGGGATCCGGAGGCCGACACTCTACCACGGATCCACAGAGGCAGCTAGTCTTTGAATAATAACCTTTTAAATAATTCTTCATTCATTTATCCAGAATTGCTTTAGCAACTTCGAAGTTAATATCTCAATACCACTTTCTTTCTAGACGTAATTTATTTATCCATTTCCGTATATACATTTCCATTGATATTTGAATTTTGCGCGATTTGTTCAGGTCAAGTCACTAGGAGCGCCACCGTCGAATTGTCTCCCATTTTAGCACGGCGAAATCCGTAAGTGTCGTGTATTGTCTCTACTGTATTTGTTATAACTCACTTTCTCGTCTTTCTAAGTACAAAAATATATAATTGATTCAACAATTTTTCCGTGTAGCGGGGAAAAATGTATCTACAGAGTTATTTTTGTTCGAAATGTTAAAAGCACGAGAAGGATTTGAAGAACTTTGGGCGGGTGGGGGATTGAGCGCATTTATTCTATGGCGTATGGCTTTAGGTTTCAGTAATAATACAATAACAAGATCTCCAGATTACACTGCTATTCGTAGCATTAAATTATGTACGGTATATTTAAGTTCTATAGATGTCAGACGCACAAGCATGCTTTGAATATTTATGTAACGAATGTCTACGTGACGATGTTCTGCACTAAGCAATACCACTTCATTCATGAGATTTTGTGAAGAAAAAGACAAACGTTGACAACCTTGGACTAGTCGTGTTATCGATATCTTGATCGATTGTGCTGGAAATTTCTACAACCGATTTCAAGCGATAGCCTTATCAAAGAGGATATAATAGAAACACCCCCGGTGAAACCTTAATGGGGCTTCAAGTAGTGCAAATCATCTTTTAATTTATAATTTTAATTTTTTTTATTTATTTTTTGCGTCAGAGATCGCACTGGAGATCATGAGATCATTCACTACATGTAGATAGTTGCAGGCAGGTCCTGTAGATGGCAGGCAAGTACGCATGAGGGACCAAGGTCTGTCTAGGGAGGTCTGGTCACGCTACCACAATCCTTTGCGGTGGCGACCATATTGGGTCTCATATATCGTTGTTATGTGGGCGTGCCCGATGTAATGATGCGAGTTATTACTTGTATTTTGAAGGAAAACGGGATACTGCGCCACATCAAATTGTCAAAATAAGACAACTGACGGAATTAGTATTTCGCTTCCCGAGAGATAAGCAGAGGAGAGCTGAGTGGGTACAAAACTGTAGGCGTGACAAATGTCAACCTACAGATAATTCTTCTTGTGCTAGGTTAGTAAAGTTATACATTCGTATTATTCCTGAATAATAATATGTTTATATGAACGATGTTTTGTATTTATAGGTCTTATGTATTTTCTTCTAGCATCATTTTGAAGAATCGCAATTTGAACTAAAGAGGGCAGATGGACGGAAACTACTCAAGTGGAATTCCAACCCAGCAATTTTCAACGTCCCTAATCCTCCTAAGTCTTTGACATATAACAGGAAACCTCCCAAAGAAAGAGAATTGTCTTTCAAAACAAGCAAGAAAAGTAACAGGAAGTGTGTAATAGTAGTATTGATGTTTATGAAAATTTCCTTTTCATGTGTCCGGCTCCATGGCTAAATGGTTAAGTGTGCTAGCCTTTGGTCACAGGGATCCCAGACTCGATTCCCGGCAGGTTCAGGAATTTTAACCATAATTGGTCAATTTCGCTGGCACGGGGGCTGGGCGTATGTGTCGTCTTCATCTTCATTGCATCCTCATTACGGCGCGCAGGTCGCCTACGGGAGTCAGATCAAAAGACCTGCACCTGGTGAGCCGAACTTTTACTCAGACGCTCCTGGCACTAAAAGCCAAACGCCATTTCATTCCATTACTTTTCATGTAAACTACAGACAGTATCTTTCTAACCCTAAATGCAACGTAGAAATGTTTCACAGATATTTGAAATGCTTGTTCCTGTTCATTTACCAATTATAATCACAACAAAGAATAAGCCTATCACTTCAAACCAACAATTTATGTCAAGCTGGCCATCATTACAACAATTTTATTGATAATAGCAGTCTTATACTGTACTGTAGATATTATTTACAGCTAATCATTCATCTTAAATGCTCTATAGAGTACATTATATGGCTGGACAAATACTTAAAGATCACAACACTCGCTTCACTCGCACTAACCAACTACTGTAATTTATATCCTAATGTAATCCCTAAATTAGCCTAACCTAGGTTAACTCAACTTAATAGCGACTGAATTTCTATTTCTGATGGAATCGTGTCTACCAATGGCTTTAATTTTCTTAACCATTATTATTATTATTATTATTATTATTATTATTATTATTATTATTATTATTATTATTATTATTATTATTATTATTATTATTATTATTTGCATGAATATTAGGACTCGGGTAAGAGCCCCGTGGTCGAAAGCCCACGCTCTCTAGTTAGGAGCGCCTGACGCCCCTTTCAGTCACCTCTTATGACAGGCAGGGGAGACCGTGGGTGTTGTTCTATTGCCCCGCCCATGGGGTGAAATCTATTTTGGGTTGTGATACGAGGCCCTTTGCTGAGTCTTGACATAGCTTTCACTATTCTAGCCCATCCGACCTCCCCTGGTCAACACTTGTTCCTTTCCAACCGCGACGGCATTAGCGCATTGAGGCCTAGGAAGTTTTTCATTTCCACGCACTTTGTGGCCTTCAACTTTCTTTTGCCGATACCTTCATTTTTCGAAGTGTTGGTCCCCTTCCATTTGTTTTCTTCTGATTAGTATTTATAGAGGATGGTTGTCCAGTTGTAGTTCCCCTTAAAACAATAATCACCACCACCACCACTTTGTACTATATAGCTGCATTGGTTATCAATAAACTAGTTAAGAGTTGCTAAGAACACCATTCTTGTTGCATATGTGCAGAATATTTTTGCCTTAGAACCCAAGAAATACCATATGAATGGATAACAACAGTTACCATATATAATTTAATGCACTCAACTCAAGAGGCATTCAGTGTTTGTCAACATACTGGGATAACCTTTTAGAAACGCAGTAGATATCGGAAATTACTTTCTTAATAAAGAAAACGCTGAAGGTAATTTATTACAACCGTCGTTTAGTACTTTAAATACAGTATTTCAAGTTCAGTATTTCATGTACCGGTAATCACACTATGACACAGGTACTGTACAGATTTCTATGTTTCTGTCAATAAGATTACGTATTTGACAGATGATATTAATAGGAAACACAGTAAGACCAAATTGTAAGGAAGTAAAAGAGAAGAACACGAGTTTTTCTGTTGATTCTTGCTTCTCAAAAAAGAATTTCAAGCTCTGTTAATTATCTTCCTATGCAAATAGCTGTGAATGTATTCATATCATTTAAGTGTTATACAGTTATATATACATGACCAGTAGATGCCCAATTAAATTTTTTATGAAAAACAGTTGGTATTTTATTGTTATTTCAATGTACAGTACCGAAATCCTCTAAATTCGAATACACTTGCCTTTGGTTACGCTCGCTTAAAGACCCAATATGGCGGCTCCATAAGTAGCATTCGTAACTTGACCTCCCTAGACAGACCTTGTCCTAGGGAGGTCTGGTCACGCTACCAAAATCCTTTGCGGTGGCGGCCATATTGGGTCTCAATTATCGTTATGTGGGCGTGCCCAATGTAATGATGTGAGAGTTATTACTTGTATTTTGAAGGAAAATAGAACACCGCACCGCACCAAATTGTCAAAAGAAGACAACTAACGGAATTAGAGTGTTTCGTTTCCCGATAGGTAAGCAAAGGAGAGTTCAGTGGGTACAAAATTGTAGGCGTGACAAATGGCAACCTACAGATAATTGCTTTTTGTGCGAGGTTAGTGAAGTTATACATTCGTATTATTCCTGAATAACAGTATGTTTATATGAACGATGTTTTATATTTATAGGTCTTATTATGTATTTTCTTCTAGCATCATTTTGAAGAATCGCACTTTGAACTAAAGAGGGCAGATGGAAGGAAACTACTCAGGTGGAATTCCATCCCAAAAATATTTAACGTCCCTAATCCAACCAAGTCTTTGACATATAACAGGAAACCTCCCAAGGAAAGAGAATTGTCTTTCAAAACAAGGAAGAAAAGTAACAGGAAATGTGTAATAGTAGTATTGATGTTTATGAAAATGTCCTTTTCATGTGTCTGGCTCCATGGCTAAATGGTTACTCTGCTGGCTTTTGGCCACGGAAGTCCCAGGTTCGATTCCCGGCAGGTTCAGGAATTTTAACCATAATTGGTCAATTTCGCTGGCACGGGGGCTAGGTGTATTTGTCGTCTTCATCTTCATTTCATCCTCATCACGACGCGCAGGTCGCCTACGGGAGTCAGATCAAAAGACCTGAACCTGGCGAGCCGAACTTGTCCTCAGACGCTCCTGGCACTAAAAGCCTTTTCATGTAAACTACAGACAGTATCATTCTAACCCTAAATGTAACGTAGAAATGTTTCACAGTTATTTGAAATGCTTGAAATGTTCAGTTACCAGTTATAATCACAAAAAAACAATAGGCCTATCACTTCAAACCAACAATTTATGTCCAGCTGGCCATCATTACAACAATTTTATTGATAATAGCAGTCTTATACTGTACTGTAGTTATTATTTACAGCCAAATTTCATTCATCTTAAATGCTCTATAGAGTACATTATATGGCTGGGCAAATACTTAAAGATCACAACACTCGCTTCACTCGCACTAACCAAGTAGGCCTACTGTAATTTAATGTACCGTAGCCTAACATAATATCCTAATGTAATCCCTAAAATAGCCTAACCTAGGTTAACTCAACTTAATAGTGACTGAATTTCTATTTCTTATGGAATCGTGTCTACCAATGGCTTTAATTTTCTTAATTATTATTATTATTATTATTATTATTATTATTATTATTATTATTATTATTATTATTATTATTATTATTATTATTATTATATGCATGAATATTAGGACTTAGCTAAGAGCTCCGTGGTCGCCAACCCACGCCCCCTGGTTAGGAGAGCCTGACGCCCTTTTCAGTCGCCTCTTATGACAGGCAGGGGATACCGTGGGTGTTATTCTATTGCCCACGGGGGAAATCTATTTTAGTTGTGACTACGAGGACCTTAGCTGAGTCTTGACATTGCTTTCACTATTCTAGCCCACCCGACCTCCCCTGGTCAACACTTGTTCTTTTCCGACCGCGACGGCATTAGCGCATTCGAGGCCTAATAAGTTTTTCATTTCCACGCACTTTGTGGCCTTCATCTTTCTTTTGCCGACACCTTCAATTTTCGAAGTGTTGGTCCCCTTCGATTTCTTTTCTTCTGATTAGTGTTTATAGAGGATGGCTGTCCAGTTGTACTTCCTCTTAAAACAATAATCACCACCACTTTGTGCTATATAGCTGCATGGGTTATCAATAAAATAATTAAGAGTAGCTAAGAACTTCACTCTTGTTGTATATGTGCAGAATATTTTGCCTAGAACCCAAAGAAATACCAGATGAATGGATAACAACAGTTACCATGCATAATTTAATGCACTCAACCCAAGAGGCATTCAGTGTTTGTGAACATATTGGGGTAACCTTTTAGAAATGCAGTATCGGAAATTACTTTCTTAATAAAGAAAATGCTGAAGGTACAACCGTCGTTTAGTACTTTAAATACAGTACTTCAAGTTCAGTATTTCATGTACCGATAATCATAATATAACAGAGGTACTGCACATATTTCTATGTTTCTGTCGATAAGATTACGTATTTGACAGATGATATTGATAAGAAACACAATAAAACCACGTTGTAAGGAAGTAAAAGAGAAGAACATGAGCTTTTCTGTTGATTCTTGTTTCTCAAAAAAAGAAAAAGGAATTTCAGGCTCTGTTAATTATCTTCCTATTCAAATAGCTATGAATATATTCATGCCATTTAAGTTTATACAGTGATATATACAGACCAGTAGATGCTCAATTAAATTCTTTATGAAAAATAGTTGGTATTTTGGTTTTATTTCAATGTACGGTACCGAAATTCTCTAAATTCGAGTACACTTACCTTTGGTTACGCTCGCTTAAATACCCAATATGGCGCCTCCATAAGTAGCATTCGTAACTTGACCTCCCTAGACAGACTTTGTGAATAGAGTTTGTGATTTTTAGCATTTGCGATAAATGCGAAATATGCCGAAACTTTGTCAGTGTATGTGCCTTCAACTTATATGACCCGTACGGGTGGTTTTTAGCTATTTCGAATTCGCGATATTATGCGAAATTGGTTCAAAATGCGAAATTATACAATTTATGCGAAATAGATGCGAAACTCTCAGTTTTATACGAAATAAACATATATTTTTAAAAAGTATGCACTATCTTAAAAATAAGATATAAATGTTATTTATTTCAGGAGAAATAATTATTACGGCGCCCACTGCGATCGTAAAGCGGTAACATGCTTTGACCGACACTTCTGTCTTGGTGCACGGAACATCTATAAGTTCATTATCGCAGTTAGCTGGTCGGAGAGATTTATTCTCTTTGTTTCGCAGCCTAACCGATTGATGTCAGATGATACCTGAAGCTATTTTCTCTCTGTAAAAAGTAACTCTGAGCTGAAATACGGAAAATAAAAAGCACCTCATTTTGCCGCTCGTTGTAAACAATCATGGTGGCATCCATGCGCGGCATGGATGCATAGAGTTAGTAAATTATTCACTAGAGGTAGCATTGGCGCCACCGTCTACGAGAGAATCGATGTAGCGAGCGGAGCATGTTGAAATCGCAGCTGTTTGGCAAAAAGCTCATTCCGCCGTACTCATCAATGTTAAATTGGGGCCTTTTAAAACTGTGTGGATATACATAAGGTTTAAAATTCTTACATGTAAATATTCTCAGATACTACAGTATAGTTGTGATGCTTCTCTCCAGTAAAAAAGAAAGCCAAAAAAGCATGAATACAGGATTAAAAGTGTACCGGGTGGTACACCTCCACGCCGCTAATTTAAATGCGCGCCAGTTAAAACTCCTCTGCTGGAGGAAGTCTGAACTTTATTGACGGTATTAATTTTCTACCTTCTCAGAAGATGTCACTACCTGTAAATTTTGGAGTTTTAGAACTGTGTCACTTTTGATGTGTTTTTGTTTCGCTTGAAGTAAGAAGTGTGAACTTTCTCTTCTAGAGGACACTACTGAAGATCTACAATAGTGCAACCTAGTGCGGAGTCAAAGAACTATTTTTTTGGAGAAAACTTAATTTCAAGAGTTTGTTCTTTGTTAAATTTCTTTCTGTCATTGTTTAAGTTGGCAATATTTACCCCTTTCTTCCCCTTGTTATGAATGTATCCAATCCCGAATTTCTTCTATTAATTTCTGACCAATCTGGTGTATCTTCCCCCAACTTGAATCTGTTGCGGGGTCCTACCCAATAAAGAGTTTGTGGGAGGGTGTTTTCTTTCCCCTAACGCCTAGAACCTTCCGCGAGAGGATATAAACGGCTGATTTTTGGGTCTCCGGGCCACTTCTGTTCCATCTTTCAGTGTATTAAGTACACAGCAGGGGGCGGGAAGCGCCTCTTTCTTCTCCAGCCGTTCAACACCAGGTAATGGCCGATTAATAAATTCTTTCTTTGCTAGCTCAGCAGTTTAACTTTCGGGGCGGGTTCTAGGCCTTCCACCATGTAACTTTCCTTTAAAATGTAAAAACTACTGGTATCTATTCTATCTTTCAAACGACATATCGGGATAGAGAGTGCTTAACCCTCTCGAGCTCCCACTCACATCGTCTTGAGGTGAACTATTTTTTTCTCAACCAATTCTTCCGTAATGTAATGTAAATTGTTATTAAGTCACCTCTGTAGTATGGGATTAGCCCTTGTATTAATGGCCTAGTGCCAAGTAGGTCTTAAGCAAAGTGTATTAGGAGTGCAAATTCGCCTCCTCTCAAATTGTATTTTAGAGGTCATGTATTAACTTTCTTGTCATTTTACAGACCTCAGTAGGTTGGGTATTTTACCCCTGTGTATATGGCCTTTGAGGACAGCTTAAAAGTGGAGTTCGGAGTGGCCTATGATAGGCTTGTATTTTAGGGGGAAGTTGCCCTTTCTTGAAAATTGTGTTTCTGCCTCAAGGAGGCTTTTTGGGTGTAATTGGAAGCAAATGTTTCTGGCATGTTTGGGGGTTTTCGGCCCCTTTGTTGTATGGTGTTCATTGTAAGGTTGGGCTCATTGCTCAAGAATTATGTTTCTGACTTTTGAAGCCCCAAATGGGGTACCTATGTAAATGTATTTTTCAATCGTGTTTCGGCTACTAAGTACCTGTTCTATTTTGTTGTTACCTAATTTTGAAAAGAAAATATAACCTTGTTAAATTTTAAAATTAATTTCACTTTAGTAGCTTGAGACCTATTCACCACCCAGCACCTTCTTTCATGCATAACTACCACAAAAACACGGTAACAAAATGCATAATAAAAGGGGATGGTGTTCAGGTGTAGGTAAGTAACAAAAATCAATTTACTGTTCATATTAAGTCTTCTAACAACATACGTTTAGAAGGAGGGCTCGTATATTTCGCTATTTTTGTGTAAATTACCATGAATTTGGTATAATTCTGCCCAACGACCGAAAATGTCCTCTCTCGTACGAAGCGGATGAGCGAGATTTTAGGCCTAAAACGTCGGCGAGATTTTGGGGTAAAGTAGACAAAATATTATCATCGCCGGTTTAGACCCTAGCTTTCTGAGCCCAAGTTGGCAGGTTCGAGCCTGGCTCAGTCCGGTGATACTTGATGGTGGTCAGATAAGTCAGCCTCTTGTAGCACATGAAAGAACTCCCGTGGGGAAAAAATTCTGACACCTCAGCGTCTCCAAAAACCGTGCAAGTACGTAGTGGGACGTAAAGCCACTTTTATTATTATTATTATTATTATTATTATTATTATTATTATTATTATTATTATTATTATTATTATTATTATTATTATTATTATTATTATTGTCTATGTTTTCTAAACATCATTACAAGTGGAAATATGACATTCGGTTGTGGTTTCAGCCTATTATGGAGTTTTTATTTAGCTTTTCCTGAAATGTATGATTTGCTTTAAGATTTTAACTTGTAAAATGATTTCCGTTAATGGAAAGGGAGAGTGGTAAAACATATGATTGAAGAGAATTGAAAAAGTAGTTACAATGTTTTTTACAATTTGATTTACATCGCACTGACACATATAGGCCTTACGGCGATGCTGGGTTGGGAAAGGGAAAGAAGCGCCCGTGGACTTAATTAAGGTACAGCCCCAGCATTTGCCTGGTGTAAAAATGGGAAAACACGAAAAGTCATCTTCGGGGCTGCCGATAGTGGGGTTTGAACCCACTATTTCCCGAAAGCAACCTTACAGCTGCGAGGCCCTAACCGCACCTCAAACTCGTTCAGTCTATTATACATTATGCTTGTATACAGTCCTGTACGGCATTTAAACGAATTATAATATTGACGAAAGTAAAGGACTCAGATGTTCACACGGTGTGGCACATCTAGTCTCTACATTGTAAAATGTGGTAAGCTGTGAATGGTGACTCCTACACGCATTGTATGAAGGGAAAGCAAAAAAATGTATAGGCCTATATAGAAAATATATTCAATAGCTTTTAATAGGCCTACTATAAATACACACAAAAAGTGAAAAACGGACCACAATTCCAGGCTATCATGCACATCTTTCCTTATTTTCTTTTTTGTACCAATTTGCTTTACGTCGCAACGACATACACAGGTTTACGATGACTATAGGACAGGAAAAGGCTAGGAATGGGAAGAAAACGACTTTGGCCTTAATTAAGGTACAGCTCCAGCATTTACCTGGTGTGAGAATTGGAAACTATCTTCAGAGCTTCCGACAGTGGGGTTCAAACCCACTATGTCCTGAATGTAAACTGACAGCTACGTGACCTAAAGCCTGCAGCCACTCGCTCGGTATCATGCACATGGCCATTCAGTGAAAGGAAAATGTCATCCCTTATATTTCGTAAAATATTAATTTCAGTCTTCAAGGTAAGATTCAAAGAATCTCATTCAGCCCCACAGGGGAATCAGTCGCGAAGTCAGCCTAAGTAGGCCAATCCACATGACAATGAGTGTCATGCAAAGTATTATTTTATACGTACGAAAATTAATTTCAAGGAAAAATACCTGTGAAATAATATGCTATGGCTCTTTATGAACCTCTCTATGTAGCCATAAGCTGCATAGGAGACTGACATTTTCCTTCAAAGAAGTATAAACTTCAATTTATTGGGAAGCTCCATTAGTGACAGTGCCAAACAATCCAGCTTTTGCCAAACAGCGCGCTCGTTCAACTTCGCACGCGACTGCAGCGCCAATGCTACCTCTAGTGTATAATATACTAACTCTATGCATGGATGAGTTTATTCGTAACTGGCTTGAAAATAGTGATGTTGAAATTGGAAAAGATTCTCTGGAGAGTGAAAATTCTTCATCTTCAAATGACAGTGATGAAAGTGATTCCGAGATGATAGTGCCAATTGAAACTTCGTGACAAATCCAGAATACAACAAGAGCGAGTCAGAAGTCTACTTTTTTTTTTTTGCTAGTTGCTTTACGTCGCACCGACACAGATAGGTCTTACGGCGACGATGGGACAGGAAAGGCCTAGGAATGGGAAGGAAGCGGCCGTGGCCTTAATTACGGTACAGTCGCAGCACTTGCCTAGTGTGAAAATGGGAAACCACGGAAAATCATCTTCAGGGCTGCCGACAGTGGGGTTCGAACCGACTATCTCCTGGATGAGCTCACAGCTGCGCGCTCCTAACCGCACGGCCAACTCACCCGTTGAGAAGTCTAGTAAAATGATACTTGGAATTATGATCTTGTTGACAATAATGTAACATCTAAACCAGTTTTTGAAATTCACTCTATAGTGAGGAGGGGTTTGGGTAATAATCCGAAAGAA
The DNA here is from genome assembly GCF_040414725.1 of Anabrus simplex. NCBI lineage: Eukaryota > Metazoa > Arthropoda > Insecta > Orthoptera > Tettigoniidae > Anabrus > Anabrus simplex. Next base: position 92,149,373 of record NC_090272.1, on the reverse strand, counting down.
ATGGACTTAGGGAATGAATATCTAAACCCACAGTTCTGGGATCACGTTACTAAGGAAACCAACACCTATGCCTCTACATTTCTTGCTAATTTATCTGCTTCTCTTGAAACCAGTAATACTTACGAACAAAAACATTGGTTTCCTGTTACTATAGACGAGCTAAAAGCTCACTTTGCTTTGTGTATTCTTATGTAGCCTATGTGATTAATCAAATTTATGTTAAAGTGACGAAAAAATAAGTAGTATGTAAGGGAATATTTCCTTTCAAAAGTAATGGCAGGCCAAAGGGTTAAATCATTCAATGTGTGGAATTCCTTTCAATGGCTAAAGAGCACTGCAAAGACCAGTCAATCAAACAGCAAATACACTTTCAAGCACCACGTTCATTCTCTTTGTGTGTTGACCCTTGATCTTAGTCGGTTATTCTTGACATTGGTGTTGAGTAGTAGTTCCGTTTAAATGTACGGTAGCGATTTATTTTATTGCCTGTTAGTCATGGGTCGAAGAGAAGTGACGATCAAACAGCATGCCGAAAGTCACAAATCGGGACATATTTACACTGACTGACAGAGCAAATGCAACACCAAGAAGGAGTGGTCAGAACTTTATGCCAATTGCAGGGTAGACTGACGTCACTGAGGTATGCTCATGATGTGAAATGAGCCGCTGTGCTGCGCACGTAGCGAACGATAAATGGGACACGGCGTTGGCGAATGGCACACTTCGTACCGTGATTTCTCAGCCGACAGTCATTGTAGAACGTGTTGTTGTGTGCCACAGGACACGTGTATAGCTAAGAATGCCAGGCCGCCGTCAACGGAGGCATTTCCAGCAGACAGACGACTTTACGAGGGGTATGGTGATCGGGCTGAGAAGGGCAGGTTGGTCGCTTCGTCAAATCGCAGCCGATACCCATAGAGATGTGTCCACGGTGCAGCGCCTGTGGCGAAGATGGTTGGCGCAGGGACATGTGGCACGTGCGAGGGGTTCAGGCGCAGCCCGAGTGACGTCAGCACGCGAGGATCGGCGCATCCGCCGCCAAGCGGTGGCAGCCCCGCACGCCACGTCAACCGCCATTCTTCAGCATGTGCAAGACACCCTGGCTGTTCCAATATCGACCAGAACAATTTCCCGTCGATTGGTTGAAGGAGGCCTGCACTCCCGGCGTCCGCTCAGAAGACTACCATTGACTCCACAGCATAGACGTGCACGCCTGGCATGGTGCCGGGCTAGAGCGACTTGGATGAGGGAATGGCGGAACGTCGTGTTCTCCGATGAGTCACGCTTCTGTTCTGTCAGTGATAGTCACCGCAGACGAGTGTGGCGTCGGCGTGGAGAAAGGTCAAATCCGGCAGTAACTGTGGAGCGCCCTACCGCTAGACAACGCGGCATCATGGTTTGGGGCGCTATTGCGTATGATTCCACGTCACCTCTAGTGCGTATTCCAGGCACGTTAAATGCCCACCGCTACGTGCAGCATGTGCTGCGGCCGGTGGCACTCCCGTACCTTCAGGGGCTGCCCAATGCTCTGTTTCAGCAGGATAATGCCCGCCCACACACTGCTCGCATCTCCCAACAGGCTCTACGAGGTGTACAGATGCTTCCGTGGCCAGCGTACTCTCCGGATCTCTCACCAATCGAACACGTGTGGGATCTCATTGGACGCCGTTTGCAAACTCTGCCCCAGCCTCGTACGGACGACCAACTGTGGCAAATGGTTGACAGAGAATGGAGAACCATCCCTCAGGACACCATCCGCACTCTTATTGACTCTGTACCTCGACGTGTTTCTGCGTGCATCGCCGCTCGCGGTGGTCCTACATCGTACTGAGTCGATGCCGTGCGCATTGTGTAACCTGCATATCGGTTTGAAATAAACATCAATTATTCGTCCGTGCCGTCTCTGTTTTTTCCCCAACTTTCATCCCTTTCGAACCACTCCTTCTTGGTGTTGCATTGTCACTGTCAGTCAGTGTATGTAAGGATACAGATGGCATATATTGATGTGCCGACTCTGCAACCAAAATCTTGAAGAAGAAAAAATGTTTTGCAGGCTTTCCTTTGCCTTGGCAGCACTTCTGTGCATTTGGGCCTCTACGAACAGTGTCGATGTAGAGTTTTTTTTAGCAAGTACAACATAATTGTAACTGATAGGCGGTCTCAAATGAAGGAGGACACCTTTTAAATAATTGGCATGTTGCACTTAAATCATCATTGAAATTTCTCTTCCTTGTAGATGTGTTGTACTGTGATAAATAAATACGTTCAGAATAGTATTTTTCACATTGAAATTGTGTTTGTAAATTTGAAAATAAGCATATTCCTGTGTGTTCGTTAATACTTCTTGCAGTCTTATGTTGATGTTTGTCTTATTTTCCATAGTGAATTCAAAACTGCATGACGAGCAATGTGTGATTAAACAGCATGATTTTACTCCCAACTGTTGTGCGTGCAATTTATCAAATTTTTCCTATTTTCAACCAATTTGCTACAAAATGCTAAATTTGAGAAGTTTAGATGCTACAAAACGCTAAATTTGAAAATCAAAACGCTAAATCACTGATTTTTAAATGCTATAAACCACGAACTCTATTTGTGAGGGATTTTAATAAATAAGGCTGTTCGACTCGATGTGAAGAATTCTAAAGTCTAAACTCAATCTGTGGGCAGTTCTGACAAAGAATTAGTCAAATAACGTCAAGTATTGTGGAGATAATAAAGCTATATTGCACTGAATCAAGACCGAATACAATATATCAGACCGCAATATCGAAACCAAAATGGTGGACGCTGTGGGCACAGTAGCTGAGAATGAGGAAAGTTAGGGTAGCACGTAATAACTTCATTTCGAAGATAATCCACCGCATAATAATAATAATAATAATAATAATAATAATAATAATAATAATAATAATAATAATAATAATAATAATAATAATAATAATAATAATAATAATAATAATAATTTACCAGGAGGTACACCTCTACGCCGCGCGTTCAAAATTAGCACCTGAAAGAACTCCTCTATCAATCAAAAGTGAAACCAATAATACAAACCTTAGAACTTTAACAAGAAGATGTCACCACCTAAATATTATATAATTTTGTTATTGTGCAGTTGCCTACCCTGAGTGAATTTCTCCTTGTTTTGTTTGACATTCATCAAGATGTTTGGACATGTTCCCACAGATGACACCACGAAAAACTGTGATCAAATACAGTAGAGACAATACACGACACTTACGGATTTCGCCTTGCTAAAATGGGAGACAATTCGACGGTGGCGTTCCTAGTGACTTGACCTGAACAAATCGCGTTAAATTCAAATATCAATGGAAATGTATATACGGAAATGGATAAATAAATCACGTCTAGAAAGAAAGTGGTATTGAGATATTAACTTCGAAGTTGCTAAAGCAATTCTGGATAAATGAATGAAGAATTATTTAAAATGTTATTATTCAAAGACTGAAATTAGACATATAAACAAGGTGTGAAATGGACTGCTGTGAAATGGCTTGATCTTTAATTTATGCATTACTTTTTTAGCTTTAGCATACCTGCCTGAAATCTTACGGTTGGATTTGTCTTTTATCCTCATTTAAAAACAATGTATCATCGCATTAAGACATTTGTCAATGAAAATATCGGCACATTCCTTACACATACGATGCAATGAATTAACATTTAATAGCTGGACAATTTTCCTCTTAACATGAAGCCTACTAACAGAAAGAAAATCTATAAAATCCCGGCTTTAATCTGAGAAGAGGGATAAAAGAAAGAAAAGTTTGAAAATGTTGTCGATAGTGATGCTTTGAGGAATATTTACGTACAATTAGAGTAAAAATGTAACATACCGTACCCTTGGCTGTATAGTCGAGGATTTTTAAAGTCGCTGCCCTGGAAATGATCTGAACAGATCTTATAATTCTTATACAAGCGTAACGTCCCTTCTTTCTTGTACACTTTATCCAAATCGCTTCTGTGACATTTCAAAACCCACAGATCACACCTACAACAACACATCGGTATTGAAGGTTAACTGCTGCACTATACAATAAAATATGCGTATTATATTTTAAGCCCGTTAAAACATGGGTCGAGCAGGTCAGAAGATTATGAAGTAGGCCCTACTATAAAAATCTCTGTCACTGGAAGAATATATATGCAAACACAATATTACTTACATGTTCTTGTCACGAGGGAACCTGAAGAACGAGCGCGCAGTTTTCTCTACTTCGTAATTACTGCAGCCAAACACAGCACATACCTTTCCCCTCATGTTGAGAGGAAATATCAAGGAATGACACACGCTACTATTTAATTATGTCAACTCACTGAAAACGCATAAATAACACCAAAAACTTCACACAAAAATACACGTGCTCTTATGACAGAATCAGTACCGTTCAGGTCTATCCGCTAGAGTGAGCTCCAATAGCTGTCCCTCGATATCTCGCTCAGTGTCGCGTATTGTCTCTACTGTATTTGCTGTGATCATGCACCCTGGTGCGAAGTGAAAGAACTTATAATTTAAAGAAGTTATGTATTTCTAGGTTTTTGTAACTGATTGATGTTCATTTATTTTTTGGTTAGCAATAGGGATGTATCACGCAAAACTTGTCCGCTAGGCAGCGTAATGGTAATACCCGGTATGCGCTTTCCGCTGCTCGATTGTTTTACATGAGGCTTATATGGAGTATTTCTACATTTGTAATCATCGAAACGAAACTTTCGCTTTAAATGCATTAAAATAGGGTTACCATATTCTGCTAATGCTTTTAACAAGACGGAAATGGTATAGGTGCAATGATGATTGCGGATTTGGAAGCTGAATTGAAGAAAAGGGGCGAAAAAAATATCCGGAAAAATGCAAGAGTTGATTGAAAGGTAAGGAATATATGCAGCAACTCTTTCTTATAGCGTTTTAGTTAAGATTGAATTCTTAAAGTACAAATAGCATTTTGAAAACGTTCCTAATACGGTATTTTTCTTGTCTTTGCGGGTTAGAGGCGTACATAAGGCACGACATTGGTGTGACAGCAGTGCCTGGGGCTACATCCAGTACGACTGAACTTCATTTCCCTGCAGCACACGACTTTCAGGATCTTGTTTCGGACCATAAGACAAATATAAAGATTTCAAATTTGGAATTAATGAATTATTTCCTGTTCAGGAAGTCTGAAATTGATGTTGCTCCAGTGTCAAATTATAGGTCATGTTGTGATTCAAGGTACCGATACTATACCACACACGGTGTTATGACTGTTTTCCTAATTCTATATCTTCTTGCTCTCTGAGTTATTTCCAAGGTACCGGTGCCACACCATGAAAATATCCTCAAGTCTTCGTCTTTCGCCTAAAATTATTGAAATAGGTCATATTAACTTTTTAGAATGTCACTACCTTATTATAAAATTATTTCTTAATTAGGACTAATTAGCTCATGACTAGACCTGGGATTTTAGGCTCTAAAAATTAGTTTTATGCGCCTAAAATAGGCTTTTAAAAGTAAATAGGCTTTTAAAAGAGAAAATAGGCACTTAAAATATGTTTGTAAAATGTGTGGAAGGCAGGAAATAGACTTTAAGATATTACAATATAAACTTAAACTGTAACGTGATACTTTTTTACAAGCGTGGTATCCCTATTCTTAACCAAAATAGCTGCAAAATTAAGACAGTATAAAAAAGACATTTATCGAAAACAACATAAAAAAGTTATGTGTCAAAAAAAGTTATGGATTATATGATATATCGTTATCAGTACTGATCTAAAACCTTAATACTAAGATCACTGTACACAATTACAGCACTGTAGGCATCCAATAACGGTGTAAACGCGAATGGAGTATGTGTTTATTATTTGTGAGGAACATTCCTAAAGTACTTTCATTCGTAGTTTGCTTTAAAGTACATAACAATAATCTTCTCCAAATTTTCCAAAGTCAGGCTGTGTCTTTTGTCTGTTAAAATCATTTTGAAAGCAGAAAAAGAGCGTTCCACACTCACAGATGGTAGAGGGGCGTAGGAAAATTTACCTACATTTTTCAATTCAATTTCACTTGGTAAGTCTACCTTTCCCCATCCATTACCTCATGTACCCTTTTCAGCACTGAATAACCTGGGTTCTTTTGCAGTACACCAGACCACTTGTCTCTTATTTTATCCCCTATCTTGCCCCTAGCACTTTGTATGTTATTCTCAGCTTTCTCAATTACAGAAAATTGCTGTTTGAGACGGTTTTCTTTTTCCTCTATTTTTGTAATGGTGGCTGGAAGAAATGAAAAATTTGCCTCAATATACGCAATGTCTCTCTGAACACTGGAACAATCACTTAACAGCTCTTTGCCAGACAACACACATGCAGAGTTGTCCGTTAAAGACAAATTGTCTATCACAGTCATGATTTCCTCAAGATGTTCTGCATAATACAGGCCAGCTTCCATCCAGGAACCCCAACGGGTGATGATTGGGTGTGGTGAAAGGGGAATAGAAGAGAGTTTCTCTCGAAAGATGGCTATTCTTGATGGAGCCTTACAGAACGCTTTCTTCATTGTTGAAATGAGAGAATTTACTGCAGGAAACTCGGCCCTAACTGTTTCTGTGAGTCTATGCAAGTCATGGGCCATGCAAGTAACATGAATTATAGAAGGATAGAAAGTTTTGAGGAGAGGTGCAGTGGCAATCATGTAGGAAGCAGCATCGGAGACAAGGAGGACTTTAGAATCAACAACACTCCCAGGATACAACAATTGCAACCCCTTGTTGATGAAATATGCAATGCTTTGACTATTGACTTTCTCAAGCTGCTTACAGCAAAGAAGGTGAGCGGTAGATGCCTGATTGGGTTCCAGTTTTCCTACTATAAGGTTAGCAATGTACCTGCCCACAGAGTCGGTGGTTCCGTCCACACAAAACCATATGCAAGACTCCCCAATATCCTCCCTGATTGACAGAATGATCTCATTGTAACAAATATCTAAGTAGTTTTTCTTTAACGTAGATGCTGATGGGATGTGCTGCTTGTTGTATTTCTGTAAACAATCTCTGAAAACCGGATTATGCACAGCATTCCAGGGGATATTTGCTGCAACTAGGGCTCTACACATATCAGCATATAAACCATTATGGGTTGTAGGAGATATAGTTCGTGTGTGTTGAGTCTGTCTAATGTTACTTTTCATGGCTGCTTTCGCTTTGTGACTGGCAGTATCTGCAAGCTGCTGAAGGTGGCATTTTTTTCTCCTGTCAAATCTAAAACACAATAAAGTGATGCCAATTAAAGATTAAGATGAGGAATAGAAAAGGTGAGCTATTGAATAAAATTTGTAATTTTGAACTATTTAAATTAAGCCATTATTACTCTAAAGATAATTAAGAACAAGAACACTACACTCCCCGAAGGGCCTTGTCTTTCAATAACGGTTGCTGCCCAGCTAATGGCCTGTAGATATTGGGTGGCGTGTGATCAACACGATACATCCCTCAGCCGTATTGCCTTACCTCCGTGACCCCTGCCCACTGTAGCTTCTCATTTGTCCTCACGATGCTGGGTCAACACTGTTACAGACCTCATAGATTTCTAAATTACTGCCGGTACTGGAAATCGAACCCAGGTCGCCTGGACTTGGTCTGTACAATTAATTAGAGGAGCCAATATCAAAACCTTAGTTTTAGATTAATAAGAAATTTAAGATACATGCACATACCTGTTTAATGCAGTACTGGCAAAAAATAATCTTGCCATCAAAAGTCATCCCTGGAAATTGTACAAGCCATTGTTGTATAAGCGCACTCTTAGATGATTTCGTTTTAGGCATGATGAACTATATTCACTTAAACAGATGTTCTTTCACTGGCGACTTGACACAGTATGTCCCTTCTTACTACCTGCTCCTTGTTCTTCCTAGATAATCCTCCCCCTCACCCCGTCACTCGACGCAGTACATCCTTTACTACCTGCTCGTTTTTCTGAGCTAATTCTCCACCTCCACTCTTCACTCAGCATTCCTTTGGTGACACTTGTCTGGGAAGAGCACATTTCTGTGAAAAACCCACCCTCTGCTGTTCTGCTTGTTCCAGGGATGTCCATTGTGTGATTGTAAAAATTACAGATGTTGACTTTTATTTTAAGTGTAGAAAATAGGCATTTTAGGCACTAAAATAGTAAAATAGGCTCTAAAGGTCCAAATAGGCATTTAGGGCACTATAAAACTCTATTAATGTAAGGGATTTATCATGAAATGTCGACATATTTTAAAAATATCATGTTATTTCGTAAGGAATGAAATAGGCATTTGCCTTAAAATCCCAGGTCTACTTATGACATAATCTTCATTTCGAGCAGACTTTGATATCAGGAGTCATATTTTTATTTCGTAGGTCCTGCCTACGAATCGCATGCAACCAATTTTTACGGAAAGGATCTCGCTTAGGAAATTGATGGTATGAATACGGTCGACCTTGATTTTGGGACATTGGGACACAGCAATAGTCAGGCATCACAATTTTCTTGTTGTCTTTCTTGTCGTAACGATATATTAAATCTTTAACTTCACCATTTAACTAGGTAACTTCCATTAAAAACACATACAAACAAATGACGATCGACAAGTGCATACCGGGTACTACACGTGAGACATCTATCGGTAGTGTTTCAGTACATCCCTATTATTCCTTTTCTTTCCGCCAGTTTTGAACTTAGCCAATCCCTAATTTTTCTAATTAATTTCCAACCAATTCCGTATTTCTTCTTCACCTTGTATCTGCCAATAAAAATTAAGAGGGCGTGTCCTGATTCCTCTTGAATGATCTCGAACCTTACCTGGGGGTTTATAAACTGCGGCTTTTCACGTTTCTTGGTCAACTGATCGTCATCTTACTGGGTGTGTTTGTCAAAGTAGGAGGCCACATAACTTCTTTCTTGCTTGCTTCCTCCGCAGTTTAACCCGAGGGTAAGGTCCGACTCTTTTGTTATGTAACCAGCTTTTTCTAAAATGTAACTTCTTCCGGCTAATGTAAAAACTTCATGAAATCTTTAACTGTAAATCGGGGATAGAGAGCGAATTACCTTCTCGAGCTCCCCTTCATCTTGGTTTGAGGTGACTACGTTTTTATAACTGTTTTTCATTCTGTAATGTGGTAAAGTAATTTCTATACAAGTCACCTCAGTAGTTTGGAAATAGCCCCTGTTTCATCGGCCTAGAACTCCTTAGGTTGATTTAGTGCTCATATCTAGGAGTGCAAGTATACGCCTCCATTCATTTTGTGTTTGGGCCATTAATTTAACCTGTTATACTTATTCCACGAAGATCCCGTAGGTTGGTTATTATCTACCCCTGTAAAAATAAGTCAAATTTGTAAATGGTGGTTTGAGAGACCAGAGATTGATGTAATGTTGCCCTGAGTAGGCAGTAAGAAACTAAGAGCCGGTTAGCACTTTTTCTAGTTTGTAATTGTAACAAGTGCCTTTGGAAGGCTAGATATTGTATTTTGGGTGCAAGTGCTCTATGAATTAAGGGATTTCTGCCCTTAACAAAATAATTCTTCTTCCATTTGTAAAATTGTAAAACTAGGGGATTAAAGCCCAAAAGTGTTAAGGTTCTGAATCTTGAATTTCCCCAATCTTGTTTAATGATTGCTACTTGTACCTGTAATATTGTCATGAAAAAATCGTTAAGTTTGAAGTTCTGAAAATACAACCTTCAGTTTAAGCTTTAAATTAATTTTGATGTTGTAGATATACCCATTCACCCCGGCACCTTATTTCACCTCTGCTACCTCGGTACTAGACCTCTCTCTGAAACCATATTGCCCTTTATAGAAGAAATGTTTTGTTTAGAAAAGCCAAACGTCTTTTCTTCACAACTGTTTCCATAATTTTGGAAACAGTTGATAAAATCGAGATTGGTCTATAATCACTTGGATTTAGTCTATTCCCTCCCTGAAACACTGGAATCGCTTTAGCTATCTTTAGTTTATTGGGTAGTACACCGGTAGTCACGAAGTCATTAATGATCTCTACGAGTAATCCTTTTTTAATAGTGAGGTAGTAATGGCATCTATTCCGTAGCTATTCATACTTTTAAGGTTAGATATGATGGACTTTACTTCTGCTACATCCGTTGGGTACAGGGAAAGGGATTCAAGAATAGTAAATTCACTGAAAGGTACAGTATTATGTTCAGGAATACTTAGAGCTAGGTTTTTGACAATGTTTATAAAAAGGAATTGAATGAGTCACACAGAACCTGTTTATAAGTTAGTACTTTGCCTTCAATTTCAAGTGTGGTACACGAGACATTCGTTACTTTTTTATTATGAATGATTTCGTTCATTAATTTCCATGTCTGTTTTGGATTGTTAATATGAGATTTGAAAAGGTTTGAATAGTAGTCATGTTTGAGTCTTCTTTTTAAGTTAGTTACTGTATTTCTACACCTGCAGTATTCTTGTGAGTAGGATGTTTGAGTTTTGCATGCAAGCAGTCTCGTCTCCTTATAAGTGTAAGAAGATCATTAGTAACCCAAGGAATTTTCCTGGGTTTGTTTAAGCCCTTTAATGTTGTACTTTGTTTATTAGGACAGCTCGTATAATTATCCTTATGAATCACACAATATATCTATGTGGCAACTGTTTGCATGATATGTATCTGTGTTGTGTACACAGGTGTTCATGTAGGTATTGGTCGATTCATTCTCCTTACACCTACTAGGTATTGCAGAAATATTTGTGTGAGGAGATGTTAGGTGAGTGTTTTGGTTTGGCCATAGTATGTCAAAAACTAAAATATTATGGTCACTCAAGTCATTAATATTTGATACTGTATAGCATAATTCAGAATTATTCACTGATATGTGGTCAAGTAAGGTGCTAGCAGAGTCACTTATTCGGGTTGGATATGTTCTATTGCATTGAACAATACCATAGCAAGTTTGCAATAGGTACTTTCTTTTTAATTGGACACTGGATAAAACATCAATATTGACATCACTTAGGAACAAACACAGCTTGTTAGGCCTATTAGGCTGACTGAGAAATTGTTCAAGAGAACTCAGGAATGGAACGGCACTATTCCGGTTAGGATTGTATCCGGTAATAATGTTAATGTGATTGCAACCTTTACTCAATCCACAACAAGCTATGATTCAACTTACATTTTGATATCAAGTTTACTTTCCAACTATGCGATACGTAAATAGCCACTGCACCTCCCTCTCTTTGACTTCCAGATTTTCCCGATGAATATTCCTTATCCATTTCTTCCGTAAAGATCTATCTTTAGGGAACTTAAAAGTTGAAGTATCCGCAACGGTATAATTTGATCTACAACTACGAACTCAGCACAAACGATCCATTTTGTGACATGTTACAGCACGGCAATTTAAACACTATTATACACTAGAAATATAATCACATATGTTCTAAAAATACACCATACTAATATATTGTTATAGATTACTATTTCACCAGATGTATAAGTTATTCTTCAATGACTCGATCAAAATAACACTTATTAACACAATGTAAACATAGATATGAACTACTCACATGTCTCAAACGTTCACCCACTAAGGCACCATTTAATCCAAATCGATAGTAGCATTAAGGTCAGATATATATTGAATCCTACTTTACCCAATCGATTGATCTTGTTCGATCCCACTCATATCGATCAAGACCGACTCAAATCCTCATACCAAGACCAACTACAACCTATAATATTGTAGTTGGTTGTAGTTGGTCTTGCTCAGATGAAGGGGTGTGGACAGGACGACTGCGATCACCACGACATCATGCGATGATATTTTTGTCTTCTGCTGTGTAATGGCGAAAAGGTGTGTGTGTGTCCGAACAGCTGTTTTCTAGCCAGCAGTCACTTAAGTGCGGCCAGTATTCAGTTTTCGGGAGATAGTGGGTTCGAACCCTACTGTCGGCAGCCCTGAAATTGGTTTTCCGCGGTTTCCCATTTTCACACCAGACAAATGCTGGGCTTGTACTTTAATTGAGACCATGGCCGCTTCCTTCCCAATCCTAGTCCTTTCTTATCTCATCGTCGCCATAAGACTTATCTGTGTCGATGCGACATAAGAAACGACTTGTAATTGTTTTCTAGTCAAGGTATCTCCCGTCTGTCATAAGAGGTCACCAAAAGGGGCGCAGTGGCTCTTAACTTGGGAGACTGGGGCGGTGACCACAGGCCCCTTAGCCGAATCCTGGCATTGCTTCCACTCACTTGTGATAGACTACATTGACAACTTCCTGTACAGTGTGGTGATTTCAATTAATGTGTCGATTTCAACGAGTGTTCAATGAATGTTATTCAAGACTGTACATATAACCTACTGTACATTGGCATTTATCTGCACAGGTGGTGGTTGTAGTTTTTATTTTAAGAGGAAGTACAACTAGGCAACTATCCTCTAGTAACAAAAATCAGAGAGAGAATTGGAAGGGGTCTGACACTTTGAGAAATGAAGGTATCACCTAAAGAAAGACAACGGCGTGAACATGAAAGACACCCTGGGCTTCGCGAACATAATACAGTCCGGGTTGGAAAATAACAAGAGCTGACCAAGGGAGGTGAGATACGATAAAGACCGATCTCGGTAGCTGCAGTCACTTAAGTGCGGACCAGTATCCAGTAGGTTCGAAACCCACGGTAAACAGCCCTGAAGATGGTTTTCCGTGGTTTCCCATTTTTACACCAGGCAAATCCTAGGTCTGAACCTTAATTAAAACCACGGCCGATTCCTTCCCACTCCTTTCTTATCTCATCGTCGCCATAAAGCCTATCTGTGGCAGTGTGATGTAAAGCAACTTCTCTAAAATATTTTAAAAAGTACGATAGATGAAAGTGAGGAACCTGGCACAAGTGGGTGGAAGCAATACCAGGATTCGGCCAAATTGACTGTGGTCGCCAAACCAGTCTCCCAAGTTACGAGCCACTGGCGCCCCTTTAGATGGCCTCTTATGGCAGGCAGGAGATACCGTGGGTATTAATTCTACCGCCCACCCCCCACACAGGGAGATTTTCCTGCACAGTGTTTTTATTTATATGAATGTAATTAAACACTGTGCATCTAGCTTAAATTGACATGTTTCTGTACAGTGTGCTGATTTCAATGAATGTCCGGCTCTATGGTTAAATGGTTAGCGTGCTGGCCTTTGGTGCAAGGGGTCGCGGGTTCGACTCCCGACTGGGATGGCGATTTTAAACTTCATTGTTTAATTCCGATTGTTCGGCGTTTGAGTACGTGTCCCTTGGGGCTCCATCCTCACAGACGCGCAGGTCGCCTATCAGATGTCAAATCGAAAGACCTGCACCAGGCCTCTTCGGAGGCCACCCGCCATTTTTTATTTATTTCAATGAATTGTATTATTAAATATTGTACACCTCGTTTAATTGGACATGTTTCTGTACAGTGTTCTTATGTTGATGAATGTTATTAAATACTGGTACCGGTACTGTACGTATAGCCTACTTTGACGTTTTTCTGTACAGTCTGCCGATTTCAATATGTTATTAAATACTCTGTTGGTACAAAGAAAATAACCTAAGTCGTATCCCATTTACCTAATCGCCTCCCCTCACACAAAACATGTGCTCTAATTAAAAAGACGGTACAAACAATATATTTTATACAACCAAGTGTTCCGAACACGATTTTTATAACATTTTATTATCTCACATAATTTAGACCAATTTCGTTGTGTAAATCAAAGGAATATGTGATTACACAATTTTATCACGGTGAGTTTTATACTACACGGCTTGAAAACAACTGTTCAAAGACACGTCCCTTACCGCCATTACACAGCTTAAGATAAAAAGTTAATCACAAAATGTCGCGGTGCTCGAAGCTGTCCTGTCCAGACCGCTTCGTCAATCCAATACCAACTACAACCTACCACAGTGTCCTGCGAGCATTCAACTGTAGCAGATTGTTGGTATTGTTCGCTGTTTTTGACTGGTGGTGAACTGTTCGGTGTGTTTGCAGCGGCTACGTCCTGTCACTGGCTGCCGATAGATAAGCCGTAGAGTGAATAATTTGAGGGATGTCTGTAGATAGTGGAGGTATGATTCGACCTCCAGATCCGATATCTAATGAAAATATAATCTTGGAACAAGTGTCTTTAGATGGGATGATAGTTGATAAAGAGTTACCTAATCAAGAACTTATGGGTAGAGATAGGATTAATAATAATGCATGGTCTCATATTGAGAAAATGAACACCTATACAGAAACTCATATAAGACCGTATATTTTATATGTCGAATTGGAAGATCCGGATAGAAAAATAGGATATCTACGCCCTATGGCTTTAGGCAGACCTTTTTTTATGAATGGCAGGTTTCTAACATAAAAGACATTCACGAAAAGGGCCTAAAGGTAATTCAGATTACTTTCAGCTATCGACAGGCTGCTAATAATTTCATTTCCAATCCGATTCTTCAAGAAAAATGCCTGAAAGCTTTCGTACCATCATCAAATATAAATAGAGTTGGTTTGATGAATGGGTTGATACCTGTTTATCAGGGTCAGAACTCTTACAGTATATAGATTCACCCAGGCAGTAAAGAATACAGGGAGATGGCTTGGAGCTCTGAGAGTGAAGCCCGTTGACAGTGGTCTAAATAGGCTGCGTGGTCGTAAATAGGCGCGAGAACGCATGCTATTTTTTGATAGTCAAATCTATCACAGCTCATTTAAGTGAATACGGTGTACGCAAATTGTAATTGCAGGAATTTTCTGATGCAAACACTGTACGACCCGCTAAAATGTAAAAGAGATAGTAATATTTAGTTGTAGCTGTTACAATGTCGTGTTGTGCATACGGTTGCAAGAATCGGAAATCCCAAAATATTCCTGGAATAACATCTCACAGATAGGATTCTAAGTATGGCTTGTAATATGTAGTATGCCTACAGTACATTGTATTACCTCCATTGTATTTCGTAGTCTCAGAAGCACCGTCCACTTTTTGTAAGAATTTTTAGGTTAGACTTGTTGTTTATCGTCAATTTTTCCTGAGGTTTCCTGTTCGTGAAGAAATGAGAGCAGAGTGGATTAAGGCCATTGGAAGGGAACATTGGATACCTTCTCCTTACACCAGAATATGTTCAGCACATTTCAAACCGGAATAATTTGATCGGTCCAGTGCCGGATTAAGGTGTTTGGGGGCCCTAGGCTATTTAAAAATGTGGGGCCCCTTCTTCATGATATCACGTAAGACTAGCACACTGAAGTCGTTATAGAACGACTTCCACTTAAATTGATGAATAGGGAAGTGTTGGAATAGACTACAATTTTTCTCGATTTTTCATGTTAATATTTCATAATGCCAAGACATATTTTACATTTGTCTCATCATCACTATCAAATCGACATACAAAACAGAACTTACTACGATCTCATTCCCATTATCTTATTGGCATTACATGAATTTAAAATCTAAAATTTAAAACTAAATCAACATTTAAAAAGCTAGCACAAGTGGTATTATGAGATAACGAAGGACATTGTAGTATTATCGCTTGTACTACTTTTTTACAAGTCATAATACTACATGTCCTTCGTTATATCATTGGCAAACTCATTCCTGTATGCAGTAAAGTATTGATTTTCCGAATGTCGATCAATAGAAGTATCGGCTAACAGAAAGTGTCCCAGTCAGCAAATTCAAATATCTGCGTTATGTATATCCACAAGTGCTGTGAAAAAAATAATGTTTTTCCCTTCCTACGTCAGCAGCCTCGCATCCAAAAATACAGAAATATCGTTAAAATATATTATAATGGTAATCTAGGTCCATTTCACCGAATTGCAAATCTTTTCATCCAAAGCTTACATATTTCTTACTCCGACAAAGTTAACAATACTGCCGTTGCCTTCAATGGTGCATGAGTCTTCGTTTGTGGCAGGTATTGAAATGGAATGAATGACTGTACAGTTCGCAATGACGTCTAAAGGAACACAGGTCATTTTCTGTTTTTCAGATAAATTTAAAATAGACTAGTTAAAGATGGTGTTGGCGGATCAAGATTAGTTCAAGAATTTGGAGCTGGAAGGACACAGTAACAAACATTTAAATCGAGAGTGATACCTAATCGAAAATTGTAAGTGCATTTGACAATAAGGACAGAAGCTTAAAACAGAAAAACTTCGAAAGTGGTCAGCATCACTGCATTGCTCTTATGGCGTAGGAGCAGACTTTTCGCAAATGATCGGCTGCCCGAAAACTAACTTATCTGATCTTTCCCATTCCCGAATTCTTTCAGATAATCGTTGCTGTACTGAACTGACCAAATTGGTAGTTGAATAACTTTTACATTAAACATGTATTTTTCCTTGCCTTCAGATTCGCAAATGACTGTAAAACATCATCGAATGACAACTCGTTTGTTATGTCATGTTCTAAAGACATGATAGTCAAACCGTCCAGTCTTGGTTGAAGCCTGGTTGACCGTAATTTATTTTTGATTAGTGCCAGTTTAGAGAAAGAACGCTCTGCTTCGCAATTGGTTATTGGAATTACCAAATACAATTTCAATACCACAAATACACTTGTAAATACACTAATCAAATCATTTTCGTATATGTATTTAGCTGTCTCCTGGCAAGTAACTACATCTACACTTTTAACGAAACCATAAAAATGTTTAATTTCAAGTTTCAAGGATTCATCGAGATCATCTCGGTAAAATCGTAAACAGTTATTAAGAGAAGTTTCATCCACAGTACATGAAGCCTTGCAGTCTACTAGAAACTGTAACAACGACTGAAATGTTTTGTAAGACTGGAGACGATTATTAAGTCCACTACAATAACTATCAATTATCACCAAAAATGTTACTACTTCAAATTCATTTCTTCCTTTCAAAATAGTTCCGTGAAGGGCATTACCATCATCATATCTCTTCTTTGATTGTCTTTCAGATGTGTGCTCAAAACCTGTGAGATATTTTTCAAATAAACTATTAGCTTCCCCTTCATATTTGTCAAACTTACCTCCTTCATTGCCTGTAAATGTAACCAGAGACTCCAGAAGTTCACAACCTGTTAACAAGTCTAGTATACATTTCTGTAAACTCACACTAAATATATCAAATCTTTCCAAAATTTCATGCCAAAAGACAACCATAAAAGCCGATTCAAATTTCATGAACTTATTTTTCAGTGATTTTGCTTCTCTCCCGGACTCATGTTTTTCTTCAGAATTCTCACATATAATATCTAATACACACAAAATATTGCCATAGTTTAGCAAGGCTTTCAATGCTCCATAATGACAGCACCATCTGGTTTGACTCAAACTCTTCAGGTGAAGAAGTTTGAAATTTAAGTGCGGTTCCAAATTTCTCAACAACATAGCCCATTTACGAGGAGAGTTTGAGAAATAAACATACAGTCCTTGCAAGTAGGCGAGAAACTTCAAAGCTTCACGACAGGATTCAACAGCAGTTACTCCGACTAAATTTAATGAGTGTCCTGCACAAGGCACGAACGGCATAAATTTATTTTCCTTCTTTTGTTGTGCCTGAAACCCATTGTACTGGCCAGACATAATCGCCGCGTTATCACAAGAAAGACCTCTACATTGACTCAACGGTATGCTTTTGCTATCCAAAAATGATTTTACTTCATTAAACAATGAGTTTTCTGTATGACTTTCTATAGCCTTAAAACAAAGGAAACTTTCTTTGACTTCCCCAGAATGCAGATGTCTACATACAATTGACAATTGGTCTACATGAGCACAATCCGGCGAAGAGTCTACTTTTTTTTTTTTTGCTAGTTGCCTTACGTCGCACCGACACAGATAGGTCTTACGGCGACGATGGGAGAGGAAAGGGCTAGGAGTGGGAAAGAAACGGCTGTGGCCTTAATTAAGGTACAGCCTCAGCATTTTCCTGGTGTGAAAATGGGAAACCACGGAAAACCATCTTCAGGGCTGCCAATAGTGGGGTTCAAACCTACTATCTCCCGAATACTGGATACTGGCCGCACTTAAGCGACTGCAGTATCGAGCTCGGTAAAGAGTCTACTATCAGTGAATAGTAATTTGATGATTGTATTTCACTTAGGATTGTATTTAACACATTTCCCCCCCCCCATTAAATGAATCTGTTCTTCGGCAATTGTTTTTTGATAAATACGAAGGCTTCCCTTTTCCTTCATTACCGTGTTTTGAAATGTGCTCCTTCAGAAAAGGGTCAAACTGGGAAGTTAGTTCAAGGATTCCTAAGTAATTCCCATTATTATACACTCTAAAAATCTCATTTTCTCCACAAAATGCTAGTCCTCGCACACACAGAAATTTTATGACTGCCACAATTCGTTTAAACACCTCGCCCCAGTACTGGGACTCTAAAATTGTCTGTTTATCTATCTGACTATCAACTCGTGAGAAAATTTTCTTCCTATACAGCCAAACAGCCAAGAATTTATTGCATTCCTATGTTCTATACTGTTTTCATGGCTACTGACAGCTTCGTCTGTTTTTTCCAATTACAAAACCATGTGAAGAAAATGCAGAGTTCATCTTGTCCTTTGAAAGTAATTTGCAATTTTAACAAGACACTTTTCCAGCAGATGGCAAATATTCAAGCCAAATCCTTTCAACAGAGTCTCCATTTCTGAGTTTGCTCATAAACAAACCGTCTGACAAATAACGATTTTGTGATTTTTGCACTTGTTTGGATTCAAGGTACTTTCCCGTAACTGTACGGTTTTGAAAGTATTGAGGCCCAAGCTGAATACATTGCTCTCTAAACTCGTCCATCATGCACTCAGGCCAATAACCAGGATCAGCAGAAGGAAGATTTGAAGCAGGACTGCCGTTAGCAGTGGCAGAGCTACAACCAGGCTCTATGACACACACACAGCCTCATTCTTGAGTACTAAATCTGAATCTGAAACATAAGAACACAAGTAAAATATCACTTGTGTGTTCGTATATTTAGCCAGCTCCGTGGTGTAGGGGTAATGTGTTTGCTTCTCACCCGAAAGACCCGGGATCCATTTCCGGCCAGGTCAGCGATTTTCAGCTGTACCTGAGGGCTGGTAAGTGGCCCACTCAGCCTGCGTGATTGCAATGGAGGAGTCATCTGACGGTGAGATGGCAGCCCCGGGCAAGGAAACGAAGAATACGACCGAGATGATGCGTTGTGCTGACCACACAACACCGCGGAATCTGCAGGTCCTAGAGGTTGGGCAGCGGTCACTTGGTAAGGCAAGGTCCTCCGCGGCTGTAGACCATTGGTTTTTTAATTCGTGCATTTATTAAATAAATCATTACTAAGTAAGTAAGCATGTGACCACATCGTGTCGGGTCTGGGTTTAATTCGGAGTGCTCATGCATTCCAATTCCTTAAAGACCTAATCTCTCTTAAAACAGCAGACTTAGATATCAGTATTCGCTTACCTGTAGAAGATTATAATTCACCAGTAAAAGTCTCATCAGTCGTCGATGAACTTGTAGACTTCGTGTCAAAAAATGTTGATATTTTCGGCAACTTTTCATTTTTTCCCAAAGTTGTTCTTTTAATTTATGTTTTTTGGCACCACTAGGGTATTTTCTATCCATTTTACAATAATATTACAGTTGCAACTTACGAATGGCTCAATAATAAGAGGTGAACTGGAAGTTCTCTTCCTGATGCAAAGATATAGTATAGCATGCGCATTCCACCGTGCTTCCCCTGTCCCCTCCCGCTCACTTCCTAGAACTCTTCCCCCCTTCCCCCTCTGCCCCTACTCGCAAGCTGCCAGATTAAAATTTTCGTCAACAATAACCTTTGCAATAATTACAGTGCGTAAGTAGCGAGGATTCGTGTCTGCGGACGGTAGTTGATTCTAGCAGCGATGAAATACAAACACGGACAGCTGAAAAGAAGGAAGGAAGGAAGGAAGGAAGGAAGGAAGGAAGGAAAGAAGGAAGGAAGGAAGGAAGAGTGCGTGTTCAATATTTTTCAATGCTGAGGGAATTTCAGAGAGACCATGTGGCAATAACAGCCAGAAATCGAAAAGAAATTCTAAATGTAAAAGTAAGAAAAAGTGCCAACATTGATTCAGACCATTACCTCTCGGAAATCAAAACAAGATTCTTACCGAACAGAATCAAGCTAAAAGCTAACAAGAAACCCAGAATCAATACAGAAATACTAAAGCAGAACAAAGAAAAGTACATCAAGAATCTGTCAAACCTGGACATGAATAACTGGGAAGAAATAAAAGTATCCTTGATCAAAGCATCTGAAGGTTTGGGGAACCCTCCACGAAAACGTAAGCACAGGTGGTGGACTGAAAAATGTGATGAAGCACTTGAAAAAAGATTAAAATCCTGGAAGAGGTGGAATTCCAACAAGACAGAGGAAAAGTGGGAAGAGTTCAGGAATCAAAGGAAGGAATCAGCCAAAATCATACGAGGTGAAAAGAGAAAATATGACAGAGATAGGGTGGAAAAGGCAGAAGAAGAATTTAGAAAGAACAACACCAGAAAATTTTACAGAATATTCAAAGAGGAACTACAAGGTTATCAACCACCAAGTCTCTGCTTCCAGCGAACAGACGGCAGCATTGCTACCAATAACAAAGAAAACTGCCAAATCCTAGCAGACTATTTCAAAGAGCTGCTAAACTGTGAAGAACCTCTAGATAGACTAGAGACCCAGCAACCAATCCATGAGAACCCAGATTCTAAACCTCCAAATCTAGACGAAATCAAACAGGTAATCAAAGAGCTTAAGGATAACAAGGCGCCAAGTGAAGATGACGTAGTGCCAAAAATGTGGAAGATTGGAGAAGAAATCACAGCGGAAGCAATTCATCGCTGTATAGAAGATATATGGAAAACTGGGAAGATCCCTGCAGACTGGAAATGTGCGCTTATACATCCACTTCACAAGAAAGGTAACCGAACAGACCCGAACAACTACAGAGGGATCTCTTTACTGTCAATTGCTTATAAGATATTCTCTAAAGTTCTACTAAACAGAGTTCAGGAACAGACTGACCACCTCATTGGAGAATACCAAGCTTGTTTCCGAAAAGGCAGGTCGTGCGCAGAACAAATTTTCAAACTCAAAAGTATACTGCGAACAAGAGCAATAAGGAGCCAGAACACCGTAGTCATCTGTATCGATTTCACAAAAGCATATGACTCAATAGACAGACAAACCTTATTTAAAGTCCTAGAGGAGTTTGGAATTGACAAGAAAACTAGAGAACTCATTAAACAAACCCTGACGGATACCATCTCGAAAGTCAAGTTCCTCGGTGATATATCTGACCCGTTCGAAATCAAGACAGGAGTCAGACAAGGAGATGGACTGTCCCCGATCCCCTTCAACCTAGTTTTAGAGAAAATAATGAAAACTTGGGAAGAAGCTCTGAAATCGGAAGGGATAAGAGGAATACACCTTGGAAGAGAAGGCCAGAACTTGGAAATTAAATGTCTAGCTTTTGCCGATGACCTCGCTGTCTTAGCTAAAAAAAGAGAAGACGCTATAAAGACGATAGAGAAACTGCACGAAATCGCCGGAAAAGCAGGTCTTAAAGTTTCTTACGGAAAGACGGAGTATATGGAGTATAGGCACCGAAATGAGAAGCACATGGGAAGATTAAAAGGGCAGAGAAGTTCAGATACCTGGGAGAATGGATCCAACCCAATGGGCTAGACAAAGAGGCTATCAAAGGAAGAATCAGAAAATTAGAATTGGCCTACAAACTAACCCAGATTATGTACAACAAACGGGCAATATCCTACATGGCCAAAATCCGACACTATCATTCAGTAATCAAACCAGAAGGATTGTATGCCTCAGTGTCAGAGCTACAAGTACTGGAAAAGAAAGAAAGGAAGATCCTAAGGAAGATTCTGGGACCCCTGAAAACTAATGATGGAACCTGGAAAAAAGGAAAAACAAGGATCTTTATAAACACACGGAAAAGATCTCAGACAAAATGAGGAAGCGAAGGTTGAACTTCTACGGACATCTAGTAAGAATGGATGAAAGCAGACTGACCAAAAAGATCTTTAAGTACATTGTAGGATTGAAGGCCACCACTAAGTGGGTAGAAGAGGTCAAAAGAGATGCAGAAGAAGTTGGAATTACACTAGAGGTGATCAATAAAAGGCAAGAGTTTAGAAACATAATCAACAAAATCAATTTTTTTGAGGACAAACCACCTAAAAAGAAGCCCAACCGGATAATCTCTGAGGAGGAGAGAAAAATACGAAGCGAAAGAATGAAAAGGTTCTGGGAAGAGAAGAGAAGAAAGGCCAACAAGCCTTAAGTTCTATGCGGTCCACAGTTGGCCAAATTCGGAAGAAGAAGAAGAATAAGAAATATTCATATACGTGCACGGAGGTGGAGCAGCAGGACATTTTGTACAATTTGAGGTTCGGCCAAGGGCTGGGGCCCCTTGGCACGCGGGGCCCGGGGCTGCAGCCCCTTTAGCCCCCCCGTTAATCCGGCCCTGGATCGGTCCATGAAGAAAGTTGTTCTGAAGGAGAATGTATTACCTACTATTTTTTAAGCATTCCCTTCTTACCTACATGATTAGAGTATTCGAGGTCTAGAGAGTTTTTCATTTTCACGCCCTTCGTGGCTCTTGTCTTCCTTTGGCCGGTACCTTCATTTTTCGAATTTTCGTATCCCTTCCATTTTTCCTCCTAATTAGTGTTAATAGAGGATGATTGCCCAGTTGTACTTCTTGTAGGGTAGAATAAGAGCCACGGTCGTAAAAATCCCTGGGGAGGTGGGTGTAGTAGGACAACACCCACGGTATACACTGCTTTCCGTAAGTGGAGACTTAAAGTGACCCAGGAGCTCTCAGTTTGGGAGCATGGTTTGGCAAGCACAGGGCCCTTAGCTGAGTCCTGGCATTCCTTCCACATACTTTTGCCAGGCTATTTTTAATCTATCATGTCCGACCTCCGATGGTCAACTCTTGCTCTTTTCCGACCCTGAGGCTGAACGGGGATTCGAGGGCTAGGGAGTCTTTCATTTCCTCGGCCTTCATGGCCCTTGTCTTTCTTTGGCCGATATCTTCATTTCTCTCTTATTAGTATTAATAGAGGATGGTTGCCTAGTTGTACTCCCTCTTGTAACAATAATCACCACCGCGAGTCGAAAAAGGTGATTAAGAGCCTAAGGGGCTCTTAACTTCGGAGTGCGGGTTGGCGTCCAAGGGGCCCTTAGCTGAGTACTGCATTGTTTCCACTTGTGTCAGAGGATGGTTCACTTGTTGGTTTTACTTCCTATTAAAACAATAATCACCACCACCACTCCAAAATATGTAATAAGCAATGTTGCTAAGCCCAGTTTGATGATTTATTGCGAATTCCCCTGAAGCATTCAGATTGCGGTATGCCATTATTAACAGCCTACTCCTTATCTTTACTGATATCTGGTGGAGATTTGCATCTATTTTTATTAATATACTCGGTTTATAGTACCGATAGTCAACTAGCGAGAGGGTAGATTTAAGACTGCGGGTCATGAGAAATGCTTTCTTTGAGCTCAGTAAAAAAGCATTAATAGGTCCGTTTGCCAGAAAACTTTGTTATAGTTAATCGCCGTGTTATTTTGATAACGGTTGTACTTCATTGAGCGATTCGAAGTTTCCTTACTCCCGAGAAAATGTCTTAGTTTGCATATATCCACAACGTAAGAATTGCCATGTTTTGGTAACCATGGGGGGGGGGGGGGGGCGTGACGTTGGCTTTAAGCGATAGCCACAGAGAATAGTGTAGCGGGCAGCTCCCCGTTTTCTTTACTCCCTGGATTCACCATACCTGGCGATGAAGGCTCAAAGAATGAATCGAAGATCATCCAAGGATGGTAAGATGGAATATATACCTACCGGTATATCGGTGAATCTCAAAAATTACCTAAGACAATTTCTATCTTTAACGTAATTCTGGAAGTACAAGCATTCATTTTTGCACCTATCATTTGTCGAAAATATCAAAGATATGGACATTCATCGACAAATTGTAGAGATAGGGAACGTAGATGTAAGAAGTGTGCTTTTAATCACAAAACCCAGGATTGTACACAGACACTGGTTAAATGCATCCATTGTGAAGGTAATCATCAAGCGCGGCATGAAAGGTGTACCGAACATCAGCGACAGAAGGAAATTAAAAGAATAATGAGTGTTGAGAACAAGTCCTTTTTTGAGGTAAAGAATTATTTTGGCCCTAAGGAACAGGATTTTAATCTACTAAAAATACCACAACATTTTCCCCCCTTTAGTGTAATCTTCTTCCAGTACATCTGAACCATTACCCCCTGGTAAAAGGAAGTTTACTTCGATTGTCAATAGTCCACCCAGACAACCCTGTAGACCAGGATTCGATCGAAGTAACTACCCTCCATTTGATAAGGGACCCTCCACGAGAAACACAATCTATTCCGGAAATCAGATCTCATTTACTTTCCATTTACTTCACATTTACAGAACAAGTCCGTTCTGGGAAATGTGTTATTGAGGCTCCCGTTTCTATGCCGGTCGAATCTTATAATGTAAGC
This sequence comes from Anabrus simplex, assembly GCF_040414725.1. Taxonomy (NCBI): domain Eukaryota; kingdom Metazoa; phylum Arthropoda; class Insecta; order Orthoptera; family Tettigoniidae; genus Anabrus; species Anabrus simplex. The sequence continues at coordinate 92,124,824 of NC_090272.1, read as the reverse complement.
AATCAGTCGGAGGGAAAGTTCAAGGAATATCTAAAAAATTGAATTCATAATGAACCAAATGGTACAAAATGTGCAGTGGCGTAATTTAACTAAACTTTTACACGACGAAGTTATCTCTCTATTAACTAACTACAATGATAATATTGCAGTAGAACTCTCGGAGTATTTTAAACAAGAAACATGAATTAATTCATATTATACAATGTTTTGATCCACAAATGATTATACTTGGTGAAATATGGCTCAGAAGAAAATATAATTTCCGAGACAATGGTTTCAATGTCCTACAATTAGATGGCAATATTGCGACTGGTGTGTGTATCCTCATTAAAAATAGTATAGATTTCCAAGTCAGTGAGTTGATATATGAGATTCCAAATGTCCAAACAATTGCAATTACAACAATTCATTTAACAATCGTTTCCTTATATCCTCCTCCTAAAATTGTGCCGACATATGAACAACGGAAGAATGTTTTTGAACAATTCAAAACGTCCGCTATCATTGGCGCAGATTACAATGGCCATAATCCGATTTGGGGAAGTGTTTATTGTTGCAAAAGGGACCGGATATAGAGAAAATCATAAGTAAGTCTCTCTTACAATATTGAATGATGGATCACCAACACGTATCACTGCGCCCAATACCGTACAAATCCCAGTGCTGTAGATCTAACTATAGCAAGTACCGGTATTGATTTGGCACATGAAATGTTGTGGCAAACAGGAAATGATACACACCAAAGTGATAATTGTTCTATTTTCATTAATATCACCTCGAATGCAGTCCGAAAGCCACAACAATTTCCGATTAGTGTTCGACAAATAAAACGTTTGGATACTTCGTTATTTCAAAGGTATATTCAGGACAAACTATCTATTTTAGACAAACAATTATAATGATCCCAGCTACATCTTGTGATATTATGGGAGTCCCTTTTCTTGAACCAAGTGTTACTCACTATCAGGTGGTTTGTCATGCATAGATCTAGCATGTATTCTCCCACTTCATTTCTGTTTCCCATTCCATGATGTCTCAGTGTGGATTCATATCCCGTTCGTTGTGAGCCAACTTGTGAATAAAAATCACCCCAGGGTTTTTCCAAGTTATTGAGGAAGTTGGCATTTTCCTCTTTTGGGCATCCTACCTGTGGAGCGTAGACTTGGATCACATTACATTTTTTCCCTCCTAAGTTCACATGTAACTTAATTATCCTTTCACTAACAAACTCAACTTCACAACAAGCATGTGTCTTTATGTATTAAAAATCCTACTCCGTTATTAGACTTTACTTCATTTCCAGACCAGTAGAGACTATAGTCCAATCTGATGTTCATTTTCCAAGTTTTTTCCACTTTGTTTCACTCAGGCCCATGATCAGAAGTTTCCTCCTTTCCATGAGGTCGACCAGCTTTTCAGTTTTGTTTGCCATTGTCAAGATATTTAATATTCCCACTCAGATACTTTGTCTTCGTTTGGTTTGGGTAGCTGGTGTAACATCGGGCTGTAAACCGTCATTCGCACCAAACTGATGTCGTCGTGAATTCCTATATCCGAGGCTCGTATTATTCTAGAAAGCAACTTCATTAGTAATCCCTCTGTTGACCTGCTGTGCCTAACACAGAGGGAGATTTTCCTTCAGGGTTTTCTCCCTTATCCTTTGGTGTCCAAGTCACCTCAACCTACAAGGCGGCAGGCTGTATTCATATTATTCCCTGAATACAGGGCTGCCTCTTCTGCCATCTCCAACGTACCGAAATCCACCTCCTCCGCTGTAGAAGTTGTTGAGGTCTTCACTCGTAACCCTGAGCTGGGACCCTTACCAGATGTTACACACCGGGTCAGTGTGCTCTGGGACTCACATAGGCAGGAACGCCACTCCTTGGGTAGGACTGCCTCCGAAAAGGGTCCCTACTTACTACCGATATGCACCATATGGCTGAAAAAGAAGGCATGAGGGCGTTTTTAAAAAGTAACTATGATCGGTGAAAATGGTAAGTAAAAATGCAAACAGACCCTGGGGTGGGTTTAGAGCAATTGTTGAGGAATGTGAAAACAGGTTGTACCTTTCGAGGTGATAAGGGATGGTATAGACCCACCTTATTATTATAGAGAAATAAAGAGACAAAGAAGGAGGTGCAGATTGGAAAGAAATGGCTGTGGAAGTAAGGAGCGTGCAGCTGTGAGCTTGCAACCGGGAGATGGTGGGTTCGAATCCCACTGTCGATAGCCCTGAAAATGGGTTTCTTTGGTTTCCCATTTTCACACCAGGCAAATGCTTTGGCTGTACCTTAATTAAGGCCACAGCCGCTTCCTTCCCATTCCTAGGCTTTTCCTATCCCATCGTCGCCATAAGACCTATCTGTGTCGGTGCGACGCAAAAAAATCCGAATCACCATCTTAATCCACACCTCTGGGTGTTGTTTGAAATTTGAATTCATATTATTATATTTTAATATAGGATTATCATTTTTAAGATTATTATTGTCATGTGGATATTCTGAGCCGTTTGGGACTACCTCCATTGGGAGGCAGTTTTGTAAACAAACAAACAAACAAACAAACAAACAAAGAGTTAAATGTGAAAGAGGAATTAGGTATTGTGAACCCAGCATTTTGTGATCAAGAGAAGCCTGAAGCTGTCCTTATTACACCTATAATTGAAGTGAAATTTGGAATGAGAAGATCAAGGCGTTATTGGATTCTGGAAGTGAGAAGTCATGTGTAAACCTAAAGTTTTATGGTGATGCTAAGAGAAAAGGCACATCGTTGAAGAAATCCGTATCAGTAACACATTCATTTTGTCTGCTATTGGCAGTAAATCACACAGAATTACCAGGTCAGTGGCGGTGATATGGGCCCTGCAGACCCTGCGGGGCGGGGAGACCCATGCCTGTTTCTTAATTCAGTAGATGAAGAGTGATTTTACATACTGATAAAGCTACAACACACAGCCCATTATTATTTGTAATACAGAGTGTTATTTAAAACTTAGGCCGTTGTAATGCAGAGCTTCATTCGTCAGTAGGAGTACGGTAGTTATTTCTGAAAGAATATGGTTTTCCCAACCTGTTCCAATAATAACCATCCCTTGCTGCCAGTCACAACAATCAACAAGGCTTTTGAAGTAATTAGCCAGTTCTGAGAACCCCGTAGACAACGAAGATGTGATGACAAAGACATCCTCCTTATCTAAATTCTAAATACTGAAGTTTCAAGCCTGTTTATAACTCTCAGCAGTCAGTGTAGCTAAGTAGGCTTACGATGAATGGTTGAATTGTAAAAAAATAATAAATTATTTGGTCCGAGGAACGAGATAATTTCTTAATATTGTGACGGTCAGCATGTTTTGGTTACTATAATTGGAATATGCAATTCTTATGTGTGTGCTCTTGCCATATTTTAATTCCTTCGGATTTGAAAACTGACTGATGTAATTATTATTATTATTATTATTATTATTATTATTATTATTATTATTATTATTATTATTATTATTATTATTATTATTATTATTATTATTATTATCGTTGTTGCATCGTTGTTGTTCATTGTAGCAATATACAATCCAGTGCTATGAAATAAACTTGTAACTTTCCTTATCAGGAAACGAGGGGCCCATTTTCAATTATTGTGGGGGTCGAGTTTCTTAGTGCCGCTGCACTACCAGGTAGCAATTTCAGTTAAGATGAATAATGAGATTGTTTTTCAGGTGTGTTTGTTAGTTCCTAAATTAGTATATCCCGTGCTTTTTGGGGGCAGATTGGTAGAGTATTCAAGGGGGCAATTTAGATGATGATAGAGTGACAGATTCTTTTGAGGTAGTTATCATGATCTCATGTAATTAGAGTACTATATAAGATTGATGAGAGAATTTTTATTCATGAGATCATGTATCCAGACTGCTTTCGATGTAGAAGTACTGTTAAATGTAAGTTGTGATGGTAAATCTATGTCATATGTTTATGGAGTCGGAGTCAGACGGACCAGCTCATCCAGAGTGTGAATAGAACTAATTTAGCGGAGGGGGTAGAAGGATTGTTTATTTTCTTTATTAGTGGAGTAAGGAGGTTTTTTAGTGGAATGCCTGGAAAGACTCATCTGTATGAATAGAAATTTGAAATCGTGCGCTCAGGTTTTGTGGGACCTTGGTATCCTATCCCACATTCTCATGCCAGAGCATTAGTAGTACGGTAGCTACAGGAGGGAAGGCATGTGGCGCGTTTAAGGTTCAGAAAAAGTTCTTCTCAGAATGCCGCATTTGTCAAGTGCTGATCAGAAGACGATGCACAATTTTTTCAGTTATATCAGGGTCAGTTACACCATGGACAGTAAAACTGGCAAGTGTATTTATCGGCTTCTAACCTCTGAGTGTAAGATCTTGGGACTTATAATATCTGTAATTTACATAGATACAAGCGATGGGATCTGCATCTAGGATATACATGTTATAAATTTGTGAGCTATTATCTTCATTAAGATGTGCGAGGTGGTGATGGTGATTATTGTTTCAAGAGAATGTACAATTAGGTCATCCTCACTGAAAAAAATAGAAACAAAAATAAAATCAATTTATTCAACAGAAAAATTTGAAATTGAATTAAAAATAAAACAAAATGTATTTAATTAAGCCAAAAAAGACACAAACACAGCAAAAGTAAACATACTGTAACATGCCTGAGTAACACTTGAAATTTATATGCCTTTGATTAATCCACTCTTGCACTAATACAAAGGGATTATATTCAAATATGTCTAAAACACCCAGAATAGTTGTGTATCTGTCTATTATGTTGTGTATCTAGAGCATAGTAAGATACAATAGTACTAATAACAGTCTGTCTACGCATTTAGCTTTGATAGTAATCTTTGAGTAGTTCTTGCAAATTTCAAACTCACAATTTACATTTCTGATTGTGCTTAGTAGTAACATATTGTAAGTAGGATACGTCTGAATGTAGTTTAAAAGTATTGTACTGTAGTATATAAGTAATATCTTATTAGAAATTAGCGTGCTGATTCTATTATTGTATAATATTTGTGTAGTACAGTAGAGGTGATACGTAGAAACTCTCTTACAAGAATTCTGTTATTGGAATTAGGATAGGCTTAACTGTAGTTTAGAATTGTGTAATTCTTGTGTATTCCTTTTGGTATTCAGTAATTAACGGCAGTTCTTATCCTGTTAGGATGTTGTAGTATAAAAATAGAGTACAACTAAGTAGTATTGTAGTGTAGTAATATATTAATTACCTTATTGTCGTGTGATCTTTGTGTACTATCCTAGACAATTTTTCTTCCCTTTCAATTTTTTGCACATAATAAGTTATTTTATTTTTTCTTTTATTTTCTTTTAATTTTTCCATAAAGAATACCTAAGAAGTGCAAGTGTAGGAACTGTGGGTGTGGCCAGGCGTTAAGGAGTATGAGGGAGGAGTTGGAGAGTTCAAGGTAGATAATTAGGAGTCTCTCAGAAGACAGGAAAGAAGGTAGGCCTCCCTCAAAAAATGTACAGGATACAGTAGGTGTAGCAGAGGGATGGGAAGGAAAGGGGGAATTGTAGAAGACAAGTGGTCCAATGTTTTAAGGGGAAGGAAATTGAAGGCTAAGGGCTCTATTCAGGATCATAAATCAGGATATGTGTCTGTGAGAAATCGGTACGAGTCACTGCAGGTAAAAGATGAGGAACGTGAGCAGTTTCTGAGAAGTGTGGAAGTACGAGGAAGGGGAAATGTAGGAAAGGGAAATGTAGAATAGAGGATAGGAAAAGGCAGGTGGAACAGGGTCATGGGAGGGAGAAAAGGGAGCAGGAAGTAGCTTCCGCAGCTGTCAGGAGAGAGATAAGGCTGACCAGGAGGGGAGGAGATCAAATGAAGTGGGTAGGGTTTAGACTCTGGTCAGGGGGATTCCATTGTTAGACATGTGGGGAAAGTGTGTGGAGGAAAGGGAATCAGGGTAGAGTGTTATCCAGGAATTAGGTTGAGGTAGATGATGAAGAAAGTAGAAGAATAAGAGGAGGGGAAGGAGAAGGTGGTAGTGTTTCACATTGGTACCAACAACGTAAAGCAAGCAAGTATAAGTACTTACAGAGTTGGGGATGTGTGGGATCTGGTAAATGCAGCAGGATGAAGTTTAAAGAAGAGGAGATTGTTATCAGTAGAATACTTTGTAGGAGGGATACTGACTGGAGGGTGATTGGAGATTTAAATGAGACTATGGAGTGGTATGTGGGAAACTAGGAGTGAGATTTCTAGATCCTAAGGGGTGGGTAGGAGGTACGGATCTGCGCACAGATGGCCTTTACTTAAGGCCGGTCTCCACTGATTAACATTTAACACCAACATGTTAAAATGAACATGTTACAATTGACATGTATACTGTGATTGTGTCTTCCAATTGACTTTGCATGTTAACTCAGAATGTTGAGGTTAACACTTTTAACATGTTGGCGTGTTTTCCGCTCCAAGTGGAAAACATGTCAAGTCAATTCATTGTTCGGCAACTTCCTTGTCGTTTCCATGTCAACAGATAGCCAAACAACGCAAACGACGTGCTTCTCGTGAAGTAGGATTATATATATATATAACACTCCGCAACACTCATTCTCTTTGTTATAAGCTACAAATACAGTACCGGTACGCGCACGTGTGTCGTTCTCTAAGCACTATACCAAAATTTATGGTCGGAAATGGAGTGGACCAAGATTACTTTGGACTTAATTAATGACATAATAGAAAGACCTTGTTTTTGGGATGTCTCATCAAAGGAATATAGAGATAAAGCGCAGAAAGCTGACAGTTTCCAGGAACTCTAAATTATCTATAATTATTTCCGCGAGTGCATCGAAAAAACTAGCGTCCCTGCGCTCTCAGTACGCTCCAGTATTGCAAAAAAATCAGAAAACTCGGAAGTCGAGGGCGGGAGCGGACGAAGTTTATACTTCAATGAGGTTTGCTTTAGAAACAATGAGCAGGATGAGGAGAGGAAGTGTGTCTAATAAAACTGCATATCTAAATCACAACAAGAAGCAACAGGGGCAGTAACAAAGGCCAAATCCTCTTCATCTGAGCTTATTGTCCTTGTCTGAAAATACTAGACACCGCCTAAATGTATTACCGCAAATTGATATAATGGACTACCTGTATATAAACAAAGAAAGTCAACTTTAACATGTTTATTAAGTGTGGACACAATGTTAAATGAAACAGTATTCAACATTTAACAGTTAACATGTTGATGGTGTCACCAGTTAACATTTAACAATTTTAACATTTAACATGTTGATGTTAAATGTTAATCAGTGGAGACCGGGCTTTAAACCGCAGTGGTTAAAAGTCAGGTTGTGAGTTTCACAAATAGGAAAAGTCCTCTCACTTTTAATTACTGCGTTGATGGGATGAAAATTCCCTTTGGGGATCATTGTAAATACCTAGGTGTTCATATAAGGAAAGATCTTCGTTGGGGTAATCACATAAATATGATTGTAAATAAAGGGTACGGATCTCTGCACATGGTTATGAGGGTATTTAGGGGCTGTAGTAAGGATGTAAAGGAGAGGGCATATAAGTCTCTGGTAAGACCCCAACTAGAGTATGGTTCCAGTGTATGGAACCCCACCAGTATTACTCAATTGAAGAACTGGAAAAATCCAAAGAAAAGCAACTCTATTTTTTCTGGGCGAATACCGACAAAAGAGTAGCGTTACAAAAATGTTGTAAAGTTTGCGCTGGGAAGATTTGGGAGGAAGGAGACGAGCCGCTCGACTAAGTGGTATGTTCCGTGCTGTCAGTGGAGAGATGGCGTGGGAGGACATCAGTAGACGAATAAGTTTGAGTGGTGTCTTTAAAAGTAGGAAAGCTCACAATATGGAGATAAAGTTGGAATTCAAGAGGACAAATTTGGGCAGGGGAGTTAGGGGTTGGAATAACTTACCAAGGGTGATGTTCAATAAATTTTCAATTTGTTTGCAATAATTTAAGAAAACGCTAGGGAAACAACAGATAGGAAATCCGCCACCTGGGCGACTGGCCTAAATGCCGATCAGTAGTGATTGATTGATTGATTGATTGATTGATTGATTGATTGATTGATTGATTGATTGATTGATTGATTGATTGATTTAACATATAACTTAGGACATTTGTTTAGAAGGGTTATAGGGAGGTACATTCAGGGAAACGGGGTGGTCTAGGGAGCGGTGATAATGCTACAGAGATCTGGAAGTAAAGTAGGAATGACATAAAAATGTTAGTGTTGAACTCTATTAGTATTGATGTATAAAAGGATAGAATTAAGTAATTTAATAGATTTATACTTACAAGATATTGTAACGGGAGTTGAATCATGGCTGAGAAATGATATAATGGATGCGGAAATTTTCTCACGGAAATGGAGTGTGTATAGTAGGGATGGATAGGAACGATGGGAAGGGGAGTATCCATTCTGGTGAAAGAAAAATTTCTAAGCTACGAAAAAGTTAAAGATTACAAACATGATATTCTAGATGTAAGGTTCTTTGGAGTGTACAGACCGGGACACGGTACTGCTGATTTTGATTCAGAATTATTTGATAAGATAATCAGCTATGTGGGAAATGACATGGAAAGGAATGTGATTTTAGCGGGGGATCTGAATTTACCAAATATCAATTGGGAAGGTAATGCGAATGACAGGAAGCATGACCAACGAATGGCAAATAAGTTAATATGGGAAGGACAGCTGATTCAGAATGTGATGGAACCAACAAGAGGGACATGGTGCTGGTAAAACCAGATGAGCTGTATAGAGAAACTGAAGTAACAGATGGTATTAGTGATCATGAAGCTGTTTTTGTCGTAGTTAAAAATAAATGTGATAGAAAGGAAGGTCGTAAAAATAGGAACATATCGATGATAAAGCAGGCTCGAGAGAGTTTAAAAAAAGTAACTATGATCGGTGGAAAACCGTAAATAAAAATGTAAACAGAACCTGGGATGGGTTTAAAGCAATTGTTGATAAATACGAAAACTGGTTTGTACAATTAAATGTTGTAAGGAATGCTTATGTTCCACCTTATTACAATAGAGAAATAAAGAGACAAAGAAGGAGGTGCAGATTGGAAAGAAATGGCCGTAGAAGTAAGTAGACATTGAGGGAACTTACTAGAAAATTGAATCTAGCAAAGAAGTCACCTAAGGATAACATGATGGCAAGCATAATTCGCAGTCATACAAATTTTAGTGAAAAATTGAAGGGTATGTATTTCTTATTTATTTATTATTGAACATAACAGGCATTCAGTCCAAATACATGTTCACAATGCAAACAACTTGCAAATAAACCTACACTCCTTGGGCATGACATGAGGGCCATCAGATACTCTGGAAACCTGACACTCCCTAGGGAGGGTGACCACAGCAGTAATCCTCAGACCCTACATGCCACTTCCAGCAACCTACTACTATTGCTGCCCGGGCGTGTCATCACCCCTGGTGAGAAAAAGGCTGCCCTCCCAGTGATGACACGACCGGCCCTATCCGTGGAGCCTACCAGATGACATTGCATCTTTCTCACCCTTCCTTTTGCGGCCGGCCGTGTGAGGCTGAAACCGCTCTCTTCCTGTACCCCGCCTCTCTCACTCCTCATTCCGCATATATCTCTCTTTTACATATATGGGGTAGGCCTGTAATACCCCGTCCTCTTACGGGTATACCCTGCTCTTCCTTCCCCATCACTCCTTACTATCTCTTACTGTTCATACATAGTAAGAAAACTGCACATGACCCAATATAAAATAATAATAATAATAATAATAATAATAATAATAATAATAATAATAATAATAATAATAAACTAAAAATCTGTATGCTCATTGGATACCTTAAATAAGACTAATCTAGCCCTTCTCTGACTCTGCATTCTACATATATCAGTTACAACAGATCGTTCTGCAAGAACCGCCGACTTCGCGTTTCAACATACTCAGCACGTGTCCTTGTTTACTCCGCTGCTTACTCTGCATTCCTTGTTTACTGACCCACTCCCACTGGATTTCAGTATACTGTTGGTCAACAATTACATACTATCCTGCCATATCACAATCAATAAGGCCTCTAGAGTTGCAAACTACCACATCATTCACCTACTCCACTAACTCACCAACTCAATACTCTTCGTCCTAACTTGGTCATACTTAACCTCCAGGCTAAAATTCTACCTTCTCAACTATGCACACATCTCCAAAACTCCTTTACCATTAAATTTACCATACAAACTCCATCCTCTAAATATCATCAAACTATTAAACAGCCCTCCCATAAACACACACCGCAATTCCAAACACATACCCCTATATCCCCTCTAATCTGTAGGGAGCGTGCACGGCCGCTCTTAGCGCCTCTAGCGGAAGAAATCGACAACGTTTCGGTGATCTTGTCTTGAACGGCCAATCCAAGCTGTGTAATTGTGGGTGTGAAATTGTGGTGGTAGTAGTAGTGTATCAAAACGCCTAAATCAAATAGAAAATGTTGTGCAGTGAACTGCCACAACACACAACGAAACACGCATGGAAAATGAATTACATTTCACACATTTCCTGTTCGTCCATGGGAATCGGACAGATGAAGGAAGTCTATTTCGGCTGTGCGAAGAATAAATTGAGTACAGTACCTTATTTCATTTGTGGCGTAAATCACACATTTCATATCACACATTTCAAACATACCAGGTATGCCAAGTCAAGACCACGTTCATTAGGTACACTTTGAAATAGTACATTTCATTTCAAGTATGCATTGCAGCAGATTCCTTTGTCTACATTCATGTCCTTCCGTGTGCACATGTCTTGACTACGCTGAATGTTTATAATAATAATAATAATAATAATAATAATAATAATAATAATAATAATAATAATAATAATAATAATAATAATAATAATAATAATAATAATAATAATAAATGTTTTCCTGCATTTCAGTGCAGATGGAACTCCATGGGAACCCATCAAATTCTCCGTCATTTGCAATAAACATTTTGTTGGAGGAATGCCAAGTAAAATTGAAAATCATTAATCATATATACCATCTGTGTTTCATGAGAGCTATAAGAAGAAAACGAAAAGAGAATGTGATGTATCACGGTTTTAAAGAGCGAGTAAAGGAATGAAATGATCAAATATACTGAACCCATAATTCTACGATGAGAAAAATATTTTTTTCTCAATATTTATTTAAAATAACAAGCTACTTTTATTTTTGAGAGCAGCCATGTTGCGTTTCCAAAGCCTCGCTGTCGCGTGGGAACAATCTCACCCGCGGTAAGCTCGTGAAATACCGTGACACCTCGGCGGACTTCGAGCACATAATAATTCTTCAAATTCACGGAATCCTGCGTAACGGGAGATTTTGGCAACACAGTAAATAAAGAAATAAATAATTTAAATTATTCTTAAACCCTACGTGAAGACAGAACCCCCAGGGTAAAATATAAATGCAGTTAAGCCTAAGTACAAATCAGCGACAGATCCGAGGACTAGCTCCACGTGCCAAGGTCAGTGGATGAAGAAAACCCGCGAAACGCCCGGGCAGAAATAATTCATTTCACCTGTTGCGAGTGTGGTAAAATTATGAGATTAACATCTAAAATAATTACAAGTCTGTCCGGAATTCCGGAACAAGTCTCATGAAAATCGGTCTATTGGACGCGAAATTAGCAGATTACGCAATCAAGCTTAGTGGTGTGTGTGGCGTCACTCGTAAGACTATAAAAGGAGCCCCCACTGCATGTTTTTCAGTGTCGATCTGGTTTTTGAAGCAGAGGAAGCTTACGCCCGTCGTCAGCAGGAAATTGTACGAGATTGATCTACGAATAACTTAGTACATGTTCGTGGCTGAGGTCCACATCTTCTGTTAGAAAGGGAAGGTGATAGAAATTTTTCTGAACTTTTGTCGACAAACTGTGAAAGCATAGGCGTCTGTTAAAGTACATAGCAGATTTTATTGTATCACCTCATGTGTGTTTGAAAGGGTTAAGAGAGTTGGGAAGCTAGTCAGAGTAGTTCTGATTTCGTTATCTGTTGAACACCTGTTGTGTTGGGGTGACAGAGAGACGACTCTGGGAAGAAGGTAGACAGTCGCAGTTGACTGCAGAACGAGGAAGGTTTGTTGTACAAATTATAACGAGGAAAGTGCGTGATTTGTGTTGTAATTTAATATAGTGTGAAAAGGCAGTGTTTGTAAGATTGATATGTTGGAGAAAATGATGTTATTTGTACCAATGTGCGGCTAAAAGCACGAGGTCAGCTGGCGACAATCTAGCCAGAATTCTGGAGATGACGTCACTTGCAGGTCTGTCTATATTTGTATTATGTTGTAGTTAGATTTTATTGTTTGTCCCTACCAATTTTTCAATATGATTGTCGTGTTGATATTTGTAATTATCAGGCAAAAGGTGTTATAATTTTGGTCAGCGTGTGAAAATTTTAGTTTGTAAAATTTCACGTCAAGAAACTGTAAAATGCGACGTTTAAATCTGGTGTTAATGTTCTATGAGATATTGTCCAAAGTGAGGAAAATTAGGAAAGCTATAATGGTAAAATAGTCGTGGCGAATGTCTTAATTTCAAATATCAGTTGAATTCAGAAATATTTGTCAATAATAATAATAATAATAATAATAATAATAATAATAATAATAATAATAATAATAATAATAATAATAATAAAATATCTACCGCGGGATAAATTTTTCTATGTTAAAAGTGCATTTAACCAGTATGTTTTACAAGGATCCCAGGCATTTAGATAATTTCAGTGAAATTCGATAGAGTTATGTTTATTCATGGGAAGTAAAATTAGTGACATCGTGTATGTCGATGATACGGAAAATCGCGGTGTGTTATTGTATCCTCGAGGTCCGAAAGTTGTAGTAACAGTAAAGTAAAGAGGTGTATTTTATAATGGTTGTTGTTTTCACCAGAGGATTGAAATAAGAAAAGGGTCGTGGAAATATAAGAAAAATGGATTGAGAGCGAAGAATTTATATATGTGGAGATGAGGGTGATAGGAATATTGAAGGTGAAAGGGAGCCTGGATTTTAAGTGATACCGCTGTGATAAGGCGAAGACAATTAGTTTGAGACAGGCTATGTTTGCCGAGGAAGTATTTGTGAGACAGGCTGTATTGTGACAGGCTGTAGTATATTCCGCTAACAATCCGAAATTTGAGACGACTACTGTGTGAGGCACCGTAGATTTCTAGTAAGATCCCAAGTGAAAACGATTCTAGTAAAGATTGAAAATGTTGGTAGTAAAAGTCAAGTGACTAGTTACATAAAGTCCGTATGAATATTAAGATAATGTGACCTCAAGGATAAAAGAGCATTTGGAATACACGGTCGCTGTTGTTTGACCGTGTAAATTTATTGAATTTCGTTTCACTGGATAGTCATAGATATAAATATTTGGAAATTAACGGTAGGCGATTTGAGGGTTTCCAATGCGGTAGTGATGATTATTATTTCTGAATACATCCACTAAATGGTAGACGTGTGTTGGGAATTATTATTTCTCCCTAAAACTTCGTTGCGCATGCTGAGATCGTGTTTGAGTTGGGGGATTGTTCGTCACGTATATTTATTTCCGAGCTCACGTTTGTAACGAAACAGAGACTTACTGCATTTTCCGACTTGCGTTTGTTTAATAGTAAGAGACGTTTTTCTGTTGTGTGTTATAAGTCTGACCAGGTTTACAATTGAAATGTCAGAGTTGGTTTGAAATTGCCAGTTCACCTGATATGCTAGGGGATGCGTAGCACGACCCATTTTTACGCCCGACCATAGATTCAGGACGTCACATGTTATCCTTGGAGTATATTGATGGTGAGACGTCCTAGTTCACGCCCGACGATAGAATTTGGAAGGTATCATGTACATAGAGATTAGTGTTAGGATGTACAGATTTTAAGTGAGCTCGACGATAGGTCTGGGATGTCAGCTGTACATACTCAAGTCTCAGATTAGATGTTTTTTGTTTTGCGAAGTGACTTGGACGAAGGTAGCATCTACAGTAAAATACGAAATATGAAGAGGGTTAGATCGGTAATAATGAGGCCAACTAGTGCCCAGCTCCAACAGCTGGAAGGTGCTCCCCAAGATATGGGACCGTTATCGGCGAATCAGGGTTGCCCAAACATTTGGATATCGACCTGATGGTGATTAAATATTTTACTGTAATTCTCCATGCATGTTGAGTTTTAATGACTTCGATATGTTATTTTATTTTACGGACTTAATTGTTTTGTCGTTCGGACGTCCGTTTCGTTTGATAGTGTGCATATTGACACTCCATGTATTAGTGTGAGACTTGAGCTGCGAATGTGGTTTCGATTCGTCAGCCAGTAATATTATTTTTATTTTCAATCTTTGTTGTTCTTTCACTTTATACGTAGTTGAATTCGATTAAGTGATCACTTTATAGGTAGTGTGTTGGGACAAACAATAAGTAGATGGATCTGTAATGGTAGTCATTGTTTTCAAAGGAAAGAATTCCTTAAAGTTGTTGTATTTTTCAATGTGGACTGGTAATTTTATTAAGCGTAACATAACCATTTCTAACCTGAAAATCGGTTTGATAATAATATTTTTCAAGTGATTTACCGCTTTTCAATTAACTTCAGTGTTTGGCATTTCTTCGAAATACGTGATGAATAAGTGTTTCCTGCATTTCGCAGTTTTGTTCCTTCAGAACGACGAAACGTAAGATCCTCGCGGATCATGTTGTTGTTGGTTCCTTCCGAACAGCTGTTTGGGTGATGCACATTTAGCATCGGGATTACCTTATCACTTAAGGGTGTCATGAATGACAAATACTTGGTGGAATTTTATTTCAATTGTGAATGATGCTCTTAACTCGTAGTGAATATTTCGCAACATATCCAAAGCAACTGACAGTCAGTTTGGTTCGATTAAGGGTCCATTCGGCGGGTGTTCCGTATCCGTAAGGGTATTCGACTGGTGGATAACCTTAATTGAGGGGAAATCAGGCGTTCTACTTGTTGAAAGTCAGATTTTCCACGGATCGTGTGGATTAATTCTCAGTTCTCGTTTGGAGTAATAGGTGCCCGGTTTTCAGGTCCTTCCTTTTTCAGTTTTCAGTTTCGCTGTCCACTAATTTATTACTTTCTCCGAAGCAACTCTTCGATATTGTGAGAAATAAATCAACGCTATGCGATGTGACTGCGTTTGAAACACTCAATAATAAATGACTTATAATTTTTTTATTTCAAGGATTTATATTAAAATAATAATGTTGTCGTGTCATTTCGATTTTAATAAAAGTTAGTAAGCACATATTTGCTCCTCATTTCAAGTAGTTAGGCTCTCTTCTGAACCCCATCGTTTGGTTAAGATCGTGACCGAATTTATTCCTGCAACGACCCATGATTTAAGAGTTCTATATTGTTCTACTGTAGCAGCCGTGGGAGACCAACGATGAAATGGTAAGTTCAAGGGTTCAATACATACGTCTTCTAATCAGGATACTCATGAATTTATTGTGAAATGTGAGTGTGAAAAACTACGTAAGTCAGTGCAAGCAGCATTTCAGATTGAAACAACGACATTCGAATTCACTTGTGTTTTTAGTGGGATTGAAGTAGGCACACAGTGCAACTCAAGCACAGTACCTCTAAGTACCGGTATTTCGGAGAAGGTGGATAAAAGTTGCGGTCCCAACAACCCCCTGGACATATGCAAAGGATTTCATGGATACAAGAGCATAAAATGTGAGGCACAGTTGAAGGATTTAACAAGTGTTTCATTTATAACATTCATTTTTTACTTTCTTTCTTTGTTTCCGAAGTATCTATAAATATGGTATTGTTTATTCTTTTTAATGAAAATGGAATTGGCGGGAAAATGTAACTGCCTTGGCAGTCATATTTGGTGTACATCGGACTACTGTTGTGCGAATACTTTTTACTGCTCTCGGAGTAGTCGAGAAACGAACTTCTAACTTTATTTTCTGGCCTATGAACTATCCGTGCAAAATACTTTGCTTCGGCTTTTAAAACATTTATCCTGACGCACGAGTTATAATAGATTGCACAGAAATGAAATCAGAAACGCCAGCAAGAATAGATGAGAGATGTTACATGTATTCTTCGTACAAGTCATGTTATACATTTAAATTATACCTTCAACCATTCATCACCTTCACTTGGAAACTGAGGTTTAAATGCTTTATCAAGTATTTCTTCTGTTGTTAGCATAATACGAGAAGTATAAAACTCGTCATTTAAGACAAACTCTCCAGAAGTGAACACTGTGGAATCGTCTTGAAGTTGAATTAACTCGTTCATGAGTTTATTTAAATTTATTCTTATGCCAATACTGACGCTACTGTTGCACAACTCTTCACACAAACGTTTAGCTACCGATTCAGACTCTGTTTTCAGCTCGGCTCTAATCATTTCAGTCCAAGGCGAATTATCTACATCTGTTTTTCCTAGTTCATCGATGGTTATAACAGCACCCTTGTCAGTTCTCGCCCTCTTCCTGGGAAATAGATCTTCAGCCTTCTTCCCTTTTGCATATTTTACGGACCCTAGAAAATATAAAATCTACACGAGCAATTAAATTTATTACATAATTAACAGCGATAATATTACATACCAGCTGTTTTCAAATTTGGTTTCCCCCATTCTGGCGGCAAATTTTTCTTACTAAATCCTGAATCAGAATTGCAGTACCGTATAATGGCACATACGTGTTTATAGTGTCCTGCGGCACCAGCCACACAGTCGCAGTTTGATTCAACACAGTTTCGTTGATTGTCAAACTGTAATAGAAATTCGAAGTATTACAGACTTCACTGAATCACAAAAATTAAAATGTAAAATATACTGTATGTTTAACCGATTGTTGTAGGTAGACTGGTCAAGAACGTTGTGAATGAAACTGTTAGCGTCTTGACTTTGGGTCTCATGTAACGTCAAGGAATTGACAAGCGTACAATATTAAACTGTTTCATAGTTTTAGGCTGATGCTTAATTGAGAAGGAACATCCTAGACACTTGATACAGTCTTGTATGAATATTGTTCCCGTTGATGTGTTGCTTGGTCTTTGGGAGGGATCTTAAGAATATCTGTAATGAAGTAGAAAAGTAATATTGAATTAAAAATTTAGAGCACGCGTTGTGATAAAATGTATTAAATTAACACCTCTTAACTGTAAAATGACTTACTTGTTCAGTTAATACTAGATGGACCTTCTGTTCCGGCAGCGCCTGTCTTATCAATATTTCTACTCCTGGTGTTGTACTGGTGCGGTATTAACTTATGTTACCCATCTTAAGAGTACATTAATGTTTGTATATATTGTATATAGTGTATATATTGGTATGTTTATATTAGTTAAAAAGGTCCCAAACCTTGACCTAATGGTTGTTTACAGGCTGAAGATGCCCAAAATAATGGGTGAAACATGTACCTGACCTAAATAAGTCTACATAAAATCATGTAGAT
Organism: Anabrus simplex; assembly: GCF_040414725.1. Lineage (NCBI taxonomy): Eukaryota > Metazoa > Arthropoda > Insecta > Orthoptera > Tettigoniidae > Anabrus > Anabrus simplex. The sequence goes on along the minus strand of NC_090272.1, from coordinate 92,107,323 downwards.
AATAACAACATTAAACGTGGAAAGTATTGAACAGGTGGTTTTTTATTAAATTATCCTTGATATCTATGCCTAAGAATGAAGGTGGCTATGAGTTCGGAGATGCATTGTTGTTTGTGTTTGTATGATGAAATGATTGGTGATAAGTGTAATGGAGGTACGTGCAGTGAATTCAAAGATGATGAAGTATAAGGAGCGTGCACGGTACTGGTCACAGAGCGCTCTGACGGAGTTCCGAGAATGAATGCGGTGAGAGTGCGTACCGCTGAAGTGAAGACTTGTGGCATAGTTACGGCAAAAATATCGTTGCACTTTGTCGTCAAGGTATGAAGTAGTGCTTTGGAAGTTGTAATACAATATGGGTTCGAGTACATACATTTCCAAAAAAGTCGCAAATCGACAGTGAATAAAGCGCAGAAACTAGTTGACAGTGGCCATGTGTTACAAGTTTAAGAAAGATGAACACATGTACACTTACCGGCTTGGTCATAATGTTTGTATATATTGTACATAATGTATATATTGTATATAGTGTATATATTGGTATGTTTATATTGGTTAAAAAGGTCCCAAACCTTGACCTAAAGGTTGTTTACAGGTTGAAGATGCCCAAAATAATGGGTGAAACATGTACCTGACCTAAATAAGTCTACATAAAATCATGTAGATAATAACCACATTAAACGTGGAAGGTATTGAATAGGTGGTTTTTTATTAAATTATCCTTGATATTGCGCCGTTCCCGCGTCCAGGCATGGACACAAGAGATCCTGACTAGCTCTAAATTCAATTAATCCGGTGACTGAGTTCTACGGGTGTGAGTTCCGTAATAGAAGAACGTCCAGGTCGATTAATGGAAGTTTCTAACTAACGCAGAAAGACGTCTCTTACTCGTATCTAGTTAGATACCATACTCTTATTAGCTCTTAGAGAAATTGTCGTCGCTTGAAACTACTACAGTCTTACAACTAATTCTTATTCTAAGAACACAGAGAAAGAGTGTTTAGGTTTCACTATTCCATGTTTATTTTAAATATTAAGTCAAATATTCAAGAAAATTATCTCAAATTTTTACCAATGAAATAGTTCTTGAAATGAGTGACTCACTGTCAACCCTATAGTCTATATCCGTCAACAACATTTCAGAAAAATTACATCTTCCTAATTCATCCCAAATAAATGTCTTCTCGGATCATATTATTTCCTTTCATAAGCCCATTGATCTCCAAAATCATAAATTATTAGAATAAATTCTATGTAACATCTGGGAAACTTTTGAAAAAGCTATGTTTTCCTTCGTATACAACTCACTTACAAAGTTGGGCGATAATAAAATAAATTAATGTGAATACAGATAATGGTATTTACATGTGCCATACTGGCAAGAAAATAAACATTAAAATCAAGTATACTAAGAATATAGGATGCATCCTCAAAGAAGAAAAATAAAAATTGTATTAACTACTATTTACAGTATTTCTAGTGATACTCTCTTGAGAAAATAAAGAAACGCTAGTAGAATTGCCGAGTTAATGTTCAGTCAAGACATGGAGTTCAAGTTGTCTGAATCAATTATTCTTGGGATAAGCATTAGATTCTGTTAGTTACCACCTATTCCTTACTCTATAAACTGTCACATTACTTAATTTTCACTGACTGTTTGTCTAGATGCAGGTTTAGAATTCTCAATAAGGCTATCACAAAGCTCTTCTTCCTTTGATTTGACAAGTACTCTCTTGTATGTTTTACATTTTAAACATTCACTTCTGCCTACATAGTTGCCTCTTAGACGCTCATATTTCCTTGTGTCACACATCATAAGCTAAGCTACGTCCATTGTAAGTCGTAATCACCCTACAAGTAACGTTATCGCAAGATTTAATTTATGAACTTAAGGTAAAATGACCTTAGCTTATTGATTATCAGACTACGTGCGTACATGGTTGCAAAAAAAAACGTCACCACACATATCATATGTAGCTATCATAACACATACTATCAACGGAAAATCTACTTGGTCAGATGACACTATCTCCGACTAAAAAAAAAACAATAATTCTCCCTTGAAAATCTATGTCACCAGTGATCAGCCTATTAGGTTGAAATTTGTCCAGAAATAAAGTTATACATCGCGAGAGTTTTCAAGATCATCCTAAGTAAATCAGTGAAGGCTCAAATCTTATCTTGAGTACATATATGATTCTCTAGGTAATCCTAACATGGATAAAAAAAGCATTGCACTACTCGTCTCGAGATCATATCCTAAACTATGTACAATGCGTATGATCCAGAATTATTACATGGAATTGGCGAGAATTCAGTGACACTCTCCGAAACATCATTTGAAATGACTAGATCTCACTTCACACAACTATGACTACTTCTCTCTCGAAGAAAACAATAAATACCGCCATCATAAATCATTAACATCCTTATATCATATCTATGACGCGTTAATTAATACTCGTATTTCATATATAACAACTCTTTCACTTCATCATATGTAAATCACTACCTTAACTTGCACATCAACGTGCCGTGACATTCATAAAATGCCTACTTTACTTACTACTGTCATAGTGCCAAATTTAACATGAACTTGGAGTAGTCTACTGCCATATTCCTTCATAAAACACATCCTATATACGATCTCGAACTGATTGACATTGATTAAATTAGGACACACAGGTATTAATGCCAACTTCACTCTTTACTCAACACTGGTAGTAATAATAATAACTCTCGCTATCTCTCCTCACATATCACTGGAAAACATTACGATCGGAAAATCACTTGGTGACCACGCCTACAAGTGGAATTGACATACCATATGGATGAATACCTACTTCCAATCACATCAGCAAGACGTTTATCTACGCACTGTCTTCGCACAAAACAAACATCAACATGCAATAAAAGAAATAATATACTCTTACTTACGAAAACGACTTAGGTAATGGACTTAGCTTTGCTCAAGATGGTCTCGATGTTTCCTCATCTCCGGTCATCTGAGATTAGGATCTCGTCATCTGGTTCCTCCACAAGTGGTCGGGTACATCGTAGCTTCTCAACACTGATCACTGGTCATCCGGGACAGCTAACATCGTATCGCCTTGTCAGGATCCAAGCAGCATTGCCTTGCTTCCTTACAGACCCATGGTGGAGACTCGTGCGTATGAAACAGAACAATAATAGAATATTTGATTCATTGCTGACATCTTCCAATTAATATATCTCTTGCGTTGCTCAGATTGCATAGATTTCGTTAGGGTACAGTTGATCCAATAAACTAGTTCAAAATCGACTAAGACAGATGTTCTGTACGGTATATATTCCAATTTGAAAATAAATTTCATTCCGCTATCTTTTTGTTGGCGTAAATGCACTCAACAACTGATCAGTAGGTGTCCTTCAACATTAAACAGTATCGGGAAAATTTTATTGGAGCCCTGCGCCACTTCGTGACGTAGTTCTACTGTAGTCTATTTATCTCCTTTTTTTTACGTATTTAATCTTCCGCGCAACGATTTAATCTTGATATCAGCTGATTGGCGTGTAGTCGCGAATTATCTTTCGTTTCCAACTTATAATCTTTAGCTCCGCTGGATAATCCCTTTCAATCTAGTCTTGAGTCTTCTTACAGCTTCGAGTTCAGATTATATAATAAGTGATGAGCACATTTTTCTTGAATAATGGTTTTAAATAATGTCCATTTGTCATTTTTTTCAGCGCCTTCTATACGCGGTTATTTCCGTAATCGACCGACGAAAGGACTTACATTTCGGCCCGTACTGACGTTAAATGCATTTTATTTGACATTTTGATCGCAGAGACTCCATCTTTGTTCCTACAGCTCTTATGAAGAACTGTGAAACGGCACATTAACTTCCCCTACGTTGAAAGAAATATATGGCTTGCTATATATTTATTACATTCGCCTTCCTTCTTATAATGGGACTTTTCAGTGTTCTTTATAAGTTCTCATTTATATTATTACTCCTTTCTTCGGAATAATCTGTTCATTCATGATGTAAGTGGCTTCAATCTATACTTCTTTGCTTCGTCATCACATGAGATGGTCTGCCACTTCTCTATTCCTTGAAATATAACTTGATGTTTGCACTGTTATGTACTCCTTTACTGTTTCCATTTAAGTCGTGAATTTCGTATGCATTATTTCTGAATGAACGGTTGATCATAAATGGTCCTTCGAATAAATGCAAGAAATTCGCGAAGATTTTGTTCGTTACACTGGAAATTGCGGGTTTCTTTATTAATACAAGGTCGCCTTTCTTCAACTCAGGTTGGAATTTCTTATGCTGTACTCTCCTTAACCTTCTCTGTGCTTGTCTGTACATTCTCTCTCGCACCAGTTTGTTAATTTCGTTGATATCTAAGTTAGGTTCAGCAGGTAGGTGAATAATTGTGTCCCATGGTCTCTCAGGTTTAATACTATGGTGAATAACTTTAGGTATTTGTCCGCTGGATTCGTGTATTGTGTTATTCATGCTGTCTTCTATTATTCCAATTACCTCTAACCACCTCCAGTGTTGGTTCGGACAATAGATTCGACAGAACTTCGCTATTTCTTTCATGCATCTTTCAACAGGATTGGACGCTGGATGTCTCACCGAGCAAAGAATGTGTTTAATTCCTAACTCTTCCATGGTTTCTCTGAATTGAAGCGACGTAAATTGTGTCCCTCTGTCTGACAGTAATTTCTCAGGCTTTCCCATACTAGGTAAGGTGTTTCTGATTAGACGTTGTAATACCTGTTTTGTGTTGGCGCGTTGAATTGGTTGTAACGACACATATTTAGAGAACACATCCATCACTACGACTATGTACTTATGTCCCTTTCTCCCAGTTGGGAGTCTGCCAAAGATATCTATAGCATATAATTCTCGAGCTTTCTGCGGTAGTATAGCTCTGGGTTCGTGTCTTACCATACCACTGCCATGTTTGACCTTCTGGCATATGTCGCATGTTCTTACTGTATTCCTCACAGTTCTTCGAATACTCCAAGTAAATTTCTCGAGTATGACTTGGGTTACCTTTCCTACGCCACCGTGACCTGTAATCCTATGTATGTGCCAGATTACTTCCTTGTATAACATCGAAGGTAGTACTATGCGTATCCTTTTATGACCTTTACCTGTTCTAGCCATTAGTATTTCTTGCTCTAAGTTGTAGATTTCCGCAATCCTCGACCTTGTTTCCCTTTCACGGTTTCCGTCTTCCAATCTATCTATAATTTGTTTCAACCTCTCGTCTTGACGCTGCAAGTGTACTAGGTTCAGTAGTCTCTCTAATGTTTCTTCATCTTCCGGGACCAATTCTATTTTATGAATTACTTCCACTTTCTCCACAGGGTTACGACTCAAGGCGTCAGCAAGGATGTTTTCCTTTCCCTTACAATACTCGATTTTTATCTGGAATTGCTGCGTGAACAACATCCACCTTGTTATCCGCTCATTAGTCATTGCAGCTTTCAATCCAAACGTTAATGCCTTATGGTCTGATCTGACCGTTATTGGGTATCCGTAAATAGTTTTTCTCCATTGCTGCAAGGCGTAAATGATCGCTAACAGCTCCTGTTCTGTCGTGGTATAGTTAACCTCGTGGCTCCTCAATTTTCGGCTAGTGAATGCTAGATATATTCTTTTGGGAGGTGCTCCTTCTTCTTCTTGGTACAAACAAGCTCCGATGCCAACATTAGATGCGTCTGACTGTATTATAAATTCTTTTTCATAGTTCGGATAGCCTAATTTGATGCTTTTGGTTAACAAGGTCTTTAATTCTTGGAATGCTCTCTCTGCCTTCTCATCCCATTTCCACCTGTTGTTGATCTTTAACAAATCCTGTAAAGGTGCGGCGGTCTGGGTATATCCTTGACAATGGTTAGAGAAAAACTGCGCCATACCAAGAAATTGCCTGACGTGCTTTATACGCTTCGGTCGGGGAAAATCGCATATGGCCTGGATCTTAACTGGGTTTGGCCGTATACCTGTACCGTCTATCATGTGACCGACGAATAGGACCTCTTCTCGACAGAATCTTGATTTTGTAAGGTTGATCTTAAATCCAGTGGCTCTTAGGTTTCGAAACAACTTTTCAAGCTTGTCACAATGTTCTGCAAATGTTTTAGTTGCCAGAATTAGATCGTCCACGTAGTAAGTTACAAACTCCTTTACTTCCGGTGTTAAATTTCTGTCTAATGCTCTCACCAAAACTGCACAACTATTCCTCAAACCGAATGGGAGACGACAATAGATATGTCTCATTATCAAACATAAATCCGGTTAACAATCGGGATTTTTCCGCCAGAACGATGTGATGGTATGAGGACGTAAAATCCATGGTTGAAAAATACCTCATGTCACGGAATTTCTGAATAATATATTTCATCTTTGGAGTTTGATGATACTCTGGAATCAACCGACCGTTCAAAAAACGCGCGTCAAGGCACAGACGGAGTTTCCCGTTGCTTTTCACCACAATTCCCAAGGGGTTCAAATAAGGACTGGATGTCTTCATTATAATGCCATCGTCTTCCATTCCCTTTATGATCTTTTTCACTTCTGGGAAGTGTTTCTCCGGAATTCCATAAAGTTTGCCTTTATAGGGTGTCCAATCGTTCACTATTAGTTTATATTTAAAATTTGGAATCTGTCCTGGTTTATTCTTAAATAAATCCGAGTATTCCTGTAAGATCCCATGAAGTTCTGACCTTTCGCCCGAGGAAATCTTAGCATTCGCCATTGCTTCCGCGATGTTCGGCATGTCTTCTTCCTCCTCCACAGCCATTACTTTTTCTATGCTTTCTACAATGTCTTCATCTGCCAGAGATATCTCTCCTTCCTCTGATTGAAAGTTCGGATGCTCTTCCGATGGTAAGTTTTCTTCTTCCGGCGCCTCCTTGTTATCTATGATCATAAGGTCGTCATTGATCTTAATCCGTTCTTGGTTTTCCCTGGTGTGCTCGTCAGATATAGGGAATCTTATTTCTTGTTTCTCCATATCGATCGTCATTCCAGTTACCGTCATGAAGTCTATTCCTAGTATAATATTATATTTAATCTTGTTCATGACGATGAATGGATGCTCAAAGTGCCTGTTTCCAATGCTGATTTCCAAATATGTTTGTATATTGCATTCTACCGTTTTATCCGGAATTATACCTCTTATTTTAATTTTCGAAACTGGGATGGTTAATAATTTCATTCTTCTACTCATATCTTGGAATAATTCCTTTGAAAGCACACTGATGCTAGCCCCAGAATCAACTAGGCAACGTACTTTCAGCTCTCCAACTCTTGCTACGATAATAGGCAATTCATATTTTCTTTTCATATGATGTACGGTCAAATCCTTTATCAGTTCTTCCGAATCGATTTCCCATGAATCAACCTGCGTTATGAAATAACTGTGAATTTTGGAATCCAATGCGTTCTTTATATTCTCAACCTCCCCTTCTAATTCAAAATCGGCGTTTTTTTTGCTTGTTATCTTCTCATTTTCTCTTCTACATTCGAATTCTCTCGAGTTTGGATTGAGGATTTGTTCCTCCTGTTTCCTCTTTTTATATCTCTGTAACTCAAGACTCTCCGCTCCCTCTACATCAGCGTTGACGTCTTGATCTCTAATTGCTTTCTCCCACTTGACCTTCTCGTTTCGGTCCTCATTTACTTCGCGTATAGGTCTCCGATTATAAGTTTCCCTTCCTTGGTTGTCTCTCACATTTCTCTTTCCGTAACCATATCTCCCTCTGAAATTACTTCTTCCTTTGTTTTCTCTATACGGGTTCCTGTATCGCATGTTGGGTCTATATGCTCTATTTCCCATGTATGCTTCTTGGTTGCAGGACCCTTTCCTGCAATAGCATTTTTCTTCATCTCTCCTTCCACTCTCCTGGCTTCCCCATTGTCTCTTCCTGTTCATTTTTCCTCTTTCTTCAGGCGTATTCCTATCAATGCTTTCCTGTGTGAGCACATTAACCGTTTCTTCACCGTAAATATTCCTAATAATTCTTTGAGGGTGTGGTGCTGTAGTCATATCGATCTGTCTAAGTGTCGTTTCCATTTGTACTGCCGTAGTTGGGTTAGCAGTAGCCAGCAGTCTTTGTACATCTGAGGGAAATTGTCGTTGTATCGTCTTGATCGCTTCAAGCTCACTGGGCGGCGAATCAAGATCTTGAAAACGGTGAAACTGGTAAGCGAAGTAATCACTAAACCCTGTTTGACCATTAGTAGCATACTTGCGAGAATACAACTCTAGACGTAAACTCTGCTGCACCTCTGGACTCCAAAATTTTTGTAAGAACGCCGTCTTAAAGTCGCTATACTCATGGAAAGTATACTTAAATGCTTGGAACCACAAGCTTGGATTAGCATCTAAATGCTTTTCCACTATTTTCAATTTCTTCTCCTCAGCTATGCCATGTTCCTTAAAATAATCCTCCATTTCCATAAGGAAACGTTTGGGCGAAATACTGGTTGAATTATTAAATTGCTTCGGTCTATCATCGAAAGTTTTTATGACGTTAATAATCGTAGGATAACCACTGCTTCCGTTATCCACATTTGTCTCCCCCATACTGTGGTTAGAACGTGTGACTGGTATGGGTGTCACTTCTCTTTCATTTATTTGAAACTCAACTCCTCTGTTCCGCTCGCTACCAGATATCATAACAGTCTTTCCTGGTCCTTCCTCACGAATTTCTCGTAACTGAGCTTGCATTTGTCTAAGCCCTTCTTCAGATTTCGATATTCTTTGGTTTAATTCATCCTTATGTTGTCCTATTTCGTCCCTTATCTCCGTTATTCTGCTCCCAATTTGGTTTGCAGCCTGGTCGTACTTCCTTTCTAGACTTGTACTCGTGGTTTGCACGTCCTCACCTAATTTTCCTATATTTTCCTCACATAATCTCCACTTTTCTTGGGAATCTAGGCTTAACTTCTCCATGTTGTCTGATAAATCCTTTATTACATTCTCCTTTAAAGACTGGAGATAGTTATTGTTCCCTGTCATTTCTTTCCTAATTTCGTTTATTTCTTCTCGTATCTCTCGGTTCTTCTCCTCTATACTTCCACTAATTTCAGCTTTCCATTCATCTATATTGTTCTTGATCTCTTCTTTCATCTCCTCCAACATTATCTTATGTCTTTCTTCTTGTTCCCTAGTCACCTCTTCCATCTTCTCCTGGTATTTATTCATTTCTTCCTTTTGTTCTTGATGACCTCTCCTTATTTCCTCCATCATTTCTTTATGTTTCTCTTCCATAAATCTTTGGTATCGTTCCTCTTGTTCTTGCTTCTCTCTCTTAGATTCTTCATCATGTTTATCCATCCTTTCCATAATCTCCTTTAACCTTTCCTCTTGCCTTCTCATTTCTTCCTGCCTCTCTTTCTTAGCTTCCTCGTTGCGTCTTCTAGCTTCTTCCTCCCGTTTTTCATCACGCATTCTAGCTTCTTCGTCGCGCTGTCTATTCTCTTCCCATCTCTCCTTTTTAGCTTCTTCCATAATTTCTTTTATAGCCTGCAACAATCTCCGTTGCTCTTCTCTCTGTCTTCTTTCTTTCTCTTCCTGTTCTTTTTGATATTTTTCTTGTTTCTCTTCTTGGCCTTTTCGATACTGTTTTTGTTCTTCTCGTTGTTCCCTTTGATACTCCTCAAATTGAGCTTTCAAATGGCTTACCGTCGTCATATCGATATTCAATTAGTATTCTAAATTCTAAAAATCCTAATAAACTCTACATTTTCCCTAAGTTCTCCACAACTCAAGTTCTCCAGCAATGTCTCTCCCACTACTTCAATCAACAATATGTATATTCAGTAAATAAACAGGCAGGCTTCACTACTTGGATCTGACTCAGCTCACGATGTTGACCCAATCACACTAGGAAATATGAGGTACTTGTCCCTGTAATTATGACTCCAATTCTTAACTGAAAATAACTCAAATAACCTCTTACAATCTATCTCTTATATCTAAGTTACATCTATATAAATTAACATATTAGCGGTCATCTTTCCTTCTTTCCGATTTCTGACTGATACCAGCTATTTTCTGCTATTCTCTTCAGAGCAATCATCCATTTCTTCTTTCTCCTATTCCATTATCTATACTGGGCATCTACTCGTTCTCACAGTCTAATATCTTGCTGTGTCCACTTCGATCCCATAAAATAACAATGCATAACATTCCAGTAAAGAAATTACCGTGCGACATCTCCATCTCCATGCAATCATCTTGCTGTTACAATCAATAATTCCTCATCCATTAATTCCTAAAATATCTCCTTTATCTTACCCACTTCTTTTGAGTAAATTCTCCCATTTTACTCTAATATTGCACCAAAGATCCGTTATTCGACTATCATCTCTGTCATCTTCTTAACAGGTTTCCCGATGTTTTCCTCATTCTTATCGCTACATATGGTAATCAACCTCTTCACAGTTCTGTGTCGTATTCTTTCTCTTGGAATTCCCACGACGACTTTCTCTTGAATTTCCACATACATGAGTATCCCAAAAATTCTACTTGGTTTGCGACCAACAGTTCCCGTGGCGTTTTTCTCCATTCGCATCACGTTGAGGCGCCATTTTCTACTTGCGCCGTTCCCGCGTCCAGGCATGGACACAAGAGATCCTGACTAGCTCTAAATTCAATTAATCCGGTGACTGAGTTCTACGGGTGTGAGTTCCGTAATAGAAGAACGTCCAGGTCGATTAATGGAAGTTTCTAACTAACGCAGAAAGACGTCTCTTACTCGTATCTAGTTAGATACCATACTCTTATTAGCTCTTAGAGAAATTGTCGTCGCTTGAAACTACTACAGTCTTACAACTAATTCTTATTCTAAGAACACAGAGAAAGAGTGTTTAGGTTTCACTATTCCATGTTTATTTTAAATATTAAGTCAAATATTCAAGAAAATTATCTCAAATTTTTACCAATGAAATAGTTCTTGAAATGAGTGACTCACTGTCAACCCTATAGTCTATATCCGTCAACAACATTTCAGAAAAATTACATCTTCCGAATTCATCCTAAATAAATGTCTTCTCGGATCATATTATTTCCTTTCATAAACCCATTGATCTCCAAAATCATAAATTATTAGAATAAATTCTATGTAACATCTGGGAAACTTTTGAAAAAGCTATGTTTTCCTTCGTATACAACTCACTTACAAAGTTGGGCGATAATAAAATAAATTAATGTGAATACAGATAATGGTATTTACATGTGCCATACTGGCAAGAAAATAAACATTAAAATCAAGTATACTAAGAATATAGGATGCATCCTCAAAGAAGAAAAATAAAAATTGTATTAACTACTATTTACAGTATTTCTAGTGATACTCTCTTGAGAAAATAAAGAAACGCTAGTAGAATTGCCGAGTTAATGTTCAGTCAAGACATGGAGTTCAAGTTGTCTGAATCAATTATTCTTGGGATAAGCATTAGATTCTGTTAGTTACCACCTATTCCTTACTCTATAAACTGTCACATTACTTAATTTTCACTGACTGTTTGTCTAGATGCAGGTTTAGAATTCTCAATAAGGCTATCACAAAGCTCTTCTTCCTTTGATTTGACAAGTACTCTCTTGTATGTTTTACATTTTAAACATTCACTTCTGCCTACATAGTTGCCTCTTAGACGCTCATATTTCCTTGTGTCACACATCATAAGCTAAGCTACGTCCATTGTAAGTCGTAATCACCCTACAAGTAACGTTATCGCAAGATTTAATTTATGAACTTAAGGTAAAATGACCTTAGCTTATTGATTATCAGACTACGTGCGTACATGGTTGCAAAAAAAAAAAACGTCACCACACATATCATATGTAGCTATCATAACACATACTATCAACGGAAAATCTACTTGGTCAGATGACACTATCTCCGACTAAAAAAAACAATAATTCTCCCTTGAAAATCTATGTCACCAGTGATCAGCCTATTAGGTTGAAATTTGTCCAGAAATAAAGTTATACATCGCGAGAGTTTTCAAGATCATCCTAAGTAAATCAGTGAAGGCTCAAATCTTATCTTGAGTACATATATGATTCTCTAGGTAATCCTAACATGGATAAAAAAAACATTGCACTACTCGTCTCGAGATCATATCCTAAGCTATGTACAATGCGTATGATCCAGAATTATTACATGAAATTGGCGAGAATTCAGTGACACTCTCCGAAACATCATTTGAAATGACTAGATCTCACTTCACACAACTATGACTACTTCTCTCTCGAAGAAAACAATAAATACCGCCATCATAAATCATTAACATCCTTATATCATATCTATGACGCGTTAATTAATACTCGTATTTCATATATAACAACTCTTTCACTTCATCATATGTAAATCACTACCTTAACTTGCACATCAACGTGCCGTGACATTCATAAAATGCCTACTTTACTTACTACTGTCATAGTGCCAAATTTAACATGAACTTGGAGTAGTCTACTGCCATATTCCTTCATAAAACACATCCTATATACGATCTCGAACTGATTGACATTGATTAAATTAGGACACACAGGTATTAATGCCAACTTCACTCTTTACTCAACACTGGTAGTAATAATAATAACTCTCGCTATCTCTCCTCACATATCACTGGAAAACATTACGATCGGAAAATCACTTGGTGACCACGCCTACAAGTGGAATTGACATACCATATGGATGAATACCTACTTCCAATCACATCAGCAAGACGTTTATCTACGCACTGTCTTCGCACAAAACAAACATCAACATGCAATAAAAGAAATAATATACTCTTACTTACGAAAACGACTTAGGTAATGGACTTAGCTTTGCTCAAGATGGTCTCGATGTTTCCTCATCTCCGGTCATCTGAGATTAGGATGATCTCGTCATCTGGTTCCTCCACAAGTGGTCGGGTACATCGTAGCTTCTCAACACTGATCACTGGTCATCCGGGACAGCTAACATCGTATCGCCTTGTCAGGATCCAAGCAGCATTGCCTTGCTTCCTCACAGACCCATGGTGGAGACTCGTGCGTATGAAACAGAACAATAATAGAATATTTGATTCATTGCTGACATCTTCCAATTAATATATCTCTTGCGTTGCTCAGATTGCATAGATTTCGTTAGGGTACAGTTGATCCAATAAACTAGTTCAAAATCGACTAAGACAGATGTTCTGTACGGTATATATTCCAATTTGAAAATAAATTTCATTCCGCTATCTTTTTGTTGGCGTAAATGCACTCAACAACTGATCAGTAGGTGTCCTTCAACATTAAACAGTATCGGGAAAATTTTATTGGAGCCCTCCGCCACTTCGTGACGTAGTTCTACTGTAGTCTATTTATCTCCTTTTTTTACGTATTTAATCTTCCGCGCAACGATTTAATCTTGATATCAGCTGATTGGCGTGTAGTCGCGAATTATCTTTCGTTTCCAACTTATAATCTTTAGCTCCGCTGGATAATCCCTTTCAATCTAGCCTTGAGTCTTCTTACAGCTTCGAGTTCAGATTATATAATAAGTGATGAGCACATTTTTCTTGAATAATGGTTTTAAATAATGTCCATTTGTCATTTTTTTCAGCGCCTTCTATACGCGGTTATTTCCGTAATCGACCGACGAAAGGACTTACATTTCGGCCCGTACTGACGTTAAATGCATTTTATTTGACATTTTGATCGCAGAGACTCCATCTTTGTTCCTACAGCCCTTATGAAGAACTGTGAAACGGCACAATATATATGCCTATCGTCACCTTCAATACGGAACAATAATGAGAGTTGTTACTTGTAACCTTCATTTTTACCAAAAAGGCTCCAACTCCACACCAATTCTGCCTCCTTATACACACTTCTCACTTACATCCTGTACACATACACATATTTCCCCTATGCCTCTCCCTCATTCAACTTTCTCTCACAGGATTTTCTTATCGCTCATAAGTACCTGTTCAACTATCCTCCTTCTTCCCATTGCTTGATAATCCACCTTGTAATAATCTGCTCATCCCCTTTTCCTAATAGTTTCTGATGTTTGGCACTCAATAAACTATTTCTTATCTTACCTGTTTTGTCACACTTACCTATTAAGTGAAAATCGTCGTTCACTGCCCCACATAATATACATATTGTCTTATCTCTACCTTTTAACCAGACCTTATTCTTATGTAACCCCATCAGCCACAATACCAATCCACCCCTGTTTAACCTATCAACGTATCTATTATTTATCCCCATGACTTCCTCTACTTGATTAAAAACATTAAGAGAACTTCTTAGTCTACATTTTTCCAATAATTTCTGCCTATGCATATCTCTAATCCTCCTCGCAAGTACCTTCAGACCTCTGGCTCCTGTCTTCGTCCACACCTCCCCCCACATGTACCCTAAGCCTATCATCTCCAAGTATCTTTTAATTTTTTTCTAGCCAGCGTCCCTTATACATGCTCTTCAGTTGTTGTTCATACGCGGCTTGTAGCACCCTTCCACCTTCTTGTCTTTTCAAAATCATCCCATATTTAACTATTCTTTTTACAGACTCAAACTTTTTCGTTTGAAGTGAGCACATATTAATTCCACCCCTGCATTAGCTGTACACTGCGGGAGCCACATCACCGCCTTACCGAAATTAATTCTTAATTCCACTCTTTTGTCATCCAACTCTCATATTTCACCCACGTACATTACCATACAAAAAACCACCGATCTTAAAACTGACCTCAAGGCTTTATAACTGATACCCGGAAATTTAGCCAGCAAGTTTTTGACTGAGGCTAGGGCGATCATACTTTTGCTTCTAGCTCTTCTAATTTGATCGTCCCAAGTCCATTTTATGTTAGTAATGACTTCTAAATATTCCAACTTACTTACTTGTTCCAACCTTTCTCCCTGCACGACCCATTTCCCATTCTCTTTCCTTCCTTTGTGTACCTGGGCGACCAGCACTTTAGATTTATTCCCGTTAATTTTTAAGGTTCATTTCTTTGCGAAATCCGACACTGCATTTAAGCTCCTCTGCATTCCCCCTGAAGTTATAGTCATCAATATCACATCATCAGCAAAAATCAATCCCGGTATCTCCAACAATTTAATCACCAGCACGGCCCAGTTGTTTCCCCTGTGTCCATCCAAGATGTCTTAATAAATAAAATAAACAATATTGGTGATAATTTACACCCTTGCTTTAAACCCATCTTAGACTCTAAGGGTCTGCTCAACCTATCATCTCCCAATTTACACAGCACCTGACCACCTTATATATCGCCTCCATTGCCCTTATCATCTTTTCCGAAAACTCCAACCTACTCAATTTCTCTAATAGAGCCCCCCTATCAGTAGCGGCTCGTTCTAAAGGGCAGAGGGGCACGTGCCCCTCCAGCTAAGTAACTGTTAATGCATGGTTTTATATATACTGGCAATTTGAATGGTGATACATTCACTTTTGATATTAGGTGCCGCATGCAGCTAGAGCGTCAATGTTTTCATCATACACGTACTTTGCTTCCTCTGGCGGGCTCTACGCTGGCCGGTCATGCTGGGCCCTGTGCCCTTAGCTGCTGACTATTTCTTACGTAATTTTCGTTCACGCATGCGTGGAACTAACTAATTTTTAACATGCACTGAATGGGAGATTGGGTCATTACCGAAGCCAGCCCGCTACGATTACGAAAATACGCGAAGGCTTATCGCGCCGAGCAGAACATCGTGTTCCAAGTCTGTCATCTGCGGTCTGATAAACATGCTGTAATGGCTAATGAAATTAGTCAGTATCCTATCTCGTAATATTTAGTGTGGTGTCGTTAAAAGTAAATCTGTCGTGTTTTGTGTACGGACATACAGAATCCCTATGAAGAGTCTCTTAAGGTATATCACACAAGTATTATTAACATCTAGGCTAGGTACAATGAATTTTGTGAGTAATATTTTAAATAGACGTTTTTCTCAACTGTCCCTAACGGAAAAGTCTGAGATAAAGACACTCGGTCGACCAACGCCTCATTTACAACTAGAGCAAGTCGGACAATGTAAAGGGCGTGAATATCGACGTAGATTCCAGCCAGGGGTGTATACAGAATACGAGTGGTTGTATGGCTGTGATTCAAGGAATGCGTTTTTCTGTTTTCCGTGCATGTTATTCAGACATGACCAGACGTGAACGAAAACCGGAGTAACAGATCTCAAACACTTGAAAGAAAAAATTAAAAAACACGAAAGTTTTCCCAACATATCAATTCATGCATGGAATTAGCTGTACTAGGGAAAGTTAATATAGTGACTCAACTGGATTCTGGTTATCGCCAATCCATTAACAAACACAATGATCAGGTTAGGAAAAATAGGCACATATTACGCAGAATTATTCAGTGCATAAAATTCTGCGGCGTATTTGAAGTGGCACTCCGTGGCCATGATGAGACAGAAAATTCTCTAAATCCTGGAATTTTCAAAGGTCTCATTAATTTTACGGCTCAAATAGACGTTGCTATGAAAGAACACCTGGCAAAAGCTTCTGTATTTAATGGCACTTCAAAGACCATTCAGAACGAGCTTTTTGACTGTATGTTGAATGTGTGCAGGGATCAAATTTCTTCAGAAATTGGGGAATCCCAATTCGTTGCAATAGAAGCAGATGAAACAACGGATGTTTCAAACAAATGCCAATTGGTACTTGTTTTTCGATATGCATTAGAGGGTCACGTCCATGAGAGATTCCGGGGGTTCATGAATCCAACCGACAGGACAGCGGATGGATTGAGTCCATGCCTGTTGGAGCAAATTAATCCCGTGTTAAGGGGCATACCACATAAACTAATTTGCCAGAGTTATGACGGAGCCATTGTAATGAGCAGAAGGACAGGGGGTGTGCAGGCGAAATTGAACGTACACTACCCTAATGCACATTTCATTCATTGTTACGGACACCAGCTAAATTTTACAATGCAGAAAGCTTGTTCGTACAATCCACAAGTCAAAATAGTTTTCTGTAACCTGTCCGCAATTCCAACTTTTTTTCCAACTCGTCTCACAGAAGTGACCTCTTGAATGAAATAATGAAGACTAGACTCCCTCGGACAATCACTACTCGCTGGAACTACAACATTCGTACGGTGAACATAGTTTATGAGAATAGAGATAAACTGATCGAGTGCTTTCGTAGAATAGAAGAAGAAGGTAAAACGTCTGTTAGCGTAAATGAAGCCAGTGGACTGCGACGTGCTCTTGAGGATACCATATTCATGTTCTGGTTGTCTATTTTCACAAATTAATGCCGCATGTTGACATTTTGTACAATCAGCTACAAAAACGCGAAACAGATTCAGTCCAAATAAAAAAGGCTATTTCTGACTTCGCAAAGTGCGTAGCACAACAACGTGAAGAAATAGATACAATTTCATGTGATCTCACGGACTACAATAATTCCGATAAAAGACGTAGAGTAAGTGACACAAGGACCATTGCAACGAAAAAAGTATGTGACGTTGTAATGAATCAGGTGCATGATAGGTTTGCATTTACTGGGTACATTGAAGCTGCAACACTACTGTATTCCGATTCATTTGACAGATTCTCAATAACTTTTCCACAAAGTGTATTAAATTATACTGTGTTACATTATCCAATGTTGCAGAAAGAAAGGCTAAAGACGGATTTAGAAGTGATTTATAAACGGACAGATTTCAGGCAAGTCAAAGGAGCTCTACCACTTCTCGCTTTTATGTTAGAAAAGAAAGTTCAAAGAAACGCTAAAGCCGAAGCAGAGCACTGTTTTTGACACTGGCTCGTATGAAGACATTTTTACGCAACACAATGACCGAAGAACGACTATCTGCTCTGACAATGATTTTTATTGCGGAAGACCTTATTTACGATATGCCTGACTTTGACGATTAAGTCATATCTAAGTTTGTGAATTTAAGGCATAGAAGAATGGAATTCGTGTTAAATAATAATAATAATCGTATGGCCTCAGCTACCGTTTGCAGACATTTCGATTTGACGCCATCTGGCTGTCTGCTCGTCAATTTCGACGTTCCGGTTTACTCTGTCTGCCATCTAGCGGACCTAGAGTAAACCGGATCTCTCTTGGGCGTCTATGGCTGAGTTCGTGTTTAAATAAAGGGATAACACTGCGGTCGTTGAACAAGGCCCTACCGTATTCATTTGTATGGCCAGGGCAAGTAGACTGTACCTCATTCGTCCTGTAGACTCAGTAGAAGGCCTATCAGTCGGTACAGTAATTTGAATGGACTTCTGTATTACGAGGCCATCCGACGGTAGTTCCATAATGTATATAGCGCTGTGAACGTATTTCAGATAGACTTCAGTGGCAGTAGGCACACTGAAATAGTTCAAGATACATTAGTGACAGTAGGTGCTGTACATTTAAATAGTTCAAGATACTTTAGTGACAGTAGGTGCTGTACATTTAAGTAGTTCAAGATACTTAGGGTGATGAAGAGTCTGGATCGCTGCCTTCTTCGAATGGACACCAACATTTCATTCCACAGTTTCTCTTAAAATGAAGAAGATGACAGTGAAGTAGGTGAGTAATGATCAAGTATTTAACATGGTGTGATGTGTATCCGGGTATGCATTTCTTTACTCATGTGTGCTTGGTAAGAACGTGAATTTGTGAAAAAGTAGTGTGCCCCTCGCCAGTTCCCCTCAGCAGCCGCTGCTGCCCTCTATTCATCTTATCAAACGCCTTTTCAAAGTCAATTGCCGCTACATACACCTTACCTCCTGACAAGCTCATATACTTCTCCAAGACCGTCTTCACTATCATTATATTATCCACGGATCTTTTCTTTTTTCTAAATCCCCCTTGGTAATCTGACAATACTTCTTTTCTTTTGGCCCATACACTTAATCTGTTCACTAACACCCGTGTATAAATTTTACTGAAGGAATCTAACAGAAATATTCCCCTATAATTGTTCATACTGTTTTTGCTACCCTTTCCCTTATATATTGGACATACAATTCCCGCTTCCCACTCCGTAAAGTACTTCCCTTCATCAAAAATCTTATTGAATAGTTTAAGTATGCCCTCTATCATTGCCCCATTTTTGCTAATTTCTTTCCAAAGCTTATTATTGATACCATTGCAACCCCCCGCCGACCTGCCCCTGATTCTTCTTATCACTCCCAAATTTTCTTCTCTTGCAATTTCCTTGCCTAGTTCGTAAATTGCCACTCTTCTATTCCTCCAAATTGCTTCTTCCCTTGACTCACTCAACCATACCTCCCCATTCCCCCCCGAGTAATTCCCTAAGGTAGCTCACCCATGGTAAATCCTCAATACTCGTTTTTCCCCAGACTCCTTCCACACTTAATTATTCTGTTTATCCTCCCCCAAACGTTTTCAATGCTGTTCAACTTACATTCTTTATTTATGGCTTCCGTTTGTTCCTCTAACCACGTTTTTTTACCTCACAAATTTTCTTTTTGTACTCTTTCGTTAACTTATAGAAGACCTCTCTTTCTGCGCTCCCACCTTTTTTTCTATACTCCCCTAATGCCCCCAATACCCTCTTTTGCATTCCTTCACACTCTTTATTAAAACCATTCTTCTCCCTCTTTCTATTTTCTTCTCCCACTTTTTTCGTCTGCGCTATCATCTTTATTGGATGTAGCAGCAATTCCAAAGCTTTATAAATATTATTCTCCTTTAACGCTCCTTCCCATCTATATATCACTAATGCCCGAGTGCACCAACCTCGGTAAAGAGAATACCGCGGTAAACTGCACAATTTTACCAGGGTAAAGTCGTATTTCTGTTGCACCAAGCTCGGTTTCGAGTTTACCGACATTTTACCGCGGTATAATGTTTACCGCTCGTGAGCGAGCGGTTAACTAAGAAAACCGCGGTAAAGTTGTATTTGTGCTCTGTGGTTAAAGATTCCAAGATGGAGCTTAACAACTATAGGTTATATCTCCAGTATCTTAATCAGTTTGAAAGAAATGAAGGGAGAGTTATAGAAGAGAGACGCGATTTATTCGAAGAATTAAGCGATGTTTCGTTCCAGAGAAGATTTAGATTGCGTAAGGAAACAGTGAATTATATTTTAGATTTAATTGGTGAACAATTGGAATTCCCGACTGGGAGAAACTGTCCTATATCGCCTAGAAATCGCCTTTTAATAGCGCTGCGGTTCTATGCAACTGGAACATTTCAAGGAGTGATCGGTGACGTCTGTGATGTTGACAGAACAACTGTATGCCGCATAATACATAAGGTTTCTGATCTACTTGCGTCGTTATCGCCACAGTTCATTCAACTTCCACTTACGCAGCGGGAACAAAGGGAGGTTATGGAAGGGTTTCATATAATAGCTGGGTTCCCTGGTGTGTTGGGTGCACTGGACTGCACTCATGTGCGAATACAGTCTCCCGGAGGTGAAAATGGGGAGGTATTTAGAAATAGGAAAGGTTATTTCTCGCTAAACGTGCAAACTGTGAGCGATTCAAACCTCATGATACGAGATATTGTAGCAAGATGGCCAGGGTCGACTCATGATAGCACAATATTTCACAATTCTCGGCTGAGAGCGCGTCTCGAGACGAGAGAAATAGCTAATGGCTATCTTTTGGGTGATGGAGGTTACCCATGTAAACCTTTCCTCCTTACACCTGTTCAGAATCCCACCTCCCCAGCAGAACAACGATATAACAGAGCCCATATTGCCACAAGGAATGTTGTCGAGAGACAATATGGTGTGTGGAAAAGGAGGTTCCCTTCCATGTCTTTAGGACTTCGTTGCAACATTCAAAACATGTCGAACATTATTGTTGCCACGGCAGTGCTGCACAACATTGCCATTGCAGCTCGAGAAATAGATCCTCCCAATGACCCTGAAATTAATCTTCAATTACTTGATGAAGAAGAGGAAGGCAATTTACCAATACCTGCTGTGCATCTGCATCTCAGGCATGATGACAATCCAGGACAAGTTACCAGACGTGCTGTAATTAACAGACATTTTACTTAAATTCAAACAAAATTAAGGTGAGATTGTATTTTAAAAATTTATTTTACAATAATTCAGCATTTTTTGCCTTCCAGTAGGCAATTTTTTCTTTTAATAATTCCTTTTTTAATTTAAAGATTTCTAATTCCTCTTTCTGTTTTTCCTTCTTCAGCGCCATGTCCAACAAAAGTGCCTCTCGCTGCACTTCTGCAGCACTAGATATGGACTCCGTTGCTGTCAGCTTCCTCTTTTTTGTACCTCCAGGTGTCTTCCTCGATTGGTGCTGCAAAGAAAAATATACACCCATTCTTTTAGTGAAGAGAGAAAAAATGCAGTGCCATGTAAATTGAAAAAGAATATTTAATACTTTGGCCTCGATGTTATAAATATTGGTGATTTTTAAATTTATTTTAACTATCTAAACTCTACCTCCAGTGCAGTGCAGTGCAGTGCAGTGAAGTTTTTCTAAAACTAAATTAAAACAGAAAATATTTCACCTTTAGGCCTACACCACTTGAAGGTCTTGTTGGTGTATGTAGTGGAGTTTGCCCATAATCATGGGAACACTGGCCTAAGTTGTCACCCTCATCATCATCATCATCATCATCATCATCATCATCATCACCACCACCATCACCATTGTCAACACCAAAGTCCCCCTAAAACAGAATAATTATATATATATTATTACATAAACACAGTCTGTACTTCTGTGGTCTGCAGTTACTTGTGTGTAGTTTTGTGCATTGTGATATATGGTGAACATATTAACATACTGTACTCACATTAGCAATAGCTCGTAGTGTGTCCAGAGGGTTGGAAGTACTGGGAGGTCTTTTTAGATTGTCATCAGATTCTGGAAGTTATATTTACAGTTTTATTATTTTAAAGTGATCTACTATATGCTATTGTTAAATGAAATTTACAAGCAAGATATATATAAGTATATCAGTTTACTACCATATAAGTATCCTATTTAGGCCTACCTTTGTTTTCTGCATAACCCGCATCCGAGTCATGGGTGCTTGGAATACACACACTGCTTTCCGCAATAATCCCAAGCACCCTTTTATCAATGTCCTGTACTTTTGACGGTACGCTAGGTCCACCCCCTGTCTTATACATTTCCACCTTTTCATCAGCAGAGGCTCTTCTGGCCCTTCTTTTAAGGTTTTCATACACACCTTTTAAGTTAGTGTGTGACCTAGGTGTGGTACCTGAATAATATGTACAGAAAAATATAATAGAACATGTTGCAAAAGGATAATAAACCATATATACAAATGCCTGAACCCCAGAGGCAAAGTACACTACTGTATGTGCAATTACAATCTCGGGTCTGTACAGTTGTTGTTCAGTAAAATACTGAGCACATAGTACCGGTACTGTATAAGATCCTCATGGGTACACTTTTCTCAGAAACAACGGAACCTATAAGTATAATATTTGTTATGGGTATCCAGAGTATTTGTATCTATTTGGGAGCTGAATTATACTTCAATAACAATTTAAAATTACTTTAATAAAATATAATTGCAACAAACATAGAATGCCATAAATATAACATTGCAGGATGATCCTCCTATTCAATACAAGTTCAAATTAGTTAACAGTTTCTGTCTAACATATCAACAACATGAATTACACAAATCAACATCAAGCTCAACACCATAAGTGACCTTCATTGGAAGAATTGAAGCATGTGCAAACTATTTTAATGTTATCAATTTAGGCACAGATTCATCAAGCACTAATGTAACAAACTGACCAAAAATACTGAAGTAGGCTATATGCCATTTTAATGTTAACAACATAAGTACAGACTCTTTTCATCATGCACTAGTGTAACAAAGTGACAAGATTTTAAGTGTATATTACTTTCAGAAATAATTCTATGCATAAGCTAATTAGTTTTTAGGATATCTTACAGTTATATGGCTGAAGATGGCTCAAAATGTAGGGCTAAAACTAGAACCATGTATGTAATGATATAATAAAATGTGTACTAATCTGAAATTGTATTTATTAGGAGGAATATCCTTCAATATTATATTTAGGCCTCTATAATATACATACCATCAATACAGAACATGAAACTCATAGTTTACAAAGAATACAGTACTATGCGTTCATTCTTTTTCTTAGTGACTACATATGATGCTAACCTACACATTCTTGCCCTTTCTAGTGGTATGTAGTCCTATAAAAATGCTTTATGGTTCCCACATAACCTGCATCGTTGATGGCTCATTGAGCACCGTGTGACAGCTGTTATGCAGAGTCTTTCGGACTGTTTAGCAGTTTGCTGCAGTGTTCTAATAGCATGAAGTTATTGAATTCTTTGGAGAAACTGAAGTGATGAGGGCGTGCTCTCTGGAGGAAAAAAGTTATTAAGGATATTTTTGACAATAGAAATCATAACACTTGTCCAGATAAGCAATAAGGTTAAACTGGCATGAGGTCAATGCAATCTTACCATGGTGAAATCTATAAGAATTTACAGTAAGTTTCTCCATTTGTGTGATCAGCAGATCCCCATTAGTTTTTTTTAATTTATTATAGCAGAACAAGTATGTCATATGTACTCTTACAGAGCTTACCATTTGTTGGAGTTGCACATACATCACCCATAACCACATGTGAGCATACTGACATACGAAGCAAAATTACTTCAGTAGATTATAACACTAACCAATCTTGTGCTTCATTACACCACAGCAGTATGCAATATCAAAGCAGCCTTTGTATTCCACTTCAGAGAGCAAGATATTGAATGATTATTTACTATTAAGCTGCAGTGAACCTCATGACTCTGAAAATGATAAAAATTATGAGGCTTTTCTTTACGAAGAGTTCCAGAATGGAGTCAGATACTGGTCCCTACACAGACCAGTCGCACTGCTGACAGTATTTTGGATAATCCCATTAGGTTGTGAATAGTACAGCAGGCAATGAAGCCACAACTGGAAAGATTACATACAATCACAACAGTAATCAGTCAGCAAGGAAGGAAACGTGTCTTGAATCCAAGTCAGTGGGTAAGTAACAAGCCCAATGCAAGCTATGCAGCCGGGAAATCTTACACAGATAAAATGGGCCAGAATGTAAAGTACAGAGCAATGAAATCACCATGATTCTGCAGGATGCATTACCACAAAAAATAAGGGAACAGAAAGGTTTGAAATATTCTGTTCGTATTACTGGTATGCCCAACATAAAAAATAATGATACCGAAAGGCATTTTATTCGTTCGACCACAGATTTCACATTCTAGGAGCAGGTAGTTTAAATCAAAAGCCAGTTCTCTGACATGCAAACTTATAGTGAATAAACCGGTAGCAAGAGTATGTAAAGTCGTGTTTCTCACTACACTATCTAATACAGATAAAATTCACATTCTTGCTAAGTTAATTTTAATGCTTGCATATATTATTATTATTACTACCATCGCCATTAGGATGAAAAAGGGGTAACAACGAAAATGAAGATGGAGCTAACCGATACGATTGAAAGCTTTATTTTGGAAGTAATACTCATCAAGTCACTTCTAAGTTACTTTTTCAGAGGTATAGAACATTATAAATCCACTTCCGCCCATTTTCAGGAATTTAAATATATACTATGGCATTAAATTTTCACACTGGCAAATGTACACTAACCTAGCTATCCACAAAATAATTGCAATAGAACTTCAATGCAAAAGCGCAACTACCAGAGAAACTCTCCTCACAAATATTTCTCTAGCGGCATAGTGTACTTTCCCTCCCAAGGACAGATAAAGTCTATCAAATTGCTTTTTATATTTACTTACCTGGCACACAACTAAATTCTTGACTGATCCTTAACCAAGTTTTCTCCTTTTCTTTTATTGTCACGCCATCCGTCTTTTTATTTTCAATGACTGCCTTATATTTTTCAGCCAAATCCAACAGGACGAAATTTTCATGAGGACTGAAATTAGGATTTCTAGGGCGTTTCATTACTTTATTTTCCATTTTAAGGAGCTGATAACTTGTTCTGTTCTGTTCGTGAAGTTTATTTGGGCTCGTTATTTCACCCAGACACTATACCGTATGATATTTGTACTAGATCTACACACGCACACAATTTCAATAAAGTAGTACACCAATGCAGTTGACAATGTTTTCGGAGTACAAGTACTTGAAGATTGAGGGAAGTAGACCATGCAGCAGACTCACAAATGGTTTCAAAGCACTGAAAGTAGATCAAGAAAAGACGTATCACCTAGACAATTAAAAGGGAGGAATTACGTATACAAGACTAGGAGATATAGGAAAAGCACAGGGACACAAGGTATACTAATCTTCACGCTAGAGTGGCCGTCTCAGCGACTTCTACAAAACATACACACCGGGCCAACATATAAGGGACAAGCAGGAGAGGGCAGGGGAACGACGGAGGGGTGGATATATGTGAGAGTGTAGGACTTTGGACGGATGGAAGGAAAGATCTGAGCAAAGTATATGGGGGATGTAGGGAGGGGAAAGTGTCGGTGAAATCGTAAACAAAAGAGGAAGAGGGGCGATATTGTGTTGTTATGAACATCAGTGAAAAGGTACACGCGATCGGCGGAGGGGGAGATGAAAAAAAACGGTAGCTATGTGTCGTGGTTGAAGAGGAGGCGTTAGGGAGGGCAGGAGGCAATGAGAATATGATGAAATATGTAAGTTGTGTCAATGTATTGTGGGAAAGTGGGGTTAGAGTTGTAAATTAGAGTGATCTAAGAACTGGTTTAAGATACGTATGATTGTGGGAGAGGGCTTGTAGACGAGACATGCAATTGACGTGGGAAGTGGATAATTGTATTGTATTAAGTTGGAGTACAGGCATCGACGAGAAGAGTTATACAATGGGCATTGAAAAAAGAGATGATTGATATCAGCATCTACAGATCCACAATGGCATATGGGATGCGGTTGTAAGCGAAAGCGAAATTTATAGAGAGGGGTAAGGGAATGATTAAAGCGAAGACGTATGATATTGATGATATGACGACGAGTGTAGGTGTCGTGTTGATACCAGAAAGTAGTAGGTAGTATGGGTTGGAGACTATGATAGAATTTGCCCTTCTGACATGCAGATGTTGTCCAGGTGTTTTGCCATGTTTGTCGTTGTTGTGATTTGAGGAGAGATATGAAATCTGTGGCTGGAACAGAAAATGTAGCTGGGGTTGTAGATAAGAGGGAAGCCTCTTTCGCTAAGCGATCGGCTCGTTCATTGCCTGGTATGTTCTTATGTGCAGGTATCCAAATGAGGGTGATTTGGACACCTGATTGGTGTAAATTGAAGAGGATGTGTTTGACGTTATAAACATACCAGTTCAGTGTAAACTTGTTAGATTTTAGTGTTTGTAGCACAGAGAGAGAATCAGTGAATATATTAGCAGATTGTATGGATGAATGTTTGATGTAGAGTAATGTTTGGCGTATGGCAAGGAGTTCAGCCGAAAAAATAGAAAAGTGGGACGATAAGTGAAACAATTCAGCATACTGAGTCTGTTCGTAATAAAAAGCAGCGCCGACACCACAAGAATTTTTCGATCCATCAGTATAAAAATTGGGACAGGCATTAGTGGATGATATGCGAACTTTTTTAGAATGTAGAGGAAAATATGAAAGCCGGTAAGGGAGCATAGCAAAAGAAGATTCTTTAGAATGAATAATAGGAGGTGTATATTGAATCACATCGTATGCCACAGAATAGTATGGTAGCACATGACTACGAATAATAGTAGATTTAAAAGGGGAGACAAACTGAAATGCCCAAATTAAGGCAGGGGCTCGGCAAGGATGTGGGATAGGCGTTGCGAATGATTGAGCGAGTAATTGTATTTTGGGTAGAAGGTTATTGGAGAGTACGAGAAGTCGTTTGAGGAGATACTTAGCTGCTAGAAATCTGCGTCGAAGGGGAAGAGGAGGGTCACCAGTTTCAACTAATAAGGCATTAGTAGGTGTGGTAGACAACGCACCAAAACAAACTCGTAGTGCTTGATTTTGAATTGTGGTGAGGGATTGAAGGGCAGATGGTGATGCTAGATCAATTATATGTGCACAGTAGTCGAAACGAGCACGGATCGTGGAGCAATAGACTAATTTTGCTGTAGCAGGATCAGCTCCCCACGAACGACGTGTAATGGCTTTGAGGAGGTTAATATACGTGGCAGTAGAGTTACGTAGGTGTTGTATATGTTGGGAAAATTGTAATTTACGGTCAAGGATAATGCCAAGATATTTATGGTGCGAACGTATGGAAATTTCAGAAGTATCGAACAGTAAAGGCTCGGAGTTGTAAATCCGCTTGGTAGTAAAGATTACTGCAGAGCATTTATCAGGTGATAAAGAGAACCCATGAGTATGTAACCAGGACTGAACTTGAATGAGTAGCCGTGTTATACATGTGCGAGCAACATCTACGTCTTTATGGGAAAAGTAGAGAACTATGTCGTCAGCATACATAAGAATTCGGGCAGATTGGAGGGCAAGTTGCTCGAGGCCGGATAAATATAAAGCAAACAGTATTCCACTGAAGATATCACCTTGAGGGACGCCGACATTAGCTTGACGAGGGGATGGCGTAGTGAGAGGAGGTTTGAAGATTAGAGTGCGAGACGTTAAGAGATGACGTAGAAGAGTTATGAAAGTGGTTGGGATGCCTTTCTGTGATAACACATCCCATAACATATTCAGGGGGACGGAATCAAAGGCACCTCGTATATCGAGGAAGACAGCAATAGTGTGTTCTTTTCGAGATTTAGCTAATAAGATGTCTATTATAAGCATATTGATCGCATCCTGAGCATTTCGACCCTTACAGTAAGCATACTGATACTTGGGAAGGAGGGAATAATATTCCAAGTACCAGAGAAACCTTTGGAGGAGGAGTTTAAGAAATAGTTTGCGTATACAAGACGGCAAAATTATTCCTCGAATATTGTGAGGGGAGGTCATTGGACGTCGAGGCTTTGGAACCGGAACTAGGAAAAAAGTGTTCCACTCGGGAGGTGGAGTCGTAGTATGTAACACGAAATTAAAGTACTGAACAAGCACGTGTAGGGCTTTGGTCGGCAACTGTTGTAACATGGCATAAGAGATATAATCAGGACCGGGAGTGGATGATTTGCAGGAATTAAGAACGGACGTGAGCTCAGGGAGAGTGATGGGACGTGAAAGTACCGAACAATTACGAGTGGAAGCAGAGATAACTGGAGTATAAGGTGGAAGTGCATGATCTGGAGTGAGGGACCTGATAAAGTCATTCAGAATAGTCGGCAGGATTTGAGGGCGTGGAACGTGAGTGGAAGCCCGGGTGAGAGCACGTATAGCATTCCATAAGCGAGATGCAGAAATATGGTTATGGAAAGAGGATATAAAAGTTTTCCATGCCTGTCGTCGTTTTTGATTGAATACACGTTTGATATGCGCAATATGATGTTTGAGGTGAAAGTAGTGTGAAGGGGTTAGAGTTTTACGATAAATTTTGAAGAGTCTCTTGCGTTTAAGGATTAGTTGGTGACATTCACTGTCCCACCACTTTAATTGAGAGGCACCAGTGGTCATGGAGTTTGATGGTGTCGTAAAAGGATGGTAGAGGTCCAAATACTGTGTTATTATTTTGAGCAGGGAGTGATAGGATAATTCTGTTACAGGGAAGGTCTCCAATTGGGTTACCATGTAGGAGTTAAAGCACGAAGCATTGAATTGTCTCATGGAACGTAGCGGAGCGATATAATGGTCGTTAAGGGGATTTTTAGTGATATACCCGTGGCCATAAGTAATGAGGATAGGAAAGTGATCACTTGTATGAGTGTCACTGAGTACTCTCCACGTGATTATAGGGGCAATGGAGTTGCGGCAAAGTGATAGATCGACTGCACTAGGCAACGAACCAGGAGGAGTGAGCCTGGTAGGGGAACCATCGTTCAGAAGCAAAAGATTATGTTGGGTTACAGCATGTAAGAACTGTGTGCCTTTGGAGGTGTTGAGCGGAGCTCCCCACTGAGTATGATGAATGTTGACATCGCCTAAAAACAACAGTTGGGTGTCAGGTGGAAACTGATTAAAAAATTTGAACCATTGGGCAAAAGATATGTAGTTATCAGGGGGATTATACAAGTTTATAACATATGTGTTCTGATATATAAGACCTAGGGAATAGGTATTTGGTATTATGTATTGTAGATGTAATGGAGTGTACGATAACGAAGTATGTATCATAAGTGCGACACCATCAAATCCTGGTCCGTCATGGCGTTCGATAGAATATCCTGGAAAGTAAAAGTGAGTTGTATGAGAAAACCAAGTTTCTTGCAAAGCGACTATGTGAGGAGATGTTTCGTGCATGAGAATTTTGAATTCGTAGTGTTTATTTTGTAGGCTCCTAGCATTCCATTGAAGGATGCGTACTACCATTATTGAAGAAAAGGTGTAAACTTTCGCGAAGTTGACTAATAACTGGTAAGATATTGGGGTGATCGCCAATTAGTTGAGTAAGCTGCATGAGAAGATGGAGAACACACTGATGAACATGTTCTCGCTGAGGGAGTGCAGTACCTGTTTGAGAATGCTGTGCGGGTTGCAGAGGCATTGACGGGCTCGATGTTGAGGGAGGGGGCTGACTGGGTTGAATGGGGTATTGATAACTCAGAGATTGAGAGGGGTGAGAGGATGTAGTGGATTGCAGTAGCTGGAGATACGCAGCTCTATCATAGCCGGGAGAAGGTTTAGGTGGCAAATCCTTAACAACCACTTGTGTGAATTTGCGTTTGCGAGGGGCGTCTGGTAATGGAGAAGGATGTTGAGAGGGTAGGGGAGGAAATTGTTGGACGTTATGATACTCAGAATAAGTAGGTGGAAATAGTCGAGCAGAAGCTTCGGAGAACGAAATGTTATCAGTGCACATAAGTTTTTTGATTTCCACTTGCTTCTGATGAACAGCACAATCTGATGAACCCGTTTCGTGTTCCCGATTGCAATGTACACATAACTTGACATTAGCAAGGCAGTCTGAGGTAGAATGGTTCAAACCACAGTTGCGACAGCGAAAGTTAGTGGACTGGCAATTGCGTATGGTGTGTCCATAACGCTGGCATTTGGAACAAATAATGGGGTAAAATATAAAGGGATTGACTTCTAACATTACATGATAGATGGAAACATATTTGGGCAACGTTTTGGAGCAAAAAACAATCTTGACGGAGCCGGTAGGTAGATATACGGACTGACCATCTTGGAGGGATTTACGACGTAGGCGTTGAACAGAATGAACTTTGACGTCACTCTGAAGTAAAGTAAGAATATCGGATTCAGTTAGATCTTTGTCAACACCGCGTATAATGCCTACGCGGAAGATATTTGAGTGAGGAATAAAGGCATGCAACTTTTGTGTCTCAAGAAACTTATTCTGCAGAAAGTCATTAGCATGATTAGGAGAGTGAAAGTTTACCTGAATCCTGTTACGGCCTTTATACTGGATGGATTTAACAGGAAATTTCCTTTCATGGAGTAGACGCCCTATAGCCATAGGGTGTAGATTGCCAATGTTATTACCTTGTTTGGATGAAACAAAAACAAAATATGGTCCCGGGTGGTTTAATGGGTATAAATTACATGCACTAGTATTAGGAGGTTGAGCAGGAGGGGGAGGGTTAGGATTGGATTCAGTCGCGGTTTGCAACGAAGGGGTAGGCGTAGAATTATCAGTCACGGTTGTATCCATTTGCACTTCTTCTTCTCGTTCAACATTACTATTTGACGCGGGATGAAAGTCCCGAGTACCTCCACTATCAGAACTCATGCCACTGCCACTGCACAATCACACGCAAGCTAGCACCCGAACGCACGAGTAAGTTCGAGAAACGTCAAACACCGAACACGAAACCTCGAACACAACGAACCGCACAGCACGATGTCGCGGACGAGACTAGAGCTGATAACTTGAATGCGCTGTCACAAAATGTAAACACGATGGACAAGTGACTGTCGAAACGATCACTGCCGGCTGGATAAACTAAAGACAAGTGACTGTCGAAATGATCACTGCTTCCTGAATACTACTTCGAATTTCTTCCGAGGGGAATAATAGCGAGAAAATCGAGCGTCAAGAAACCGCGGTAACGAAACCGGGCGATAGTAATGGTGCACTGCTTTTACGACAATACCACGGTAAAAGTTTTACCACGGTTTCGTAAAGGCTGATAATTACCGAGCTTGGTGCACTCGGGCATAAGTGTAATTCTTCTTTTTCTACCCTATCCCAATCCCGTTCCACTTTCTCTGTCCATTTGTACTTATTATACCCCTCCCTATTTCATCCATCATCTTAACTTCTTTCCTTATATGCTTCTCCCCTCTTTTTTTAACAGAACCCACACTGGGAAATGGTGTGATTCAATCCAGACTCCTACTTCCAAACTTACAATATCCTCTAACACTCCTTCCGAGCTTAAAACTATATCACACTACCTCCCTGCTCTGAATCATAGGTCAATTTCCCGGGACTGTCACCCTCCTTCCATCCATTCAGATTATATAAATTCCCTGCTGCGCACAATTCTAAGAGATTCTCCCCATAGCGGTTTATATTTTTATCCTCACTTCTTCTACTTTTCAACATACACTTCCCTTCTTCCCTACTATATACTGGACTCTGTTCCCCTATTCTCGCGGTCCTCTTCTTCTGCAAAGTTCTCTCTTATCATACTAATATACAGCAAAAGCTCTTCAAAAAGATGATTATTTGTGTATACGGAACTACTAGGATGTCAATAAACGAACGCTAGATTTATTTTCTTCATCCTTCCCTCTACCCATCCCATATTGAACCTCATCCAGATAGCTTCTTGCATATCTGCCTCGATATCCTCTACTAGTTCACTAATTTCTTCCTTAATTAGTACAACCATTCCTCTTAAGGTGCGTCCCTTATTCCTCTCCTTTCTCTATATTTATATTTAATCACAAACCCCTTCCATTAAATCTCTTTCCCTGTTTCCAGCCACATCTCCAAAAGTGCCAGAACATCAAAACTTTCTACTACTGTAGCCTACTTCCCTAACCTCTTTATTTCCTGCTTATTGGCCCCTCAATATTCACACATCCTTTTTTCCAATATAGTTATAACTTATCCTCCCTCCATTCTAAACTTCCTCCCTTATTCTTGCTCCTTGTACCTCTCGCCCACTCATTCCCTGTTTCTATTCTTCCTTATTTAACATTCTTTGCCATTTCATTCCCTCCGTATCATCCATCCTCTTGCACACTTTATCCCACAAGTCTTTTAGGCTCCTACTTCTTCCTCTGTTTTTAGCAGCTTTACTTTTTTGTCGATCACACTTCTTATGTCTTTTCTTACTCTCTAAACCACTACACTCTGCTCTCACCGGTTCTTGCAGCTCACCCTCACTCACCCCTTCACTGCTCTGATCTTCTGTATCCACACTGCATTGTCCACTTCCACCAGGGTTGATCTCCACTCCTTCATCCACTCCACCCTTAGTTGCTTCTGCTTCCTTCCTTCTACCTTTCACTGCCATCACTCCCCCCTCGGAACTGACATGTTCGTCCATCTCTTTCAGCTTCGACACTATTCCAATCCCTAACTCCCCTTCCTTTAAGGGAATATTTGCCCCAATTTGTCCTCTCGAATTCCAACTTTATCTTCATATTGTGATCTTTCCTATTTTTAATGACACCACTCAAACTTACTCGTCTACTAATGTCATTTCATGCCATCTCTCCGCTGACAGCTCGGAAAGGCAGCTCGTCTTCTTATTCCCAAGTCTTTCCAGAAATGAAGATAAAGCACTGAAAAAAGCATTTTGAAAATTATAATTTTGTTTTGGTTGCCCGTTTTTCATTGTAATATATTGCAGATAATATATGTTCAGCCTACAACCACAGGTTTATTAAAAGTAACAGAGCTTTGCAAAATTTCATTGAAGAACTAAAAAGTTATTGAAATAACATCTAAAGACCTGAAGATAAAGGCAAACATAGTAGCAGAAAGCTGGACAGCTGAGTCTAACATTTTCATACTACTGAACATGGGAAAGTGCGTCCGACCATTGGCTGAATGGTCATTGTCAAGATCTTCGGTTCAGGGGGTCCCGGGTTCAATTCCCGAACGGGTCGGGAATTTTAATTGCGTCCGGGACTGGGCATTTGTGTTTGTCCCAACACTTTCAACCTCATATTCAGACAACACACTAAGAAAACTACCAACCACCACAGAAACACTCAATAGTGATTACACCCCTCCATATTGGGTTGGCGTCAGGAAGGACATCCGGCGACACAGTTCGCACCCACGACCCCACAGATGTGGGAAAAGAAGAAGAAGAAGTACATGGGAAAGTGCGACATCACTACAACGAGTTCAATAAAGATGAGTGATTAATGGATACTGAAAATCTCCTTTGAGTAAATGTGTTGTTGTTTTTTTGGCATGTTGGATACCGTAGTAATTCAAAAACAAAGTGCCATTTCAGTGGCTTGAGTGAAATGATACTGTACTTCAGCGTGCTGGAACCAAGGTCTTTACAAAATTTAAGTGACAATGGACTTCTGCACTAAGCATAGGAGTTTGCAGATGGGCATATACACATCAAAGGTATTTTATTAGCATTTTCATGAGAAATTTTGATCAGCACTTAAGGGCTGAGATCTCAAATCAGTGATCTGGCTTGTCTTATTGTGGTGGGAAACCACTTCCTTTCATCCATTTTTCCTGAAGTCTGTACAGCCTTGATAATGTTTGTGACAATTATTGTCACAAATGCACATGTAGGGCACATGTTTGCCAAATTTAAAATAATAAAGAATTATCTGAGGAGCACAGTGGATCAAGAAGTACTGAAAGGGTTGGCTCTTCTTTCAATCAGTCAGTGGCTAGGAAGGTGGACTTCAAAGAAGTAATAGGTGACAGACTAATGTTGTGGTCTGTGTGTTGTCTTGGTTAGTAAAATGATGATGATGATGATGATTGTTGTATAAAGGGGCCTAACATCTAGGTCCCCGGCCCCTAATGGCATAAAATGGGACAAAATGTAAGGACAATTAAAAATCCACAATCCTCCACTGACCAGAATTCAAAACATGAGGACGAAGAATGAATGGACGGATATAATTTTAAAACAATCAGTGGATCCGATCCGCAATGCCCCACATTCTCAGAAACTAGCGTAAACAATAGTATTAATGACCAAGGAACTGTTTCTGAAGCAGAATACTGAATCGAGGATGCTTGCGGTATAAACGGGTCCAAAATCCAGGTCATCGGCCCCTCATAATGGTACTTATCGCTAGGAAAGTAGAACTATGGCAATTGTCATGTTGTTGTACTAATCAAAATAGCGTAGACTCGCGGTATTCCACACATTATGGTACTACTCACAGGTAATGTAATGCGCACATGTAACACAGACCTATGCTGTTTCACACATTGTGTCGCTATTTATAGGCAACGCAAACCTATGGTATTCTTCACATAAATGGATTAACCACAGGGACTCGCACTATCCCATGGCGTTCCTCACATAGTGGATTCTAATCATAGGGAAGGCAGAACTATGGTGTCGTTCACCCATCTCCCCCGCGTGGTGGTGCTAATTACAAGTAGTATCATGGTTCCCGTGCCTGGTCTAGTCCCGGTTGGGGACTGGTTTTGAATTGAGTAGGAGCCAGTCAGTACTCTTCAGGGAACAGAATGGGATGGGGTCCTCAACCTCAACCCCGACACGGCGCGTCCCAATATCTGATAGGGGAGTTCCTGTAGATATGCAGGGCAGGTGTGAATAAGCTTGTACCAAATAAACGCCCGCAGATCAACTGAGGCAATCCGCTGCCTTGTGGATAGGGCTTTGACCCAAAGGCTATGGGAGTAAACCCAGAAAGAAAATCAAGCAAGGACAGAGGCTTTAAGGTGGTGATGGTGGTGGTGATTATTGTTTTAAGAGGAAGTACATCTAGGCAACCATCCTCTATATAACACTAATCAGAGGGAAAAATGGAAGTGTTCCGACTCTTCGAAAAATCGGCCAAAGGAAGACAAGGGCCACGAAGGGCGTGAAAATTAAAGACTTCCTACCTCTCGCAAACCTAATAGCATCGGGGTCGGAAAAGAACAAGTGTTGACCCAGAGAGGTCGGATAGAATAGATGAAAGTGGGTAACCTGGCACAAGTAAGTGGAAGCAATGCCAGGACTCAGCATAGGGCCCCGTGGTCGCCAATCCACTCTCCAAAGTTCAGAGCCCCTGAGGCCCCTTTTAGTCGCCTCTTACGACAGGCAGGGGATACCGTGGTTGTTATTCTACAGCCCCCACCGACAGGGGGAAGATTTTAAGGCAGCAGCCATCTCACTGTCCTAGCCCCATCACAGGGTTAATTGTCCTTATGGCGTGAATTTCAAAACAATTCAGGGAAATGTGAGATTTGAGCCGGATGGATCACAAGACGACGAATTGGCGAGAAACGGAATATGAGGATCGGAACCTGGAATATTACCTCTGCGATAGTATATATATCACATCCTCGCACTGTATGTAGAGACGAGAGATATCATTGTCAGTATTCTATTTCATTATTATTATTATTATTATTATTATTATTATTATTATTATTATTATTATTATTATTTGATTATTATTATTATTATTATTATTATTATTATTATTATTATTATTATTATTATTATTATTATTATTATTGTCTGTATTTCAGTTCAATCAATCAATCAATCAATCAATCAATCAATCAATATTGATCTGCATTTAGGGCAGTCGCCCAGGTGGCAGAATCCCTATCTGTTGCTTTCCTAGCCTTTTCCTGAATGATTTCAAAGAAATTGGAAAATCATTGAACGTCTCCCTTGGTAAGTTATTCCAATCCCTAACTCTCATTCCTATAAATGAATATTTGCCCCAGTTTGTCCTCTTGAATTCCAACTTGATCTTCATATTGTGATCTTTCCTACTTTTATAAACGCCACTCAAACTTATTCGTCTACTAATGTCATTCCACGCCATCTCTCCACTGACAGCTCGAAACATACCACTTAGTCAAGCAGCTTTTCTTCTTTCTCTCAATTCTTCCCAGCCCAAACTTTGCAACATTTTTGTAACGCTACTCTTTTGTCGGAGATCACCCAGAACAAATCGAGCTGCTTTTCTTTGGATTTTTTCCAGTTCTTGAATCAGGTAATCCTGGTGAGGGTCCCATACACTGGAACCATACTCTAGTTGGGGTCTTACCAGAGACTTATATGCCCTCTCCTTTACATCCTTACTACAACCCCTAAACACCCTCATAACCATGTGCAGAAATCTGTACCCTTTATTTACAATCCCATTTATGTGATTACCCCAATGAAGATCTTTCCTTATATTAACACCTAGATACTTACAATGATCCCCAAAAGGAACTTTCACCCCATCAACGCGGTAATTAAAACTGAGAGGACTTTTCCTATTTGTGAAACTCACAACCTGACTTTTAACCCCGTTTATCAACATACCATTGCCTGCTGTCCATCTCACAACATTTTCGAGGTCACGTTGCAGTTGCTCACAAACTTGTAACTTATTTATCACTCTATAGAGAATAACATAATCCGCAAAAAGCCTGACCTCCGATTTCACTCCTTTACTCATATCATTTATATATATAATAAAATATAAAGGTCCGATTATACTGCCTTGAGGAATTCCCCTCTTCATTATTACAGGGTCCGATAAAGCTTCACCTACTCTAATTTTCTGAGATCTATTTTCTAGAAATATAGCAACCCATTCAGTCATTCTTTTGTCTAGTCCAATTGCACTCATTTTTGCCAGTAGTCTCCCATGATCCACCCTATCAAATGGGTTAGACAGGTCAACCCCTATACAGTCCATTTGACCTCCAGAATCCAAGATATCTGCTATATCCTGCTGAAATCCTACAAGTTGAGCTTCAGTGGAATAACCTTTCCTAAAACCGAATTGCCTTCTATCGAACCAGTTATTAATTTCACAAACATGTTTAATATAATCAGAAAGAATGCCTTTCCAAAGCTTACATACAATGTATGTCCAACTTAGTGGCCTGTAATTTTTAGCTTTATGTCTATCACCCTTTCCTTTATACACAGGGGCTACAATAGCAACTCTCCATTCATCTGTTATAGCTCCTCCGACCAACAAAAATCAATTAAGTACTTCAGATATGGTACTATATCCCAACCCATTGTCTTTAGTATATCTCCAGAAATCTGATCAATTCCAGCCGCTTTTCTAGTTTTCAACTTTTGTATCTTATTGTAAATGTCATTTTTATCATATGTAAATAATATTGCTTCTTTGGCCTTAGTCTCCTCCTCTATCTCGACATTATCCTTGTAACCAACAATCTTTACATACTGCTGACTGAATACTTCTGCCTTTTGAAGATCCTCATAAACACACTCCCCTTGTTCATTAATTATTCCTGGAATGTCCTTCTTGGAACCTGTTTCTGCCTTAAAATACCTATACATACCCTTCCATTTTTCACTAAAATTTGTATGACTGTCAGTTATGCTTGCCATCATGTTATCCTTAGCTGCCTTCTTTGCTAGATTCAATTTTCTAGTAAGTTCCTTCAATTTCTCCTTACTTCCACAGCCATTTCTAACTCTATTTCTTTCCAGTCTGCACCTCCTTCTTAGTCTCTTTATTTCTCTATTATAATAAGGTGGGTCTTTACCATTCCTTAGCACCCTTAAAGGTACAAACCTGTTTTCGCATTCCTCAACTATTTCTTTAAACACAGCCCAGAGTCTGTTTACATTTTATATACCGTTTTCCACCGATCATAGTTACTAATTAGAAACTGCCTCATGCCTGCTTTATCAGCCATATGGTACTGCCTAATAGTCCTACTTTTAAGACCTTCCTTTCTATCACATTTATTTTTAACTACCACAAAAACAGCTTCATGATCACTAATACCATCTATTACTTCAGTTTCCCTATAGAGCTCATCTGGTTTTACCAGCACCACATCCAGGAAATTTTTCCCTCTGGTTGGTTCCATCACTTTCTGAATCAGCTGTCCTTCCCATATTAACTTATTTGCCATTTGTTGGTCATGCTTCCTGTCGTTCGCATTTCCTTCCCAATTGACATCTGGCAAATTCAGATCTCCCGCTACAATCACATTTCTTTCCATGTCGTTTCCCACATAGCTGTCTATCCTATCAAATAATTCCGAATCCGCGTCAGTGCTACCCTTTCCCGATCTGTACACTCCAAATATATCAAGTTGCCTATTATCTTTAGAAATGAGCCTTACACCTAGAATTTCATGTGTCTCATCTTTAACTTTTTCGTAGCTTACAAATTCTTCTTTCACCAGAATGAACACTGCCCCTCCCACCATTTCTATCCTATCTCAACGATACACACTCGAGTGCCGTGAGAAAATTTCTGCATCCATTATATCATTTCTCAGCCATGATTCAACTCCTATTACAATATCTGGTAAATATATATCTATTAAATTACTTAATACTATTCCTTTCTTTACAATACTTCTACAGTTCAACACTAATAATTTTATGTCATCCCTACTTGATTTCCAGTTTCCTCTTCCCTTATCACCGCTCCCTAGACCATCCCGTTTTCCTGAATGTACCTCCCTATTACCCTTCCAAACAAATTTCCTAACTTATACGTACCACTGCGGTTTAAATGAAGGCCATCTGAGCGCGGATCCCTATCTCCTACCCACCCATTAGGATCTAGAAATTTCACTCCTAGTTTCCCACATACCCACTCCATAGTCTCATTTAAATCCCCAATCACCCTCCAGTCAGTATCCCTCCTACAAAGTATTCCACTAATAACAATCTCCGCTTTCTTAAACTTCACCCGTGCTGCATTTACCAGATGCCACACATCTCCAACTATGTTGGTACTTATATCAGCTTGCCTTACGTTGTTGGTACCAACGTGTAACACTACCACCTTCTCCATCCCCTCCTCCCTCTCTTCTACTTTCCTCAACATCTGCCTCAACCTAATTCCTGGATAACATTCTACCCTGGTTCCCTTTCCTCCACACACTTTCCCCGCGTGTCTAACGATGGAATCCCCCATGACCAGAGCCTCAACCCTACGCACCTCATTTGATCCCCCCCTCCTGGTCAGCACTATCTTTCCTGATAGCTGCAGAAGCTACTTCCTCCTCCCTTTTCTCCTTCCCATGACCCTGTTCCACCTGTCTTTTCCTATCCTCTACTCTACATTTCCCTTTCCTACCTTTTCCCTTCCTCTTACTTCCACACATCTCACCAACAGTTCCCTGTCCCTCATCTTCCCTCTGTTGTTCTACCTGGAGTGACTAGTACCGATTTCTCACAGACACCTGTCCTGAATTCTGATCCTGAATAGAGCCCTTAGCTTGCAATCCCCTTCCCCTTAGAACATTAGACCACCTGTCTTCTACAACTCCCCCCTTCCTTCCCCTCCCTCTTGTACACCTACTGTAACCTGTAGATTGTTTGAGGGAGTCCTATCTTCCTTCCTGTCTTCTGCGAGAATCCTAATTATCTCCATCAAACTTTCCAATTGCTCCCTCATACCCCTCAATGCCTCGTCAGACCCACAGTTCGTACATTCGCGCTCCTTAGCCATTCTTTACGGAAAAAATGAAATTAAAAATAAAATAACTTATTCGCAAAAAATAAATGAACGGAGGGATATATTGTCTGGGATAGTACTCAAAGATCACACTACAATAAGGTAATGAATATACGACTACATTACAATACTACTTAGTCGTGCTCTATTTTTTATCCTACATCCCCTAACAGGATAAAAACTGCTGTTAATTACTGAATATCGAAAGTAATACACAAGAACTACACAGTTCCAAACTGCAATTAAGCCTATCGTAATTACAACAACAGTATTTTAGTAAGAGTTTCTACGGATACCTCTACTACACCAGTACTACACAAATATTTTACAATAATAAAATAAGCACACTAAATTCTAATAGGATATTACTTGTACACTACTGTACAGTACACTAGAGTAATTTTTAAACTACTTTCAGACGTATCCCAATTACGAAACCGGTACCGTATGTCACTACTAAACACAACAGAAATGAAATTTGCAAGAACTACTGTACTCAAAGATTACCAACGAAGCTAAATGCTTAGACAAATTATTATTGGTATTACGGTCTAATAGATACGAAAGATAACACACGAATATAGCAGGCAAGATACGGCACTATCTAAATGCACTGTATGTATACTACAATGTATCTACACTACACTACACTTACTGCGTTTGGTTAAATGCTTAAGTATCAAAAGAATTGCTGTACACGAAGAAAAACACGAATATAACTGGCAAGATACTATCTAATATATTGTACCTTATCTTCACTACAATGTTACTGAAATGTGGTTATGTGATTTTTACAGCTGGTGGATTACTATTATTTTCCCTACTCCACGGGACGAAGAATAAAAGTGTCCTTAATTGGGCCTACTGAAAAATACGAGGTTTCTCCACAATAATAATTTCTCAAATATTTCTATCATTAATATTTGTAAGCTGGGAGGTCTCCATATATGTAGTATGAGTAATTTGTTTTGATCATACGACTGGGAAAACATTGCTATATTAGAACTTGGAAACTTTGCATGAGTCATGTATATATCCCAGTTTGATGAAATGAGCTTGTTGTTGTACTAGGAAAGTTCTGTGACTCATGTGAAACACCCCAGAGAGTTTGTTTATGCCTTGGGACCAAAAAGGCGTTCACGGTGTGGTCTTGACAAGAGGATCTACCATGATTGGCTGGCGTGGATCAATCCAGACGTATCATGTGAGAGACTAGTCTCGTCCGCGACATCGTCCTGTACGGTTCGTTGTGTTCGAGGTTTCGTGTTCGGTGTCTGACATTTCTAGAACTTACTCGTGCGTTCGGGTGCTAGCTTGCGTGTGATTGTGCAGTGGTGGCATGAGTTCTGATAGTGGAGGTACTCGGGACTTTCATCCCGCGTCAAATAGTAATGTTGAACGGGAAGAAATAGTGAAAATGGATACAACCGTGCATGATAATTCCACTCCTACCCCTTCGTTGCAAACTGCGATCAATCCAATCCTAACCCTCCCCCTCCTGCTCAACCTCCTAATACTAGTGCATGTAATTTATACCCATTAAACCACCCAGGACCATATCTTGTTTTTGTTTCATCCAAACAAGGTAATAACATTGGCAATCTACACCCTATGGCTATAGGGCGTCTACTCCATGAAAGGAAATTTCCTGTTAAATCCATCCAGTATAAAGGCCGTAACAGGATTCAGGTAAACTTTAACTCTCCTACTCATGCTAATGACTTTCTGCAGAATAAGTTCCTTGAGACACAAAAGTTGCATGCCTTTATTCCTCACTCAAATATCTTCCGCGTAGGCATTATACGCGGTGTTGAGAAAGATCTAACTGAATCCGATATCCTTACTTTACTTCAGAGTGACGTCAAAGTTCATTCTGTTCATCGCCTACGACGTAAATCCCTCCAAGATGGTCAGTCAGTATATCTACCTACCGGCTCCATCAAGATTGTTTTTTGCTCCAAAACGTTGCCCAAATATGTTTCAATCTATCATGTAATGTTAGAAGTCCATCCCTTTATATTTTACCCCATTATTTGTTCCAAATGCCAGCGTTATGGACACACCCTACGCAATTGCCAGTCCACTAACTTTCGCTGTCGCAACTGTGGTTTGAACCATTCTACCTCAGACTGCCTTGCTAATGTCAAGTTATGTGTACATTGCAATCGGGAACACGAAACGGGTTCATCAGATTGTGCTGTTCATCAGAAGCAAGTGGAAATCAAAAAACTTATGTGCACTGATAACATTTCGTTCTCAGAAGCTTCTGCTCGACTATTTCCACCTACTTATTCTGAGTATCATAACGTCCAACAATTTCCTCCCCTACCCTCTCAACATCCTTCTCCATTACCAGACGCACCTCGCAAACGCAAATTCACACAAGTGGTTGTTAAGGATTTGCCACCTAAACCTTCTCCCGGCTATGATAGAGCTGCGTATCTCCAGCTAGTGCAATCCACTACATCCTCTCACCCCTCTCAATCTCTGAGTTATCAATAC
Organism: Anabrus simplex; assembly: GCF_040414725.1. NCBI lineage: Eukaryota > Metazoa > Arthropoda > Insecta > Orthoptera > Tettigoniidae > Anabrus > Anabrus simplex. The sequence continues at coordinate 92,065,151 of NC_090272.1, read as the reverse complement.
CCCATTCAACCCAGTCAGCCCACTCCCTCCACATCGAGCCCGTCAACGCCTCTGCAACCCGCACAGCATCCTCAAACAGGTACTACACTTCCTCAGCGAGAACATGTTCATCAGTGTGTTCTCCATCTTCTCATGCAGCTTACTCAACTAATTGGCGACCACCCCAATATCTTACCAGTTATTAGTCAACTTCGCGAAAGTTTACACCTTATCTTTAATAATGGTAGTACGCCTCCTTCAATGGAATGCTAGGAGTCTACAAAATAAACACTATTGATGTTCATATCAACACAATGTCGCCTCTCTTCCTCTTTTGTTTACGATTTCACTGACACTTTGCCCTCCCTACGTCACCCATATACGTTGCTCAGATATTTCTTTCCATCTGTCCAAAGTCCTCCACTCTCACATATATCCACCCCTCCGTCGTTCCCCTGCCCTCTCCTGCTTGTCCCTTATATGTTGGCCCGGTATGTATGTTTTGTAGAAGTCGCTGAGACGGCCACTCTAGCGTGAAGATTAGTATACCTTGTGTCCCTGTGCTTTTCCTATATCTCCTAGTCTTGTATACGTAATTCCTCACTCTTAATTGTCTAGGTGATACGTCTTTTCTTGATCTACTCTTAGTGCTTTGAACCCATTTTGTGAGTCTGCTGCATGGTCTACTTCCCTCAATCTTCAAGTACTTCGTACTCCGAAAACATTGTCAACTACATTGGTGTACTACTTTATTGAAATTGTGTGCGTGTGTCGATCTAGTACAAATATCCTACGGTATAGTGTCTGGGTGAAATAACGAGCCCAAATAAACTTCACGAACAGAACAGAACAGAACAGTATCATGTGAGAGGAAGGGGAATGGTGATGTCTATAACGGTTGATCAAACGGTGGGAACCACACACACCATGGGTATGTCACCCGCATAGATCCTACCCTTCCGAGGGCCCAGCTCAGACTGAATACTTTCGCCCTCCACTCTTGTGAGCGCGCTGTTGTACATCACGTCACTCACCCATAGCCCACGTGACGAATACGGCAGCTCCTATTGGTAGAAACATTTTCCGATTGCTATTGGTCAATTTGACTTTGACACCTTGGACCACGTGGGACGACCACGTTTTTGACGTTTGTGACATTTCGCTTCACTTTGATTTGGATGCGTATATCTATTATATTCGTTTGCGTGTTTGAAGAAAAAGTACAAGATATTTGAGGTAAGCATCCTTAAGTAAGTTAATAAGTTGATGATTGATAGTTGCTTCTGTTCCCCAAAATGTATTTTTATTATTTTTGACTGTCACCTTTTTATTACCTTTTTGCATGGTGGTTGATATGATAGTTACATAAGCCAACTTGAAACAGACACCTTAAAATTCAGTTGATGTAATGTTATATTATGTCTGATAAGCCACTATCGTTTTGATAGTATTGATATTAGCAGTAAAAATATAAGCTGATTACAGTGTCCTTAATTATTTTCTTCTATTTCTTTTCATGTCTCAGACCATGTACAAAAAGTGTCAGATCTGTGGAATGTACACAGATAGCGAAGAAGGCCGGCAACAGGGAATCTTATTTCATCATTTCCCTGTTGCTAGACCTAACATTTGCAGAGAGTGGTTGGACGTTGTGGGGGTCGAACGGTTGCGGCAGCTTCCCCCGAAGCAGCTGAGGAACCGCACTGTGTGTTCGAGGCACTTTCGTCACTCCAGCTATCCAGGACCCCTATCAAAGATGCTGTCCCAGAAAGAAGTAAGTAGTTGTTATTATTATTATTATTATTATTATTATTGTTCACAGTACCGGTACTGTGACCCATCACATTTTCCTGTGATTCATTTCAAATTGCTCTCCAGAGGTAATGATCATAAATTAATCAGTGCCAGATGAGGGGGAACCTCGCTTCTGATAATGAAATTTACTATAATGCCTGTCATACCTGAGCTTGCCTTACCTGTAAGTTGAAATGTGTACATTTCTTTGAGGCAGAGTGTAGCTGAAATACCTAACATTTATTATTCACAAAATAGTGCACACATGTGCAAATGTTATTCCTTGTTATAATCCATCAGTGGCTTTACGTTGCCTGTATTGTGAAGGCGAGGTATTTAAATGAGCTCACTATCCTAACTGCCTCTTTATCCGAAAACCATTTGTACCGTTTTGTCCAGGTTAATTTTAAGTTTGTTGTCTTCAGAATATTTTTCAAGGCTGACCATAGTTGCTTGAAGATAATCTTTGTTGTTAGAACCTATATCTAGGTCATCAGCGTATAAGTACAATTTGGTTGCGTTAAGAATTATTTCTGTAACGTCTGCTGTGGCGATATTGAATAGAAGCGGACTGATAGATCACCCTGTAATACTCCACCCCACTGTTTAATAGTATCTGAAGTTCTTTTGCCATCATGAATTCCTACTTTATTTTGTGACAAGACATTGTTTAGTATTTACCTGCTTGTTACCATCATGTTTCCCGGATCTGTGTGCATAATCTGTTGCACTCGAATCCATACAATGGCGCCTTTCACAAAAACTACGTCAGTGGTACTGTACTGTTTAGGGCTATATATATCTTTTCCATTGAGTTGTTGATTACTTTGTATCCTTCATCATTTATTAATTATAGTATAATCATTGTTTTTTGATATGGTTTATTAACTCTACAACTTAGGTCACCTCCCAGAACTACAGGCTCTTTATTTTTCACTATTTTGATGGCTTTCATTATGTGCTGAACTGCAGTGTCCACTCTTCATTTAGAGGATGGTTTGAGGTCAGGAGTTCTGGTCAGTGATCTACGTTGACTTGGTGTCTGCACAGGTGACCCTGGGGGTGCTTGGAGTGACCGGGTTGGCTAAGCAGAGGTGAACCAGGTCCATGGGGGGAGGGGATGGGGAATTTCTAACATTTGAATGTACCATTTTGAATTTATTTCCAACATCCTCTCAGCATGTAGGGGATCTTTTCTGGACTCAGTGAATATAAAATGTGCAAGTACAATTAGGTGTTCTTCCTTAAGTTCAACTGAACATGAATGGAGCAAAAACAGTTGTATGACATCTGTCAATAAAGTTACTGTTAATGTATTCATGTGCTTAATATTTAGGTGGACAATATCATATGCTCAATGTAATTTTATTGCTGTTTTGCCTACTTAAGAACCATAGAGGGACCATAAGAACCATAATACATGTTTATGAATGAATGACATTATGAGATTTGAAAATCAATACCCTGCATTCACTGTAGTAGAGGAGGAAAAAATGGTACCATTCTTATTGGTTTTTTTTTTTGTGCATGTAGGTGTGCCTGAACATGAGGCTGGTCCTCGGCCAAGGCCTTCAGCTGCTATGACTGCTGCTCCCACCACCTGCACTCCTACTGCCTCTGCTACTGCTGCTGCTACTACTACTACTACTACTACTACTACTACTACTACTACTATCACCGCTGCTGTTGCTGCCACCACCATCTCCACGCCTGCTGCTACTACGAATAAACCCAGTAGTGCTGCTGCCACGCCCTCCACTCCTGCTGCTACTGCTTGTACCATGTATAATATCATTGGTGCTGCTACTACTACTACTACTACTATTACTATTACTACTGGTAATGCTGCTGTTCCTGTGCAGTTAATATTTACCTGTCTGATATTATTGTTAACGCCCTGAGGGGAACGAATTGAAATTTATATTTATATTGAAGTTTTACGTAGTATTCCCCGTCCGGCTACTCATTCTTGCCACCCGCCTGACAAACATTTCTGGGGAGAACACTGGAGATAATGTTATTAATGTTAATTTTACATTCAAATTAAGCAATTTCAGTTTATGAATGCTAATGATTGTTTAGCAATATATTTAATTTTGTATTACAAAACACCCAACAAGTAGGCTGTGCAGTGTGATCATGTATCTATGAAATTGCGCTTGGGCAGTGGTGGGTTTGAACCCCACTGTCGGCAGCCCTGAAAATGTTTTTTTGTGGTTTTCAATTTTCACACCAGGCAAATGCTGGGGCTGTACCTTAATTAAGGCCACAGCTGCTTCCTTCCCATTCCTGGGCCATTCCTGTCCCATCGTCGCCATAAGACCTATCTGTGTCAGTGCAACGTAAAGAAACTAGCCTTATCATAATTGTCCCCCTGTGGGTAGGGGGTGGGCAACCACGCAGCCCTTAATTGAATTTTGGCATTGTTTCCGCTTACTTGTGCCAGGCTCCCCACTTGGTTGGCCGGGTGGAGTGCATGCTGTCAGACCACAGATCAGCCTACTCTGCAACCACCAACATAAATTTCCGCCTTCGATATACAGTAGGTACAAATGGCACTGTCTGCAGTGAGTTTCCACTGTCTTCAACAGGCATTTCGTCTAGATCACAGCAAAGGCCCTTGCACACCATAATGTTGTGGAAGTAGCAGCATATTGTTCATAATACTGTACTAAATTAGCATACAATTCCTTGGACATAGCTCTTAATAGGCGGAGCTATGTTGTGACTTGGCATGGTAATGTTTTGTGCTGGATCAGCTGCCATATTATTGTACGTAGATCCTGATGCTACATATTTCTGTCCATTTATTGGAACTCCTCTCCTGCGGATGGACTGAAAGGAAGCATTATTTGTACCTCCTGCATGTTGTAAGAGGGAACAATCACAGAATCTGTAAGCGCTCTCTTGTCTTTTAAACCCACAAACATATTCATGATTCCATCTTTTTCCATGTAGCAGAATAATTTAGATACGGTATATCCTACTGTCACATAAAATAGAACATTTTTAAGTATTGTAAATAGTGCAGATCAATGAATACACGGGATGCATACAATTTTGTAGCTTGACATTGTTTATCATCTAAATGCAGATGACTGATTGAATGATATGTTGTGTTTTGGTGCAGTATGTAGGAACAGAGTATGTGCTATCATGTCTTGGTTTCTTCAAACACTACTCTGCCAGAGATTTGCCATCCTCTAGTAGATGCAAAAGAAGTACAAATCTCAATATTTCTCAGTGTGTGGCCCTAGGTGCCTCTTTTGACAGACTGAAAGATTTATCATATAGTAAGTTCCTTGGGAAAATACAAATGGTGTTGCTGAAAACTTTTGCAATGTCAGTGCAACGTTAGACTGCAATAAGAGAGAAAAGTATTATGTTGTAACTTGTCAGTTCCAGTCTTTCTTTCCTAAATGAATGATTTTGTATTTGTGTTGTACCTGCATAGTTTTCTGGCTGATGAATATTAATTGATGGTTAACACTGCTGAATGTAATGTCACGAGATTATGATATACTATGATCACTAAAACTTTTGTGCAAATTTCTACACAATTTTATACCTGTAACACTGTGGATAGTAGGTAGAATATAGCTCCATAAACCGACAGATCATGTTTCATTTCAATTTATCTTTGAATCCTACAAACTCCCTCCTTATCATATGAGTTTCCTTTCATCATTGTGGTTCCTGTGTATGGTTTTCTTTCTTACATTGTATTTATATTTTATTTTCTGCATAAGTGGCATATCTTGATACTATTGACTGTTACGGTTGGCTTAAGTAGTGTTAAAGAGGACTGATGTACGAGGGGATGTTAGTGCCTATTTCTGTCATAGGTCTTAATCTGAGATAGGGATTGCCAATTCCACTCACCTTCTGGTCACTTCCTTCCTCCCTTTGTGAGTTAGCTTCCATTTTCCTCAGCAAAACAAACAAAAGCAGCACAGGCAAGGCCAGTCACTCCCATCCTTCATGGCTTTGTGAATTAGTAAAAGTAAAATATAACTCCATAAATCAAATAATTATAATAAGCAGCACAAGCTGGTAAGCTTCTTTTCTCCAGCAAAAAATTATTATTAATAATAATAATAATAATAATAATAATAATAATAATAATAATAATAATAAAGCACACGCCAACCTCCAGGTGTATTGTTGTTCAGTATGCAGTATTTCAGAAAAAGGTAACAAAGAAGGAAAGAAAGAAAAGGAAATGAAAGAAAAAATATAAGGAAAAAAAAGAACAAAAATATATTTAATATAATATTTAAGAGGGGGGGGGGGGGGGGCGAGAACCTGTGGACCCTCCGCGCGCTAAACGATTTAAATCGCCCGCCCGGTAATTTTAGTTCAGCCCTGTGCTCACTAGAGGCGCTAATGTGCAATTCCTGGCGATCTTTGCGCAGCCGTTGCGTACAGAAGTGTAAAATAACGTTGAGAGTCATCTCTTACTCATTCTCTTTGACACACACGGTACGGGAAAGAAGGAGTGCTGACACACTGTACGAGAGGGAAGTAGTGCAGACACATGGTCAGGGAAGGAAGTTGTGCTAATACACACGGAAGTGAAACTGGATATACGGTATTCAAGTGACACTGCTACAATGGACTGGACTTCAAACGTTCGTGGAACGTAGTCCTGTTATGTTCGTGGAAAGTGGCTGATTGACAAACTGTGGAGTGCTTACGCATTATGTTTTGTAGCACTTGTGGCGGCCTGGCATTATATGTTGGTGGAAGCTATCTCAGACTTTCCATAATTTATGTTCAGGATCGATAAGCGTGTGTTGCTCAAATGTATATATCTTTATAACAAGTGTTAAAGTCTGTGAACACAGTATTGCGAGGTACAGTATCTGTGTGATGTTATAACTGCCGATTATGCGAATCGGCAAGTCGTGTTGATACAGAGACAGTGAAGGGTTCTTATATACATATATGTACATTGTTCAACGAACTAACTACAAATGGTGGCTTAGTTCTCGCTTTCATTTTCCCACTGTTTTCATTGTTGTTGTTGTAAATATGGAGTCTTCCAGTAATCTTTTGTTTGTGTATTATAAGTGCATTTTGGTGTGTTGATGAGGTGCTAATGCACGGATTTTATTAAGAATATAGTTAGATATTTTAGAATCAGTGGAGTTATTGATGAACCTAGGTGCAGTTCCTATCTATTTAGTCGTTTTCAGACGGTTAGGTAAGGCCTGATGCAGATGTACCAGTACGCAGGATTATGTACACGCCCTGGGATATAAAGAATTATCATGCCTTATCTAAATTCGAGGGATCCATTCTGGTGAACTCTGGCGCCCATACTACGGACATTTCGATTACCGTAATTAAGTTTATTAATTTTATTACATTATTGAGTAATTTTATTTACTCAGTTATTTATTATTATTATTATTATTATTATTATTATTATTATTATTATTATTATTATTATTATTATTATTATTATTATTATTATTATTATTATTATTATTAACAGTAAAGTTACACCTCTCCGACAAGCAAGGAGTGGAACTGGTGGAGGAGATGAAGAAGTACAAACTTGAAATTCTCGGGATCAGCGAAGTGAAGAAAAGGGGAGATGGAACTGGACCAGAGATATGTTCTGAGATATTCAGGAGCAGATAAGAGATGTAGAGCTAAGGAAGGAGTCAGAGTTATCACAAGTGAACAATTAAGTAATAAAGTGGTGGATTGGAAGGCAGTAAGCCCAAGGATCATGAGATTAGATCTGGATCTGGAAAATAACCAAAAAGTTGCTCTCATACAAATACATGCTCGTACTGAAGATAGTGATGAGATAGAAAAGGAGATATTTTATTCAGCCCTCAGAGGACATAGGACAAGGCTAGAGATACCATAGAATCGGTGATAATAATGGGGGACTGGAATGCTAAGAGTTGGGAATAAGATGAGTTCTGGTCATGGAAGCTTGGAAAGGTATGGGGCAGAGAGAAGTCTGAACAGCAATGGGAAGAGAATGCTTGAGTTCTGCATAGATAATGAAATGCGAATAGGGGATTCTTTCTTCCGCCATAAACAGATCAACCAAAATACCTTCGAGGCAATAAGCAGAAATGTACGAAGTACAATATACTACTATATGTACAAAAAGAATACCCTCTATGAAGTAATGGATGTGAGGGTATTCCGCAGTGCCGAACTCAACAATGAACATTGTTTATTGGTAATGCAAATCCGGTTCAGATGTACCAGTATATGAGAATCAACAAAAATGAATTATGTCCAAGTGAAAGCATCTGCCTTGGAAGATATCTCCACGTGACGGGAATATGAGAATAAGTTTAACAAAAAACTCATACAGAAGGAGCAAAATCACAGAGGTACCAGTATGTGGAACATGGAAGGTGATGAAAGAGACAATTAACCAGGTAGCTACAGAAGTGTGCGGGATCAGCAGAGTAAAAGAAAATAGGAGACAGACAAGCTGGTGGATCGAAACAGTAAAGGAAGTGGTTGCAGCCAAGAAGAAAGCATGGAAAAGATATAAGAAATCCAAAAGTGAGGAAGACAAAGGAACATTAATACAACTAAGAAATGCAGCAGGGAGAGCAGTCAAGGAAGGTAAAAAGGAATCCTGGGAACAGTTCGGAAGGGAAATAGAAGAAAATTATAAGTAAAATCAAAGAAAGTTCTGGCATGTGGTGAAAAGCTTGAAGAGAAAAAGGGGAAAGAAAATCAGAAACATTAAGGATAAAAATAACAGGCTGAAAACCAACATAAATGACATCCTGGAAGTGTGGGGCGAATATTACTCAGAAACCTTCAAGGAAAGTACCGTAATAAAATGGCAGGCATGAGACCAATGGAAAAGCATAACAATGGAGAGAGGGAAAAGGAAGAAGGTATCAGTTTAAAGGAAGTGCATGAGGCAATTAAGGCAATCAAAACTGGTAAAGCAGCAGGCTGGGATAATATTCACCCGGAGTTCGTGAAATTTGGAGGAAGAGAAGTAGAGAAATGGATCTCGGATCTCTTCAAGTTGGTTTGGGACTCTGAGAAAATACCAGAAGATTGGGAGCAGAACATCATAGTTCCCATTTACAAGAAGGGAAGCTCAACTGACTGTCATAATTACAGAGTGATATGCTTAGCATCAGTTCGCCAGAAGTTATATTCAACTATAATAGAGAAGAGACTTAGAGAGCAAGTGGAGGAAGAACTGGAAGAAGAACAGGCTGGATTTAGACCCCATTGGTAAACACAAGGTTGGATCTTCTGTTTGAGAAATGCAGCAGAAGAGATCCTAAATCAGGAAGGAGAACTATTTGCAGCATTTATTGATTTGAAGTCAGTATTTGACAGAGTACCAAGAGAAGAGCTATGGATGGCTTTATAGAAGGCACATATTACCCCCAAACTGACTAGAGTGATTAAAAGTATATACAGGAGAGTTATAGGTATAGTGAGGATAAATGGTCAAACCTCAAAGGAATTTACTATGGAAAGAGGTGTCAAGCAAGGTGACGGGCTTAGTCCCCTACTCTTTATAATATTCATGGATCAAGTTATTAAACAATGTAAGAGGTGAACAAGTAAATGCAAAGTTGGAACAAAAATGAGAATATACAAATCAGTATATATCTTCCAGTGCTGACGTACAGATCTGAAAGCAGGACACTGCTGAGTAATTTAGAGAGCAGACTCATTGCCACAGAAATGACGTATTTGCATAAAACAGTTAGAAGGACAAGGAGAGATATGGTTAGAAATACTAGGATAAGGGAAGAGTGTCTTAACTAAGAACCACTGATCAGTTTAATTGAAAAGAAGGAGCTTGGATGGTTGGGGCACCTGGTGAGGATGGTGGAGGAAGCAAGGGAGCCTAAACAAATATTCCAAGCAAGATCAGAGGAGAAAAAAGGGAAGGGATGACCTAGGCTGGAGTGGGACACCTACGTCTTTGACCTGGCATGAAAGAGGGGAAAGAATCCAGCAGAATTGAGAAGATTGGTACTGGACCGGACTTCGTATGGGAAGTGGCTGAAGGACCCTGTACCATGAGGTACAACCGCCCTGTTCATTCAAATGAAGTGCCTTGAAGAATGCCATCTTCAATATAAACTTGCAACATCTTGTGCAAAAAGTTTGGACTTTTCTCTACAGGTGTCTTTACCAAGAAAAACTTATGTTATGACCTCTGGTGTAAAGAGGAGCTATTAAAATCCTAAAGTAATTTTTTTATTTTGAGTTTTACTACACTGAGTTGATTCTTATTTGCTTTTTGGGGTGTTAAAGTTGTCAACTCTTCAATCTCTTTCCGCCAGCAGTGGCTCGTGACCAGATTTTCAGGGGGTTCACAACAAAATTTGTAATTAATTAATGCTATTTGCTTTATGTCCCACTAACTACTTTTACGGTCTTCGGAAACGCCGAGGTGCCGGAATTTAGTCCGCAGGAGTTCTTTTACGTGCCAGTAAATCTACCGACATGGGGCTGCCGTATTTGAGCACCTTCGAATACCACCGGACTGAGCCAGGATCGAACCTGCCAAGTTGGGGTTAGAAGGTCAGCGCCTTAACCGCCTGAGCCACTCAGCCCGGCGAACAAAATTTGTATACACGTCTGAAATATACCAAAGTACAAAATCATTTACTTAAAATCAATTCAATAAAAGTTCCTCGTACGGTTGCTTCTCTACTCGTAATATGGTAGAACCCTTATAACCGAGGATGCATTTTCCTGAGAATAATCTGTAAGTGTCATAATCTACAATCTTCATTTCCGTATTGACGAATTACACAATTAGAAATAGGAAAGGATTTCCACCTATCAATACTTATGAAGTGTTGCTATATATATTGTATTCATCTTATATATATACATCAGTTAGTTTTAAGTAGAGATGTGTTTTATAAACTAATTTTAAGACCAAAACATATAATTTTAGACATACAATTGCATTGTCGCTCATAGTGACATACACGCCAGATCCCGTTTCGACATGCTCCATTTGGATGTGACCAAATGTTTATTGTCATATGGCATTCCATAGACAATGCAATCTTAATCACAGCTTCATGACATAGATGTGAATGTATGGTTCAGCTGAAGATGATCCTATGTAAGGGGTCGAAACCAGTCCTGTAGCATAATAAGTGCAATAAGTAAGTATTGATAGGTGGAAATCCTTTCCTATTTCTAATCTGTGAGTGTACAAGAAAAGTAAAATTACGACTGCCGGGCTGAGTCACTCAGGCTCTGGCTTTCTGATCGCATGATTACGAAAACCTATTCAGAATTAGCTACTAGCAAAATATTCCGGCGATGTAATGCAATAGTAACTTCTGGGAGCTGTGGCCAACAGTAACAGGGGAGATGGTGGACCCTTGTGGTCAACTGTAACACTATCTCTGGTTTGAGGGTGGTTGTAGACGGAAAAGCACATTCCTTAACGTGCTTCTCGCTTATGGATATATCTTTGCATAAACCGTGACGTCATCTCCATGCGCATGCATATAGTCTTAAGGTTCGTAGTAAAATCTCCAGCGTACTCCCTGGCATTGTCAGTCAAAACGAGCAGCTGTCAGTGTAACGGAGCTTCGATATAAGTCGAATGATTTCGATCAATTGACGAAATCAAGTCGAAAAAGGAAACAATTTTGAATTGCTGGTATCCATGAATGCATGAATATGCATTACAATTGGGTGTTCATGTGCTCATGTGCTCCCGAGAGCCCACCGCCACTGCTTTCCCCCAACTTCACAATTGACCAATAGGAAATTTTGTTTGTGTATTTTTCCACCAATAATCTTCATCTTCTACCTATTTGATTATTCAATAAAAATTGGGGGTGTGTTTGGCCTTATCCCAGAGTTCTCTAGAACCTTCCTCTCGGGTATAAAAGCTGGCACTTTTCTGAGCTACCTCTTCTTATTGATCGTCCAGTTTACTGAGTGTGTGCTAATAGAGGAGGCGAGGACATCTCGCCCTTCATCGAGCTTTACTGCAGATTAAGGTAATGGCAGCTATTTAATATCTATGTGATAGCCTCTGAAAGCTAGCTCAAGGGGAAGGTTTCCTATCTTTAATAATGTAACCTTAAATTTCCAATCTTCTAAAATGTTTTCTCCATCTAGTCACTTCAGTAGTATAGGATTAGCCTCTGTAACGTCGGGCAGTGAGCCCAACTAGGGTTTTAAACTTCTAAGTGTAAGTTTCAAGGAGTGCAAGTGTCCGCCTCCGCAACACTTTAATTTTGGGGCCAGTAACTTTAACCTGTGTTTTTTTTTCTTCCCACAAGGGCCCAGTAGAATGAGTATTCGATACTTCTGTAAAATTCAATCATTTATGTTTAGTGGTTAGACTGTTCAGTGTTTAAGATAGTGAATTCTGTTTGAATTGTAAATTGTAGGTTGTGCCTCGAGAGGCCTGGAAAGTGTAAATTTTAGTGAGCAAAGATGCTCTGGTTGTGAAGGTTGCCTTGATAAGGCAGTAAGGATATAAGGTTCGGAGCACAGTCTCCTAGATAAATTCATAGAGCATAGATGCTCTTTCTATTTATGTAGAGGTGTTAGTATACCTTGTAAATGAAATTGGGAGACCTGTCTCCTTGACCATTGAGTGGATGGAGCCACAGTCCTCAAGTAACATTTGATTAATGATGATTAATTGACAAATTTAGTTGATTTTCTAATTTCCCCTACTTTATATCTAAGCTAACGAGCTAGTTTTGTATCTGAAATCTTGTTCTGTCACTTAACGACGTGTTTTGTTAAAATTTGACATTAAAAAAAAAAACAGCCAAAAGAAATATAAACTTGATTTTAAAGCTTTTAATTAATCTTCTGATCATTGTAGATAGACCCATTCATGCCCGCACCTTCTTTCACCTCTGTGATCCACAAAAACATCGTAACAGACCCGACACCTGCGAGGGCATAAAGGGAAAAGAGAAAGAAGAAGAAGTATCATGGTTCTAATTTGATCATCTCTTGGTTGCCCCTTTTAGTTGCCTCTTACAGCAGGCAGGGGATAGCATGGATGTATTCTTCGTCTGCATCCCCCACTCACAGGTGGTTGTGTGTTTGGTCCGTGAGAGGTATTTTATTTCCCTCAAGTCTGCCGGCAAGCCGGTTAGGATCCCACTATCCACCACCTGGGATGTGCCACGTGGCAGTATCACCTCTCCCCCTGCTATGCCACCGTAGGAGGTTAGTGGAGTAAAAATCTGGGTATAACTATACCTTTTAATACAAGTACAATAAACACACTTAGAAAAGCATTTTATTAATTTTCAAACATATTTATCTCAGGAAAATGTAACTTGTACCATATATTTTGTAGATTTTAATTTACACAGTTTAAAAAAATATTAGGATGCAAATAAATTCAAAATAATTTGCATTTAATTTGGAATTAAAATACCTATATTTCTAATATTCAAGTAAAAATTATTTGTTACACATTAAGTATAAAATAAAATAAGTAATAATGGATGTCACTTACAGAAATTAAAAATCGGCCAGGGGCCTGCAAGTCTGTTTATGACTAGGGTCCGGATTTTTAGGTGGTATAAACCTTCATTTTAGGTTTCTTGTATTCTTAAAATAGGTTATTTTATGTTTTGCCTCCAGGATCAATACAGGCAGCAATAATTTTCTGTTTTTGTAGTTCTGTAAAATTTATGTACTTATTTCACAAAAGTTTACTTCATATTCATAAAAACACCCTTTCCTTTGTAAGATCTTTTTGGCATTGCAGTAAATAACAACATATATATCCAAATTGTCTGGCGTAAATGTTTTCCTGTTGTCCCATGACACATTGCTAGGCGGGCATTAATTCCATTGTGGAGTCTTATCTCCGATATGCAGTTATCAGACTGTGCCTAATAAAAGGCTTCTGATAAGTTCACCTGCATACACCCCAGCATCAGTGGGTAGGGTCTGACACATCCCACTCTGAAGAGTCTAGTGTCAGACCTAAGACGAAATGCTGGTTAATAGAGCAAACGCCTGAAAAGCTATACATCTAATTTTTGATCTGACATTCTTATATGACGGAAAAGTTCTTTCAACGGAACATGACGTCCTTGGAGCGTAGTACATAGATTTTCTCCCTGTAATACTGAATTGATGACTTTCATATCTTCAAAACTAGGATTTTGTTGAAGAATCTTCTGCAGCTTCGAAGAACATGCCACTCCCAATGGCCCAGGTATTTCTCTTCTGGAAACATTGCCAATGATATCCAGGGAATCTTTGAGTGGCAAGGTTGCACTTTCCAACTGGAGAATAGTTTCTGGTATAAAACAAAAATGTGTCTTAATATATGCTAGGGAAGCGACGAGGGTCAGGCACTCGAGTGATATCTTGGCCTTGGCAATGCAGGAAGCTTCTGTTTCATCCAAGTCATTGACGACATTTTAAATTCCTTCTAGGTGCTCAGCATAGTAAATAGCAGCAGACAGCCAAGTTCCCCAGCGGGTAAGTATCAGCTCAGGTGGAAGAGGTGTTGCTGGTTGTTTCTCTTTGAACAATTGTATACGTGTTGGGACTTTTAAGAAAACTTTCTTGACTGAAGAAACCACGCTATTCACGTCCCTGAAGTTGCTTCTAATCTTTTCCACAAGGTGGTGCAGGCCATGGGCCAAGCACGTAATGTGTAGCATGCTCGGGTAGAAGGACTGTGGAACCTGCCCTGCCTTCAACATGTAGGCAGCACTGTCTGTCACTAACAAAAGACTCTTACTATCTTGATTCTCTGCTGGCCACAATATGTGTAAAGCACCCCTCACTGTGCAGGCTATTGTGTTGTTAGTTTGATCTATTTATTTACAAAGAATTAGATGAGGGTTACCTGGTTCATTTTGATCCAGCTTACTTACTATCACATTCACAATGAAGCGACCGCAACTGTCAGATGTTTCATCGACAGAACACCAATATAGTGATCGCCTATATCTTCTCTTATTTCATCTAATGTCTTCTGGTAAACGGGGTCCAAATAATTCTTCCTTAAAGTGGATTCATTAGGTATACTGCAGCCACTGATGTCTCCGAAGAATGTTATCATGGTCAGATTATTTAGCACGTTCCATGGAGCATTTGCAGACACCAATGCCTGACATACGCTAAAGTTAAGGTTACCTTCAGGCCTGCCAACTGTGGAAGAAATAAACACTTACTGTTGCTGCTGGACTTATTTCTCCTTGCTATGCTAGCCATGTGAGCAGCTGCAGATTTATGCTGCTCAAGATGGGATTTCTGCTCACATTTAACCTGAAATGAAGAATCCAAATCCTAACTACTCTTCAGTAGCGAGCTAAGGTATTGCAATCCAGGTTTTAGGTCAGTTACGGGAAACTTACTTCTTTGAAGCATGCCTGACAAAAGGCTACTCGACCATCCATAGTGAAGTGTCCATCTGTGTCAATCAATTTTCTCAATAAGTGCGATTCAGGCATTTTTTGCTATACAACAATTACGGTTAGCAAATACTGCAGGAACCATTCACCACACACTCTGCCAGCTGTACTCTCCACGATACCAATATAGTTGGTCCGTTATTGGACACGAGAAATTTTCCAGCTATCAGGTTCCCTACGGGAATCAACATCTTTATCATGTACTCTCTGCGGTCGACTGGAGGCGAAACTGTTTACGCTCCTCCTGACCTTCTATCAGGTGCATCACGGAGCCACCAGGTGTTGCATGTGTAGTGGGAAGCATGGGACGTGCTGCAATTAACAATAGTAACCTGAACATCTCCGTCCTACTGCTTGTAATCATGGTGGAAATAATTTTAAAATGCATTTCAATGGGGAAATAACATTCTTTATTTGAAGAAGGTAAAACAGCTATTTAGGTTATTTTAGGTGTCAACTCCTCATTTAGGTTTTTTGGGTGCAATAAAATTCACATATTCTGTTTCAGGAAGTGTGAAACGAACAAATATATTGAAATTTGTGAATTAAATAGCGAAGAAAAAAATAGGTTAAAACCTGAAAATTCGGGCCCTAGTCATGACACTGCATGGAGCAAATGACTGAAAGAATACTAACAAGGTAAGCAATTAATTTATAGTTATAAAAATCGGTTTCATTCCATTATTTATTACTTATTGTGTAGTTATTATAGACATAGTCCAGCTCCTTGGCTGAATGGTCAGCGTTGAGGTCACAGGTCCACAGGGTCCCAGGTTTGATTCTGGGGACTGGGTGTTAGTGCTCGTCTCAATACTCTCCTCTTCTTTATACTCACAACACATTACACTATGAATCACCACAGAAAAAGTAATGCAACAAGTAGTGAATGAATCCCGCCGCATAGGGTTGACATCAGGAAGGGTATCTGACTGTTAAAAAACAAAGGGTCATGACCACATGTCCTATATACAGTTTGCAACCGTGACCCCACCAAGATGTAGGAAAAGAGGTAGAAGAAGCTGATATAGGCATGCTTTAAGAGTGATAGTGATTATTGTTTAAGAGGAAGTACAACTGGATAATCATCCTCTACTAACACTAATCAGAGCAGAAAAAAAAAAATGGAAGGGGTCTGACACTTTGAAAAATTAAGTCATTGGCCAAAGTGTGATAGTACATATATCACACCCCCGAATTATATGTAGAAGTTATAGATATTATTGTCAGTATTCGATTTATTATTATTAATATTATTATTATTAGTATTTCATTTGTATATTTTGACATTATTATTGGTAAGCTGGAAGATATCCACATATGTAGGTATGAGTAATTTGTTTTGCACCAGTGGGAAAACATTGCTGTAATAACTCTGGTAATTTGAATGAGTCATCTGGCTACCCCAGTGTCTGTTATGATGTACTTGTGTCAGGAAATTCCATTACTCGTGTATATATCCCAGCCTGATGAGATAAGCTTGTTGTTGTACCAGGAAAGTTTGGTGATTCATGAAAACTCCCCAGAGTTTGTTATTGTCTTGGGAGGAAGAAGTAGTTCAGGGCTTGGTCTTGATTTGAGATCACTCATGATTGGCTGGCATGCACCAATCCAGACGTCTCATCTGAGAGGAGGGGGATGTTGATGTCTATAAAGGTGGATGATACGGCGGCAACCTCGAGATTAGGACATTATTGTAAGGAGACATTGTAAGGTGATTGTAAAGGTGATTGTAGAGGTGATTGTAAAGGAACGAGAAGGAAGATAACTACAACTACAACTGACGCACTGTACGGGAAGGAAGTGGTGCTGATCCACGGTACTGGAGTGACACGGCAGCAATGAACTGGACTTCAAACGTTCGTGGAGCGTAGTCGTGTTATGTTCGTGGAAAGCGGCTGATTGTGGAGAGTGCTTGCGCATTAAGTATTGTAGCACTTGTGGCGGCCTAGCATTATATGTTGGTGAAAGCTATCTCAGACTTTCCATAAATTTATGTTGAGGATCGACAGACGTGTGTATATATCTTTACAACAAGTGTTAAAGTATGTGAACACAGTAGTACAAGGTACAGTATCTGTGTGATGTGATAACTGCCGATTATGAGAATCGGTAAGTCGAATTGATAGAGACAGTGAAGGGTATTTATCTTCATACATGTACATTGTTCATCGGACTATCTGCAAATGGTAGCTTAGTTCTCACTTTCGTTTTCCCACGGTTTTCATTATTGTTGTTGTTGTAAATATGGGGTCTTCCAGCAATATTTTATGTGTATATTATATGTATAATCTTGTATGTTGATGAGGTGCTCATGCACGGAATTTGTTCAGAATATAGTTAGCTATTTTAGAATCAGTGTTATTGATAAACCTAGGTGCAGTTCCTACCTAATTAGTCGTTTTCAGGAGGTTGGGTAAGGCCTGCAGCAGATGTACCAGTACGCAGCATTATGTACACGCCCTGGGATATAAAGTTTATCATGCTCTTATCTAAATTCGAGGGATCCATTCTGGTGAACTCTGGCGCCCATACTACGGACATTTCGGTTAATTATGCTTATTAATTTTATTAAGTTTTTGAGTAATTTTATTTATACATTTTTATTCATGATTTTATTTATTATTATCATCAACTTATTACAATTGGCTTCCCAACGTGTGGCTGAATGATTGGTACATCTGTTAGGCTTATAAGCGTAGGTGCACTTGTCAGGTGTGGATGGAATTCTACAAACTATGTCAGTGAAGTGTTTTATATGTACGTGATATGTATGTTGGAGTATGAAGAAATGTTGTAGCGAGTCGAGTATTATAAAGTTGAGAAGTAGAGAGGTTTTGAAAGTTGCTAGTACTATGAATCAGGATAAGAGAAGTCAAAAGAATTCCACCACATTGAGTTTATCTAATTTAAGTGAGAATAGCGAAATGGCTGATAGTAGGAAAGATCAATTGACAACGATAGGTGAGGAACCGAGTAACCCGTCTCAAACTCAGAATGTAGGGAATCAGGGGGAGGCTTCAATGCTCAGTATGCTTAAATCGCTACTTGATAGTCAGAGTAAAGAGTTGAAGAGTGAATTGAATTCCTTAAGTAATGAAATATGCAGTATTAACAGTAAAATCGATAATAATAATGTTGAATTGTCCAGTAAAATCGATAATAATAATGTTGAATTGTCCAGTAAAATTGATAATAATAGTGTTGAATTGTCTAGCAAGATTGATAGTCAGAGTAAAGAGTTGAAGAGTGAATTGAGTTTTTTAAGTAATGAAATATACAGTATTAATAGTGAATTAAATTCAGTTAGTACGGAATTGTCCAGTAAGATTGAGAATCAAAGTAAGGAGTTAAATTCAGTGAGTGTTGAATTATCTAGTAAAATTGATAGTTTAAGTAGTGCTGTGAATGGTAGAATAGATGAATTAAACCAGAAGTTTGACCATCAAAGCAGGGAAATTCAGGAAGTCAATAATAAGGTAGAATCTCAACGCTTGGAATTGACTGAGAAAATTGAATGCCGATTTAATGTAGTTAGGAAAGAATTTGTTGAAAACAGCAAGGAATGTGATAAAAGAATAAAAATAGTGGAAGATAAAGTCGAAGAAATAGACAGAATGAAAACCAGTCAGAATGTTTTAGTGAAGCGAATAGATGAGAAGAATGAGAAATTGGAGAAAGACCTTAAGTCAGTAAAAGATGACCTCAAGTCAGTAGAAGGAAATGCCAGAATGGTAGTGGAAGAAGGAATTAAATCATGTCATGTGAAATTAAGGCAGGAGATCAGTCAAATCCAATTAGGTAGCAGCATATGTAATAGGTACGTATCTTGTACGAAGGACTCTGAATTGCCCAAGTTTAATGGTCGGCAGTTTAATCCGATGGAATTCTTGAAAACAGTGGAGAAACGGTTTTCCAAGAATCTTGACGATGGTTTGATTGATTGGAGTATGGTTGATGAGCTGTTGGATGTTGCATTTGTTGGAGAAGCGAGATCCTGGTTTCAAGTTTACAGACAGGGTATTTCGAGTTTGGAGGAATTTAGGGAGAAATTTAGTTCTAAATTTTGGAGTGAAGCTATTCAGGGAAGGGAAAGAGATCGCGTGCTATTTGGCAAGTATAAACCTCAGGAAGGTGTATCTATGACGGAATATTTCTTGGCGCATGTTCTGATCAGCCAGAATATTGAAGGTCTAGCATCGGAGAGAGATACAGTCCGCCAGATGTTGAGGCATTTTCCTGAGAAGGTCGGATTAGCTGCATGTATGCAGAATATTGTTACGATTAAGGAGTTAGAGCAGCTGTTAGAGAGGTTTGATGCTTTAGAAGGGCAGGGGAGGACTAGGCAAAGTGAAGGTAGAAATTACGGGGATAATGGGAGACAAGGTAATCAGGTAGCGGGAGATAGGAATAATCAGAATTTCAGTCATTCTAGGCAAGGGAATCAGGGTGGTAATTCCGGAAGGGGAAACAGACACTCTAATCAAGGAGGTAATCACCAGGAATATTATGGCAGAAGACCTAATCAAGGGGAATCAGAAAGTAGGGGGCGTACGGATCAAAGACCTCCAGATCAAGTGCAGAGACATGATAATAGTGAACAGTCCACGTCAAGTAATTTAAACCGGAATCGGACTTCTTAGTTGGGTCAGATAGGCAGTCCGATACCGAAATTCCTATTCACGTGATGAAACAGGTAAGTTACGAGGTAGACGTGAAAGAGGAATTATTGTATGACCCTGTGTTTTGTGTTCAGGGAGATTTTGAGAATAGGGGGCGTGATGAAAGTAAGAAAGATGTGTCGGATGTCTTACTGTGTGCTAGTGGTGATGGTAACAGCGGTGTTGCGATCGATAATCTTGTGGAATTTTCTGAAATTGAAAGTGAAGTTTTTTGTGAAGTTGATGAAGGTTGTTTAGTAAGTGAAGAGTGTTTACGGAGTATACATCATGAGGATGTTTTTGTTGATTTAAGTGTACGTGAGGAGAGTAAAGTTAGGTCCATTATGTGTGAAAATGGTGACTTTGAGATTAATGAAACTTCTGATAAGAGAGTCGAAAGTAGCAGTGTTGTTGGCATGAAAGTGGTGCAAGTGGGAGCTGATATGGAAGGTGGTGAAGATGACTTCATTGTTGGGTCATTAAGTACTAATGACAGCAATTTCGATGTGTATTATGGTAAGAATTTTAGTAATAGAGTGAGCGTGTGTGAGAATGGAAGTGTGCGTGAGATGAAAGAAAGTCTATCCAAGCGAGTGCGTAATGTTTTATTTAATGCTGAGAGTTGTGTGAATGATTTGAATGACGTGTTGTGTGATAGCGATGTGGAATGTATGAAAAAGTATGTGATCTGTTTGCTTGCATTAATTATGGTTTTCTGGAAGAGTAAACATTGTGAGATTCCCGCGTATTTCAGAAATAGGGATTTCCTTTTTATGAATGTTCCGAATGAAAGTTTGTATGATTCTTGTGTGACTGGATGGTACGAATATTTGTGTGTGAGATAGATTGTATTAGAGATGTATTCGGATTTTATTACGGTACGCATTCCTCGCTTATCGATGCCAATGTTAAGTTAATGTATAGTTTTTTCATTAATATTAGGGTCCGTATACTGTGGACAGTAGAATAGGCAAGTGTGCTTATAGGCTCCTAACCGCTGAAAATAAGGTCCTTGGGACATTTAATATTGATAGCCTTCGCAGATATAAGAAATAGGATCTGCACCTTGGATGTGTATATTATCAATTATGAGTTATGTGTACAGTAGCAAGTAGGGATTGTGTTCAATGGTATATGAAACAATCAGAGTTGTGTATATATAGCCCTATTATTATTATTATTGTTTGGACAAATTGTATTTCGTGTGTGCGAATACAATGCAGTAGACGCAATGTATATATCATTATTACAGTAAATTATGTGTTCAGTTATGCCATTATAAGGTTATGTATGAAGTTCTGTTTTATGGTGAATCATAATATATGATATCATCGATTCACCAAGGGGGCGTTATGTGATAGTACATATATCACACCCCCGAATTATATGTAGAAGTTATAGATATTATTGTCAGTATTCGATTTATTATTATTAATATTATTATTATTAGTATTTCATTTGTATATTTTGACATTATTATTGGTAAGCTGGAAGATATCCACATATGTAGGTATGAGTAATTTGTTTTGCACCAGTGGGAAAACATTGCTGTAATAACTCTGGTAATTTGAATGAGTCATCTGGCTACCCCAGTGTCTGTTATGATGTACTTGTGTCAGGAAATTCCATTACTCGTGTATATATCCCAGCCTGATGAGATAAGCTTGTTGTTGTACCAGGAAAGTTTGGTGATTCATGAAAACTCCCCAGAGTTTGTTATTGTCTTGGGAGGAAGAAGTAGTTCAGGGCTTGGTCTTGATTTGAGATCACTCATGATTGGCTGGCATGCACCAATCCAGACGTCTCATCTGAGAGGAGGGGGATGTTGATGTCTATAAAGGTGGATGATACGGCGGCAACCTCGAGATTAGGACATTATTGTAAGGAGACATTGTAAGGTGATTGTAAAGGTGATTGTAGAGGTGATTGTAAAGGAACGAGAAGGAAGATAACTACAACTACAACTGACGCACTGTACGGGAAGGAAGTGGTGCTGATCCACGGTACTGGAGTGACACGGCAGCAATGAACTGGACTTCAAACGTTCGTGGAGCGTAGTCGTGTTATGTTCGTGGAAAGCGGCTGATTGTGGAGAGTGCTTGCGCATTAAGTATTGTAGCACTTGTGGCGGCCTAGCATTATATGTTGGTGAAAGCTATCTCAGACTTTCCATAAATTTATGTTGAGGATCGACAGACGTGTGTATATATCTTTACAACAAGTGTTAAAGTATGTGAACACAGTAGTACAAGGTACAGTATCTGTGTGATGTGATAACTGCCGATTATGAGAATCGGTAAGTCGAATTGATAGAGACAGTGAAGGGTATTTATCTTCATACATGTACATTGTTCATCGGACTATCTGCAAATGGTAGCTTAGTTCTCACTTTCGTTTTCCCACGGTTTTCATTATTGTTGTTGTTGTAAATATGGGGTCTTCCAGCAATATTTTATGTGTATATTATATGTATAATCTTGTATGTTGATGAGGTGCTCATGCACGGAATTTGTTCAGAATATAGTTAGCTATTTTAGAATCAGTGTTATTGATAAACCTAGGTGCAGTTCCTACCTAATTAGTCGTTTTCAGGAGGTTGGGTAAGGCCTGCAGCAGATGTACCAGTACGCAGCATTATGTACACGCCCTGGGATATAAAGTTTATCATGCTCTTATCTAAATTCGAGGGATCCATTCTGGTGAACTCTGGCGCCCATACTACGGACATTTCGGTTAATTATGCTTATTAATTTTATTAAGTTTTTGAGTAATTTTATTTATACATTTTTATTCATGATTTTATTTATTATTATCATCAACTTATTACAAAAGAATGACAAGGGCCATGAATGGCATAAAAATTAAAGATTTCCTAGGGTTCGCAAACCTAATACTGTAAGGGTTGGAAAAGAACGAGAGTTGACCAAGGGAGGTCAGATGGGATAAGTGAAAGTTAGGAGCCTGGTATAAGTAAGTGGAAGCAATGCCAGGACTCAGTTAAGGGCCCCATGATTGCCAACCCACACTCCAAAGTTAGGAGCCTCTGGGGCCCCTTGTAGTCACATCTTATGACAGACAGGGGATGCGTGGGTGTTATTCTACTGCCCCCACCCACAGAGGGACATGCTTTAAGAGATATACAGAGAGATAACAGAGAAACAATGGGCAATGAGCAAGGATTCTTGTTCGTCACAACTAAATGTCAAGGATTTCAATCCACTGCACAGCTTCTGGAGTTGGGTTATTTCATACATAATTAGCAGCAATAAGTACTAGACATCAGCTGTCAGCATTGAATAATATTGTAAGCCTGCCTCAAGAATCATACACTGACTGACAGAGCAAATGCAACACCAAGGAGGAGTGGTTCGAAAGGGATGAAAGTTGGGGAAAAAACAGAGACGGCACGGAAGAATAATTGATGTTTATTTCAAACCGATATGCAGGTTACACAATGCGCACGGCATCGACTCAGTAGGATGTAGGACCACCGCGAGCGGCGATGCACGCAGAAACACGTCGAGGTACAGAGTCAATAAGAGTGCGGATGGTGTCCTGAGGGATGGTTCTCCATTCTCAGTCAACCATTTGCCACAGTTGGTCGTCCGTACGAGGCTGGGGCAGAGTTTGCAAACGGCGTCCAATGAGATCCCACACGTGTTCGATTGGTGAGAGATCCGGAGAGTACACTGGCCACGGAAGCATCTGTACACCTCGTAGAGTCCGTTGGGAGATGCGAGCAGTGTGTGGGCGGGCATTATCCTGCTGAAACAGAGCATTGGGCAGCCCCTGAAGGTACGGGAGTGCCACCGGCCGCAGCACATGCTGCACGTAGCGGTGGGCATTTAACGTGCCTTGAATACGCACTAGAGGTGACGTGGAATCATACGCAATAGCGCCCCAAACCATGATGCCGCGTTGTCTAGCGGTAGGGCGCTCCACAGTTACTGCCGGATTTGACCTTTCTCCACGCCGACGCCACACTCGTCTGCGGTGACTATCACTGACAGAACAGAAGCGTGACTCATCGGAGAACACGACGTTCCGCCATTCCCTCATCCAAGTCGCTCTAGCCCGGCACCATGCCAGGCGTGCACGTCTATGCTGTGGAGTCAATGGTAGTCTTCTGAGCGGACGCCGGGAGTGCAGGCCTCCTTCAACCAATCGACGGGAAATTGTTCTGGTCGATATTGGAACAGCCAGGGTGTCTTGCACATGCTGAAGAATGGCGGTTGACGTGGCGTGCGGGGCTGCCACCGCTTGGCGGCGGATGCGCCGATCCTCGCGTGCTGACGTCACTCGGGCTGCGCCTGGACCCCTCGCACGTGCCACATGTCCCTGCGCCAACCATCTTCGCCACAGGCGCTGCACCGTGGACACATCCCTATGGGTATCGGCTGCGATTTGACGAAGCGACCAACCTGCCCTTCTCAGCCCGATCACCATACCCCTCGTAAAGTCGTCTGTCTGCTGGAAATGCCTCCGTTGACGGCGGCCTGGCATTCTTAGCTATACACGTGTCCTGTGGCACACGACAACACGTTCTACAATGACTGTCGGCTGAGAAATCACGGTACGAAGTGGGCCATTCGCCAACGCCGTGTCCCATTTATCGTTCGCTACGTGCGCAGCACAGCGGCGCATTTCACATCATGAGCATACCTCAGTGACGTCAGTCTACCCTGCAATTGGCATAAAGTTCTGACCACTCCTTTTTGGTGTTGCATTTGCTCTGTCAGTCAGTGTATAAAAGAAAGACTAGTCTTGTTTCTTTGAATCAGGAAGTCTAACATTAGCACTTGGTTTTACTGCTATGATATAATGCAAAGAATTTTTGTGAAATATTGCTATACAATAATCTAAGGCTAAAATTAGAATTAACTGTGAAATATTCGTCTTAAAATGTTAAACATCCCCTCGCCTCACATGATAGATTTCTTAACCTGCAATCACTCGCACCATTACAAACATCTAACAGTGGTATATTTCTTGTATTAACTGGTGCATGTTTGCAGATGCTTCCTTGATGTATTAGATATGCTTTCTTTGATCTCTATGTCAGTGTATGTTATTGTTTCAAGACACAGCAGGAAGTCATTAGGCTGTCAAGAGGCAAATTTCCGAACAACTGCGCAACTTGTTAGGTAAAATCTAACATAGAAGTGATGGCGTCAGGTTCCGCTCATGCTGCTAAGATTGCAACAATCACCATCTGGCATTAGTTGAAGTTAGTCTCTGCCGGGCTGAGTGGCTCAGACTTTTGAGGCGCTGGCTTTCTGACCCAACTTGGCAGGTTTGATCCTGGCTCTGTCCATATTTGAAGGTGCACAAATACATCAGCCTCGTGTGGGAAAAAATTCTGGCAACTCGGCGTCTCTGAAAACCGCAAAAAAAGTAGTTAGTGGAATGTAACAGAAAACATTATTATTAAGTGAGTCTGTGATGTGACGTGAACAATCGATTTTTAGTTTGTTTTTCTTTACAAGTGTGATATAAATATTTTATCAGTATGGTTGTGTTGTGTTGACTGTAGCTTCTGCTCTGTGTTGGGGGTGATTATTGTTTTAAGAGGAAGTTCAACTGGGCAACCAACCTCTATATAACACTAATCAGAGAGAAAAACTGGAAGGGGTCCGACACTTCAAAAAATGAAGGTATCGGCCAAAGGAAGACAAGGGCCACGAAGGCCGTGAAAATGAAAAACTCCCTAGGTCTCCATAAGTAATACTATTGGGGTCAGTAAGGAACAAGAGTTGACCAAGGAAGGTCAGATAGGATAGATGAAAGTGAGGAGCCCAGGTACGAGTAAGTGGAAGCAATGCCAGGACTCAGCCAAGGGCCCCGTGGTCGCCAACCCAAGCTGCAAAGTTCAGAGCCCCTGGGGCCTCTCTGTGTTGTGTGTGATAGGTTAAGTCCACATAATTTTATCTCAAATGATGTGTTGTATCCATCCTGACATAACGTTAATGATTATGATGATGGCAACCAGGGACGAACACAGAAAATAATTTGAGAGGTGGTGGTGGTGGTGGTGGTGGTGGTAATGATTATTGGGCTGAGAAAATGGAATGTGGGCGGATGTTTTCGGCACGTGTAAGATAGAAGATACAACATTGCGATTTCAGTGCCGTTTACTGTTCCTTGTTTCAATGACGATAAAATCCTGACATTCAACCCCTCGCGGTAGAGAGGGGGCAACGACTGCATATAAAATATGCAGGCGGCTAACAAATGAAGGAACCGATTATCTCCCGGTATAAGATCCTCTATACCAAGTGCCAATAGGCGTGGAAATGAAGGACTCCCTAGGCCTCGCAAACCCAATACCGTCAGGGTCGGAAAAGAATAAAAGTTGACAAAGGGAGGTCGGATAGGATAGTGATGAAAGTGAGAAGCCTGGCATCTTCAGATACCACCGGACTGAGCCAAGAACGAACCTGCCGAGTTAGAGTCATAAGGCCAGCGCTCTTCTGTCAACTACGAGATATCCGTGACGTTCAGAAGCTTAAGAACACGGTATACGGGTATACGCAGCTAAATAGTGTCATATCGCCGTACTACCGGAAGTAAAATTGAGCAATCGTCCTCAATTAACACTAAAGAGGCTAAATGGTTAGCGTGCTGGCCTTTGGTCACAGGGATCCTGGGTTCGATTCCCGGCAGGGTCGGGAATTTTAACCATAATTGATTCATTCCCCTGGCATGGAGAATGGGTGTATATGTCGTCTTCATCATCATTTCATCATCACGACGTGCAGATTGCCTAAGGGCGTCAAATAAAAAGACCTGCACCAGGCCTCTCCGGATGCCACACTGAGAGGGAAAAATGGAAGGTGATGATGGGGATTATTAAGAGGAAGTACAACTAGGCCACCATCCTCTATTCACACTCATCATAGGGAAAATTTGGAAGGGTCTGACACTTCAAAATGTGAAGGTATCGGCCAAAGAAAGCGAAGGGCCACGAAAGGCGTGGAAATGAAGGACTCCCTAGGCCTCGCAAACCCAATACCGTCAGGGTCGGAAAAGAATAAAAGTTGACAAAGGGAGGTCGGATAGGATAGTGATGAAAGTGAGAAGCCTGGCATCTTCAGATACCACCGGACTGAGGCAAGAACGAACCTGCCGAGTTAGAGTCATAAGGCCAGCGCTCTTCTGTCAACTACGAGATGTCCGTGACGTTCAGAAGCTTAAGAACACGGTATACGGGTATACGCAGCTAAATAGTGTCATATCGCCGTACTACCGGAAGTAAAACACCGGTTGCCAGTCTTCTTCTTAAGACGTCGTCTCCAAACGGAGGTAGACGATCCTCATGGCCAGCTCTAATCTTGACGTTGCAACCATGCCATGTGAATTCATTCATTCTCTCAGGATCTTTAATGCAGTGGTTTCCCATTGCCTTCTGCATCCTAATGCCGTTGATCAAACTGGTTCCTCCGCCTTTGGGAACAATTTCTTGTCTCCAGAACAATAGAGTGCCCTTACCCATACCCGCTCATCCACTCTCAGAGGTATAAAGGATCTTATACCGGGAGATAATCGGTCCCTTCATTCGTTAGCCGCCTGCATATTTTATGTGCAGTCGTTGCCCCCTCTCTACCGCGAGGGGTTGAATGTCAGGATTTTATCGTCATTGAAACAAGGAACAGTAAACGGCACTGAAATCGCAATATTGTATCTTCTATCTTACACATGCCGAAAACATCCGCCCACATTGCATTTTCTCAGCCCACAAACGAATGTTGGCGGACATTGCTACCAAATTGCGACATCTGATGTTCTAGTCCTTAACTTCTTTGTACATTGCTGAGGAAAAATGTATGACGTTAGAAACAACGTAAACCTACTGTATGCCTAACATGATCTTTTATGACTCTCACAGAACTAAGGTAGTGGGAAGGAAATGCCCTTATCTGAATGTAAATAAAGTATTATCAAACACGACTGTCACGGATTTTCGCGATTATGTTGACAACCTGGGCGATGCGAAAAATGGCTATGTCGGCAGAAGAAGAAATTTGAGAGTGTAGTTGCGTTGAGATAGAGAATTCTTTCCTAAGAATCGCTCATCACGCAGGGATTTCGTTTTAAAGCGAAATGTTCCGCATCTGCATATCGTTAGATTAGTGTGTTATAAACCGGCATGTGTAAAGGAGTGAATTTCATCTCAAGTGCTGGTTATGTTTATGCGATCTAAGAGACATCTTACGATTTGACGTGGCAGTATCTAAATACGTATTTATACCGATGTTGACAAGTCGGTAGGAAATCAATGGAGAAAAATTACATTTTATGCGGCTAAGTTAATCTGCTTTTATTTTACTTCATATTTATTTGTTTTTTTGTTAGTATGACGACTTGGTGTTTAGCACTAGCCATTGGTTTGCTCCTTGGTGTGAGAGGTGATGAGCACAATCACATAGTAAGTGTCAAAAATTGAGTTGTTATTTTATTTAAGGATGTTTACTGCTTGAAGAGCTGCATCTGTAACAGTTATCTAAATCCAAAGCTTCTTTTCAAGTAAAGAGGCCTCATACGATAGTATGAAGTGCCCAATCCTTTTTTTTATCTCTGAATTATGTAGGATGCATTATGTTGAGAATTTTAAGAAAACATTTGTTTAAATGTAGGCTACCAGTATACCAGATTGGTATGTTCCATTCCTTATAGCATAGGCCCCCTTACTAGAAAAATAATTGCTAATTTCCATTTTCTTAGTTCATTTGGAGGTTTACCCTACTAAAATGCAGTTATGTGCATTAAGCTCTTCTGTGATTTAACATTATGATATAAATATTTGATAGTTCATCTGGGATGAATAGTGGTATGATTTTACTTATAGTACAATGATCGTGATGAGGTAGTCTTATGGATGAACACTGTTGGGCCATACCATAATCGCCAGGAGACTTATGCATACTTCTCATTGCCATTTTGTACTGGAAGAAAGGAATTTATTAACCATTATCATGAAACACTTAGTGAAGCATTGCAAGGTGTGGAGCTGGAGTTCAGTGGTTTGGATATCGAATTCAAAGGTAAGTCAACGTTATCCTTTTAATATTCTAGAATCTGTTACATATATTTGCATATACTGTTCTCCAGATTCTTTTAAATTGCAGGTTTCTTGTATAATATCTGAATTTAGATGGCATAATTTATCAAAACAAAGCCACTCTTATCACCTGTTTGCAATGAGACGTGGCTTTTCAGAGCAGGGAATAACTTGTTTACCTCTACACCTTACGTCAAAAGATAATCCTTAACTGCTGACAGCCTAATAGCTTGTGAGCGAAGGAATTCATTGTAATGAATAAGTCCTGAGGTGAGACCATACTATAGGCTATGCGAACCTTTTCTTAAGCCCGATTTTTACGGGGTGAGGAGTAAGGAGGGAGCACTGACGGTTCCAGTTATACTGCCAACTGGATGGAAATGAAATCTGAATGGAATCAATAATATGATCGATTGATATGAATTTTGCTAAACCTTTGTTATCTTAAGCCAACAGCTGTGTCACACACACATTATATAACATTATATAACATTTCTCGATGCAAATCTTATTCCTAGAGTGAATTCTATAGTTTGGCTTTGCTGCGTAAATAACAACAGTACTAGTACGTAAAGGGTACGCCAGATGTCGCACAGCGATGCATAAGCGATTCATAGTTTGTGTTTCAAAGGTTGCCAGTACGAATCTTGAAGATTGCCAAGGTCGACCAATTCAGCACTAGGGTGTAAATCTATCCAGAAAAGGTGCCCAGATAATATATAGTTTGGCTTTGCTGTGTAAACAACATCAGTACTAGTTCGTAAAGTATACGCCAGATGTCGCACAGCGAGTTTGTCTTTCAAAGGTTGCCAATATGGATGTCGAAGATAACCGAGGTCTACCGATTCAGCACTAGGGAGCTCAGGGCTCAAGAAAAGGTTCGCGTATTGTACCTCTCCCTTTAGCAATTTTAGGGCCAAACTACGCAATATAAGAAAATAGTGACTCACCATGGTAAAACTCCTTTGCTCTGGAGTGTGTATGTATGGTTTTGCCACCATGGGTCTTTTTTCAGTGTGGCACTTTGTAGCCTACCCATTGTTCATGTTTAGGAAAGAGAAAATGCATGGAAAAGTGATGTGTAGCGATACCTTAAGTAGCAGAAAGGAGAGATCCTTCATTTATGCCTGCCAGGGACCCACCTTTCCACCCTAAAATGTATTCTTTTATAGGAGAATGAAAACCAAGACTGTGTAAATCTGAAAAATGCAATCATTTTCTGTGTTGCTATTGACTGGCTAAGTTTCCTAAAGTGTCCAGTAAGGCTCGCCTTGTGACTAGTCATAGGCCTGTCACATTCAGTAAAAATAAGTCTTGTGTACCGTAACTGTTTAACCTGCGGGCTTATGACCTCAGGCTCCCTTTGTTTGTGTGCTAGCATTGGTAAGCCTGCTGTATGTCTTGAGATATCAGTCAAGCTAAGCCATGTTGTATCTCTAACCTAACTTTCATCCAGCAGGTAAGGAAGCTTTACTTTGTACACTGTGTACTGTTGATCGAGTAGAGAAAGTTTGAGATGTGTCTGTACACTTAAATTTTAACATTGGTTGAGGTACTGTAGTTAGTGAATGGTAGTCTAACTATAGTTCACTACATGACCAGTGCCACTCACCTTACCCTCATCGTGTTGTACAAAAGTTGAGCCAAATAAAGTCTTGTTAGGTATGCTAGATGTATAAGCCTTTATCGGAGACTCATAAATGAGAGAGATTTTTCTCTGCCATATGCTTGATTTCCCAGAAATTCTTAAGGGATAAAATGTTACTAACAGGGGGTGCAAAAGAGTGGTTAGGAATCCTACATAGTGCAGCTATCACAACGTTGTAACACATTATATAAGGCTGCCAATTTAGGTGCGGTTAGTGACGAGACAATTGGTCTGGTTTAGTACGTTATTGGCTAGTGACAGAATCGTTCGTCTGGATAGGTTAAACCATTGGCCAGTAGTTTCTTATAATTTTTCGTGTTAGTTTAGAAAGCACAGTTCCAGGTCGTCCCTAAACTGTATATTCTAAAATTAAACATCTGTGTAGCAAATGTTAGTGATTGTTTTTTTTATTAAAATCTGGAATTTTCAGGCATAGAAATCTTTTGACGTTCGGATAGGGAATATCTCTGTTTTTGACCGGTTATAAAAATTGCACAGAAGCTGATTACAGCAAGTAAATTCTGTTCTCAAAACTGAATTAAATGTCATCGTATTTCCTATAACTGAATTTTGTAGGATGCATTATGTTGTGAATGGTAAGAAAAATTTGTTGGAAACGTATTTAAGAGTAAATTCCCATCTCAGAAAAAGCTTACTAAGCCATAGTCACGTGAAGTTTGAGAATCACTGTGTTAGACCATTGGTCTAGGGGCAACCAATGGTTAGAGCTATGAAGTGGCCCACAGCCTTCTAGTATTCCCCGTGACAGCATTGCTAGTGACAAGACCATTGGTCTGGTTTGTTTAGACTGTTGGCTAAAACAATCCGGGAATTTCACTCCTTCTGTACTTAATATATGCACGTCACGGATACATCAGGTACACACCATGACACTTTCAAACTTCATGGTTTTGTTATTTTTCACAGAATGTGAGCCCAATGTGGCCACACATGATGCATGTTCTGTGGGAGACAATAGCAAACTTCTCTGGCCAATAGAACACAGAAAATTTTTCAGGTTGATGTTTTAATTTTTCTTTGTAAGTAAAAATACTTGTAGGGGCAGGTTAGTGGGTTCCTACCGAGCATAGAGGAAGGGTCTCTACTTTCTGCCTCGTCAGGTATCGCTCCACATCACTTTTGCATGATTGTCTCATTCTTAAACATACATCCCATTAGTAAACTGCTACTGCCTAAGGCAGTAAATTACACAACCAGTTTACACTGAAGTTAAACTGCTTTGTTCCAGAGTTGGAGTCTGACAGTTGAGTGGTAAAGTGCTGAACTGCAGAAAATAAACAAACTCCATCAGACAGTGTTGCCAAGAATAAGCCATGCCACGCCCCTTTCAGGGATTTTCGTTGTTTTGAAAGTCACAATTCAGTCTCTAAAAATTTATTTTAATTTCATAATATTCATAATACTAGAGTGCACACAATTAGGCCTACATGTAAAAAAAATCTCTTAAGCTTAAAGCAAGATTAAAAACTGGGTCATAATTTCAAGTATTTCACACTTAAAGTCACTTAAAGTTTGAGAACCACTGTGTTAGACCATTGGTCTGGGGACAAGCTATGGTTAGAGCTATAAAGTGGCCCACAGCCTTCTAGTATTCTCCGTGACAGCATTGCTAGTGACAAGACCATTGGTGTGGTTTGTTTGGACTATTGGCTGAAACAATCTGGGAATTTCACTCCCTCTGTACTTACTATATCCACGACACGGATACATGAGGCACACACCATGACAATTTCAAACTTCATGGTTTTGTTATTTTTCACAGAATGTGAACGCCATGTGGCCACACACGATGCATGTTTTGTGGGAGACAATAGCAAACTTTTCTGCCCAAGAGAAACTCAGAAAATTTTCCAGGTTGATATTTTAATTTTTCTTTGCAAGTAAAAATACCTCTAGGTGCTGTTTAATAGGTTCTTGCCAAGTATAAAGGAAGGGTCTCTATTATCAGCAAACCTTTTCTGGATAGATTTACACCCTAGTGCTGAATCGGTAGACCTCGGCAACTTCGAGATTCGTACTGGTAACTTTTGAAACACAAACTATGAATCGCTTTTATGCATTGCTGTGCGACATCTGGCGTACACTTTACGTACTAGTACTATTGTTGTTTACACAGCAGAGCCAAACTCTAGAATTCATGCTAGGAACAAGATTCGCATCGAGAAATGTTATATAATGTGTGTGTGACACAGTTGTTGGCTTAAGATAATAACGGTTTAGAAACTTCATGTCGATCGATCATATTATCGATTCAGTTAAGATTTCATTTCCATTCAGTTGGCAGCACTACCGGAACTGCGAGAGCTCCCTCCGTACACAAATCTATCCAGAAAAAGTGTGCTGATAATACATTCTTCTATGTCAGGTATCGCTTTACATCACTTTTGCATGATTGTCTCATTCCTAAACATATGTCCCGTTAGTAAAGTGCTACTGCCTAAGGCACTGAATTACACAACCAGTTTCATACATCAAAATTAAACTGATTTTTTTTCCAGAGTTTGAGTCTGACAGCTGAGTGGTAAAGTGCTGAACTGCAGAAAACAAACAACTCCACCAAACAGTGTTGCCAAAAATAAGCCATGCCACACCCCTTTCATGGATTCTCGTTACTTTAAAAGTCGCAATTCAATTTCTAAAGATTTATTATAATTTCATAATATTCATAATACTAGAGTGTACACAATTACATGAAGAAAGTCTTTTAAGTTTAAAGCAAGATTAAAAACTCGGTCATAAGTTCAAATATTTCACATTGCTTTCCTCAAAGGAATATTTGATGCCTAACAATAATTCATAATACAAATCACAATAAACACCCACCAAAATAACCAGTTTGTAAATCAGTAACAGTCTGTACCACACTGCTAAGGAAATAACGGAACATTATGATGCGGAACTGAATATTTCAATGCAGGGAATCACAATACATAATTAAAAAACAACGAAAATAACCAGTTTGTAACTCAATCACAATCACTATTGTAATGTTAAGAAAATAACCAAACATTGCCCTAAATGAAAGTGAACTATTACTTGCCCATCTGGCTGCCAAGCTAATCGCCATTGAGGGGTTTGATTCCTTCCATGTCCACATCACTGCCTGCTTCCACCTCACTGGAACTGGAGCTCGTGGAGCCCCAAGCAATACTGTTATATTAGAGTAGTGTCTGTGATCCTGTCTTGTTCCTGTGCTCTAGAGATTGTGTGTTGGGCATGGCCTACCACTTTTTTCCAATACCCTTCTGTTGCATTATTGATGGCTGTGAGAATGAAGTTTTCCATTTCCCTCAGTGTGAAAGTGGTATTCACATTAAATCCACAGACGCACAATTCTATCCTGTCGTATTGTAAATTAAATTATAATCTAAAACTAATTTTCCAACTTAGAATAGACTAAGAGCTAGCTTAATCATGAATAGTAAAAACAATAACTGCACGTGTGGAATGAAATAAAGTACACACACAATGATAAAATAATATAACACAAAATGAGTACAAAATAGAATTTGCTGTGAAAGGACACAAGTAACAATTAGAAATAAGAACTCAGTTAAATGCAAAGAAACATGTCAACATTGCCTACATTACCATGGCAATAAGGCACCATTTTTCTGAACATAAGCGCCAGCATCATACTCCACTTCTCGAAAAACAAGACCTGTAGGTTCGATGGGCAGTAAAACCATTTGTCTGTCAAGGGTCCTTTGTGTACACACTTACAGGGTGGGCAAAATAAAACTGGCCCAGAAAATATTTACAATAGGACTGACGCAGGATTGACCTTTGTTAATGAACATCACAGAAGAGGCTGGAAATAGCCACTGTTGACATCGATGCAACGTTGTGCTCGATTTATCAAATTGTGAGACATGCGTAGCTGCTCTGCCTGAGAGATAGCAGCAATAGGTTTTTCAGTGTTCTGCTGTAGCTCTTCCATTGTGTGAGATTATTGGAGTACACCTGACTCTTCAATTTGCCCCACAGGTAAAAATCACAGGGAGAGAGATCAGGTGATTGAGGTGGCCATTCGATTGCACTGCCTCTGCTGATTGTCCTCTCCTCACCGAACATCTCATACACTCGTGACAAGGTTGTCAAGGTGGTGTCTGCTGTTGCTCCGTCTTGCTGAAAATATTCATACAGTCGTTCATCTTCTGTGAGTTGATCCATGCGTGGATTAAACTGTGTCTGGACATACCGGTTAACATTAACAGTTTGTTGAAAGAATCGTGTTATGATGTGGAAACCAGACATTGTACACCACACACCAATCTTGAGATTATGCAACGACTTTTCGACGTGCTGATGGGGATTCTCTGATGCATAATGGAGCTGTAAGTTCACATACCCTGACAGGCTGAACCAGGCCTCATCTGAAGAAATGAAAAACTGAGGATCCGAAACCCCGACAGACTCAACATGCGAAGGTTCGTTTGGACGCTTGAAAACGTGCAGAACAGTATGTTTGTAAGGATGCAGATGCAGGTCCTTTTTGATAATGTTTCAACACAACAATCTCTTAATTCCCACTTGCGCAGATAAACGGCATTGAGATTTTGTCGGACTTCGTTGCAGGCTTTCCCTCACTCGAGATATGTTTTCTGAGGTTCGAACTCTTTTCAGATAGATGCCATTTTTATTCGTTACAGAGCCCGTTTTCTGCCAATTTGCCGCAAAGTTTTTCATTGCAGACTTTGCTGGAGGTTTTTCCAAAACACTTCCAGTCTTAAACTCGTGCGCAAACAGTTCCACTCCGAGCTTTCATGAATCGTGCTTCGCGTAATACTCAACAATGAATGTGTGTGCTGTTTTATCCTGAGGACCATTCTGTGTTGCATTCAACTTGTCACTAAACACGTCTGCTCCTCTCACTCACTCACTGACTTGCACGTAATGACATAGCGACATTATCTGGACAGAGCATGCAGGAGATGCGCATACGCAGACATGTGACAGCAACCGATAGGTGCATCGAAATCATGGTTTCCAGCATTTCTTGTGATAGGCCGTTCTCCTGTTCATTAACAATGGTCAATTCCGAGTCAGTCTTATATTTTCCAGGCCAGTTTTATTTTGCCCACCCAGTACATAATATGTTACTATGTAGCGGTAACACAGACTACAATATTGACGATAACATCAAGCACTAATCCCTGCCTTCCACATGTTTTTATTTTTGGTCACCAGGCATTTGCTCTAGCCATTGTGGGCTGAAACTGATACACAGTAGACTCGCAGTTATTCTAGTTAAATGGGACTGAGGCTACTTGGGATAGGGTAAACTTGGATAATGTGGAGATAATGTGCTAATATTATTATTTATAAATGTGCTAATAGGCCGTAAATGATGAAAAATGCTTAAAACTATATAGTAATTGTTTATTACAACATGATTCTTTAAAATTTACGTTCGGTGCAACATAAAACAAATTGTAAAAAAAAACAAAAAACATTCAAATTACATTATTAATAGATTACAGTATTAAATGAGAAGATTACTTAAAAAAAACCTGTGGGTGGGGGACACAAATGAAGGATACACCTGCGGTATCCCCTGCCTGTCGTAAGAGGTGACTAAAAGGGGCCCCAGGGGCTCTTAACTTGGGAGTGTAGGTTGGCAACCACGGTGCCCTTAGCTGAGCCTGGCATTGCTTCCACCTGTGCCAGGATCCTCACTTTCATCTATCCTGTCCGACCTCCCTTGGTCAACTCGTGTTCTTTTCCAACCCCGATGGTATTAGAGCATTTGAGGCCTAGGGAGTCTTTCATTTTCATGCCCTTCGTGTCTTTTGCTTTTCTTTGTCCATTACTTCATTTTTCGCAGTGACGTATTCCTTCTTTTATCTCTACCCCCTGTGGGTGGGAGACGCAGATGAATATACCCGTGGTATCTCCTGCCTGTCGTAAGAGGCAACTAAAAGGGGCGACCAAGTGATAATTGAATAAGAACCATGAAACTATTTGTTATAGGTAACAGGTAGGGACCCTCTTAAAGGCAGCCCTGCCCAGCGAGTGGCGCCGCTGCCTATGTAAGTCCCAGAGCACACTGACCCCATGTGTAACATGTGGTAGAGGTCCCAGGTCAGGGTAACGAGTGAAGACCTCAACGGCAGCAAAAGCGGAGAATATGATTCGGTACGGTGGAGCTGGCGAAGGCAACCCATTCCACTGGGGGTGGTACAAATGGAACCCACTGCCTTGTGGGATGAGGAGGAATCCTCAAATGCTAAGAGAGTAAACCCTGAAAGAAAATCCTCAATTACTTTAAGTCTAACAAGCCAGTAAAAGAGCATATTTGTAGTTGCTTTCAAAACACATAAGAGCCTCGGAACGCATTTATCAACTAAATTAAGATGCCAGCATAAGCAAACTCATGTCAGGGATGATGGTTTATGGCCTGATGATAGACAGGGTCTTGCAAAAATGCAAAAATCCCAGAGAAGACTAACACGGATTGGGACCATCAGCTTACTCAATCTCACAGGAAAATGTGAAGAACTAGTGGACCTCGTGGAAAGGAGGATATTAATGATACTGGGGTTGAGTGAAACCACATGGAGAGGGAAAGGAATGAAGAAATTAAGAAAACAGTGTACACTGTATTGGCATGGAAATGACAGAGATGAGGAATGGTGTTTGTTTCATCATGAGTAAAAATCTAGGAGTTGCCGAGATTCAGTATGTTAGTGAGAGAGTAATAAAGGTGAGTGTACATTTAGGGAAAGGAAAACTAACTTTGGTGCAGGTGTATGCACCTCATACTGGATGTTGTCAAGAGGATAAGAACCAGTTTCTTCATGATTTGGAAAAAGATATTAGTAAAGAGAGAGTAATCATTATAGGAGGTCTGATGCGCAGATTGGGGCAGATAGAACAGGATATGTGAACATAATGGGACTTCCTGGATATGGCGGAAGAAATATAGAAGGTGAACATCTCCGTGACTTCTGTACGAGGAATGGGTTGGTGGTGAAAAATAGTTGGTTCAAAAAGAGACAGAGCCATAAGATAACACGATACAGTTGGGAGGGACTACAAAAGACTGTAATTGATTATGTCATCTCATATAAAGAAAGGAGCAGAATAGTAACAGGTGTCAGAGTAATACCCAGCGAGAGCCTTGACAGTGATCACAGTCTATTAGTAGCAGACCTGAGAAACTTCTATGTGCCAAAAGTACAGAACAGGAAAATGCCAAAAATCAAAGTTTGGAAACTCCAGAAAACAGATAAGAGAACTGAGTATCAGAACTGAATAAAATCCCTGTTACCAAGAGATGAAAGGAAGAATGGAGAGGCAGAATGGACCAGACTAAGGGACACATTGGTTAAGGAAGCAACTGAAGTTTGTGGAAAGACAAGTATGAAAACAAGGGAGAAGGAAACACTGTGGTGGAATGAAAGAGTGACAGCAGCAATCAGGGAAAGAAATCTCTTGCAGAAAGAAAGGGATCGGGAGAAAAATAAACTGGATCTTACTAGAGACGAGGAAAGATCAGAAACCTCGTACAATTATACTGAAACAAGAAACTTGATGTTAAAAGAAAAGTTACAGAAGAAAAGACCAAGGCATGGAATATATTCACTCAGAAACTGGAGGAAGACAGCAGAGGCAATAAGAAACTACCGTATAGTGTTATCAGAGGTAAAAGGAAACCAATGAATACCATAAAGGCACTTGAAGATGAACATTGAAATCTGGTTAGGACAGAGTGACATGAGAGAAGTCCTGAAGAACCACTTCGATCACCTACTGAATAGACCAGTTCAAGAACAAAATACAGAACTGGAAATCCAAGCCTACAATGAGGAACCTCCCATCACCTGGATAGAAACTGAGACAGCCTTAAAATCTATGCCTAAAGGAAAATCTTCAGGTGCAGATGAAGTGAATGTAGACATGATAAAGGCAGCAGGCATCCAGGTTATACAATGGCTTCACAGAGTACTAAATGCCATATGGACAGACAACAAAATACCAGCAGATTGGAGCAAGGGCCTTTTATTTGGCTGGCTCCGTGTGTCAGGGAAAGCGATAGCGCGGCTGGGTGACTCATTTGCCGAGAGATATATTGCTTCTTGACCGCCTAAGATGATCTAATGCAGTACGGTAGCGATAACCATTGCTCACAGCAATAGTTTAGTTTAACATCTGTCATATTGGTAGTGTGTTCATTGTGTTTGCTTTAAAATAGCATCGTTTCTGTAAGAGCATTAAAGTAACCATGTGTTTAATGAGTGATGTATGCAGTAGAACAGCGTGTATTCATTGTGTTGTGGTATACAAAGCACTCTTCTTATACAGTGTGCCGCTTTCGCTTCATTCACGAATTTCCTGGCATCCTCCCTCCCCATAGGAGTACTGTACATAAATTAGTAAAGAAGTTCCGCACCACCGGGTCCATTCTTAACAAGAAATCACGCAGGAGATGAACCGTTTTAACAGAGGAAAAGCTTGACAAAATAGGGGCTTTCTTGGAAAAATCTCCAACAAAATCCTTGTCGCGTCTCGCCGTACAAGCTAATGTGTCATTATCTTCTGCCCACAAAGCAACAAAACTGTTAAAAGCAAAACCGTACCAACCCACCCCTGCCCAATATTTAAGAGGACCTGACAGTTTCGCCAGGGTTCGGTATTGTAACTGGTTGCTTCAGTCAGTTCATGATGATGAAGCAGGGCTACACTTAAGTGGCTATGTAAATAGTCAAAACAGTCGCTACTGGTGTGCAGAAAATCCCCACCAGCTGCATGTCTGTCCACTTCATGATGTAAAGATAGGAGTTTGGTGCGCAATAAGTGCTCGCAGAATTGTAGAGCCTATATATTTCCGTGAAACAACAAATGCTGATCGATATATAGACCTCATTCTCAGACTATTCTTTCAAGAGCTGACGGAAGAAGAAAGGAGTAATGGTTACTTCATGCAAGATAATGCAACGGCATACACTGCTAATCGGTCTATGGAGGTAATATGGGAAGTTTTCGAAGATCGTGTGGTTAATTATCCCCCAAAATCTCCTGATTTAAATCTCTGTGATTATTACCTGTGGGGGATGCTGAAGGGAAAATTGTATGTGAACAACCCTCACACAAGAGAACATTATACAAGTTATTTCGAAAATCACACGCGCTGAGATTCGCAGAGTGTCTGCAAACCTATTTACGAGGTGTCAGTCGTGTTTGACAGCTGAGGGACAACATTTTGAACGTCAAATGTAATAATAGTTTCACTAGAAATCGATTTCTATAATTATGAATTGCCGTGAGCAGTGGGGAGGAAAAGTGTGCATTATACCGGCTGGCGACGGAGTATCATTGCGCCAGCCGTGCCGTGCTCTGAGTGGCGCTGCGAAGCGAGCCAAAAAAAAGACCCTGTAATTCCACTGTTTAAGAAAGGCAGCAGACGGAAACCCACCAACTATATAGGAATAACACTGCTGTCTCATGGAAAATTCTAGAGATCATTATAGAAAGGAGATTGAGATCCATCATTGAACCACAGTTTTTTTTTTTTTTTTTTTCTAGGGGCTTTAAGTCGCACCGACACAGATAGGTCTTATGGCGACGATGGGATCGGAAAGGCCTAGGAGTTGGAAGGAAGCGGCCGTGGCCTTAATTAAAGAACAGCCCCTGCATTTACCTGGTGTGAAAATGGGAAACCACAGAAAACCATCTTCAGGGCTGCCGATAGTCGGATTCGAACCTACTATCTCCCGGATGCAAGCTCACAGCCGCGCGCCTCTACGTGCACGGCCCACTCGCCCGGTGAACCACAGTTAGAGGAGGAGCAATATGGATTCAGAAGTAACAGATCAACAATGGATCTAATTTTAGCACCTGCATGTTGATGGAAAAGTATTGGGAGAAAGGCAAGAACCTGGTCATTGTATTCTTGGATATAGAAAAGGCCTATGATAGTGTTATAAGAGATAAGATCTGGGAGTGCCTGAGGAAAAGAAATGTGCCTGAAGGACTGGTAAGGAAAATTCAGATGTACAAAGCTGTGTATAAATTGGGAAAGTCAATCATCATGGTTTGAGACCAAGAGTGGAGTTCAAGAAGGAAGTGCACTGTCCCCACTACTGTTCATCACTGTTATGGACAATATAATGAACATCAAGGAAAAGTTAGGTGAACTGAATGCAGTGGCCTTTGCTGATGATATCATGATTTGGGGTGAAACAGAAGAGGAAGTACAGACCAGACTCAACGTATGGACGTCCCAGTTCCAGGAATATAACCACAACATCAGCGAGACAAAGACAGTGGTGATGGCAGTCAACATAGAATGGCGTCCAGCAAGTGTAAAACTAGGAGACCACCAGCTAGAGTGTATGGATAGTTTTCCTTACCTTGGAAGTGTAATCTCCAGTGATAATTTAGTCAGAAAGGAAATTACAAACAGAGTGCGAAAGGGATCATATTTCTACCAACAAGTAAAAACACTTTTATGGGATGTCATGATTCCAAAACCGGCCAAACTGATGATATTTAACAGCTATTTCATACCAATATTGACCTATGGTATTGAATCGTGCACCCTCACAAAGAGAGATTCAGGCGCGGGGCTGTGAGCTTGCATCCGGGAGATAGTAGGTTCGAATCCCACTATCGGCAGCCCTGAAAATGGTTTTCCGTGGTTTCCCATTTTCACACCAGGCAAATGCTGGGGCTGTACCTTAATTAAGGCCACGGCCGCTTCCTTCCAACTCCTAGGCCTTTCCTATCCCATCGTCGCCGTAAGACCTATCTGTGTCGGTGCGACGTAAAGCCCCTAGCAAAAAAAAAAAAAAAAAAAAAGAGAGATTCATCAAGACTGCAAGCATCAGAGACGAAATTTCTTAGATTCACCATCCAAAAGACCAAGATGGACAAGTTAAGAAGTGAGGAGGTGAGGAAAGAAGCAGGAATGAAGACATCCCTATTAGATCGAATCGGCACATCCAGACTATGGTGGTACGGGCATGTGATGAGGGTGGAGCCAACAAGAACAGCCAGAATAAGTTTGGAAAGACAGGTGGAGGGGAAAAGACCTGCAGGAAGACCTAAAACCCGATGGATGGACACGATCAAGGTTGATCTAGTTACCAGAGGATGGACAGTGGATGATGTTCTCCATGACAAGTTGTATGTGGACAGGAAGAAGTGGAAGAGGCTCATTAACAGTACCCAGGAAACTGGAACTGTACAATGATGATGATGAAAAAAATATTTGTTATTAGTACAATCACGGGGGGAAAACAATGGGTCGCGTTTACTTGCGAGTAATACGACTATGTTAGGTACAAATTAGGTTTGTGATTAGTAGCGATAGTGGGTGGGTCACTATGGGTTTACTGTACCCGTGATTAGTACCAATATATGCAGAACACCACGGGCTTACGTTGCCTGTGATTAGTACCATTGTGAGAAACACCACCACAACCACCACTACTTTTCTAGGGAGCTTTTTTCTTCTTCAGAATGTCTCAACCACAGGAACAAATTCCTTGAAAAACCTTTCATTGAAAGGTGCCCTGCCCATCCACGAGTTTTATTTTATATCTATACATGGTAGGAAGACAATTTGCATTAACATTTTAAAACGCACTTTAAGTTTTTGGCTTTCCAATCAGGAGGGACCTTAACTTACGGGAGCCGGATGCGTTGGCACAGGCTAAAATGGTCACTCTTTCTGTGCTCTGTTTCAACCCAGGAGTGTATTTTTCCGATTTTGCTGCCAAATTCTCGGTAGGTAGCATTCTGAAGTTCAGCCTGGTCTCGTCACAGTTGAAAATTTGATCCGATGTCAGTCTGTCATGCAGAATAACTCCTTTCATTTTTGATTGAAAATCAGCAACTTCAGATGATGTAACTAATAGTTTTTTCCCAGTAATATTGAGCTGTCTAATGATGTATCTCTTCTTCCATCTGTCAACCCATCCATTGCTCATGATAAAACCTTCTTCACCATCCCTAAACATTTTTGAAATTCTATTGCCATAGCTTGCACCATTAGATCACTTACTACCGAGCAAATGTCCGACTCGTTGGCTGAATGGTCAGCGTACTGGCCTTCGGTTCAGAGGGTCCCGGGTTCGATTCCCGGCCGGGTCGGGGATTTTAACCTTCATTGGTTAATTCCAATGGCCCGGGGGGCTGGCTGTTTGTGCTGTCCCTAACATCCCTGCAACTCCCACACCACACATAACACTATCCTCCACCACAATAACACGCAGTTACCTACACATGGCAGATGCCGCCCACCCTCATCGGAGGGTCTGCCTTACAAGGGCTGCACTCGGCTAGAAATAGCCACACGAAATTATAAAAAATTCTTTACCGAGCAAATTGTCCGTGCAGTTAGGAGCAGGCAGCTGTTAGCTTGCATTCAGGAGATAGTGGGTTTGAACCCCACTGTCAGCAGCCCTGTCGATGGTTTTCCATGGTTTCCCATTTACACACTGGGCAATTCCTGAGGCCACGGCTGCTTCCTTCCCACTCCTCGCTCTTTCCTATTCTATCGTTGCCATAGGACCTATCTGTGTCAGTGCGATGTAAAACATCTTGTAAAAAAAAAAAAAAAAAAAAAAAGACCACTTACTGGACATCCCACACTTTGCAGCGTGAAAATGACGAAAATAAAACCTGACGTCTGCTCTCATATTTACTTTACTTCTTCATTTTCCATGCTAAACCACTGCCCCCTGCTAACACTTTGACTCGCCCACTTTTCAATGTCCTTCAGCTTAAGTCTCCAATCTCCAGCAGTCACTTTTTTTATTAGACTTGCCTTTATCCAATGATTTTATTTCATTAATTTTGTTTCCAGAGAAACCACACATCTTTACCATTTTCCACTTATACTGTGCTGTTCACCTAGAATATGCTTATGCAGATTTAAACACCACTGTAACAATTGGTTACACTGACAATATAACAAGGACTTGACTCCGACTGACAGTAAATAAATAAATGAAGTGCAATATTAGACGAGTGACAAGGCGTGTACTGGGGTTCCATGAATTGCAAAGTGGGGAGCGGGGTGGGGCTTGCAGGTGGCGTGAATTCTTTGAACGAGGCTTGAACTAGCAGCAGAAAGGGCTGCCGCATCACTACCAGTCATCACAGCAGGCACTGTTTGACCTAATTAGTGGCCAGTGCCCGAGCATCGCTA
Source organism: Anabrus simplex (assembly GCF_040414725.1). Lineage (NCBI taxonomy): Eukaryota > Metazoa > Arthropoda > Insecta > Orthoptera > Tettigoniidae > Anabrus > Anabrus simplex. The sequence goes on along the minus strand of NC_090272.1, from coordinate 92,021,422 downwards.
CAGTACCATTCAATTTCGTGAACACTGCACCTAGCATTGCACTGATACAAAAAAAATTTCCTTGGTTAACCTGGAGCCTTGGTTAATCAGACTCTGTTAATCGCAAGTATACTGTGCATAGAGAAGATCTTTGTTTGTATTGACTGTACACAGATACAAGGTCAAGTTTGGCAAGTGCATTGATGCTGGATTGCAGTAACACACAGTGTAATCTTGCAATGTTGTGTATCTTTCCAATAGTTTTTAAGCTGTATTTATTTAATCACAAGACAAAAGCCATTTATAGTAGCTATGCCTCAGTTGATATGGAAAGTGGGGCTGATGACCTTAGATGTTAGGCCCCTTTAAACAACAAGCGTTGTCATCATCAAGTGATATGGAAAGTTATTACCAAGTTAAACTGTTCGGGTTATGTAGCTGATTGTTAACAGTTTACTTATAAGCACTCCTAAATACTATTGGATATATTGAAGGTATGAGGAACAAATTGAGGTACATAAATACTGCATCTTGAACTTACAGTATGTTCCTGGGTATTTTAAGTAACAAACTGAAACAAATTTATAGGTAAGGGAAGCAGGGATTTGTTTTTTAAACAAGGAATAACATTTTAAGCATAGAGTTCTTGAGAAGATGATGATTTATGAAATCTGTGTACATTTTGAATGTTCACCTCTGAAATCTCTGTCATGTGGCATAGCAGACTTGATTAGGACCAACATCTCTTTGAATCACCTTAAAATTATTATCATTAGGCTTATAGCTTTAACCATACAAATATATGCTGGTCATCTATAAATCTAGACAAACGTATAAAATTTCATTTCATGACATTAACTTTGGTGGACTTACAATACATGCATCCATTTTTTATTAAATATGCCCCGGTATTGGCCATATATCACCTTGTCTTGAACAGCCGTCGTGGTTATATTTAGCAGAGAGAAGAAACTTTCACCTGGTCTCGCCTGTCAGCAACATCCTCCGTACAAGCACACCAAGTTATCTGAGAACGGATCTTAAATACATGTCAACCCCAAACTGCACAGTATACCTACAAGGTCAGAAACCTCTTCCCTACTGAGCTTCCCAATTTACCACATAAGTTATGGCAGTTCATTACACCTGCAACCATACACTCCTGGAATTCTCTTCTGCTTGTGATTAGAGACATACATAATCAAAATTTATTTTAAAAAGATATGTTGTAAATGGTACATAGACTTACAAAATTAGGATAAAATGTAATGTTTCTTATAGTAAATTTAAGAAAAGATTATTTATAACTATTATTTAAGTTTAATTTTAGAATTAATTATATGTGGTTACGAACCTTAACCCTTTAAGCGGGGAGCTTGGTATACTCTGGCTCACTTGTAGGTGGGGAGCGATTTCCCTGATTGAAGAAAATATTTAATTATTTGCTTAAAAACAATCTTGGACTAAAATGAACTAGAGAAGGGCCCTAAGAGAAATACTTTCTTGAATATAGTATATTTAATTGTTGAAAAATCCTATTATTTTAATTTTTCAATACTTTGTGCAAGAACGTACTAAGTGCTTTTGCACTGTGATACAGAGCTTGTTTCTTACTAATAGCAAAGTTCTGGTTTTCGTTTCTATAGTAACTGATACCTAAATATTTTAAGCAGTTTACAAACAATCTCTGCCTGGAAATAAATTTTTGTACATGTAAATTGTAGATTTACAAAGTTTACGTGTAGGCTAATTAAAAGATTTAAAATAGAATAAATTATTATACTCATGAAATTTTCTGTTATTCACCTTTGAGGGATCCAGTTTATATATATCTACAATTCATATATATCATTATATATTACGTCATTCTTTTCATTTCATTAACTCATTAACTTGTTGGCAAGATATGCTCTCCAATAATTAGCTGCAAATAAGCGCCCACGTATTGTATATTAATGGCAAGCAGCAGTGAATGGCGTCCAGTCAGCGTGTAAAGCACAAGTCTTCGGCCAGTGACACATCTACCTCCAGCCTGACGCTGAGTATTCTACTACCAACAGTTGCCAGCATGTCCAGCTGAATCCAGGACCGGAGGTAAATGCCAGCCTTAGCATCTACTGCCAGAATATCTGTAGACTTAAGAAACTACTTGTGGACTTTAACGTCGCTCTGAGCGACATCCATTACGACTGCGCGTGTTTAGCGGAGTTCTGGCTCGACTCTTCAATCAACAATAGTGAAATACTGCACAATAATTATGTTATTTTCCACCAAGATAGGCAGAATATCATTACTTGTAGAGCTCGGCAACTCCAACTGAGACCCCGCAAGGAATGCGAACTTGGAATAACTCTCTCCTACCCTTCTGTCCTTAGTCATGTATGACCAATAGTGTGTACAAGGGTGTGTCTCCTCACGGGCCAATAGAAATGAACATCTCCCGATGTTGCCGGTTAGCGACTGCAATTCAGTGTTCGCCTAGCTCTCAAGGGAGACGTTTCCGTTAAGTCAGCATTGAAGTGCTCTAGCTCCGTGCTTTGTCTATCACTGCGCATGGCTTGGCAACACCGAGCGTGAACCAGGCCTACCCGCTATCTTCCCTCTGTCACTCCTACTGACGAAACTAGCGCTTACATCGCTCACATTCCAGGGTCTTACTTCAACTTGTCGTGCTGTAAGAACAAGGGAGGTGGATTTTTAATAGCAGTGAACTCTGCTTATGGTTCGGTGCAACGACCCGACCTGATGGGAAACTGGGAATGCGTTGTTGTGAAAGCCACCCCACCCTCTGGCCGAGCACTGTACATTGTCTGCTGTTACCTGCCCCCGGACGAAGTGAAATACGGCTCACAGACTTCCAAGAAAGCCTAGCTCGAATCAGTTGCATAGCAAAACAAAATGACACTATTATCATGTGCGGTGATTTCAGTATAAGGCAATTAGCCTGGGCCTCAGACATTTCGGGATCTATTAATCATATCCTCACCCATGTCAGCGAGGAAGCCTGCTTTCTTTTAGAGATCACCAATGAATTTAACCTTTGCCAAGTTTGCGGTTTTCCAACACGAGGAAATAACTTCCTAGGCCTTGCTTTCTTGCCTGAAAAAGTCTCTAATAATACCCTGTTTGAAGCAATAGAACCGTTAGTACAATCAGATCATTCTGCGCTTGAGCTCAGACTTCATATTTCCCGTGTTCGTTTACCACAGACTACAAAATCATTATTCATATGGACAAAAGCAGACTTTCCTCATCTACGAAATCTCTTATCCTGCTGTTCATGGAACTTGCTCAAATTCTGTCCAACTCTTGATGCCGCAGTTGACTTGTTTTATGACTTACTGCACAGTGCTCTTAAGAACGCCATACCTTCCTGCATAATGAAGACTCGCATCTTCCTTCTTGGTATGATTCCAAACTTACAGACAAACTGCAGGCAATGGAAAGAGCAAGGAAACGAGCTACAATGTCTTAACTTCCCTCAGATTACATTGAATTCATGGTGCTAAGAAAGGAATACAAGCAAATGCAGCGGAGAAAGTACAGGGATTATGTCGGGGTCTGTAGAGGCAGATATCAGACATCCACAAAGATTTTAGAAATGTGTTAATTGCAAATCAAAATCTAGACGGCTACCCTCTATGATAATTAGTGAAGACAAGGAAATTAGCTCACTGAAAGACATTCTGGATAATTTTGCTGACACTTTCAAAAAATTTCATCCACCCACTGTTCCCTGTAATTCTCACACCGAACAGTTTGGGGAAATTAACTTATCATCAGTGGTAACTTCGGCATCGGAAGTTTGCAACATCTTGAAGTCGATGGATACAAAGAAGTCGTGTGATCCAGATCACATTTCCAGGATTTTTTTTTTTTTTTTTTTTTTTTTTTTTGCTAGTTGCTTTACGTCGCACCGACACAGATAGGTCTTATGGTGACGATGGGACAGGAAAGGCCTAGGAATGGGAAGGAAGTGGCCGTGGCCTTAATTAAGGTACAGCTCCACCATTTGCCTGGTGTGAAAATTGGAAACCATGGAAAACCATCTTCAGGGCTGCCAGCAGTGGGGTTCGAACCCACTATCTCCCGGATGCGAGCTCACAGCTGCACACTCCTAACCGCATGGCCAACTCGTCCGGTCCAGGAATTCTGTTACGTGAGTGTGCTGAGGAGCTGGCAACCCCACTAGCCACAATAATCAACTGGTCTCTTCGTTCAGGCAATTTCTCGTCCAAATTGAAGAAAGGATATGTTATTCCAGTCTTCAAAAAAGTGATAGATCTTTGTCAATTACAGACCAGTAGGTCTTCTTTCACACATTTCCAAAGTAGCAGAAAGAGTCTTGAACAAAGCCTTGTACAATGCAGTCAGTGGTTTAATTAATATTAACCAGCATGGTTTTGTCCAGAAACACTCAACTACCACCAAACTTGTGTACTCCCACTTCATATCTAGCGCACTGGACAATTACAAGCAGGTTAATGCCGTGTGCACAGGCTTTTCCAAATCTTTCGACTCATTGCAGCATAATGTTCTTCTGACTAAGTTGTCAGCACATGACATTCATGGAAGCTTGCTTGAATGGTTTAAATGCTGTCTTTACGACAGGGGTTATTCAGTAAAATACGAGGGTATCATTTCTCGTCCTTATCAGCCTATATCTGGAGTTCCACAAGGTTCACTACTGGGACCTGTGTGTTTCCTTCTATTTGTTAATGATCTGCCATCACAAATCCATTCAAGCAACTATCTGCTTTATGCTGATGACCTAAAACTCTACAGGGTAATTGAAAAGATGAGTGACTGTGAATTGTTACAGTCTGATATAAATAATATTAGTGATTGGTGCAAAAAGTGGCATTTAACCCTAAATATTTCAAAGAGCAGTGCAATATCCTTCATGAGAAAATCGCAAGTTAATGTATTAAATTTTTTTTTTTTTTGCCAATTGCTATTTGTTTGGGACGTCGACCTATTGAGATCTTTTGCCACTACTTGCACCATATGATATGATATGAACCTGCGAGTAATTGGAATTGCGGAAGTGTAGACTGTTGAATGTGAGGAAAGGAACGTTAAGGACTACAGAAACGCCCAGTTCCCAGGCCAGCGACATTAATCATTTACAATTAAAAACCCCTGACCCAGCCGGGAATCGAACTCGGGGCCACCGGGTGACAGGCGGTTGTGTTGCCCCCTACACTGCGGGGCCGGACAGTGAAGCATGTTAGTAAAATTAACGATCTTGGTATTATTTTCAGTAATCAAAAGGGTCTGTCTTTCAATGAGCATGTGTTAAATATTGTTAACAAGGCATTTAAAACGTTAGGCTTTCTCAAAAGAAATTGGAAGAGTTTTAAATCTGTTGTCCCATTGAAAACCCTGTATTTCTCGCTTATACGATCTAGTCTAGAGTATTGCTCTGAAGTGTAGATGCCATCACAGCAGTACTTAGTTAATGCCTTAGAGCGAGTACAGATGAGATTCTCAAAATGGATCAGTAAAAAGTGTTTGGGTATCAAGCTGTCATCGACAGATTATGATTTGTACAAAGATGCATATTGAGTCTCTTAGAACTAGGTGCAGGTATGTCAACACATGTTTCATACAGAAATGTATCGGTAATTTCCTTGACTGTCCCAATTTACTCCAGTTGCCACCAATTCATGATCCTTCCCGCAAAACCTGAGAGGCTTTCACCTTTCACTTACCCAGGTGCAGAACGAAATCACGCAGGAACTCTTGGTTTATGCAGTCCCTAAGATCCCTGAATGAAATTAGCGGGATGGTGGATGTTTTTCACTCGTCAACTAGTGAAATTCGCAGACATCTTACGGACGCTTCATAGAGTGTTCCTTGTATCTTGTTCTGCACATTTGGTAACTGAAAGTTATACTTGCTTCCTTTGGTCATTTCAAATGTATAAACACTTTTCTGTTTTCATGTTTTTATTCCATTCTTATGTGTTTTGTAAATATGTATATATTTTGCTTAGTTATAATTATTGTTAGTAGTAGTAAGTGCTGTTAATATTGTTATTATTTGAATATATTATATCATCTGTAATTGGAGAATTAAGAGCTCTGTTGATGATAAATAAACAAATCAAAATCAAATCCTCTGATGAGGCTGATGTCGGGAAGGGCATCCGGTCTTAAAAAACCTGCCACGATAGATTCATCTCACCTCATACCCAACTCCGTAGAGAAACAGGACAAGGGTTGGACAAACAAAACAGTTCATAGGTGGCACACACAGACTATATTACACTTCAATTCAGGTAATATTTACAGTGTTTACAGTCTTCACAGTGTTATGTCTTTTACAGGTGTTCATTATGATACACATGTAAGCAGGTCCTGGCTTTGCATAATTTGTATGATTCCATTCCGAAACACAATAATTTTCTTGGTATGTAACCTTTCCACCCTAGCCACCCTCTAATATAACAATATGTTCTCATCAATTAATACATTGCCATCAGAGGTACAAGCTTATGAAAATTTTGCTACTAGGTGGTCAAATACTTGCTTTATCTTGTATGTTTTGGGAGGAATTTGTCCATTATACGCTTCATTGTTGGAGAAATGTAAAAAGATGTAGAGAGAAAATCTCTTCTCTGTCATCAGCTCATAGAAAATAGGTGTGTTCAACAAGTGATTATGAGAAATATGATGTCCTGCGGCAGTAGTATGCCCGTAAGAAGCTTAATTTCGTCCTTATTTGTCGGGACCCAGTGTTGATCTCGACTCCTTATCATTTGACACATCCCACTCTGACGAGTCTAGTGTCAAACCTTTGACGAAACGCTGGTTAATAGAGCAAACGCCTGAAAAGCCTTACATCTGATATGTTTTTGACATGCTCTATTGGTGAAAAATATCTAATTCCCTCCATGGGAATTTAGAATTTTCCATTCGGAATTGCTAGGCGGGCAATAATTCCATTGTGGAGATTTATCTTCCGCATGCAGTTATCAGACTGTGCCGCATAAATAGGCTTCTGATAAGCTCACATGCATACACCCAGCGTCAGTGGGTAGGGTCTGACACATCCCACTTTGACGAGTCTAGTGTCAAACCTAAGACGAAACGCTGGTTAATAGAGCAAATGCCTGAAAAGCCTTACATCTGATATGTTTTTTTCCTTATCATTTTACTAAACTGGGCTTTATGTGCAATTTTCTGCTGGGTGTAAAGATTTGTCTGTTCAGGTATGTTCTGGCATATCTCGTCATCACAAAAAATTATTCAAATGTTTAGCTCGGCTCTGTTCTCCCTAAAAACTGTCCCTTTACACCATGATGGAATTTTGGATGAAAGCGGGACCTTCTTAGTTGATTTTCAGTCCAAGTTGACGAAGAAGTTGCACTGGTTGGAATATTACCACTGTCACTGTCATGATCACTATTTGAACTGGAATCGAACACATGTTGTCTCTTTCACGACTGCTGAACATTCGCATCAGCTGGGCCCAAATACTGTACATTCGAGCCTGCAGTACTTGCTCCAGGTAAATTCCCGTTACTTACGAATCTCCCTTCGGCAGAACTTACTACACTAAGATCACTATCCTCCCCTCTAAATTCCAACATTTTGTTTATTATGGCCCACAAATCATCCTCCTCTAATGGTGGGGGCTGGTAATTCCTTTCAGACATTTTAGCAGAAAAAATGTAAGAAAAAGAATCTTGTAGAACCTTGGCCTCTGAAGTTGGGAAGGAAATAATGAATTGTCAGTATTACAAAACATATGCATGTGATAATAAATGTTGTGTAACTCGCGGTAAACAATACACTCCAGTCGTGAAGGAAGAACTTTAGACTGAAGATAATAAATCAGGTCACAGTTCTAATGTGCTATCGGAGAGGTCTGTTTAATATCACAATCTCCAGAAATCCCTTCTACAGCAATATTATTGAATCCAAGGGATGATTAGGTGATGAGGTAAAGCTTCAGCACGAAGCTGTTAGGCTTTAGGTCATTCTTGCCTGAACGTACGTTGCATTCTTTATGATGCAACTTGTGGATGACACATTGTTATTGGGAGAACATAGTTGAAAATATTCACATAAGAGGGTGGACTTATCCAGAACATGCTGCTGAAAAGAAATTAAACCTCTGCAGGCAGGCAACTGAGGAAAGAAAACAAAGAATCGGCAGATATATCCGTGTTCTGTGCCGAGCAAGTGACTTGTAGCCGCATATCTTGCTGCATCACACACCGAAAGGGTTAAGACTGTAGTTTCTACAATGTAGCAGATATAAGATGGTTTGGCATAACAGCAGGTTCGTAGCCTGAGCCACACCATATAACATAAGTCAATAAGTAAAATAAAATTAAAATGGGTGTGTGGTCTGCTATTCAGATTGCATTATACTGCTTTTTTTTAAAAAAAGTAAATAAAGTAGCAAATACACAAAAAGTTTTGAATGTGCTTAACCAAGTATACAATAGGGGCAATTGCAATTACACTTAAGAAAATGGAAATTGCAACACCATGAAGGCATTGGTCGTTTATGTTGATTTTTAAGATATGGAACGATGCCATGTAGGTATGTAAACGATCAAAGTTTCAGACCCATTGGATTGTTGCTACAGGTCTCCCCACGTGATTGGTCGCGGAGGAATCAACTCCAGTATACGGACTCTAGTGTAGCATAGTTGACTTGCAGTCTGTGCAGTGAAGTGTTCCCCGTCAAACATGCCTCAAAGACAGAGAAGAGCACGCTATCAACAACTGTCGCCGTTTGAGAGGGCTTGGATAATTGGGCTGTGTGAGGCTGGATTATCGCTAAGGACTGTCGCTGCAAGTATTGGCCGACAGGCATCTATGGTACGTGTATGGCAGCAGTGGTCAAATGAAGGTACCCACACTCGTAGACCTGGCTCAGGCCCAGCTCGACAGACAACTGTGAGAGAGGATCGCCGCATCATTCAGATGGCCCGGATGGAACCCCATGCAACAGCAGCGCAAATTCGAGCAGCTGTGGCACCCCACGTTACACAACAAACAGTTGGTCATCACCTGCGTGCAGCTGGCTTACGAGCCCGTGTCCCTGCAGAAGGTGTTCCATTGACCCCACAACAGCGACGTGTAAGGCTGGCCTGGTGTTGAGAAAGATCGACGTGGGTCGACGAATGGCATAGGGTCGTCTTTAGTGATGAATCGCACTTCTGTCTTGCCCGCAGTGATCGCCGGAATTGTGTGTGTCGACGTACTGGGAAGAGGGGCCGCCCAGATCTTATTCTCGAGAGGTACACAGGGCGAACACCAAGCATTATCGTCTGGGGAGCTATTGGCTTTAATGTGAAATCACAATTAGTGCTTGTTGAGGGCACTATGACTGCTCGACAGTACGTTGATAGCGTACTCAATCCATTGGTTGTCCCTATGATGGCGAACATTGCTAATGGGATGTTTCAGCAGGACAGTGCCTGGGTTCATACTGCACGCATCTCCAGAGAAGCTCTCCACGACATCACAAGCTTAGAACGGCCCGCCAGATCCCCGGACCTCAGTCCTATTGAGCATGTGTGGGACATGATGGCTCGACAACTGGCCAACTGTCCTCAGCCACCCACAACTCTGGAACAACTGACCCGTGCAGTGCAGCAAGCATGGGCCACAGTTCGTCAGGAAGCGATCCAGGGCCATATTGACTCCATGCCTCGACGAATTCATCAGTGTATTGCAGCTCGTGGTGGGCACATCCTGTATTGATTATTGTCCAAACTTGCGGTCAGAGGGACCTGAAAGTGTAATCATCGAATTAACACTCGTCCTGCATGTTCAATTGCAGCAATGTAGCACCACTCCGTCTGGCTGTTGCAATTTCCATTTTCTTCAGTGTAATAGTGGACTCAAAACTGAGCCTTGGTCCACCTCTACTTTCATTGGAAAACCTTTGTGATACCAGCTGCACATTTAATCTTAGTTGTGCTATCCTTGTATATATTTTGTACTAATTTTTATATATTTTTCTTCCATGCTTTTCTTGTGAAGACATCTCTCTCCATAACTCTGGCCATGGTATTCTAACATGGGCCTTCACAAGATCAGTGAAAATAAATGACAAGGCTTGTTACCTTCCCTGTCTCTATAAATTGATTCATAATAAAAAATGGCATCTGTAGCTCTCCCTAGAGATTGTGTCCCCAAGGGACGGACAAAACGCCTACAGAAATGTAGGCTGGGTCGGACACCCCGGATATGAACACGTGGACCAACAGGCAGCCCAATCCTGGGGGCTCTATAATACTAGGATACCCTCCCTCCAGGAGCATAAATATAGAGAGGCCATACTCAGGGTCCTGAGTGAAGACCTCGGGAGTAGCTATGGTGGAGAAGTGAATTTCGGTATATTTTAGCTGGCAGGAGAGGCAGTATAGTACGTGGGATTAAATGAGCAAAAGGGAGTAAATGAGTAACAGGTTCTGTTTTATGTTTGGAGCATCTATCAGTGTATCCACTGAGTAATGTGTTTCCCATCTTATTAGTAGCTGTAAAAGGTGTCTGTCACCAGTTCAAGGGTGGCCTATATATCGTCCCATAGTATTGTTGGTGGCAGGAAGGGCATTTGGTTGTAAAAATATGCCATGTCAAATATGCAGAGGTGCATCTAAAAACACATATTGACAACATTGATGCACTCAAAAGACTTATACTCACCAGCGAGTGGATTCTTATTATGATAATGGTGCAGGTGGTCAGAATATTGCAGCAATTCTTTGAAGTCTTAACAGATGAAGTTAAAACTTGTTCCGTAGATGTCGTACCAGCAAGACTCTATGGTGCGTATATATAGTGCATGAAAGTAATACAGATTTATTCAAAGTTTTTGAAGACACAGATAGATAAGGAATGGGTGAGCCCTGCCTTCGCAGGGCTCCACATGTAGGTCTCTGAAGACCCTTTGTGTCCCTTAAACGGGTTTGCCTAGTCCAGCCCTAGTGCTCCTATAAAGGATACAAATGTCTGGATGTTGGCATTCCTGATGTCTTCCAGGCTCACAAAATGTGAGCCAAGATATTGATGTCTAGTGCTTGCAAGAGCCTCGCACTGACACAACACATGCGCGGAGGTCTCTTCCTCCCTATCGCATCTTCTACACTTCGGATCCTGACTGATTTTTGTGATGTGTAGGTGTGTCTGTAAGGTATTGTGGCCTGTCAACAGTCCAACTGTCATTCGCGTTCTGGTCCTATTCAAATTTATCAGGACCTTTTTATAACTTTGGCTAGGCCCTTTGATAAGTTCACGTGCCTGCCTTGCTATGGTTAACCTCTTCCAAATGTCTAAGTGAGACTGGTTTGTCCACTGGGATATTGCCAGTTTCACACTTCGGAGTGACTCTCCTAGGAAGTGTTCTGGTCCTATGAAAGGACCTTTTGAGCCTTGTTTCGCTAGTTTGTCAGCTTCTTCATTTCCACTAATTTTTTCCCAAATAGGAAAGGCTCTGACAGTCAATCTAGCTTCCTTCTCCTGGTAATTACCACGAGCTCCGTCTTGTCGGGATTAACCGACAAGTCTGTGTCGTGGCACCATCTTTCCATCCTACGTAGGGAGCTCTGTATGAGCTCTGAAGACACAGATAACATAATATATAGCTAGCCTGTAAGGAAAGTTACAAGAAAGATAGTACAGATCAAACCCACTCAATTTGTAAAGGTTAAAACAGAATACTTTTTCCATAAAATATCATTAATATCTGAAGACAAAGTGCACAGAATTAATGGAAATTAAATCTGTAGATGTTCGCATTGGATACAAGCTGTTATGTAAGAAGTAAATGCAGAATATTTAATGCTTTATTCTTTTCCATCTTTCTCGCCTGGAGCCAGTCGTGCAGAAGAGCCAGTTGGGGTTGATCCTGTTGTATTAGCTAATCTCTTATTGCTTGTGTGGACTTCAGTCTGTCCTCTATTAACACTAATTCGAATCAAGAGGGAAGAGTTCTGATCCTTCGATGAAAGGAAGATATCTGCAAAGGAAAGGAAAGGGCTATGAAGGGCATGCAAATGAAAGACTCCCCAGGCCTCAAAAACCTAATACCATCAGGGTTGGAAAAGAACAAGAGTTGAGCAAGGGAAGCTGGGCAGGAAAGATAAGAATTGAAGTAATGGCAGACTCAGCTAGGGCAACCGTGAACACCAACCCACGTTTCCCAAGTTGAGAATCCCAGGGGCCTGTTCCACGAACAAACTTTGCAACTTTGCACTTTGCACTTTTCAGTTCAGATTTTGTTCCAACATCACTTTTCAGATTTGTCTTGCAAAGTGAAAAGTTAGGAATCTTTTCACTTTTCAAGCCTGTTATGTTCCTGGATCGGTACACAAAGGCAAAGTGCAAAAAAATGAAATGAAAAGTTTTCAGAAATTTTGCAAAGAGTAGACTCCCTTTTCAGCTGTTAATTAACAAGTATCTACACTAGTTTCTTAGCGTAGAATTTGATTTAGAGATATATACGACATGTGTTACGACGGGAGCTTTTATTATCATCACGTGAGGATAGTGATGAAGAATCGAACAAAAGAATGTACAAAGACAGCATTAGTTTTCATAACCTCACTTCAATGAAATTTCGCGAGCGTTTTCGTTTTACCCCAGACTGTACAAGCTGACTATATTCTTTAAATGATTGCTCATTATTTATTGAAATCTGCAACAAAAAGAAGTCAATCCCTTTCAGAAAAAGAACAAATTCTTATATGCTTACATTGGTGAGGAAATGGTGCCCAGCTGCATGGTGTAGCAGTAATGCATGGGACATCAAAATCAACTATTCGCAGAACTATTACTGAATACCAATATAAATGGTCCGTTGTTGGACGTTATAAATTTTCCAGCTAACTCATTCCTGGTTGCCAGCGTTTCGCCCCATTGTGCTAAGTTGGGCTCATCAGTTGGTAAATAGCACACCCACCAAAACGCATGGCTAGTGCATACCGTGGAGGCCACCGCGTAGGCTACTTGGAGCCACCGGCAGTGCCAATACACTATGAGAGACTTTGTCTCATTAACAAAAATTGATACCTGCCTGGTCATCAGATGATATACTGAAGTTGTAGATGTTATGTAATAGTTCCTAACATAGTACTTGCCCTGATAATCCACATAATATAGCGAAGGAATTTCTAATGAAGGGTGGCTTTCCTTCTGTGTGTGGATGTGTTGATGATATTCTTGTAAATTTTTATGCTCCTACTGAGTACGAAGAGGTTCATGTTGATAGACTTGGCCATTATTCTCTCAATATTATTTTTAAAGTTGCCAAAAAAGGATGTTCCGTTCCTCCTTGACAACTTCTAGCACAGCCAGCTTCTCGTAATTATCCCTCTTTTCCATCATTAAAAATCAAAACTTTGAAACTACCGGTACCATATTTATATCGTCTTCAAAGTAAAAAATAAAACATTAAAATCTTGAAGTGATATGAAGTCAGTTTGTGGAATAAACTTGATTGATTCACTCTTACACAAAGACTTTTCGCTTTGCAAAGTAATTTAAAAGTAATATCTAGATCATGGTGGAACAGGAAGACTGACTGAACTTTGCAATAATTGAAAAGTGCAAAGGTGAAAAGTAGTAAAGTTCATTCATGGAACAGCTCCCTGGTCCCTCTTTTATTAATCTCTTTCAACAGGCAGGGGATACTGTGGATATTAGACGTTATTCTACCACCACCACCACCACCACCACCCACAGGGTCATCCTCCAGAGACTTGCAGCTTGTGGAGCCTTCATCTATCAAGGTCAACACCTGTTCCTTACAGATTCTGAAGATATTAGGATTGCCAACACCTTTCACAGTCTATTCTTTACTTTAATCAGCACCCTCATTAAGAATTAATGAGGCATCTCTGAAAACCATAAAAGTAGTTAATGGGATGTAAAGTTGATATCATCATTGTTATTATTATTATTCTTTCGATTTGGCCATCTAAGGACCATGTCATTTCAACTGTTTCTTGCTGCATCGAGCTTTAACATCCTCCCAGTACTTTTGCATTAGTTCTCGATGTCATTGCTTCTTTTCTTCAGTCCACTTCTTGCCTGTTGGAAGCTTAGGTTTTTCTTGGAAACATCGGTGTCTTGTTAGTTTCTGTTTAAAGGGGGCACGTTCCCAGATAACGTCTGTAATTCCCCCTTCTTGTAAATCTTTGCCCACCTTAGTGAACCAAGCTCCCTTGGTCTTCTTTTCGAGAAAGTAGGTGAAAATCCTATTTGTCAGTCGCATTGGGTTCATTCTTCTTATATGGCAGTAAAAGGTAATTCTCCGCTTCCTCATGGTGTCAGTTATTTTTTCCACATGAGTGTAAAGTTAGTGGTTGTGCCTTCTCCTATATTCCCTGTTTTCTTTTACTGGGGCCAGGATTTTTCTTAGAATTTTCCTTTCCTTCACTTCCAGTTTCTCTATTAGTCCCTTCCGATGCATTGCAAGGCACTCTGCAGCGTATAAGGCCTCTGGACGGATGACTCTCTGGTAATGTCTGAACTTGGCATTTATAGATACAGATTTCTTGTTGTAAATGGCCTTTGTTGGGTTATATGCCATTCCATTTTTCTGATTCGTGATTCAAAAGCTGCCTTATCAGAGAGATTGGGGTCTATCCATGCACCCAAATATTTGAACGCTTTCGTTTGCTTGATTTTTCCCTATCCTACATCTAGCTCTTTGGGCGCTTGCTTGATATTAGTGATAAATTCTGTTTTCTCAAAGGAAATCTTAAGGCTCTCTTTTGCTGCTTGAATCTGGAGTTCATAAATTTGCACTGCGGCTGCATCTAGGGAATGATATAGATCTTGATTCCCAAAGGGAACCTGAAACACTTGTCCCGAATGAGTAAATTTATAACACCTATATAAATGGTCCGTTGTTGGACATTATAAATTCTCCAGCCAACCCATTCCCGGTTGCCAGCACCTCGCCCCCGTGTTCTAGGTTGGGCATCTAGCACACCCACCAAGACGCATGACTAGTGCATACCGTGGAGGCCACTGCATAGGCTACTTGGAGCCACCGGCAGTGCCACTGGACTATGAGAGACTTTGTCTCGTTTCCAAAAATTGATGACTTCTTGGCCATCAGATGATATAGATGTTGATTCCTATAGGGAACCACCGAGCTCAATAGTTGCAGTCGCTTAAGTGCAGCCAGTATCCAGTATTCGGGAGATAGTAGGTTCGAACCCCACTGTCGGCAGCCCTGAAAATGTTTTTCCGTGGTTTCCCATTTTCACACCAGGCAAATGCTGGGGCTGTACCTTAATTAAGGCCACGGTCGCTTCCTTCCCACTCCTAGCCCTTTCCTGTCCCATCGTCGCCGTAAGACCTATCATCTCCAAGTAGCCTACGCAGTGGCCTCCATGGTATGCACTAGCCATGCGCCTTGGTGGGTGTGCTAGGTGCCAACTAATGAGCCCAACCTAGCATACGGGGTCAGGCGCTGGCAGCCGGGAATGGCTTGGCTGGAGAAATTATAATGTCCAATAATGGACCATTTATATTGGTATTATAAATTTACTCATTCGGGACAAGTGTTTCATGTTCCCTATGGTAATCAACATCTAGATCATCTGATGGCCAAGCAGGCATCAATTTTTGGTAATGAGACAAAGTCTCTCATAGACCATTGGCACTGCCGGTGGCTCCAAGTAGCCTTCGCAGTGGCCTCCATGGTATGCACTAGCCATGCGTCTTGGTGGGTGTGCTAGGTGCCTACTGATGAGCCTAACCTAGGGGGGCGAGGCGCTGGCAACCGGGAATGGGTTGGCTGGAGAATTTATAATGTCCAATAATGGACCATTTATATTGGTATTATGCATCTAGGGAATCCGAAAAAATTGTGAGGTCGTCTGCGAACGCTAGGCAGTCAACTGTCAAATTCTGTTTCTTGTAGCCTAATCTGAGCCCATTTTCAGTCCTGTTAACATTCATTACTTTTTGCCACTCTTGGATGACTCTTTCAAGCATGCAGTTGAAGAGCAAAGGTGATAGTCCATCTCCCTGTCTGACACCAGTCCTGATTTTGAAGGGCTCTGAAATTTCACCCCTGAATTTCTCTTTGGAAATAGTGTTGTTTAAGGTTTTCTGAATAATTGCTCTTGTTTTTTTGTTATTATTATTATTATTATTATTATTATTATTATTATTATTATTATTATTCCGAGGTATCTGTGGAACAGCAGATGTGAAAGAAGGTGCGGGCTGGAATGGGTCTAACTACAAGTCCGAAAGATGAATTAAAATTTAAATAAAGGTTATATTTTCAATAAACAACAAGATTTAACAAATTTTCAGTAGGTGAAATAACAATGAAAATTCAGGTACAATAATAATATTACAAGAGAAAACACAAGTTAAGGGGTCTTAACAAATCCTGGGCTTCAAGCCCCAATTTCACAATCCTTGAGCTCTCAGCTCACAACCACGAATTACCAAAGCGCAGAAAACCCCCTAATTACATGGAGCACTTGCTCCCACCTAGTAATGTCAAGCCTCCTAGAGGCACCTTTCAAGATACCATAGAGCTGACCCGCTCTCAATCTTTCAAGCCTATTAAAGGCAATACCAGACTTTACAATTAACTGCCATCAAGGCAGAACTTACAAATATAAACAGGGGTATCTCGTACCCAATCTACTGGGCCTTCGCAGGAAGGAAAACAAAAACGGGTTAAGTTAATGGCCCAAAATACAAAGATGAATAGAGGCAAGTACTTGCACTCCTACATGAAAGCTTGTTAAAACCTAAGTGGCGCTAGGCCAATTCAACAGGGGCTATTCCCACACTAGGGAGGTGACTCGTATAAGAAACTTTTAATACATTAGGAAAGAGAAGAAAATCGTTTATGAAAACGTAGTCACCTCAGATCAAAATGAAGGGGAGCTCGAGAGGGTAAAGCACTCTCTATCCCCGATTTACAGTTAAAGTAACATGAAAATTTTACATCGAAATGGTATAGGTTACATCAAAAACGGTTTCGGACCTTCCCCGAGGATTAAACTGCTGAGCTAGCAAGAAATTAAAGATGTTAAACGGCCATTCCTTTTTTGAAGGGCTGCTGACTGATGAAAGAGGCGCTTCCCGCCTCCTGCTATTCTTCTTTACACTAAGCTAGATGTTGTACGAGTGGCGGAGAGCCAGGAAAATCGGCAGCTTTTATACTCTCGGGAAAGATTCGAGACCTTTCATGAATGATTAAGACACACCCCAGTCGTTTATTGGGTAGCTTACAGTTACACATCGACATTGGTAAAGAAAGACGCAATTGGCTGAAAATTAATGACAGAAATTTACGATTGGCTAATTTCAAAACTGGCGGAAAGAAAGATTAATATTGCCAACCCACAAATGAAAGAACAACATTTAGTAAAGTACAAACTTATGAATACAAAATATCTTCAAGAAAAGTTCCTTCACTTCGCACCAGGGTGCATGATCATAGTTTTTGGTAGAGACATCTGTGAGAGAATGTCCACACTTCTTGATAATTAGTAAACAAAAACAATTCGAAATTAACACAGTGACATCTTCTGATAAACGGTTGAATTAATTCAGTTTCAAAGTTCAGAGTTTCAGCTGTAGAGGAGTACTTTAAGGCGGAAATTTCAAATGTGTGGCATATAGGTGTACCAACCGGTATTATTATTATTATTATTATTATTATTATTATTATTATTATTATTATTATTATTATTATTATTATTATTATTATTATTATTATTATTATTATTATTATTGTTATTATTATTATTATTATTATCATCATCATCATCAACATTATTATTAAGAATTAATGAATGCATAACAGTATAAGGTTGTGTTGTTTCTTGACTGAATGATCGGTGTAGTGGCCTCCTGTTTAATAGGCCCTGGGTTTGATTTATGGTTATGTGTATGGTTACTAGATGTTTTTATTTGTTTTGTTAAGAAATGACATTGTGGGAAATATCACTAACTTGAAATTGATCTTAGCAGGTTTGAGCAAAGACAGTTGACATTGGTGTCAGATTATATACATTTCCATTTATTTAGGAACAACTTCTGTATTTACAGGCTGCCACTAAGTACAAGGTAAAACTTATCAAATTTTCTGTACGGTTCTATGAATTGAAGAAAACTCTAAATTGTAGAAGAACAGTATAATTAGTGCGGCATTTCAGAGCTGTAGCTGTAGAGGTGATGTCTCAGGATCTTGATGGAGCCTCGGAGGATGAGAGTCGCAATTTCGGGGATGAGCTTCATTGGAAGTTGCTTACACGTGGTGACAAAGTGACGAGGTACGGTACCGCGATCCCCGACCATTATCCCTATTATTTCAATTTCCTGAAGCTGGTATTTAGATTTGTAGTAAGGAATAGTGGGTTTGTATTTTTTAAGCTTTTCTAGATTAACCTCCTCTGGCTGACTGCTGTGGTGCTCAAACCTGACAGTCGATCTAAGACGAATCCTTGAGAACTGTTGTCTTATAGGCCTTATTTTTAGATTTTAAAGGTGCAAAAGCGGTGACGTTACTGGTTTAGACACTCATTATACAAATATTCAACTTCATGTTCACGTTGCTGCCATCTGTGGAGCTTGCTTAGAACTGTTCCTGCATCTGTGAAGACCAGTGCAGTCCAATCAGTACTAATTGAAGCTAGCTACAAATTGGTACATACAGAAATATTGAAGTCAACTGCAAGGACCACAAGAAAGGTGGGCAGTTCAAGTACCTCAACATGTTGTGCAGATGGTGAGGTGACATCTTCCCCAATGCCCATGCTCTTGCACTGAAATGGAGACAGTTCACTCGATGATATAGATGTTGATTCCCATAGGGAATATGAAGTATTTGTCCTGAATGAGTAAATTAATAATACCAATTTAATGGTCCATTATTGGACATTCTAAATTTTCCAGCTAACTCATTCTTGGTTGCCTGTGTTTCGCCCCTATGTGCTAAGTTGGGATAATCAGTTGGTACTTAGCACACCCACCAAGATGCATGGCTAGTGCATACTGTGGAGGCCACTGCATAGGCTACTTGAAGACACCAGCAGTGCCAGTGCACTATGAGAGACTTTTTTCTCATTTCCAAAAATTGATGCCTGCGTGAGGGAATCAGTATCTATATCATCTGATGGCCAGACAGGCATCAATTTTTGGAAATGAGACAAAGTCTCTCATAGTCCATTGAAACTGCTGGTGGCTTCAAGTAGCCTATGCAGTGGCCTCCACGGTATGCACTAGCCATGCGTCTTGGTGGGTGTGCTAAGTACCAACTGATGAGCCCAACTTAGTACATAGGGGCGAAACGCAGGCAACCAAGAATGAGTTAGCTGGAAAATTTATAATATCCAATAACAGACCATTAAATTGGTATTATGACAGTTCACTCGGTGACTAGAAGATGCTGTTCATTCAGTCATGATTAATCTGCATTGATGACTATTGCCCAAGTGGCAGACTTCCTATCAGTTGTTTACTTAATCTTTTCCTGTTGAATTCCAACTTTTTCTTCGTGTTCTCTTGTACCCAGAATTTACACTGTATAGACCTGAATGCTGACTGACATCCATCAAGCATGGACATACCTAGCAGAGGTAGTCATATTTTCAAAGAGTAGCAGAAGTAGTCAGACTTTTGAAGAGTGGAAGAAAATCCATTTGACACTCCGTGCCATACTATGTCAGCATGTAGAAGATCTTTACCATTTGGTAGAGTAAAACAGAATATCTAAATTGACTAGCAGGCAACCTAAATGGCATCAAATCAATATGACTAGCTGAGACAATATAATTATTATTTGTTTGTTTATTTAATATTAGAATGGTTGATCTTTTTGTTTTGTTTTCACACCTGTCTCCAACTGTCTTTGAGACTAATCTCCAATGTATCAAACAATGGTGTAATATTACTGTTTGGCCTTCACATTCATCGTATTCATCCTAAAGACCAACTGGAGATATTTTGAAGAATCTAAGATAAACAAAGCAATCTAAACTGACTAGCCCACTGCCACACTGGGGTGAAATGCTGGTAACTGCATGATTGGCTTAAAGTGTTTGAATACTTTAAGAATACCCTCATTCATTATGTGAGGCTCTGCTTGCAAGCTATCATTACCAGTTTGTTCTAAAGTTATTCAGTTGTTGTCCATTCTAAAGAGAAACCAGCAAAGGCCTGTGTTAATAAATTGTTAACATGTCCTCTTTTAGATTACCAACAGTGCATGTATGTGATGGTATTCCAAAAATTGTTCTTGTTTCAGCCGACATATCAGACACTCCTTATTGCGAGATACAGTTAAATGATGAGAAACTGAAAGCCTTTACTTATGCCGTTAAAAATCATTACTGGTACCAGATGTATCTGGATGATCTTCCAGTTTGGGGTAAGTGCAAAAGCAAACTTATGTATTATAAGTATAGTGTATAGTTTTAGTGTTATGGAATGTTCCTTGATAATGTGACTAATTGGATACCTCATATTTGAAAGTTAGTGGATCCTTACTTTCAGGAATCGTTGGTGAAGTTGAAGATAATGATGGCAATCCAACATATTACATCTGGACTCACAAGAAGTTTGATATTGGGTACAATGGGAAACAAATTGTGGATGTAAATCTGACATCTGAGAATAAAGTTAAATTGCAACTAAATGCAAAAATACCATTCACATATGAAGTCAACTGGAAGAAATCTAATATCAAATTTGAAGACCGATTTGACAAGTATTTGGATCCCAACTTTTTCCAGCATCGGGTTAGTATTAAATAGGCCTGTTTATAACTACATTTTTTCTTTGTTTTATTTATTCATTTTCAAAGATTTAATAAAATAATATTTGTATAGTGCCTGAAAGTGGCCTTCTTTTTTATTCAAGTATAACATGAAAATGTCCTATTGTTATAATTATGTTATTTAAAATGATCACCTATTCTTGCTTTCAGAATGATTTGTATGAATACAATGATAAAAACAGGGCTTAAAGTATAGAGAGAACTGAATGCATAGAATATTCTACAAAATACTGGAATAGTATTCCAGTATTTTTCAGGATTCCCAACCCTTCCAGTTTTTCCTAGCACTTCTACCAAAACATTACAATGCAAATCATTGTTCTTATTGTGTAATGGCAGATCTGTGGATTCTTTCTCTTAATCATCTGACATCCTGATTCTGTCAAGTAGTTAATCGAAATATTGATACGATTTGTATTCAGTGCTGGTCCCTAATGCACTCCAACTTCAACAAGGAGATTTTCAAACACACTTGAATCATCTTTATCTTTGGTAGACGGATGCACATTGTAGGTGGCCATGATGTTAACAGTACATTTGTGAAGAAATCTGTATTAGTACTGTTATAGCAGTAGTTTTTCTGGATTAATACAGATTTGTTGTTGCTGCTGTTCTGTAACTTAGCAGTCTTTGATGCATGTACGCACTGATGTCATGATGTTTGTAACAATTTCTTGGAAAAATGTGAAAAGTATGATGCTGTGAAGGATAAGTGGTGGTTGCTATGGCTGTTTGGAGGAAGAGTGGTCACACTTGACAGACAGACAGAGATCATCAGACAGGAAGAAAGCGTAAGATACCCCTTGGTGGAATGAGAAGGTGAAGAAGACGATGAAGAAAAAGAAGGTGGCATGGGAGAAGTGAATGGCAAACGAGGAGGAGGAAAGTAGAAATCATTATAGAAAAATGAAGGAACAGAACCAAAGGATTGTTTAAAAAAAACACA
Organism: Anabrus simplex; assembly: GCF_040414725.1. NCBI lineage: Eukaryota > Metazoa > Arthropoda > Insecta > Orthoptera > Tettigoniidae > Anabrus > Anabrus simplex. Next base: position 91,999,704 of record NC_090272.1, on the reverse strand, counting down.
TAAAAGTTGCAGAAGCATCGCTGAGAGCTTAGGAGACATGAAAGTAAACAAGAAGTTGCTATAGGGGGTAGTCAGAATTAGAAGAAAAGAAATAAACAAAGTGCATTAGTAAAGGATTATTTATTTATCATATGGCATATACATGAACAGTACAATAAATTACAGATTTATATCTACATTATTTACATAGGTAATCGCCTGTGGCGTCGCCAGGAAAAATTCACTTGTACCTCCATTGAAACGTCTTAGTGGGCATTCTTGTGTGATGTGCTTCACAGTTTGCCTCTCAGCACCACAGTCGCAGCAGGATGATGACTTTTTCCTCCATTTATACAGCAGATCGCCACACACACCATGGTTAGTCCGGATCTGGTTTAACTTGGACCATACTTTCAGATGTTGTTCAAAGCCAGGTACCTTCTGTGTGATGCATGGCATATCTAAAGATTCTGCTGAAGCAAATTGTCTCCATTCATTATACCATTTCTCAGATTGAAATTACTGGCTATAAGGTTCTCTGCTGTACAGGTGGGTGGACACCTCGACTTAAGTCTGTCTATATGTGGGTGGGGGATATCCTCATGAATGGGCAATTTTTGATTATTTTTGATCTTACTGTATTCATTCATCAGAGCATCAGAGTAATGCATCTACAGAGGTGGGGCAGAGGAATATGGCTTAGTACGGGCAACCTTTGAATTGGAGTTGATCTGATCGTGCCTGTGATCATTCTCATTGTGTTATTTAACTTAACATCTATTCTCTTCACGTGAGGGCTGTTCATCCATACAGGGGCTCAATACTCCGCAGTAGAGTAAACTAGACTTAGAGCTGAGCAGTGTAGAGTAGTTACACTTGCACCATAAGAAGAACCACACAGTTTTCGAATTATGTTGTTACATGTCTGAATCTTGGCAGCGCTCTTTCTCAGATGTTCTTGGAATGACAGTGTTCTGTCGAGTGTAACACCTAGAAATCTTGGGGTGTCTATTGTGGCGGAGGAGAGTGTTATCGAAGTATACTTTGAGGTCCCTTGAAGCCATTCGGTTGTTCAGATGAAAACAAGAAACTTCTGTTTTACTCATACTTGGTTGGAGTCTCCATTTTCGAAAGTATTTTCCTAAAACAGAGAGATTTTTGTCAAAGTTTCTTCTGTATACTTGAAGCATAGGTCTTTAATTGGTAAGAGCCCAGTCATCTGCATACCCAAATTTCCTGGATCTTGTGAATGGTATGCCTGAGATTTATAAACTGAACAAGAGTGGGACAAGCACTGAACCTTGCGGGAGTCCATTATTTAGTTTGCTGGTTTACTGATTTCATCCCCCATGACTACACAAAATTTTCTGTCACTCAGCATGTTATTTATAAGATTAGCCAGACTCCTACATGGAATCACTTTAAGGAGTCTGCTGATTACACCTTCTCTTCATATTGTGTCGTAAGCTGCCTTTAAGTCAATAAATGCTACTGAAGTCTTTAGTTCTTACTGGAATCCTGCTTCAATGAAGGTAGTTAGTGACAAGACTTGGTCAGCACAGCTTCTTTGTGGCCTAAATCCTGTTTGTTCAATAGGGATCGTTTCAAACACTTTGTAGCAATTCTATTCAAGATTAGCCTTTCAAGTAATTTATACACTAAGCATTGCTATTGGTCTATAGCTCTCTGGTGCATCATTAGGCTTTCCTGGCTTTAGGATTGCAATTATCTTACTCATTTTAAATAACCGAGGTAGATTACCTGTTCTAAGAATGTAGATTAGAAACCTAGGTAACTATAATTTCGTATTTGCTCTACAATTAATTAGAAACTCAGGATGAATCCCATCAAATCCCAGTGCTTTACCAGTTTTTATGTCTTTTAAAGCTGCCTCAATATCTTACACACTAATGGTCTAGTATATTCCGAATCAGGGGGGCTTGTGTACTTAAGACTGGTTAATTGTTTTTTTGATGTTCCTTGCATGATTTCTGTCTCTCGGTGATATAGACATATCAATTATATGAGCTGCAATTTTGTTTGGAGTGACTGCAGAACTTTTACGAAAGATGGGAGTGGCCCCACCAAGCTTCCGTAACAATGACCATGCCTTTCTGCTCGATTCTCTGAAATTCACAGTTTCAGTCCATCTTTCTCTTCGAGCATTATCTAGATTATGAAGCAGTTCATCCCCGATTTCTTGTTCACCGCTGGCAAGGAATTCTTGGTATAACTTTTCAGTTCCATCAGTCCAGCCAGGAATATATTCCTTCCTATAGCCTCTAGGAATGAATTTTTTTTTTTGCTGTGGCAGTTACAGCACCCACAAATCTCTCATAATTGTTACTTGTTGGTGGTATCCATTTAACATGGAGAGATCCTTAATAATTGCAATGACATTAGGACTAGATGATCTGGTGATTGAGATGGCATTCAAGAAAATGAGAAAAGGGAAGGCCTCAGGAAAGATGGAGCAACAACAGAAATGATACAAACCTCCGGCCATGTGGGAATAATATGTAGGGCAGTATGGAAGGAGCAGGAAGCTCCAGAAAATTGGAGGAAGGGGATAATAGTTCCTCTGTTCCAAAAAGATGTGTGATAATTTCAAGAGAGCTGCTTTGATCCCTCATACTGTTAAGATCATTGAAAGAATTCTTGAAACATGGATTAGAAAAGAAATCGAGAACTTGCTAAGCGAGTTGGCCGTGCGGTTAGGGTCGCATATCTGTGATCTTGCTTTTGGGAGATCTTCGGCAGTCCTGAAGATGATTTTCTGTAGTTCCCCATTTTCACACTAGGCATTCGCTGGGGCTGTGCCTTAATTAAGGTCACAGCTGCTGCCTTCCCAATCTTAGCCCTTTCCTATCCTTATGTTGCTGAAAACCTCCAGTGTGTTAGTGCGACGTTAAACCATTAGGAAAAAAAAAAGAACTCCTTTAGGAGGAACAGTATGGCTTCAGGAGAGGGATATCTGCAGTAGAGCTGATCTCTGCCCCACGCAACAAATGATTGAGAAGAGGTGGGAGTACAGGAAAGACTTAGTACTCACATTCATAGACTTAGCAAAAAGTGATATGAGAGGCTTTAAGAAATATGAAGACCAGCCCAGAAATTGTGAACATGATAAAAGCAATGTATGAGGACTCAAAGAGCTCTGTCAAGACAAAAGTGGGCAACTCAAAATGGTTCAGAGTTGAAGCAGCCTAGTATACTGTCACTTATCCTATATGTAGATGAAATCCACAAGAAAGTGAAAGAAAGGTTGCCCTTTGGTACAATGGCATGGTTGTTTATGAATGACATAGATATGTTTGGAGATGATGATTCAACTGGATACGTGGGGGGGGGAACCAGAGGAGTGTGGCCTTAAAATAATTAGATACAAGAGCAAGACCCAGGTAATGACAAGAGGAAACACGAATGGAAAGAGGATAATCAGACTGAAAGGAGATGCCCTTAAAGTGATGGTTATCTTCAAATACTTATGAAGTATAATAATGAATCATGAAACTGTAAAAAAAAAAAAAATAAAAATAAAAAAAGTCAGAGAATGCAGCTAGCCAGTGGATTCTACCAAAGGGCAAGTTATATGGTGTGGAAAGATGATGTTCCAGTTAGTATAGGAAAACACACTATAAGCCATATTACGTGCTGCCAATATTGACCTATGCCACTGAGACAGAGACAGTAACCACTAGGGAGGAGAGTAGAGCACAGGCATTGGAAATGAATCCTCAGAAGTATGAAAGGTAAAACAAGAACGGACAAAATCAGAAATGAGGAGTTCAGGAGGAAGGTGGAGGATTGGGAGATTAGATAGGGAAGGCTAGCCTAACGTGGTTGGGGTTTGTAAAAAAAATGAAAGACTTAATTTCTTGAGTAAATCTGGAGCAGAGATGAGAGGTGGGAAACCGAGAAAGAGATGGAAGGACCAGATTAAGGAGGGTATTGGAAAACAACAGCTGGGCATGAAAACAATATACAAAGAAGAGTGGTAGAAGGAGAGGACAAAATGGAGGTCAATGTTCCGCTGCCCTACCCAGGAGCTTCCTGGACAAAGGTGATAGAAGAAGGACAAACACACGTTCTGAATCAGTCAAGGACATTTTGATGTCACAGTGCTGCCCAGATGATCTTTCTGGGAACACAGTCAAATGCTTTCTCCAGATCAATGAACACCATGTGGAATTCCTTGTGCAGTGCATAATACTCTTCCATCAAGATCTGGAGGGTTTGAATAGCATTGTTAGTTGATGCACAGATGTGAAACCACCTTTGTTCTTATGTGTATTGATGTTTTTCATGCTATTTACAATGGCACGCTCCCAAATTTTGAGGGTATATGAAGTGGGTTTGATGCCTCTGTAGTTCCCACATTCTCTGACATCTCTCTTCTGCTTGAAGTTGCGTATGAAGTAGCTTTGGCAGAACTGTTATGACTTAGGTCTGCTGGCAAGGTTTTATTAAACACCCTAATATGCCAGACATTTTCCTCTGCACCCAGAGCCTTCCATAGCTCAGCTGGGATATCATCAGACTCCACTGCTTTGCCATCTTTGACATGGCTGTTTGGACTTAATCCAGGATAATCTCGGGAACAGGTCCCTGAACAAGAAGCTGTGAAGTTGCTACGTCCTACAGGAATTCTTTATTATATGGCTCAATGAAGTACCCTCTTCAGCGGTTGTTGATTGCCTTATCCTTATTGAACAGTTTCCACATTTTGTCATGGATATATTTGGTAGTGACAATACCCCTACAAGTGGAAACTTTATAAATTGGTTTCACACTCTCTCCCACCTCCAGATCTTGGTAGAAGCCTTACATTACTACTACTCTAGCTTTTGCTACTACTGCTTTTGCATGTTTCTTTGCAGCATTGTCCCTCATCCTGAGGTGTGGCCTGTCCTGGCTGTTCCTAGACCTCCACGACTCCTTGCAAGCAGTTTACTTCTCCCTGAGCGCCTCCTGGACTCGTCTCACCACTACGTCTCTTTGTTGATCTTTGAACTTTCTTTTGAGACCTTCAGATGCTGTCTTGCTTTCTTGGTGCAGTAAATTTGGAAGCATTACCATATATGATGTGGCTGTTGGTGTTATTTGCCTCCAGATCCTAGACAATATAGAACTAGATCTGAGTTGTTTGTGTCTATTTTGATCTTCTTTGGCAAGCTGGCTTCAGTTAGCAGATATCGTTGTAGCTTTAACTCGGCAATCAGAAGCCTGTGCTGTCAGGTGAGAAACAATCAAAAATCTGTTTCAGTAAGTCACAGTTACAAAGGATTGAGTACACATAAAGCATTCTTTCACTCTGCCTTGAACCTGGTGTGAATTTTTGACATTATAGGTGATACGGTGCCTGTCTTTCTCCTGGAAGTAGCTGAAGGTCTCTTCTTCGTGGTAATTTGTTGTCCTGAAACTGAAGCCTCCATGACATTCAGTATAATCCTTGGCAGTCTGTCCAACATGGCCATTCAGGTCACCCATTATGATGATGTGCTCATTTGGTGGCAGCTGTTGCAACATGTGTCCATAGCCCTCTTAGAATTCTTCTTAATGATCCTATCGCAGCCAACTTGAACATTGATTGCTGAGGTCATATTCAGACAGGTATCATCATTTGTTGTGAACTACACTGTCATCGGTCAGTCTTTTATTCACCTGACCGAAATCACTCTTATGATGAGGTGTGGACGAATTATGTCGACACTATTCTGTAGACAGTTTTCTCTGTTGTAAAACAGTTTATATCCATGGCTGATGTTTCTGTTCTTGCTTCATCTCCATTTTATCTCCTGGACAGTTGTGATGTCCTATGTGCACCACTTCAGAACATCAGCAAGTTTAGATGTTTTGCCAGAAAGTTTGCCTACATTCCATCGTTCATACTTGTGTGCTACATTCCATGTGTCGGTTCTCATCTTTGGTACCATGCTCACTGCTTTCTTGTGTCTTCTGCATCACTTTTGCAAGGAGGTGACACCACTGTATTTCATTTTTATTGGGTGGCAAGCTATCCTGTTCCTCACTTTTGTGGGGAGGCAACCTTCCTGATATTCTTCGTTCCATGTGTTCCACTCTCATGACCAGTTTTTCTTATTGGAGTTTTAGAGCTGGGTGCCGCCTGATGCTAAACACCTTGATCTTGCTGAGATCCTGACACTGCTGTTGACTCCACTGTTGAGTTCTCCAGACTGTTTTCCCTGTTGTAAAACAGTTTGTGATAACTGTCTAACTGCTGATGCTGCCAATCAATAGATTCCCATCATCCTCTTCCTTGATCATTCCAAAGGGGCTCCATGCAACCACCCTACCCTGAGCTTGGGCTCTTCACATTATTTTTTAACCCTTGGAGGGAGCATGTCACAGCATCGTGAAGCTCACAGGAATTAAGCTATCTGTTGATCTGTGGGTTACCCCCTGCGGGTGGGGGACGCACATGTAGAATACACCCGTAGTATCCCCTGCCTGTCGTAAGAGGCGACTAACAGGGGCCCAAGGGGCTCTCAACTTGGGAGTGTGGATTGGCGACCACGGGGCCCTTAGCTGAGTCTTGGCGTTGCTTCCACTTACTTGTACCAGGCTTCTCACTTTCGTCTATCCTGTCTGACCTCCCTTGGTCAACTCTTGTTCTTTTCCGACCCCGACGGTATTAGAGCATTCGAGGCGTAGGGAGTCTTTCATTTTCACGCCCTTCGTGTCCCTTGCCTTTCTTCGTCCGTTACTTCATTTTTCGAAGTGACGGATCCCTTCTTTCTCCTTTTTTCTCTCTTTTTACCCCCTGTGGGTGGGGGACGCGGACGAATAATACACCCACGGTATCCCCTGCCTGTCGTGAGAAGCGACTAAAAGGGGCGACCAAGAGATGATTGAATTAGAACTATGAAACTACTTTTGATTCGTACCATCATGCGGGGAACACCATGGGTTGCCTGTACTTGCGAGTAGTACCACTCAGTTAGGTACGAAGTAGGTTTGTGATTAGTAGCAGTAAAGAGCCTGGCCGGGTGGTTTCCAGTACCCGTGCGTCGTGCCCATTTGAGCAACACCGCGGGTCTGGGTGTAGCCTGTGAGTTGTACCGCTATATGAGCGGCACCGTGGGTCAGCGTTGCCTGTGATTGGTACCCACTATGTTTAGGAACAGCACGGGATAGTGCGAGTTCCTGTGGTTAGTACACTCGGTGAGGAGCCTTCTCGGTTTGCGTTGGCTATGAGCGGCGCCGTGGGTCAGCGTTGCCTGCGATTGGTCCCTACTATGTTGAGGAACACCACGGGATAGTGCGAGTCCCTGTGATTAGTACACTCGGTGAGGAGCCTTCTCGGTTTGCGTTGGCTATGAGCGGCGCCGTGGGTCAGCGTTGCCTGTGATTGGTCCCCACTATGTTGAGGAACACCACGGGATAGTGCGAGTCCCTGTGGTTAGTACACTCGGTGAGGAACCTTATCGGTTTGCGTTGGCTATGAGTGGCGCCATTGTGTTAGACCCACAATAGGTCTGCGTTACTTGTACGATGTACAATACTTGTGAGTAGTACCATCTTGTGTGGAACACCGTGAGTCTTCGCTACTTTTGATTAGTACCCCAACATGACAGATACCATGGTTCTACTTTACTCGCGACATGTACCATTCTATGGGACCTTAGACGTGGATTTTGCACCCCTTTAGTCATCAAGCATCATTGTGCTTTCTAAGTGGTCCCTTGGTCTGTAATTCTATTTTTTTGCATCTGATCCACCGTTTTTCCTTTCTTTGTTTTTTTTTTGTTGTTGTTTTTTTTTGGTGGGGTTCATGTCCATCCATTCATTCTTCATGGCATTTCTTATTTTATTTTGGTCAGTGGATGCATTTGAACTTTTTGTTACTTCATTTCATACCATTAGGGGTTGATGACATCGATGTTAGGCCCCTTTAAACAACAAGCATCATCATCATCATCATCATCATCATCATCTGTGGGTTGAAATGGAGTGTATTTGGTCCAGCCCTACTTTTATTTACCGTATGGCCTTTAGTGCCGGGAGTATGTGAGGACATGTTTGGATCGCCAGTTGTGTAGCTGTTTTTTTCCGGTACAGCCCATACGGATGAACTATATCTACCACTGTATGGGGGATTTGTGTGTGGGTGTAGGTGTAATTGTATGGACTAGGAATGGGAAGGAAGTGACTGTCACCTTGAGAAAGGTATCATCCCAGCATTTGCCTGGAGTTGAAATTGGAAACCCTCAAAAACTATCCTGTCTCTCGAGTACAGAGCAAGCAACTTGTAATGGGCCATGCTGCAATGCACTGAACTAACTTGCTCGGTCAGCCCTACTTATCTCCTGGGCCCCACACCCCCCGTCTGTCCGCGAGGTGTTACAGGTTTCCCAAAATGAAGAGCAGGTATATTAATGAAGACTTTTGTTTCTCTTTTCAGATTCATTGGTTCAGTATCTTTAACAGCTTCATGATGGTTATTTTCCTTGTGGGTCTTGTTTCCATGATCCTGATGCGCACCCTCAGGAAGGATTATGCTCGGTACAGTAAAGATGAGGAACTAGATGACATGGTGAGTATAACTTCAGTAAACACATTAGGTTCAAGAGAAATGTGATGCTTATAAACATTCAATTATGCCAAGAGTTTGCTTGTGCATTGGATTTTAAATTATGTTTTGCTACAAAGTTAGACCATTAATGAAGGTTATTTTTACATGTACAAACATCCCTGATTAGTTCCAGAGCCAAGTTCTGAGGAATAAAGTAAATTGGTCTTCACTATTGTCATTACCTTGGAACAGATAAAACCTACTAGGGAAAATGGAAATCGCAATACTATGTAAGGTTGTGCATGGTGGACACGGATGGGTTAGTGATGCAATGGTAACACATTTAGGGCCTCTGTGTGCCTACACGAATTGTAATATATTGCTACATCCTGCATGGTGTGGTCAGTAAGGCCCTGGATCACGTTCTGTAGAAATGAGGCGTATGCTTACTGCTCCGCGAGGGTCAGTTTGTGCACAGTTCAGGTAGTGGAGGAGAGTTGTGCAGGTATTTAATCACTGCATTAACCACCCTGTCCACGTACTGTCGAGCACTCGTACCCTCAATAATCACTGTGAGTATAAAATTTTAAGGAACGCGCATAGCATCCAATGAAATGAGACAGCAGCTGCAAAGTTGCTACTGTTTGTCTTAGCGGTGGGCATTGGACCTGTGTTTGTTCGTTTGTTCGTTCTTTAAACAAAAATAATACAATAGTACAGCAGCAGCATGCATAATGCGTCAGCTATATTCAGGCAGTAAATCGTTACTTACCGTAAGTCTTGTTCATAGCTTCTCACTTTGTCAGTAGATATTCCGCGTGCATGTGATTTATAATGGAACTGCTTATCTCTGATGAGTTCGTTTTGGAAATCCTCCTCTTTCAATTGTTGTTCGTGTTGAACACGTGAAATCCAGTCTTCATTTGTTACTCTATCAGTTGCATCATCCATTATATTTTTCAATGTCCGCCAGTCGAAAGGTAGAATTACGTTCAGCAACTTACCTTTCACCTTATCCCATTTCAGTTCAGTAGTATTGTACTGACAGTGGTAGGGAGGTAGTTGAATGATATGATGACCCATCTCTTCTAATATTTGATAAATTTAAAAAACTTTGCCTGCCGTTTTAAAAAGTGCAACGCGCAGAAGTAATTCCAGTTTTGTTTCATTGGGGTGAAGCTCGATATTTCTTTCTTACAGTCAGTCTTTAATATCTTTTTTCAGTGATGTAGTGTTGGATATTTTGTTCAACACTACAGAATGATAACTTGCATTGTCCACTGTCTTCTAGGTGATTCATAAACCTGTTTTGAAACTAGTCTTTTAAAACTTGCTGAATTCATTTCAGAATGATAGTCTGAATCACACAAGTGTGGTTGTGAACAAAATATTCACTTATTCTCCTTAATGAAACCTGTCTTTTCTGAACCTGCATGACACACAATAAGTCTGCTTCTTTCCCTGCATGAAGTTTCAGACCTCCCTTCCCTGATGATTCCTGCCAAAAAAAATTCTTTTGTGTGTGGTTGTTTACCTATGTTTCATCCAGGTAAAATATGGGGCGTTCATATCCTGATAATCTCAAATTATGTACTGCCCTCAAGAACTTACTTTGTGCGGCAACTATATCCCCATGATCCATAGGGAACTTCCGACCATCATTTGTGTTTTTGTACTTAAACTTGATTGATTTTAGCAGTGAATACATAGAAGACACCGAGCCTGTGTAGTTAATTTTTTGCTCCATTTCTGAATTAAGCTTCTTTGCTGTAGGAAATTCCCCTTTACGAAAAAATTGCCCTATGCTAAACATCCTTTTCAAAGTCATTAAGATTAGTGACACACTTCTGCATGTTGTGTTTCTTTCCAGGGGATCTGAATACGGAAGTAATCCCCTGTTGGAGCGACTCTTTCGCCTCAGCACAAATTCTTGTCACTGTGTGCGAACTGCCCTTTCCACAAGCATCAACGGTCAGTTCTCGTGCTTTTGAAAAATTGACTGTTAAACTCTCCAATTCAGACAACAATTTCTTAAAGAGCATGTAGACATTGAAGATAATGTACTTTGTCTGATGGTGGTGGTGGTGATGATGATACATTGCACGTAATAAATTCACAAGCACTACACAATACCATAAAGGCTTCACACACTCACTGAAAGACAAACACAAAACTGTTTACAGCCAAGTGAGCACTGCATTCTTTACAACACTGAGACCTGGATTGCAGTGTTTTGTTTATCCAATCTGTCAACACTTAAATGCTCTGCTGCAGAAGGATATTTCCTTGAGATGCCTGTCCCATATAAAGCAGAGAGGAAAGGAGACAGAAGGGACAGAAGATAACACAGTTTATTTTCTTAAAAATCAACCTTTTGAAAGAAAAATTAAAATACATTGTAACTCAACAACCGCTTGGCTTAGAGGTCTGGTTCTTGGGCAGTCATTTTCAGAATAAAGTTTTCTCTCTGACTAAACTATTACCTATCTTCGAGTGTTGTAACATTTTCTAGGCGTAAATAATAAATGAAATCATGTTATCACAGCATGTCTGCTTGTTACTCTGTACTAGGAACAATATCCTTAAATACACCAACATAAGTATAAACAAAATGAGTTTATATAAACTATCTGAGCTCGATAGCTGCAGTTGCTTAAATGCAGCCAGTATCCAGTATTCGGGAGATAGTAGGTTCGAACCCCACTGTCGGCAGCCCTGAAAATGGTTTTCCGTGGTTTCCCATTTTCACACCAGGCAAATGCTGGGGCTGTACCTTAATTAAGGCCACGGTCGCTTCCTTCCCACTCCTAGCCCTTCCCTGTCCAATCGTCGCCATAAGACCTATCTGTGTCGGTGCGACGTAAAGCAACTAGCAAACAATATATATGTATATATATATAAACTATACTGAAAATTTAAAAATATCTCTTTGGTATATTAATGGAGCTTTATTACACATGTTTCTGATCAAACAGATATGAAATGTCTGAACATATAAACCAAACCAAACCCCACGGTGCAACAGCCCCGAAGGGCCATGGCCTACTAAGCGACCGCTGCGCAGTCCGAAGGCCTGCAGATTACGAGGTGTTGTGTTGCCAGCATGACGGATCCTCTCAGCCGTTATTCTTGGCTTTCTAGACCAAGGCCGCCATTTCACCATATGCTCCTCAATTGTAATCACGTAGGTTGAGTGGACCTCGAACCAGCCCTCAGATGCAGGTAAATATCCCTGACCTGGTCGGGAATCAACCCCGGGCCGGCTCTGAACATATAACTTGAGGTTAATGCACCATGCCTGCTACCTCTCCTGCTTGCATTGAGGGCAGAGTGCCATCGTTGGGCAGGCTTGCCGAAGATGACAGAATACTTGTGTTGCATAACTGAACTATTATGGTATTCAGAAATCTATCAGACTTATGTTAAAATTTTCAGTTTTTACTAAAGATATTTTACTGGTGTATATTGGCATAAGAAAATACCTAATAATAATAATAATAATAATAATAATAATAATAACTGGTAGGAAGTGGTCGACAGAACGCAAGATGCAACACAGTGCATTCATGAAGAGATTTTGGGAGGATAAGAAGGCACAAACCATCAAACCAACTATCAAGTTCAAACGCGCTCTATGAATGGGCATAACGAAGGAATAATAATAATAATAATAATAATAATAATAATAATATGCCATAATAATAATAATAACTGATCATTTCTCTTATAGTATTAATTTGACGAATACTTCTTCTTTCTTTCTTTCTTTCTTTCTTTCTTTCTTTCTTTCTTTCTTTCTTTCTTTCGTTTTGGCCAACTGTGGACCACGTTAATTCAATTTCAGCTGTTTCTGGGCTTTAATCTGTGCCCAGTAATCCTTCATTCTTTCACTCTGCAACCTTCTTCTCTCTTCCATCCATGGTGTTTGGGTCTGCGAACTAACTTTTTCTTGGAAACTCTTTGTGTTCTTTATTTTCGACTTGTAAGTTTCCCTGTTGCGTATTTCCGATCCTTGTATTCCCATTTCTGTCAGATCCTTCTTCACTTCCTGATACCAGGTATCACAGTTTTCCTGGTCTCGAAAAACCTTACTATCTGGTTGGTCAGTCTTCCCGGGTCCATTCTGTAGATGTGTCCAAAGAACATGTCCCTCCTCTTCCGAATGGTGTCTGAGATCTTTTCTATCTTGTGGGACAGGTCTTGGTTTGCTTTCTTTCTGTATGATCCATCCTCTGTTCTTTGGGCTCCCAGTATCTTCCTCAGAATTTTTTGCTCCACCAGTTCTAACTTTTTGACCAATCCTACCTTTATCAGGTTCAAACATTCAGCTGCATATAAGGCTTCTGGACAGATCACTGTCTGATATATATATATATAAACTATACTGAAAATTTAAAAATATCTCTTTGGTATATTAATGGAGCTTTATTACACATGTTTCTGATCAAACAGATATGAAATGTCTGAACATATAAACCAAACCAAACCCCACGGTGCAACAGCCCCGAAGGGCCATGGCCTACTAAGCGACCGCTGCGCAGTCCGAGATCTTCTTCTTGTTATAGGTGTTCATACTTAGCTTGTATGCCAAGTTCATATTGTTGATTCTCGATATAAGTGCCTCTTTCTCTGTCAGGTTGTTACCTATCCACTCTCGCAGATATTTAAATTTCATTAAATGTATTAATATTTTCATTAGGGGCAGCTGTTGAGGGGTAGAAGCATCACTTCACACATTATTATTTTTACCAGAATTATTTTTAAAATTTATTTTCCTTATCACTTATGTTGGTTTTAATAGAAACATATTTCTGTAATTTATACGGTGCCTGATCCTTGCTCTTCTAGCAGCGAGCGCAGTTTTGGCCACCGTGACCGCAGAAGTGAAGTAGTCTTTCTCTCACGCTGCTCATCCTCCGGGGGCTGAGCTTAGCTCAATGGTTGCTACAACAACCGTGATGTCACCCGCTACAGGTTTGTGCTGCAGAGAGGCACACAATGAAGTAATTGAGAGAGATATATATTTCTTCTTCTTCCAGTGTGGACTGGAGCGTACTTCTTTTTTAGAGCTGTGCTTTTTTAACTATGAATCCTGTATGATATAGTGTGTGTTTTATTAGAAACACCATTTCCACGTTAGAAAGGCGAAGGTAAGAAGGAATTAGGGATTGGAATAATTTATCAAGGGAAATGTTCGATAAATATCCAAGTTCTTCATCACTCTAATTTCATTATATGCCCTGACCTTAGATGCTAATGAAGATATTAAGAATGAGCTTTCTGTGGACCAATTTGTTCTTCAATAGGAACTCTGAAATCAGTCGACAATATTAACACCTTCACTTGTAACAAGGACATCTTGGATTGCTGGAAACTATTATTTGACCAAGTGAGTTGCCCATGCGGTTAGGGGTACACAGCTGTGAGCTTGTGTTTGGGAGGTAGTGGGCTTGAACCCCGCTGTCGGCAGCCTGAATATATTTTTCCGTGGTTTCCCATTTTTACACCAGGCAAATGTTGGGGCTGTATCTTAATTAAGGCCATAGCCACTTCCTTCCTACTCCTAGCTCTTTCCTATCCCATTGTCATCATAAGACCTATCTGTGTCGGTGCAATGTAAAGCCAGTTGTGAAAAAAGGAAGGAAAAAGAGCAAAACTATTATTCTTTTCCATTTTGTGAAATCATTCCAGGAATTCTGTGAAGCTCTTAACAAACTGAAACCCAGAAAGAACCTCAACCAGATGACATGACAATGGAGTTGATTCAATTTGGTGGCTTATCCTTAAAGACAAACTTCTTCACATTAACCCTGTTAATATGGGAAACTCAGAAAGTACCTGATGACCTTAAGAATGCTACTATTCAAAAATGGTAATTATAGAGTGCTACAAAAAAGACAAGTTAACAGTCACTTGCTTAGCCTCACACTCTTAGCTTCAAGTATGGAAGAAGCTATGTACCAGCTATCCTCCCTCGAATGCATAGCAGCTAAAGTAGGGCTGAAGATCGCTGACAAGAAAACAGAATTTCTGACCAACATCAGAGAAGCACCCAACTTCATTTCTTTGGGGGAAAAAATAATACACTAGGCCAACTCATTCAAATATCTTGAAGAATGGATAACCCCAAATGTTAATGAGGACCTTGCAATGAAGAGTAGATGCACTAAATTAGAAAGAGCTTATCTTTGTTAGAACATATACAAGTCTAAATCCCTCCCCTTGAATCTTAAACTTAGACACTACAACACCGTAGTAAGACCATCTGTACTGTACGCCTCAGAGTGCCTAAACATGACCCGGAAAAGACAACTCAGAAAACTGGAACTGAAAGAGCGAAAGATCCTCAGAAGGATTATGGGTCCCATTAAAGAAGGAGATGGGTACAGAATCAGGCACAACAAGGAACTATACAGTAAAATAGAGAGCATTACAACAGCTATGAGGAAGAGAAGACTAATGTTCTATGGTCACGTAGTCAGGATGGACAGCCAGAGACTCACTTCAAGGATCTTCAACACTGTATCTAGAGGGAAAGCAACAAATGCCAAATGGACGAATTTAGTTCGGAAAGACCTGCAATACCTAAACATTGATCACATTGACATTTACAACCGAGGTAAATTCAGAAAGTTAATCAAAACATCTGACCCTCTCCAGTCACTAACAGCTAAGTCACTGCATCCAGGAGTAGGCGTGAAATGGACTCAAGAAAGGAAAGACATCCATAGCGCTAGAATGAAGGAATACTGGGCTAAGAAGAAGAAAAGAGCTCACCAGAGTTAAGAACCACATGGTCCATCATAGGCCAAAACGAAGAAGAAAAAGAAGAAGAGTGCTAACTATCATGGTATATCCCTGCTGTTCATAGCTGGCAACTTCTTGCAAGGATTATTATAGCCGCACTCGAGATAATGCGACTACAATAATAATAATAATAATAATAATAATAATAATAATAATAATAATAATAATAATAATAATAATAATAATAATACCTGCTACCATACCACTGTGTAACCTCATTGTTACACATAAACACAAATTAATGCAATGAGGCATGATAATAATAACGAAGGCATACATGAAATTAAAACCATACGAACATTAAGCACAGAAAACAAACGGTAACAATCAGGTTAACCAACATGACAGCTAAGGAAGGATAGGTGGAAAGTGGCTATGGTTCATTCCTCGTTAAGAAAACAGTATTGCTCTTATGACAACAGAGTTGCCATATCGAACGGCGCTGCGCAACACTATCACGGGGGTAACGGCAGCACATACATCTGTGAAATTCAATATTTAACTTCAAGATAACAAGCGGAATAAACTAAGCTGCAAATTATTTGTATGAACTAAAGGGGACTGTGAGTTTACAGGGGCTATTTTTGGTTTGTACAGAATCAGAATTTAATTGCATTTAATAAATTTCCCCAGACGGGCTGAGTGGCTCAGACTGTTGAGGTGCTGGCCTTCTGACTCCAACCAGACAGGTTCGACCCTGGGTCAGTCCGGTGGTTTTTGAAGGTGCTCAAATTCGTTAGCCTCGTATCAGTAGATTTACTGGCACGTAAAAGAACTCCTGCGGGACTAAATTCCGGCACCTTGGCGTCTCCAAAATCCGTAAAAGTAGTTAATGGGACGTAAAGCAGCAATTATTATTAAATTTCCCCAGGCAACGCGGGGTTTGTGTTGTCGTATCGCTTAACAGAAGACAATAGTAAAAATTAAATGCGGTCTTAAAGAAAACGGTGGTAATTAAAATGTGCTTAAGAAAAAACAGCTAAATAACAAAACCAAGCACAAACTAAACAATGGTAAATTTTTGTATCGGTACAAGTTATGCCATGACATATTGCTGCACACCACAGCATCAAAATCTTCAGTAACAACTTCTGTACAGTACGAAAATAACAGAACATACACAAATACTATGCAATATACAACCAAAGTAAAATATGTGCCATTAGACAACAACTTTATGGTACTCACCGAATGTTACTTCCTTGCCGCTGCAGGCTGAAGTCCTCTATCATTCTGAATCGGACGAAGATTCACTGCCGACAGCAATGATGAAGGGCTCCATTTCGTCCTGGATCAAATCAGATTTCCACACGTCCGCTTCAATATTTTTCACGTGTTTCACGTTCCCCCAGTTTTCAGTAGATACGCGTAGGAAACCTTCTTATTACATACTATCCACTTCATTCCATATCGATATTGTAATCAAGTTAACTAATGAAAAAAGTTCCACCTGATTGATACTTTCCTTTTTTTATTATTTAGCCTTCGGCTAAATTTTTGTCATTAAAACTTACAGTACATGTTTTGATTGCTTAGCAATCATCATCAGGTGTTTCACATAATGCTTGGGTAAAAAATAGCATAAAACAATTCCATAATTAAGATTAAAAATTATGTTAGTAAGGAACAATTAGGTGGTGGGGGAGAGATACAGACAAGAAAGGTCTAGCAAAAGAAGGAACATTATACAACCAAGACAAGTTTGCAAGAGCATCATGCTAAAAACTGTCGAATTTAATAAATAACCAGTGCAGTGACATAGAATGAAACCAAAGACTTTTTAATTCAAAAAATAGTTTTTTTAATTTGTATAAGTTTTTAATCTTTAACTAACAACTGCCCCCCCACCCCCACCCCACCCTTCATGTATTCCCCCCACCACCACCACCTAATTGTTCCTTACTAACATAATTTTTAATCTTAATTATGGAATTGTTTTATGCTATTTTTTACCTAAGCATTATGTGAAACAGCTGATGATGATTGCTAAGGAGTCGAAACATGTACTGTAAGTTTTAATGACAGAAATTTAGCTGAAGGCTAAATAATAAAAAAGGAGAGTATCGATCAGGTGGAACCTTTTCCATTAGTTAACTTGATAGGAAACCTTTATCGATGTGTCTTTCCATTTCCTTTGTTTTGAACGTGGTGTTGTTCATAGCAACATAGTGCTTCACTTGCGCCCAAACAAGTTCAATAGGATTCAGCTTACAATGGTATGGTGGTAAACGTAGAACCGTGACACCACTTTCTCTTGCCATTCCATCGATTCTGTGGCGATCGTATTTCCATCACACACTGTTTACGAGGGCCATCAAGCCTGTTTTCAGCATGTTCTCATCATACACTACACCACGTTCTCAAAGCCATGACCGCAGGTTCTCTTTTTTCCATGCCTTCGTAGGCAGAGCTTCTTTCTTGGGGCTATGATAGGAGGCATTGTCAAGAACAATGACAGAGTTTGGCGGCAGGTTTGGTAGTAGATGTTCTTTAAAATACTCCTCATAACAATCACCGTCCATTTCGTCGTGAGCATCTGCGGTATTCTTCTTGCACTGAAACACGTACTTTGCCCCTGGCACGAACCCATTCTCGTTACCGGCATGAACTAAAGTGAACCGTGGACCACGACCTGTAGGTGACTTCAGACCGCAAGAGAGTCCTAACAGAAAAGCATCTCGTGGAGTTGAAATGGTCTTATCTTTCCATTCTTTCCCAACAGTGTGCCCTGTGTTAACCCATGACTCATCAGTGTAAAAGATGTTCCTTCCTTCGTCTCTATATTTCTTAAATGTTGACAGATACTTGTGACGCCTCTCTTTCCGTCAAACTAGCTGAATTTCCTTTCTTTTCGTACTGGAAACCCATGTCTCTCAACAAACGATACAAAGTTGTTCTTTTGAACTCGGGAAGGTCTTTATCATTCTTCACAGTCTGTAGGACTTGCTGCAAGGTTGGAGGTTGGTTTTTAAGGAAAAACCCGTGCACCTTACGCCTTATACCACTGTGAACAAAATCATTGAACTTGGCTGACCTGCTGTCTTTCCGTGGTGCTTTACGTTCTCTTGTTTTAATCGGAGAAGCCAAAGGTCCTCTAGTGGCTGCTGATCGCACTTTATAAATAGTCCTCTCAGAAATGCCTGTTGCTTCAGCAGTTTCTTTAACCACCCAGCTGAGACTTTTATCTGGATTCTTTCGAGAAAGGTAATTAAGTACGTTAAGCACAGTTTGCTTTTGTTTCTTCCTAAGTATCTCTCCCTGTTTATTTTTATGGACGTTCTCACCCATAACGCAAATAAATCACTATTAATGTTAAAAGAAAGAAATCACACACGTAGGCTAATCACATAACACTCACTCAACAGATTACAACTGGGCCTCTACACTGATATAAAGGCTGAAAAACACACGCAACAAATAAATACTGTAAACAACATCTATACAAAAGAAATCACGGTATTAATGTTAAAAGAAAGAAATCGCACAAGCAGGCTAATTAATCACATAACACTCACTCAACATAAGACAAGTACGCACTGAATAAAGGCCAGAAAACAGACACAACAAATGAATACTGTAGATGACTCTACAAAAGACCACAGTATTAATGTTAAAGAAAGAAATCACACACATAGGCTTATCCCATAACTATCACTCAACACAAGACAAGTACGCACTGATTTATAGCCTAAAAACACACACTGTACGTGACTTCACTACAGAAGTGAGCTGCCCGCGGTTCACAGATGCTTGTACCAGAACAACATAGAAGGGAAATGAAGCAAGGCAATGAAGTGATGGCTGTTCCCGCCATTGTACTTCCTCCCTACGAATGTATTTATAAAAAATAAATGTTATATAGTTATTTTAATATCTCACGGGCAAAAATGCCTCATCCTTTTTATCTATCTTTCATAATACATTACAAAGTACAGTATACTATCCTTTAATATTACGGGGAATTATGGGTGTTTCAGAGGGGGTATGTTCACTTGTTGTAGGTCCGTAAGAGCAATACTGTTTTCTTAACGTGGAATGAGCCATAGGAACCATATCCAGGCGGTGAAAGGTATTGGCAGTGCTGAAGAAGCGAAATCAGTGGTGATTCCAATTCAATAAGTTTACTTAACAATTTAGATGGAAATTAAAGCGCAAATAATCAACAAAATTACACCTCTAAAAATCAAAAATAGTTTCCAAAAATAATTACAAATTTACCCAGAGGGTACAATTTCAGTTATATAAGCTTAGGCCGGAACATCTCGCACAATGTTCCACTGTTCATGGCGAAACATTTAAATCATGTAATACTGTCGGAAAGAAAAAAGGAAAGTAACATTATACAGTCATGAGAATGTACATGTAAGAAAGGAGAACAACATTTAAGATATTTATCCTAGTGCAGGGCACCTTTAGGAGGCAGCCCCCTCAAAAACACTTCTGAGAAAGGGTGCCTGTCATAAATGTGAATACTCTAAGATGATGCAGAATAACATTATACAGTCATAAAGATATACATGTAAAAAAAGGAAAATACAACTTTAAAATGATAATCTTGGCGCAGGGCACCTTCAGGAGGCAGCCCCCTCAAAAACACTTCTGAGAAAGGTGCCCGTCCTAAATGTGAATACTTGAAAATGACGCAGAATAAATGAGGCAGCCCCAAGGGGAAAGTTACACTTTACGATTACGTACATCGAGAGGCATTGAATATCTAATTTACAAAACACAAAAAATGGGAACTGTCTCTCAACATAAATATGATACGACTTGCCGGAAGGCTAAGTCATTTTAAGAAAAATTTGGCGACTGAAGGAAAAACGGGTAAGCTCCGGCAAAAGAAATGAAATGGAACACTACATTTGAAGATAACTACCAGAAAGATGAAAAACAACTAAGTGCTTACCTGTTGGAGAGGCCAAGATGGCGTCACCTGAAGAAGGCACCCTCTCCCTTCAATGGTCACAATTCAAAGACGGCTCAGCAAAGCTTGGCGCTAGCCACGAGCTCCTCTCCGGAAATGAGAAAATCTTAAAACAACCAATGAGCACCTGTATTTTCCTTCATCCGCCAATCACAACTACTGTTATTCTATCCAATGAGGGCCCAGCAAAAAGTGCTGATAAAGAACACCGAGTAGCTTCGAGAAATTTTGAAACTAATGCAATATGATGAAACCGGAAACTCCTGGAAGCATTCCATCCCGGTCTAGCGCGTGTACTACAATATGTTTCATAATTATTACATCTTACTTCAATTTTTCACGACAACCAAACATTCTTGAAGCCATGTCAAAATCAAATAATTCCAAAATTCACACACAGAAAATATAAATCAACACAGAAAATATATTCATGATATAAAATTCCCCAGTCTTTCAATTTCAAATAATCACTACAATTATACTTACTGTAGCTGCCTCTAGTGATTCTTCCTGAATCTCAGCGTGATTTCCTTGCCTGCAGAGGCACAATGGACATGATCTTCTGCGCTCTGTATTTCCAAGAAAAATGCAGAGAACAGCAGCAACCTCTCTACTTAGTGTCCCGAGGTCTGTTATGCAGGAAGTGTTCATTTTGGTTGCCTTGAACATGTAGTTGGCCTGGTTTGGGCACTCTGTGATTGTATGTCTGGTCAGGTTCTCCATCAGTAAAACATCTCTGGTGGTTTTTCTATCACACATGGATTGAAGCAAGGGTGTGTACTTGCCCCAATACTCTTTCCTGTGAACATGGCTGCTATGCTTTGTGATACATAATAACCAACGCCTCTGGAATTGATTTAAGGCATTGCCTTAATGCAAGTCTTTTCAACCAGACAATACTTTTTTCATGTCACTTAACTCGTGGGACCAGGATAACCAAACTACAGTATGCAGATGACACTGCATTACCTCCTCTTACACCTAGAAGCTGCAGCAGTCAATCAATAGTTTCAAGAGTACATATGATAGTTTTGGCCTCACCATCAAATAACATAAACCAAGATTCTTTCCCAACCTGCCCCAGGGACTACCCTTGCAGAGCTTAAACTTGCTCGTCCTGCCCATCCATTGAGTGCAGTCTGTGTGAACAAATGTTTTACGCTAGAATTGGCTTGTTCAGATATCAGAAGTACAAGCTTGACCAGCATTGAGTGCTAGTGGATTACAAGCAGGACACAATAAATACTTGAAATTGATTAACATATACAACTGGAGGCACATGTTTTCCCTAGTGCACAGTCACTGCACTGTCCTACATAAGAGGCTGGCAGAGGTGTCTCAACGGCACACTAGCTGCCAGTGTCTTGGAAAGGTGTAGCAATCCAATCCAACTGATGAGCCCACTGCTACACTCGGGAGAAACACTGGTAATTTCACGATTGAAAAAGCCTAAAGAGCTTAAATGTTTTTTATATTTAAAGAGTTTGGCCAGTAAGAATTGTGAAGTGTATGTGTAAAATTAAAAAAAAAATGCTTCAGTACGGATGTCTGTTTATTTAAATCTGCGTTGTTCAATCTTTATTTTGCTTCAGTATTTTTATCTTAGTTTTTTAATTGAAATGCATGGGAATGTAGAGCATTTTTGTGTAAATATCCTTGCCTCAAGCTCTGATTTATTATTGTGTAGGATGAAAATTGTTATGCTCTGTTGAAATGAGATTATACTGAAGGAAAATGTGCTAAGTAGGATATGAACACTCATCAAGGATAAAGTGAATGATGGTAGTATTGGTGGGGAAGAAAATATCCAAATCTTCACACATACATACTTGGGCTTTGTGTTGATCTCATAGACTATTAAATAGTTATGAATTATTTTGTACTCTTCATTCGTATTTTAATTAAATGTACTGACTCTCACTGGCTCAGATTATAAATGTTTCCAGCATAATTCATGATTTGTAATGTTCCATAAGTACTGGATGTAGTCCATTACCAATTTCGCTAAAATGTCTTTTTTAAGTAATTGCAACTTGTTTAACTGAACTTTACTTTGCTTTAAAGTAAGATGCTCCAGAATGAGAAATTGTATGTTTGTAGGAACGTGACCTGGGTGATGAATATGGCTGGAAACAAGTTCATGGAGATGTATTCCGTCCTGCCTCTCACGCTATGCTATTCTCGGCCCTGGTTGGAGCTGGTTACCAAGTGACTGTAGTGGTTCTCAGTGTCATCATTTTTGCTATACTGGGAGAGCTATACACAGAGTGAGTTATTGTTTTGGTAATTGCTTTTATTAGAGATCATTTTTATTCTTAAACCACTGACGCTCAAAGAGTGGTGGAGAGGTTATTTTTTTTTTTTTTTTTTTTTTTTTTTTTTTGCTAGGGGCTTTACGTCGCACCGAGGTGGAGAGGTTAAGATCCTAAGTAGTGCATTTGTGTTAGTAATAGTACCATATTACTGTACAAATGTCCGACTTGTTGGCCGAATGGTTAGCGTACTGGCCTTCGGTTCAGCGGGTCCCGGGTTCGATTCCCGGCCGGGTCGGGGATTTTAACCTTCATTGGTTAATTCCAGTGGCCTGGGGCCTGGGTGTTTGTCCTGTCCCCAACATCCCTGCAACTCACACACCACACATAACACTATCCTCCACCACAATAACACGCAGTTACCTACACATAGCAGATGCCACCCACCCTCATCGGAGGGTCTGCCTTACAAGGGCTGCATAATTTTTCTTGTCATTTTCCTTAAGTACAGTCAAGTCTCAATGATTTTGGGGGGATTTGACTTAGGCTGTGTAAACTCAAAAGGAGACAAAATGTGAAAATTCACATAAATTTTAGCTACATTTAATATTTAGTAAACAGCAAAGCATTGCTTGTTTTAAAAGAAGCTTTTAGTGACCTGCTTTTTAAAAGTCTGGTATAACTGCGATGTCTTGCTGATTTTTAATGTAGGGGTTTGTTTCATCATGCCATCTCACCACAGTTCTGAAACACAACTTTACTTTCAAATTTCTTAACTTCCCTCTCCCTACCATTCATCCAGCTTTTCAGAGACCTGAAGCTGTTCATCTACCCTTGAACTACAGCTGAATCGCAAATTTCACATTCTGATAGTAATTTCACTAAATTTGCCAATAGTAAGTTTTCTTCATGATCAGTTTGATTTAAAATGTTATAATTTTGGGCTGTTCTTCTTTTCAGCATTCAGAAAATATGTCACTTTTTAAAAATGTTCTTGAATGGTTGCATCCTCTTCTGCAGTGTGCATAGGCAGTATACCTTTTAGAGGTTCTCAGGAATACCCTGATCCAAACTAGAATGTTTAGGGGATAAGAATTATCTTCATCATGAAAGTGACTTCAGTTGTCCCTCCAGCTATAGTCTGCTGATAGACTTTCTCTTCTGGGATCTGTTGTTACTCGAATTCTCTTTAGAAATAAAGACCTAACAGTTCACACCAAACTCATGGTGTATAAAGCTGTCATCATTCACACTGTTATTCTATAGATGTGAAACCTGGCTCTGTTTTATTTGGTCAACTCTTAGGTCTATTGCCCTCAAAGTTCCTTCTCCAACCACTCCTTGGCTGTTCTGTTGTGGGCCATCCTCTTCTCAGTCTAGCTTTGGCTCTAGTTTCAGACACCTTATTTCTGATTTTATCCTTTCTACTCCAGAACTAAGAGCTTTCTGATGTCTGTGCAGGGTTCAAGGATGTATGTTGTGGATGGCTAAAAGAAACTTCTAATTTTAATTTAATGGGGCTTCACTGTCACAGAGTTTTCTGACTAGGTCATGAAAATGTGCTCCTTTCTGTACTCTGAGTGTAATCTTCTGTTACCTTGCAACCTAGATATAGAAAATGACCTACTCTCTCCAGTATTGTGGGACATAGGTTTGTGTAATTTGTCAAGACTGGTAGGCTACAGAACTGTTTTGGAGTGACTGATTTTATGATCAGATTTTTTAAAACGAATTATTCCACTTGTTCACTGCTTGTTCAGTATTTCCACATCAACTATGAAGGTCAAGAGCTTTTAACTCTTATGTTGCCGTTTTCTCTGTTTCATCCTGTACACCTTGTCTTGTCTCGTCTCAAACCATTCTACGTATCCATCACCTATTTAGAGGACAAAGTATATCACCACACTGAAGTTCTTCCATCTTAGGATATGAAGGTGCATTATAGATGAGCAAAATGGCCTTGAGCAAATTATTTTCTGTTTGGAACAACATTTTCAAAAACCATCTCTTAGAAATTTTCTGATCCATTCAATCATTTTTCTGGCTCTTGTAGATGGTAGTTAGAACTGACAAGGATGTGTGTTTTATAGCCCTTCACTGGGTAGATTTTTCCTACACAATTACTTTCATCATTTTCTTGTGGCCAGGAGCTGATTCTTCCTCTTGGATGGTGTCTCTGAAGAGAACCTGTAGTAATTTAGACCAGCTTTATCACTGTTATGCGTTAATCAGTCATGAGGAGGCCTTTGTTCTTAATTATGGCTTGTATGTACTGTATTCTTTATTCACTATTTGACTTTGTTATTGGTCTGTACGGAAGGAAAATTTCTCATTACCTCAAGTATAAATTTTGAATATGTTCAGGGTGAATTTCAAGTGAAGCAGCGATGGTCCTGTGGTAAGGTGTTCATCTCATACTATCCAAATATGCCTAATTTACTGTAATCTTCCTTTAGTGACACTATTTAATACTTATTGTCCAAGGATAATTAAGTTAAAAATATGAAAGTAAGTTTGCATCCTTTTTCAAAGCCAAATGGACCTATTTAGCTCTGACATAACAATAATAAAGTTCCTAATAACTCAGCATCTTTATTGTTCAGCTTGTCCATGTACTTGTATGTATCTGTTTCATTATACAGTAACTTGAGAACTATTGGACATATTTCTATCCAGTTTTCGCTCTTGCGTAGAGGATTTCCGAAGGTAGGTTTCGATGTAGTAAATGTTGAATTGTGATGAAAGGTAGCCAAGTAGCAATGTTTGTGCGATATAGTTTGAAGAAAATGATTCCACACAACCATTTCCTCAGCTTGGAGTGTCTGAACTGTTAAAGATATCTACAAACTATGCACATAAAAGTTGTAGAACATAAAAAAAGTTCTTCAGAAGAGTCCCTGGGACTACATACCTACCTTAAAAGGTCACCCATAATGACAGTTTTTATATTTAGCAGTATAAATTCTGCACTTGGTCCAGAAAGAGCATTCCTGAGGTTTGATGTGGCATGATGGTGATCATAATCATCATCATCATATCCAAGTATCCTTAAATGTTGGAAGTGTCCAGTGGGAAGCACCCATCATTATAGCTGTATCACTGACTGTAATGAAGTCCTCAAGTTGAGTTTCCACAGGGCAATTTGGACAGTGAAATAGATGCTCAAGATCTTGAATTGCACCACAGCTACAATCAGCAATCTGTGAATTACCCCATCTTTTGAGTGTAGCCTTGGTTCTCGGCATTCCAGTTCTTATCTGCTATTAAGGATCTTTCAGACATGTGGCTTATTCCATTTGGGTAGTGAGGACTGTTACTGTCAAATTTGATTTGTAAGAATGCTTGATGTGGCTGCAGCTGCCTTGGTGTTATTAACTAAACTGCTCGACCTGAGATGCTGTTGTACTATTTCATATCAGTGGAAAGGTTGATGGTCCACATTTTGTCTGATTTTCTCAGTTTCAGCTGTTACTTGCTGTTGGATTGAAATTGGAGCTATGCCACAGGTTTGGTATAGCTTTTCGATATTTGTTGGTTTCAGGCAGCCAGAAACTGCACACCATGTATCATTCAAAGCAGTAGTCACTTTCTTGGAATGGCCAGTCACTTACACTGGACAGGCACATTCAGATGTAGTGAAAGATATTGCAAGTTTGTTCATTTGCTGAATGTGCTCCTGAGCTCGACTCTGTTAGCATGCATAGTAAACTATTCATGGCTCTGACATTCATACTGACTGAATGGCAATGTGCTCTAAAAGTAAGAGACTGATCAAGCTGAACTCCAAGGTATTTGACAACAAGGGTAAACTTAAGTTACCTTCCTTCCCAATTGATGTTAATTTTGTGATTTGCAGCACGATTACATAGATGGAAAGGTATAACCTGCGTTTTCCCAGGATTCGGCCTAAGGTAGTTGTTTCTGTTATGCTTGGATGATTCGTTGAGGTAGTTCTGCAATCTGGATTCTGCTTCCCAAAATGATCTGGACTGAGTTCCAATACATGAGAAATTCTTTGTCATAGTGTAACCTGGGCAATGTTCTTTTGTTGTATGGTTAACTGTCTTGATACTGAGCATCCCAAAGTCTCATAATCTTCAAACTAAATCTGTAAGAATTATCAAATATAAAAATTTCCACAGTATAGTCTGCGAGGGCATATGTGTATATACAGTAGAAAACTACTAAATAGCTACTTTTTCCACATCTTCACCTCTGTGAACCAAATTAGTTTGCAAATTACTGTTTTGAAACTATAAAGATGGCAGAATCATTATTTCATTGTAAGTGGAGACTTGGACAAAAGCTAACATTAATAAACTGCAAATAATACCATTCCATTTTCTATATTTTTAGAAATATAATTTGTTGTTGAGCAACAGATAAATAAACTCAAACAAAAACAGAAGCTTATTTCTAACATTACCTCCCATGAAATGAAATGGCTTATGGCTTTTAGTGCCAGGAGTGTCCGAGGACAAGTTCGGCTTGCCAGGTGCAGGTCTTTTGAATTGACGCCCTGTAGATGACCTGTATGTTATGATGAGGATGAAATGGTGTTGAAGACTACTGATGGGACATTCGATTCATTTGATTGTGTTCACGTTGCTGAATCGATACAGTGATCCAATTCACGACACATTAGAGTCACCGCTGCTACTGCACCTGTGTAGTATGTACTGGTAAGACAGCAGCAACAGCATTCAGTGCTCACTGCTGCCATCTGGTCTTTATACTATGAACTCCTTTCGTATGCGTTGTCTAGCTTTGAGGTTCAGGTTGCTCCTGCAGCCACGTCTTCGTATCGAGTGTTGATGTTACAAGGCCTTTCCCCCACAGTGACAACTTCATTAAATAAAAAACATCTGTACACACAATAATCAATGATCTGCATTTAGAGCTGTCACCCAGGTGGGAGATTCCCTATTAATTGCTTGCCTAGTCATTTCTTATATGATTTCAAAGAACTTGGAAATTTCATTGTATCCACGGTAAGTACAAAACAAGTAAGTTAAAAAAAGAAATGCAGGAAAAAATAGGTAGTTGTGCAGTACTATATTGTAATACTACAGTAAAAAACTCACGTAGTTGTTAATGATAATAATAATTAAAAAAAATAATAATGTCATAACTCAAATTTTAAACACTAACTTTTGGTTTTCTACAGTTCTCTGAAAATCACAGCTCTATTATATATACAGTGACACTTACTGTCCACATATGATTGAAATCTTATGCAACGATGTGACATACGAACTGAGAGAATACTGAGCCATTCTTCCCAATATAAAACAGGTACTTTTGATTGGTCATGAGCATGGCTCATAGCCATAGGGCAGGCTGGAGTCGAGTTTAATTGTCAAATGTCAACTAAGTTATAATACTAAGATTCATTAAACTAATAAATAGTATAACCTACTTACTAGCTACTTTAGAATTATGTTTTATCTACCTTTTTAACACTGCAAATAAATCTATCTGTTATTTAAACCTCCCTGTAAGAAGAGGACAGTGATTGCAAGTGGGTATTATTTTCAAATGAGCTGAGCTCGAGAGTCCATTATAGCATACGATTCCTTCAGTATACTATGGCTCTTTATGTTTTGCTTCAGAAGAAGTTCGTCTCCCCGTCAATGTCCAGTATACCGGTAATGAACCGTGTGTGTGTTTTGTGTCTCACTGATACGTGACTGCGTACGGTTCTTTCGGTGTGCCATGGCTCACTGTATGTCTCGCTGCAGCAGAAGCTCGGCTCTCCGCCAATGTCCAGTGTGCCGATAAGGAGCAGTGTGTATCTTGTGTCTCACTGAGCCATGTTTGCGCACAGTTCTTTCGGTGTGCCGTGATTCATTGTCTCGCTGCAGCGGAAGCTCGGCTCCCCGCCAAAGTCCAGTGTCCCGCCAGTGAGCCTTGAGTGCGCCACTCAGCACTGTCCGCTGGGAGTAAGCTGAATCTTGTGCCGTGAGCTCGCCGTTCCTGTGAATCGATTCACTCGGACACTTGAATGCATCGATACACTGCTTTGAATCGTGCATTCAGTAGCCAACACTAATGAAGACGACATACACCCAGCCCCTGTGCCAGAAAAATTAACCAATTATGGTTAAAATTTCTTACCTTGCCGGGAATCAAACCCAGGACCCCTGTGACCAAAGGCCAGCACACTAACCATTTAGCCATGGTGCTGGACTTACCTCCCATAAGTTTTCATCTAACCTCTGACAGTCAAGGTTTTCCCAAGGTTTATTCAAATCCATTTCACTACAGTAGCCACAACTGGTACATTTTTCTGTTCCACTCAGTGACTTTTACAAAACTCATAGTTGACAATCGCATGGATTAGCAAGCAAAAAACACACCCCAGGTGTAAAGAGAGAAAAGTTTCTTATGCAACATACTATACAAGTCAACAATGCAGGTTTGTGTAATCTGGCTGTTTGCTGTAGTGGAACAGATTTACTCAAGCATGTCAAATATGAATTAGCTTAGTTGTAACCTTTCTCCCTAATAATAAGCAGATGATGCAATGATGCTTAAACCCATCAGAATGTTTTGCGACAGAGATTACTCCCTCAGTAATCTGTGCTAATCGTACACTGTTATCTCAGATCTGTTTGTCATTGAGGAGCCCTTTTTGAGCCCAAATTCTGGCACACTGGTATCACATAAGATTAAGGGACACAGCTTTGTTATCAGTCCATGGACGATTTAATCCATTAACGCCAGATTTTTCTAAACATTACCACCCATAAATGAGTTGCACTTCGTAATTAGTTCAGGGCTTGAAACCATGACATGCTGCCTTTTATCTTGGGATTATCTCGTTACTTGACATGACTGATTTTCTTTGTGCCACATGAAGATAAAATCCTAGTTACAACTCCATTGTCTTACCTACCTCACATATAGATGTCTCTCGTTCATCTCCATCGCTGTCTCAAAATATCTGTTATCCTTCTTAGAGAACTTTTGTTCAGCAGTGGATATCCCTTGAAATTTTATTCTCTCTGATAGTCCCAGTGTTTGAATGACCAAAGAATGTATGGCAGGAGAATAGTTCAGGGCAGGAAAATAAATTGTCCATTTAAAAACTATAATTGTGGTTCCTTTCCTCATCTGAAAGCTCATCCAATAGCACAAATAATGGGGCAGCTGTGTTGTTGAATGACTTCTCATAATCTGCCGTAAAGACCTTTGCCATGATGTAATTGAAAATCCACAGCCTGTTTCCAGTCATTTGAGTGGGTCAGGAATGGAATGAACGAAACCCGTATCTAACGGCAAGGATAGGAATTGGGCCGGCTACTGAAGTTCGTTGCACTCCTCTGGGGCAGTGATTAATGACTGACAGATGAAACGATATTGGGGAGTGTTTTTGGAATGAAAGATGAAAGGGAAAACTGGAGTACCCAGAGAAAAAAATTTCCCTGTCTCATTTTT
The DNA here is from genome assembly GCF_040414725.1 of Anabrus simplex. Classification (NCBI taxonomy): domain Eukaryota; kingdom Metazoa; phylum Arthropoda; class Insecta; order Orthoptera; family Tettigoniidae; genus Anabrus; species Anabrus simplex. The sequence continues at coordinate 91,969,766 of NC_090272.1, read as the reverse complement.
GCCCAGCACAAATCTCACATGGAGTGATCAGGATTTTAACCACGGAACCCAGCGGTGAGAGGCCGGTGTGGTGCCGCCTGAACCACAGAGGCTCTACCTTCAATCAATCACGCACCACTGATCTGCATATAGGGCAGTCACCCAGGTGGCAGGTTCCGTATCTGTTGTTTACCTAGTTTTTCCTTAAATAATTATAAAGAATTTGGAAATTTATTGAACATTGGTAAATAATTTCAATCCCTAACTCACGTTCCCTATAAACAAATATTAGCCCCAATTTGTCCTCCTGAAATCCAGCTGTATCTTCATATTGTGATCTTTCCTTCTTTTACCACACCATTCAAACTTATTCACCTGCTAATGTCATTCCACACCATTTCTCCATTTACAGCTTAGAACATACCACTTGGGGCCAGTTCTACCACCTACTTGTAAAATATCACGTTACTTGCCCTCCGCGTAAAAGGATGTCTCCGTTCGACCCCTCCCAGGTAGCACTATCAGCAGCATAAATCGTAGTCATCCGGTGTGTAATTTATCTGCCACTTCGAGGGCCCGATAGGACTTTACCTCAGTATTCGGGAGATAGTAGGTTCGAACCCCACTGTCGGCAGCCCTGAAGATGGTTTTCCGTGGTTTCCCATTTTCACACCAGGCAAATGCTGGGGCTGTACCTTAATTAAGGCCACAGCCGCTTCCTTCCCACTCCTAAACTTTCCCTGTCCCATCGTCGCAATAAGACCTATCTGTGTCGGTGCGACGTAAAGCAAAAAAAAAGACTTTACCTGCCGGGCAAGTTTTGAGAGCTGAACATTATATTAGCTGTATTTCTGGTGACATACAACTTAAATTAGCTTAGTATACTGATAAAAGCATGATACTGTGACAGTGATCGATATTGCATTGCAGGATTTTGAACTTTAATGCTTCCCTTGGGTTGCAACAGTCACACCAGCCTCTTGCATCGGCAGCTGCGGAGACATATTTTGTATGTCAAGCTTTCTCAAAGGAAATCTACAAGGATATAAAATCAAAACCTATTTGGAAATCATCTCAAATGGGCTTTAAATTTATAATGATAATTTTTTCGGTTTTCAGACACCATTTATAAGTTAATATAGGCCTATGTACAGTAGAACCTCGATTATTATGTTCCCGGAGACTACGTTTTCCTGTATTATTCATTCAAATTACGGAGTCCCGCGAGCATCGTAATTAAATCACGTTGTAAAAATCCTGCATTATCTGTTCCTCGAAGAAACGATTTCCTGTACCAGCCGTCCAGAAATGTCAGTCCCATCAACGCCAAATCCTCGATCACGCGTTTTTTCAAGAAACTGTATCTCATGAAAGGACGGTATCGGCATACTTACGGATCTTGGTGTTAACATCCCGTCATTGCGGTAATTCGAGGAAGTACCGTACTGTACCGGAAACTTGCATAAGGGACCATTCGGGTGGTATTGTTTAGAGAATCGAAATCATAAAGCAGAGAGTGTCCACAACAATTGGAAGGAGACAAGAGTGCATTTCGACAGCTCTACTTGAAGACGGAACGAGTTTTGTCAAATGTTCATACTTGCAAAATGTCTACGTTATGTCCAGTGTTAGATGTATATTTTTTTACCTTTCTCGAGTGTATCCCCGAACAGGTTTTCGGCACTTCTCTCAGGGCACTGTATAGTCACTGAGATTTCAGTCAGGAATCGAAACTGCTCCTTAAGTAACACAAATTTAGTATTTTAATATTATTGTATACGATTATGTTGTAATCTATAATCTTAATTTCCCTATTGACGAATTGCACGATTAAAAATAGGAGAGGATTTCCACCAATCAATACTTATTTATTGCATATATTAAGCTACAGGACCGGTTTCGACCTCATATACTAGGTCATTATGTTATCGAGACCAGAACAGCTAGTGGCTTTACATCGCACTGACACAGATAGGTCTTATGGCGACGATGGGATAGGAAAGGCCTTGGAGTTGGAAGGAAGCGGCCGTGGCCTTAATTAAGGTACAGCCCCAGCATTTGCCTGGTGTGAAAATGGGAAACCACGAAAAACCATCTTCAGGGCTGCCGACAGTGGGATTCGAACCCACTATCTACCGGATGCAAACTCACAGCTGCGTGCCTCTAGCCGCACGGCCAACTTGCTCGGTAGAGACCAGAACAGATGTTGCACCTTACTTACATAAAGCCATGGGAGATTGTGGGATTGTCTATTTCTGTTTTGGTCCTGATATAAGACTGGGAATTTCACGTTTTTGTGTTAAAATTTTATAAAAACTGGTTGTTTTATCTGCGCATGTTACATTTAAAAACGTTGTTTAATTTCGCACTCGTACCGACTTGTACAGCGAGCGCGCTTTCCAACTGTTTACCCCAGTGCTGATCTATCCTTGTACTAACACCTAGGTACTTCCAGTGATACCCAGAAGGAACTTTCACCCCATCAACGCAGTAATTAAAACTGAGAGGACTTCCTATTTCCTGACTTTTAACCCCATTTATCATCATATCATTGCCTGCTGTCCATCTTACAACATTGTTGAGGTCTTTTAACTTATTTATTACTCTGAACAGTATAACATCATCCACAAAAAGCCTTGTCTCTGATTCCATTTCTTAGTCACATCATTTGTGTATATAAGAAAACATAAGGTCTAGTGATATTGTCTTAAGGCGACACTCCTGAGATAAACATGTACTTTTACCTAATGCATGGATTTTCACGAAACTTTGTGGGAATGTCACCTATATAAAAATATCACGAACATTTCTTTTAAATACAATTAATAGTTTTTCCAAAATTATCTTTTTATTGAATTAAAAAAATAATTATATTATTTCATGAAATGTAATTAACATGTTAATGAAACTTTGTAATTAGGTAGATAATACTTCTTTATAAAGCACGACGTACTACTACTCCCACATTCAAATCATAAATCAATTAAGGTGAAGAATAAAGAGCCAACAGCTCCCAACTTAATGCCACGCTCATCACAAATTAATCATCATCATCATCATCACTGGCACAATAGCCCTTTGTGGGCCTTGGCCTTCTGAAGAAGTTTTCCCCATTCTTTCCTGTTAAGTGCAGAGCTCCTCCAATATTTGACTCCAATTATCTTTACATCCTCTCTCACCCCTTCTTTCCACCTTAACTTTGGTCTGCCAACTTTCCTGGTTCCTTCTGGTACAGCATTAAATATCTTCTTTATCATTCTGTCATTAGCACGCAACACATGTCCTGCCCACTCTAACCTTCTGATCTTTATACAGTAAACAATGTTTGGTTCGTTGTATAAATTAAACAATTCATGATTATATCTTCTTCTCCAGACACCATTTTCTTCCACTGGCCCAAAAATTTGCCTCAAAACACTTCTTTCAAATATACTGAGCTGTCTTTCATCAGATTTTGAGTGTGTCCAGGTCTCACCACCATATGTTAATACAGGCTTTACTAAAACTTTATACATCAGGACTTTAGTTTTCCTAAACAGTAACTTAGACTTCAGATGTTTTCTGAGGCCATAATAGCACTTGTTAGCAGACAGTATACGTTTTTGGATTTCAGAACTAACATTGTTCTTGGAATTAACTTCTGATCCAAGGTAGGTAAAGCTATGCACAACATCAAACTTATACGAGCCAATTTCTATGAATGTAGACCTACTCAGGTAGTCTTTCTTGGTTACGGGCATATACTTAGTTTTCCCTTCATTCATCTGTAAATTGATCTTTCTTGCTGCTTTTTTGAGGCTTGTGAAAGCTTCTTTCAATGCTCTTGGTGTTCTTGCGATTAAATCAATATCATCTGCATATGCCAAAATTTGAACTGATTTATATAAGATGGTTCCCCTTGTGTTGATACTTGCATCTCTAACAACTTTCTCCAGAGCTATGTTGAACAAAAGCCATGATAATGAATCTCCTTGCCTAATTCTGTTCTTGGTCGTTACAGCACTTGAAAACATATTCTGGATCTTAATTTGATTCCGAGTATTTTCCATGGTAGCTTTCACAAGGGCGATCAATTTCTTAGGAATCTCAAACTCCTCCGTTGCTACATAGAGGTTACTCCTATCAATGCTGTCATAGGCTGATCTGAAGTCAATGAAGAGATGGTGTGTATCAATTCCAAATTCTTTACATTTTTCAAGTAGGCGAATTGTGAAGATCTCATCAATAGTAGATCTTCCTTGGCGAAATCCGCATTGATAGTCACCAACCGCATTTTTCACATAAGGCACCAATCTGCTAAAGAGAATATTGGAAAATATTTTATAAGCAATGGATAATAAGCAGATACCTCTATAGTTAGAACGCATCATATCACCTTTCTTATGTATCGGGCAGGTGATACCTACGTTCCATTCATCAGGGATTGTTTCAGTTACCCAGCTAACTAGTTTGTGAACGTGTTTAATAAATTGTTTTCCAGCATTTTTTACAAGCTCTGATTGTATTAAATCCATTCCTGGCGCTTTGTTATTCTTTAACTTCTTAATGTCAAGCTCAACTTCCTCAACAGTAGGTATCGGTACTTCTATGTCTGGTTTTCTTGTATGTACAGGAGGTAAGGTTACTTGGTTATCACCTGGACTTTCATTCAACAGTTCGTCAAAATATTGGGTCCATCTTTCTAGTATTGCTTCCTCGCTGCCCAGTATTATACCATCTTTATCTTTACACAAACTTGTTCTAGGTTGGAAATCCTAACGACTTTTATTTAACTTCTGATAGAAAGCTCTCACATCATTCATCCCTTTCAACCATTCCATTTCTTTTAATTCTTTCCTCTCATACTGTCTCTTTTTCTTCTTGTGCAATCTCTTTTCTTCTCTTCTGGAAGTTCTATACTCTTTCACTGCTTTTCGAGTGTGGTTCCTCTGTTGCATTCTCTTGTACGCTTCATTTTTTAAGGTTGTTGCTCGTGCACACTCTTCATCAAACCAATCGTTGTGCCAGACTTTCTCCTCCCTTCCTAAAACTTCATTTGCAGTTTTTGATAGTGCGTTTTTAAGATTCTTCCAGATTTCATCAATACTCTCACTATTAGGCATATCGGTCAGGGCCTCATTAAGCAAGCTAGCATATCTGAGAGCAGTTTCGGGCTCCTTCAGCCAAGCACTGTTGAACTTTTTTTGCATTGGATCCATGTACCTTTCTTACATTAGATATTTGGCTTCTAATAGCTGCTACCACAAGGTAGTGGTCAGAGTCAATATTGGCCCCCCTATAACTTCTAACATCCATCAAGTTAGAGAAGTGTCTTGCATCTATTAGGAGGTGGTCAGTTTGGTTAAAAATACTTCCATCTGGAGACTTCCATGTCATTTTATGTATATCCTTGTGATTAAAAGTTGTACTACCATATTTCTCGAGGATGCAAAATGTATAAGCCTGATTCCATTATCATTAGAAATCATGCAAGCTATATTTTCCAATACAAGGTCTGTATTCGTCTTCCTTTCCTATCTTTGCATTCAAATCACCGAAGATTATTTTACAGTCTGCTCGTTGGCACTCATTATAAATTTCATCCAATTCATCGTAAAATGAATCTTTATCTTCGTCGCTCTTCTCTTCAGTTGGAGCATGTGCACAGATAAGGCTGTAATTGGAGAACTTCCCTCTAATTCTAAGTCTGCACAATCTATGCGATTTTGCCTGAAAATCCATGATAAGGAGTTTTATCTGCTTATTGACAATAAAACCAGTACCAAACATGTGATCCTTCATGTGGCAACTATTGAATACCATGTGATTTTTCCTCTGTATCACTCCTTCACCAATCCATCTCACTTCTTGAATAGCAGTAATATTTAGTCGATACTCATCCAGCTGATCGAGCAACTTTCTGAGGTTTCCATCTTGGTAAAGAGTTAAAACATTCCACGAACCAGTTCTCAAGTCCTTTACACGTTTGCGAGGTCGTCGTAAGGTCAGGCCGGCTGTTTCTTCTTCAGATTTCGTAACGAGATTTTTTTTACAGATTGGGTTCTCAGCCCAACACCATCCCCCAGCAATCCTGGAGGGCCAATGTTTTCTTTCGGAGTTGTCTCCCTTAGCTGGTGGGTCCCCATTTTGAAGCGTCGGGAACTCACTTTTTCGCCCTTACATGACTTAGCCGTGTACACGTGGTGTACCCATTGCCCAGGAGTCACGGCGTGGACATGCGTGTATCGGACTTGGTAGGAATAAATGGCATTTCCTGTGTTTTATTAGTAAACTTCCACCAGCAAGAAGTGAACCCACAGGACCCCATACTACCCCTTCGGCCCCCACAAATTAATTCTCTATAATAAAAATTCTTTCTTTCAATTATCCAAAACAATAGTTCCCATAGGCGACGGTTGCCATGGAGTCGACAACAAGAGTGTTACCGAAGCATGAAAGAAAAAAAAAATACATTAAGAAAAGAAAGGAAAGATAAAATTTCAAGAATGAAATAGATTCCGATCCACGGAGGTAATCTTGCGATCTCAGTCCTTTTAAAGGATGACTTTTAGTGCCAAGAACATCTCGCCGGAAAGGTTTTCTTCCACTCATCGTAGGTTTAAACATGTTACAAAATTTTAAAGTTTATCAGAACAGAAGAACCATCAAATTGGTATTTCTCTGACAGCATGTAACTGCTAATTTAAATAAGCATCCAAGACGAGGTCATCCAGCTCCAGGAGCGAAGGAAAATAACGATAATCTTGAAGGCAACTTACATAGTCCGTAATCCATGGGCAGGAGTTAAAGTTTGGCGTCGGCTGGGATCACCAATACTTACAATTACATAGAGATAAAATTAGGTAGAATAAGCAGCGGATGTCCACTCCAGGTAAGAAAGTAAGAAGAAAAGAACACTTCAGGGCGTTAGCCTGATCCTTTACATGCTATCCAAGCATGTTGAGGTAGATAGATTCTCTTACAAGGAGCCACCACAACAAGCTTCCAACATTCATGGTGCTCGACAATGAACTAAGACTCCGCCGGCAAGGCGATGTACAGCAAAAGATAGTGGGAAGGCGAGCAGGCCCACTAGTGAGACTCGCTCTCCGGCTGGTCTGACAGCAGACCAGAATAACAGGAAATAGTAGTGAAACACATAGTATATAAACGATGGAATATTATTCCGTGGGCGGAGAAGATGCAATTAAATTAGCAACATAAGCCGCACAGAAAATAAAAGGAAAACAAGAAGGAATAAAATGCCAAAGCAATACAGATTTCAATGGCAAGTTATCAAGGCTAAAAATGTGGTGGAAAGAGGCTTAAAAACGTGTCCCCTCTGGGGCAAACATCATTGTTAGATTGGGTCAGCATGTCCAGATTGAGGTGGTTTGGGCATGTAATGAGGATGGAGCCAACAAGGACAGCAATATGTTAACTTGGAGAGACATGTGGCAGGAAAATGGATGGTAGGAAGACCAAGAACCTACTGGATGAACATCGTAAAGATGGACATTTCAGATCGGGGAAGGACACTGGAGGACGTCGTTAACAACAGAACATATCTCAATAAGACAGAATGGAAGAGGCTCGCCAACAGTACCTGGGAAACTGGAACTGTAAAATGATGATGAATGATTACAGTTACGTATTCTAATTCTCTTAGTTCTGTTTTCTTGAAATATAGCCACCCATTCTGTCAGTCTTTTGTCCAGACCAATTGTACTCATTGTTGCAAGTAGTCGCCCATGATCTACACTGTCAAATGCCTTAGATAGGTCAATCACATGCAATCCATTTGACTCCTGAATCTAAGAGATGTACTATATCTTGCTGGAATCTTAGAAGTTGATCTTCATTAGAATAACATTTCGCCGGGCTGAGTGGCTCAGACGGTTAAGGCGCTGGCCTTCTAACCCCAACTTGGCAGGTTCGATCCTGGCTCAGTCCGGTGGTATTGGAAGGTGCTCAAATACGACAGCCCCGTGTCGGTAGATTTACTGGCACGTAAAAGAACTCCTGCAGAACTAAATTCCGGCACCTCGGCGTCTCCGAAGACCGTAAAAGTAGTTAGTGGGACGTAAAGCAAATAGCATTATTAGAATAACATTTCCTTAACCCAAACTGCCTTCTGTCAAATTTTGCAAACATCTAATATAATTAGAAAGAATGCTTTCCAACAGCTTACACGCAACACATGTCTGATTGGCCTGTAATTTTCAGCTTTATATTTATGATGACCCTTTCCTTTATACACTGGGGCTACTATAGCAACTCATTTGGTATAGCTCCTTCATGCAAATGGTAATCAGATAAGTAATTCAGATATGGTACTATATTCCAACCCATTGTCTTTAGTATATCCCCAAAAATCTTATCAGTTCCAGCTGCTTTTCTAGTTTTCAATTTTTGTATCGCATTGTTATCGTAGGTACATTTCAATACTTCTTTAGTATTAGTCACCTCCTCTATCTGGACATTATCCTTGTAACCAACAATCTTTGAATATTGCTGACTGAATACTTCTGCCTTTTGAAGATCTTCGCATACACTCTCCCCTTGTTCATTAATGATTCCTGGAATATCCTTCTTGGAACCTGTTTCTGCCTCAAAGTATCTATACATACCCTTCCATTCTTCACCAAAAATTGACATGATTGCCAGTTATGCTTGCCATCATATTATCCTTAACTAATTTCGTCAGATTTAATTTCCTAATAAGTTCCTTCAATTTCTCCTTACTTCCACAGCCATCTCTAACTCTTTTTCTTTCCAACCTGCACCTCTTTCTTAGTCTCTCTGCACAGAAGCGACCAGCTGGATACAACAGGAGAACATTTCAACACAACTCAGTGCCAGATTACAATTTATGTGAACCAAATCAAAGGGATGTTCTCACCATTTTAGTTTGAAACATTGAACAATTACAGTAAACTCACAAGACAAATCTGATGTCGAAAAGCACTCAATTATAGTGATTACCTCTTTTTACCAAAGTTTGCATCACTTAAAACATGTTAAAAAAAAGTGCATACCTGTTTTAATATAGAACTGTATAATTCACCAAGTGTTTGTAACTAGAGCATCAAGGCCATACCAGTGACACTTCATACTATCATATTAGAGATCATGAGCAGTATACACATTATTCGATAGAATAGATATAATGTATTAGAGAACAGTGCAAATGAACTTTTAGACATAATTTTAGACCTGAAACTATAACTATAATCTGATTCAAGTTTATTACAAACTGTATTATATAGACTTAGAAAATGTAGTGTTTTAAATGTTACTGTATATGTTGTTTTATCAAATAAGTTTCTTCAGCAGCTGAACGTAGCTTCTAATAGAGACCGAAACCAGTTCTGCTAAATGTATTTGTAATGTAAATATATCAGAAATAAATCAAGTATTGATTAGGTGGGAAATCTAAGTTCATACTTCTGATTGTTGGAACTATCAATATGGGCTCATGAAGCTAATAAACTATGACCCACAGTAATTTCACCTCAGTTTTTCACCCTGTTATTTTCACCCACTGCTGTTCGTTACCATCGTTTCTAATAAAATTTTCAGTGGTACATTACTTAAACTCTGCAGTGTGATGGCAGTAGTGCTAGACCTGTAGCTTAGATCTTTTACAACAGAGCAAATATTACTTAGGCCACCATAGCTCAATGGTAAAGCAACCGACGTGAAATCAGGACGTTGTGGGTTTGGACCCCACTGGTGTCCGATTGGTCATTTTTGATATGTACTGAACATCTCTTCAGTATGTACTGTATGTACTGAACATGCCATAATACGTTGTATTTCGAGTTGGTCCCATTCAGCTTACACGCCGTGAAATAAAATGGTGTATGGCTTTTTTTAATGCAGGGAGTGTCCGAGGACATGTTTGGCTCGCCAGGTGCAGGTTTTTTGATTTGACTCCTGTAGGCGACCTGCGCGTCGTGATGAGGATGAAATGATGATGAAGACGTCACATACACACAGCCCCCGTGCCAGCGAAATTAACCAATGATGGTTAAAATTCCCGACCCTGCTGGGAATCTAACCTGGGACCCCTGTGACCAAAAGGCAGCACGCTAACCATTTAGCAATGGAGCCAGCTGTATATTACCTGAATACAAGGCCACCCGCTCTTATATGCACTTTTACTAAATTTTCAAATACTTTCCCGCTTCACAAAGCACAAAGCAGTGACTAAAATCTGACTCACCTGGATAAATCCAACCTCAGCAACTTCCCAATACTGAAATACATCTCTTGGACAATTATTTCACAATTACCTAAACCCTCACATATATACTGGCTGTCTGATCTCAAATATTATTCACTAAATATTCATATTATACTCTCCACTTTTGAATTAAATCTAGTTATAAACTGAAAATAATTTGCCAGGCTGAGTGGCTCAGACGGTTGAGGCGCTGGCGTTCTGATCTGAACTTGGCAGATTCGATCTTGACTCAGTCTGGTGGTTTTTGAAGGTGTTCAAATTCGTCAGCTTCGTGTCGGTAGATTTACTGGCACTTAAAATAACTCCTGCAGAACAAAATTCTGGCACCTCGGTGTCTCCGAAAATCGTAAAAGTAGTCAGTTGGACGTAAAGCAAATAACATCATTATTCAAATTAATTTTGAGTAGTTGCATACATTTAGAGGATATAATATGATACATACTATGTAGTATATATTACATTTTTTATTGTGTATAATAATACTATGGTGGTTTTGGCAGCAACAGAAATCATAATGTGATTAATGTGCTGTATATTTTCAATAAGTATTTTTTTTTTTTAAAGACTCAATAGTTGCCATTTCCGTTATATGTGTATATTTGTTTTTCTTGTTGATAGTCCTGATTATCATAAATATATTTTGTAGCCATTTATAACATTAGTAACTTTTTCTTGGATTATTTAAATACCCTGCCCTTCTTTTATATACTAGTGGTTCCCGAACTGGCAGGCAGTGTATGAGAGATTTACAAGGAGGGCACAGTCAATTACCAGGAAGAAAAAAAGGAACATGTGACCTAATAAATAGAGAAATTAATGTATATACAACTTTTAAACTTGAGATTGAGAGAGTTGGCACGTTTGAGGTAAAATAATATGAGTGGAAATAATATATTAAATGAATTTAGTTACATGTTTTTCATTTTCTGTTCATGTCAGCACCTTGGATTTGGCTTGATTTCGACATTGTGTTGACGTATGGTATTTCAGTTTAGATTCTTCTTTCAGCCATACATCCTAGTTTTGATTAAAATTAGTAATTATACCCATTGTGAATTTTGAAATCATCTTATTATTCTGAAATATAATTGTTTAGAAAAAGGAATGTTTATAATAATGGTAGTGGTAGGGGAGCATACGATTTGCAGAGCTTGCAGAGGTTGTTTTCCAGTTTGGGAACCACTGTTTTATATAGACATCTTTTGCCACTCCCACAACTTTTTTTTCAATACTCAAGGAGGTGAAATGTTGAAGACTTTTGAACCTCTTTCCATATATTATTTTGTATCTTACTAGAGTTGTTGTTTAAGTTACCCTCTGTTCTTTTGCTTCAGGCGAGGCTCTTTACTCAGCACTGCCATATTTGTGTACGCAGCCACATCACCTGTGAATGGCTATTTTGGAGGTAGTTTGTATGCTCGAATGGGTGGCAAGATTTGGATCAAACAGATGCTTCTGTCGGCATTCATGCTTCCAGCCCTTGTGTGTGGTACAGCCTTCTTTATTAACTTCATAGCCATCTACTACCATGCTTCACGGGCTATTCCTTTTGGAACCATGGTAAGGACTTTCATTTGTTGATGTTATTCTATTGTAGATCACAGTGCTGAGTTCAAGTTAGTTGGTTATATCCTAGCTCAGTCCAGTTGAATTCAAAGATTTGCAGCCTTGTGTCAGTAGGTTTACTGGCACATAAAATAACTCACGTAAGTCGATATTCCAGCGCCTTAGCATCTTTGAACACAGTAACAGTAGTTAATGGAGTGTAAAACCAATAACATGTATAGTATTACCCCTCTTATACACTTTTCAAGGGATCCAAAGAATACCGGTGTAAATAATGGGAAAGTGTAAATGATGGGAACAACTCACATATTTAAATGCTCTGGAAAAGGAGTGAAATGTTACACAAATGCATATTATTAATTTATAGAGTATTTCAATGTTAATCCTATTATGTATTCAAATAAAGGTCCGTGTAAATTAATTGTTAATACTACACTGCCTTAATTCTGCTCATACACTGACCAAGAGAAAGATGCCGATAAGTAGTTAAAATATTCTTTTAATCTGGTTATCTTTCTGAGAATAGCCATCAGCTTTTACAGCAAGCATTGCAGTACATCATTGTTTTTTGCTTCCGGTAGCATGTACGATAACACTCGATGTTCCTTTCTTATCGATTGTTCGACTTTGTGGCATACGGAAACTGATAGGCGCCTGATCTGTTTCCTATTTGGGAGATCAAATATTCCTTTTCTTTATGCTTCTCAATGACAAAGCTATGAAAATCAATTACTTTTCGGTTGAAATCATTCGATATTTTTTGGCATAATGTTGTTCTTCGTTGAAGAGAAAGTCTATTTCTCTTCATAAAATTATTCATCCAGCCACGGCTAACCTTCAAATCCGAGACACTGATTCCATGTGCAGCGGCTATTTCTCGTCCTTTAAAATACAGCATTTCATGAGAAACGGCATTCCAACGCTGCGTAACGAAATCATATATTTAAGCAGATCCTCTTGTACTTGCGGAAACTTGTCACGTTTTGGTCCGCAAAATGCTTTGCGAGACTTGCTGTCCGCTTCAAGCAAATACAGTAGAGATACTGTATTTGCTTCAAGTACACTTCTCTGTTACCGCGGTAGCGCATGTTGCTTTCGGACACTGAATACTTACAGCCTGCTGCTCTATTCCCTATGTTTCTGGTATAACTGACCACCACGAGTTTATATGATGCAGTATTATTCGAATACTTGCTCACTGTGGACTAACAAACAATTTTGAGATCACAGAAAACGCACGTCGCGTACTCAAAACACCCGTGAAATATGTTTGTACCAGACTGGAATAGAGCACCACTAGTCACTTCTGCGCTGATTCTCTCACTAAACTAGTGAAGTGGTATTTCCTACTGGCTGATTACAGCACGTTGCCCAGTGTTTGGAATGCCCGGTTTCGCAATATAAAGGCTGCTACTTAAGTAGCTGGCATCTTTATTTCGAAACACATCCGGAGCTGTGTAATGGATGTTTGAAGAATTGGGTGCGTCAAATACATGAACATTTCTTTTTCTCCACTTTGGACCCAAAAATATTGGGATGCGTAAATTATGTGTGAAAATACGGTAATATTGATGGCACCCGATCAAATTCCATTTCGTTGAGGAGTGTTCACAGACTTGAATGAAAAACTGCTTGTTAAATACTCTTCAGAAATGTCAATCCTGAAGTATCCTTTTGTAATAAACTCCCTTATATATCCAATAAATAGTATTTTCTGTTGTTACTGTGATGTAGATAGAGAATTGTCTATAGAGGAAATAAATTGGCAAATCGAATAATATAGGATCCATGAACAAATCATGGGAAGATTTTGGAAATAACCTGGGAAGGTTGGGTCAGGCAGCAAGATAACCTTTCTGAAGTGTAATATAAAAAATCTTGGAAGGTAAATAAAAAAAATCAATAGCATTTGGGTAAATCAGAAGAATTCATTGTTAATTTCATTAACATAGCACACAAGTTTGTTCATGTTTGGGGATCTCACGGTTTGAATTTCCTATTGTCAGGAAGATAGAAAGTTACGAATATAAATGGAAGCTACTTTCAATTTTTTCTCTTAAACAAAGATGTTTGTCAATCGAAATCCCAACAATTTTCTGAACAACTCTGTATTCATACATAGAATATTGTTTATGTATGTTTCATGTCTCTGTCTGTCTGTCTGTCTGTCTGTCGTTCCCTCAATCCTGAGGATTGTGATCTCTGAGAATATTCCTTTGAGTCAGTCACCCTCCTTTGCGGTCTTATGCCAGGAAGTGGTTTGCTTGCGTTTTATGCAGTCCAGTGTGTAAGAGCTCTTCTGCATTCTCTCTTTCGTGGCACATTTCCTAATATTATGTGCCTTTCGATGCTCCCTTCACCGTGTCACATGGCGTGACCAATAAATTGGAGAATCATTTGCTCACACACTGCTGATAACCTGCTGCTGGTGCTCCTTCAGTATAGACTCTTTAGAGCAAAATGCTGTCCATGGTATTTGAAGTATTCATCTCCAGTTGAGAGTTTCAAAGGGGTTGATCTTTCCCGAATTTCCAGCTTGCCAGGTCCAGGTTTGAGCACCACAGATGAAAACTGTAACCTTTCCAGTGTACACAAACACAAAATTAAAACATGATAATATTTAAAATAATGAGGTAGACTAATAATTTTCAGACGCCATCAAATAATATTGAAAACATACGCACGATTAATACAGGAAAACAACAGGATGTAACTATCAGGTTGGGTAACATGACAACTAAGGAACGGAGATGGGAAGCGGTTGGGACCATACTCAGGCAGTGTGAAGGTATTGGCATTGCTGGTGAAACGTAATTTGCGGTGATTCAATTTGAATACAATTTACTGAAATAATAATAATAATAATAATAATAATAATAATAATAATAATAATAATAATAATAATAATAATAGACAATAAGACAACAACCTTGATTCATCAAACACTAAAAAACACACGATCGCAGGTAAAATTTTTAGGAGAACTGTCAGAGCCCTTTGAAATCAAAACAGGTTTGAGACAAAGAGATGGCCTCTCTCCAATTTTGTTCAACTGTGTTTTAGAGAAAGTTATCAGGGAATGGCGAAGAGAAATGAGCGAATTCAACTTTCCAAATGGAATTAGATTAGGTCACAAGAGAACTGGGCTTAAATTTGAATGCCTCGCATTTGCAGATGATATAGTCTTTTTTGCAGAGAATTTGCAGATTTCAATTAAGCAGATTGAAGTCCTCAAAGAAACAGCAGACAAAACAGGATTGCAAATATCTTTTGAGAAAGCGGAGTACATGAACATAAATACCACTGACCCAACCGGGACAATGAGGACGAAGTATGGTGACATCAAAAGAGCTACAAAATTCAAATACCTAGGAGAGATTTTGACTCCAAACATGAATGAGAAAGCGGCAATTCAAGAACGTGCAAGAAAGATGGAAACTGCGTTTAGATTATGTCAGAACACCTACAAATCTAAGTCACTCTCCTACCAGGCGAAATTCAAGCACTACAGCACGATAGTCAAACCTGAATGTTCATACGCAGCTGAGACAATAGCCACAAAGGGACTCTCAGATTTGGAAAAGAAAGAAAGGAAGTTCCTTAGAAAGATTCTTGGACCCATAAAATCATCAGACAAGTTTACGTTTCGCATGAGACCAAACCGAGAACTATACCAACAATTTGAAAACATCACCACCACAATGAAAAAGAGGAGATTGACGTTCTACGGACATATTAAAAGGATGGGATCGGAGAGACTCGCCAACAGGATCCTCGCCTTCCAAGAGAACAGGAAGACACAAGTCCCATGGGTAAAAGAAGTCCACCGAGATTTAGAAAAATGTGGGATCACGGCAGAAGATATAACAAACAGAAAAATCTTCAGGCACAGAGTTGCGGAGGTGAAGGACCTAACTGATGAGAAAACGAGGAAGAATAGAGTATTCTCGGCAGAAGAACGAGCACGAGCAAGCCAACGGATGAAGGAATACTGGTGAAAGAGGAAGGAGAAAGAACTTGAGAAAGCAATGAAGTTGCGTAATCGTAGCCCATAGATGGCTGAAACGAAAATAATAATAATAATAATAATAATAATAATAATAATAATAATAATAACAACATTACAATCAGAACTTACAAAAATAATATTAATAAAAGGAAATTACAATTGGAGCCATCAGTGACGCAAGTTAATATTAACATAAATTTAAGAAGAAACATCACACTGAACGTACAAACTTCACAGTGCTAATTTTAAAATAACATACAGAATTAATTACTGAATTTGACAACCTAACTGCATTGAAAAGTAAGAGTTCATGCTCACAAATAAGATGTAAGGAAGGAAGGAAAAGCTGAAAATAATGAACATCTTAGCACAGAGCCCATTCAGGAAGTAACCTTTTCAAAAACACTTCTGAATAAGGAGCTCGTCCTGAATGAGAATATGCTAAGAGGAAACTGGATTATGAGAGGCAGCCCCGGGGAAAATTAAAATTTACATACTTAAATAGTTTAAAACCAAAGAAAAAGGAAATTGAAATTTTACATATTTAAAACAATTTATGAAACCAAAAGGAAAAGGGAACTGCCTCTAAAATAAAATGATATGACTAGCCGCAAGGGAAGTAATGTGAAATTAAATTTGGTGAATGGGAGAAAACCAGGTAAGCTCCAGAGGTTAAAGAGAATTAAATTGAAAACTACATTTGAAAATTACTATTCGAAAAAAGAAATAGATAATGCTTACCTTGGAGGGGGGCCAAGAGACCCATCAGATGGAGGAGACAACTTCTCCCGTTGCCGGTCAAAACTACAAAACAGAGGGAATGAGCTTGGCTCTGGCCAAGAGCTCAGCGGCCGGAAATGGTGAAATCGCAAAACAACCCATTAGCGCACCCGGGTTTCTAGTATTCATCAATAGGGAATGATTTTTATTTTGGCCAATAAGGGCCCAGAGAAAAACTGCTGACCAAAAACCGAGCATAGCTTCGAGAAATTTCCATTCTAATGCAACCGGAAATTTCTCGAAGCATCCTACCAGACCTGGCACGTGCAAAAACACCCTGCCTCGAAAGTTTTTTTCCTTACCTTCAGATGCTTGTAAGACCTAATAAAATTTTTCACAATAACCAAATAAATTTGGAAAAGTAGCAGAGTAGTTAAATAACCCTAGATATCTTTATATACAGGAAACATAAAAAAACAACCAAGTTTAATATTACACAAGTCAATCTTTCAATCTAAAGAGCAAAAACCAATTTAACCATTTTACACACACAGTCACTTTCTTTTTAGAATCCAACAAATAAACATATGAACATACAAAGGTGACATACGATTCTTCTTCTTTTCCCACAGTCCAATTTTCCAAGGTCAGATAAATATTTTACAATCACTACAAAAACTGAGAATACTAGTATCTGGACAAGTCTCATATTAAGCATTACAGAAATGGAGCAATTCTTCCAAATATGAGACCGTTGAGCCATGATGTTCTTGGCCGTGACAATCCTCCTGATATCTATATCACAATGCTAGTGTTAGCTCCCTCTATGGATCAGTGGTAGAGTGCCAGGCTCTGGATCCCAATATAGCAGGTTCAAACCCTGTGGAGATAGGGCGGAAAAAAGGCCATTTGACACTCCATGTTGTACAGTGCTTCATGTAAAAAGATCTCTGGTAACACATTTGGTGTTTACCTGATAAAATTAATTAAAACTCAACCATAGACACCCAAGAGAATTTTGGTTTACTCTGCATGTAGTAGGCCTAGAGTAAAACAGAATCTCAGAATTGACGAGCAGGCAACCATATGGCATCAAATTAAAATTCTTGCACATGGTAGGTGAGGCTATACGATTATTATTATTATTATTATTATTATTATTATTATTAAGGAATTTAGAGTGTGGGCGCTTAGGGCTAAAGTGAGAGGGCTTACGTACATATCCGACCACGGTGGTTTTAGTGCAGTAGAAGTCTTCTATAGCGAGAAACTTGTTGTAATGACAATATTTTTATGCCCCTCATAAATTCTTGTGCAGTATCCTTTGGTTATAATGAGAATGTTTTCACTGATTCATCCGTTATTACGAGTAACGTTTGCCAGAGAAGCCTCTGGAATGATGCTTTGCAATTGTTTTAAAGAATGAAACTGAACATGCGTGTTCGCAGAGTATCGGAATTAGGAAATACAGTACTAATGAGTAGGCCACTGTACAGAACTCATCCATGAAAACTTTTGAACAAACTGATTGCTGTTTGCCGGCCCCGTGGCATAGGAGTAGCGTGCCTACCTATTACCCGGAGGCCCCGGGTTCGATTCCCGGCCAGGTTAGGTTTTTTTACCTGGATCTGAGGGCTGGTTTGAGGTCCACTCAACCTACGTGATTAGAATTGAGGAGCTATCAGACGGTGAGATAGCGGCTCCGGTCTGAAAGCCAAGAATAATGGCCAAGAGGATTCGTCGCGCTGACCACACAACACCTCATAATCTTCAGGCCTTCGGGCTGAGCAGTGGTCGCTTGGTAGACCAGGGCCCTTCAAGGGCTGTAGTGCCATGGGGGGATTGCTGTTTCATATTGATTTTAACGTGTGTGTGTGCGTGTGTGCGTGCGTGCGTGTACTTTTACGGAAAACTGGATATTACCTAAGAACAACCGTTAACCAAAACAGTTTTGCATTCAACAGCAAAATGTATTGTCGAAATTTAGGGTTAACCATGGGCTCACCCATTAGCAGTGATAATAGCAAACCTATTCCTAAATAACATTGAAAACAATTTCTTAGTGAACTAAGAAACATGGAATGGGGCAAAGATGATCAGTTTTAAGAGGTTTGGATCTAAAACAGGCTACAGAGTTCGTTACAAATAGAGGATTGGGGAAGCACTTACTTATTTCAGAGAGGCTTGCAGACTGAATTTTTAAAGGCATATCAGTGAATAATGAAGATAATGATCCATCATCTAGTAACCACAATTCCCTGAATATATTCTGAGGATCATCATCCATAGCCGTCGGCAATTATTCATTTGGGATCTGCAAATAGCATAGGCCTGTTAATCTGATGATAGTGCATACCTGCTAGCTTTTACAGTTCGTCCATAGAATTTACGGAAAGTCAGTGTGTTTTACGATTTTATGGATGAACTATAATATTTTTTGATTTTATGTACCACGATCTTCTTTTTAAAATTTGCTCCAGAACAAGCTTCCACAATCTGCCAATACATGCTGTATGACCAGCAAATATTTGATACATTGCTCTGATTTATATTCTTCCGATTGTTACACTCTTCGACTGGGAATACGAGATGGGTCCTGCATCTCCATCGATCGATATCGATTTGTTTGTGTTGGAAGAGACTGACTCTTGAATAACCATTTGCTTGTTCTTTGCATTGATTTGTTCAATAATAACATTTTCTGCCCTGTATAAAAAATATTTATTTTGTTCTTCACCACGAATTACAAAGCGTAAGTCATGTTGTACTTACAAAAAACATTTGAATTATGTTTGTCGCATAATTTGCTTCATATTGATTGCTACGTATTGTAAAGCTGAGGTTATGTAGTCGTGGAGTAACGTGAATTGTCTTTGTTACTTATTTTGTCTTATGATCATTGTTTATCGGTAATCGATGAAAAATCATCATCAGGTGTTTAGAGAAACCTGTTCTGTCAATTTCCCATGTATATTGAAATCGAGAAAAGGTGACAAATTAAATTTGCCTTTTGTACTGTATGCTCTTTTGATATCAACATAACACATGGCGGCAAAAGGAACCTGACTAATCATGTGATGTGTGTTAAACATTTTAGTAATTTTAAATCTAAGGAAGAAAATGAGAAAATAAACAGTTTTTTTTTTTTTCCCCCAAGGCTGACAATAATGTTTACGATGTAATAAAGGCAGTGTGTTTACTTTTTTTAAATGGAATGTAACATTCCGTTGAGTGCAGCTGATCATGCAGGAGCTTTGTTCAGAGAGATGTTTCCTATGTCGGAAATCGCAAAATAAGTATGGTTGTGGTTGCACAAAAACAAACGTGTGTCCTAAACGATATGGTGTGTATTGCAATACAGGACATTGTTACTTGTTTACAAAATAGTCCATTTTCATTGTCAACAGGTGGAAGCAATGATACTGATTCCAAGTTTTATCCCATAGTGGTTACTTTTTATGATGCTGCTTGAGAAAGTATTATGATTAGGACTATTTTGTCAGTACTAGCATTGGAAGTGGATTCGACAAGGCGCAACATATAAAGATAAAAATTTCATTGTTCTGTATTGAAAAGTATCACAGTTAAATTGAAATAATAAATATGGTAGTTCAACCTATTCAATACAAGTAAATAAGAGATGTAGAGATTACATTCTTATTTAATTAAAAGTGGAAATGGTACCGGTTTCGACCCCAGTCTGGGTCATCATCAGCCGATTATAACTCGAAAAACAATGCATAAGTAAGAAAGAAGATAACGGTCAAGTCCACACAATATCAGTTGAAGAGGCGATGTAAAAATGACGGGGGTAGGCACTGTAAAATTCAGACGAAGTCACTTAAAGAGTAAGAGTAAGTCACTTAAAAGAAGTAATACGTAATCTTCCGAGCATCAGCACGGCACACGCAATGTTTGGCACTGTCTCACAATGTTCACGAAAAGCAGAGAACAGTTAAATGAGCCAGACTGCATACACCGTCAGGCACAAAGTCACAACACAATCCAAGTATGAAGATCTAAAGTCATGAAGAAGCCGAAGACGAGCACCTCAACCGAAGTAACTTGCAAGCTCCAGAAGATCGGCGCGGTGTTTACAACGTCAAGTGCTGTAGTTTCATACGCTGACGGAGATTGAAGGATAGATTAATGATCAAGTATTTGCTTAGTTCACGAAAATGTACCTATATATATATATATACATACTTATAATACGATTCAATTATAATTCAATTAATGTGTAATGTACTTCATTTAGGTAGAAAAAATAGTGTAAAACAATATAGTACGCCCTTCGTATGTCGAAGAGCACTTGTGATAGTATACAGCCTTGATGTACACCCTCTTCTGTCTTGAAGACTTCAGATATCTTACCACGTATCCTGATAGCTGGTGTGTTCGATTTATAGAGACTTTTTTATCAGCCAGACAGGATGTTTTGGAACTCCCATTTCTAATAATATTTGCCACATTTTATCCATTGAGCACAGTTGAAGGCTTTTCTGTAATCTAGAAAGCAGATTATTGTAGGAAGCTGAAATTCTCTGCTCTTTTCTATTATCTGTCTGATTTTCAGCAGTTGTTCTCTGGTCCCTTTCCCTTTGACTAAGCCAGCTTGTTGAGGGGTAATCTGTGAAGCTAAGTAATGTTGGAGTCACTCTCGCAAGATTTGTAACGTGATCTTGCTGGCATGTGAAATAAGAGATAAGGTTCTGTAGTTATCACATTTTGTTGTGGAGGCCCTTTTGTGCAGAGGGATAGAGATGGGTATAACCCAGTCTGATAGTCATTTGCTGTTTCTCCATAGTTTCTTGCAAATGTGTGCTAATTTGAGCACCAGTCCCACTAGTCTCTTCCAATAATTCAACTGTTATGTTGCATGTATACATTTATTTTTTATGTTTATGTTGGCAGGTTGCTGTAACTTGCATTTGTATCTTTGTGATCCTTCCTTTGACCCTTGTGGGCACGGTATTGGGCCGTAATTTGGCCGGTCAACCTGATTTCCCATGCCGCATCAATGCCGTTCCTCGGCCCATTCCTGAGAAGAAGTGGTTCATGGAGCCAGCTGTGATTGTGGTGCTTGGAGGAGTGCTCCCATTTGGTTCTATCTTCATTGAAATGTAAGTATTAACCAGTTTCCAAATTCAAGGTCAAATTGCTGAAACTGACTTACGTTACTTAGCTAGAGTACCATCAGCCTGACTTGATGTGTTAAATTTTAGGTACTTCATCTTTACATCGTTCTGGGCATACAAGATCTACTATGTGTATGGCTTCATGCTGTTGGTCTTCATAATCTTGATGATTGTAACTGTATGTGTCACCATTGTATGCACCTACTTCCTGTTGAATGCTGAGGATTACCGGTGGTAAGTATAATGTAACAGTGAACTGATGTATACATGAAAGTGCATTTAACTTCTCTTTAACCCTTTGAAGTCCAGTTATATTTCCACTTGGATCCCCTGCAGGTTCAGTTTAAAATCAGGTGTGAATATGGGAGGAGGCAGGGTAGATCAGGCAGTTGAGCACTGGCCTCCAGAGCTCAAGTTGGCAGGTTCAATCCCGGCTCAGTCCGGTGGTATTTGAAGGTGCAGTACCAAGCTATTTTCAAACCACAAGCTACCAAAAGTGGAGTATTTTGTGACCACCAGACTAAATTTCTTTTGTGTGATTTGTATTACTCTTTAATCAACATATCATATATTTTGAACCTCAAAGGGTAATAATAACTTAATTAACAACAGTTGTAAACAAAATCATACATTTTTTTCTGTATCATGGAAAAAGAAGTTTAGACAAGAAATTATTCATCTCACTCATCACTGATCACTGTCTTCAGCACACTTAGAGCATACGATAGTTTTCATACTGTGTTTTCCGCATGCAACTGAAACAAAGGTGGGAACACCCTCTTCTACCATCAGCTTTCTTGGCTTTCGCTGTCTGATTTAATTTACAGTCTAATGTATCTCTTCCGGCCAAAATTTCTGATTTCCTCAATCCCTTAGTATTTTGAACATACTCCTCAATGCAGGGTTTGATGAATTGAATAGCCAAAAAACCAAACCAAACCCCATGGCACTACAGCCCTTGAAGGGCCATGGCTTACCAAGTGACCGCTCCTCAGCCCGAAGGACTGCAGATTACGAGGTGTCGTGTGGTCAGCACAACGAATCCTCTCGGCCGCTATTCTTGGCTTTCTAGACTGGGGCCGCCATCTCACCATCAGATAGCTCCTCAATTCTAATCACGTAGGCTGAGCGGACCTCGAACCAGCCCTCAGGTCCAGGTAAAAATCCCTGACCTGGCCGGGAATCGAACCCAGGGCCTCCGGGTAAGAGGTAGGCATGCTACCCCTACACCACGGGGGAATTGAATAGCCAGTTCTCGTAAATACAGTCTTGGCTTATTAGGCTTTTCTTTGTTTCATTTTGGAAAATTCAGCAATAATATTGTGAAACTATTCATTGCCACAATGTCTAAAAGAGTGTACAAAGCTGGTTGTGACCCTCTTTAAGTCCCGTTCTTTGTGGAATATTTCTGCAGCATCTTATCAACAGTGTCCACTCCATCCCTTGTCTTCTTGTAATACACATGAACTACTTCTGTTCCCACCAAAAGAAAATTGTTAATATCTTGTACTAGAATTAAAAGTGTAAATAAGTAATTATCTGTATGTGGTTAGGTAGCTGGATTCAAAAGAGACAGTACATTTCTCTATAGTAAACTTAGAAAAAAATACCATGACTAAACCATAACCAATTGAAGTGGCGGGCACAAAATTACCTCTCCACCTCCCTGTTGGTATTGCTAGGGTTAGAGAACTCCTACAAGACAAAATGTTGGCACCTTGCCATCTCCATAAACTGTATAATATGGGAAGATCAATTCTGAACATCCAATATAGGCTCCTGACACTAAAAAGTTTAAATAACATACTGAATGGTATTCATATCTGCTACTTGTGTAGAATATTTTGCATGCATTTCAACATTTTCAGTCTTTGAATTAATATATAGATCTGTTGAAATGCTTCCATAATGGGAAAAGGTTCAATTTTAATTAAATATATCTCCTTTCATCCCCATATTTATAACAAAAACATATTTTGTCCTCACATTGCAGAAGTGAAAGATTTGTCAAGTTTTTGCTTCCTAAATTCCAAAATGTTTGTCTCACAGGGAGAGGACAGGGAAATAAAATTACAGAAAATATACAGGGAAAACACAGGGAAATGACTTACCACATCAAAATTAAGTTTTTCGATCTATGACTGGACCCAAACAAAATGATCGAACGAGACTGATTTGTAGACACTACGAGAGTCATGTGCAGCGAGCAGTACTTTAGGAGAAAAATATAGACAGATTAAGTGAGCACGTGTGGTAGTGAAGGAGAGTGAATGCAAAAGATAGACATACTTGCGTTAAGGTGGCAGTACACAAGGCCTGCAACGTATCTAGTATTGCATTAATTAATGTGGTGTAGCTTACAATTCATTGCTATGATAATGTAATTCCAGATCTTTACTTTGTTAGTAAAATTAAATGTTCATTGATAGAAACTCCCCCCCATTCATTTGTAATTGCTTTGTTCTCATTAAACCAAAACTTAAATTATAATACACACCTCAAAAAACCTTTTGCATCACTTGGAGTTCCAGGTTTCTAGGTTGCTGATGGTCCCAGGGAATGTATGGGATTCAACAGCAACAGCAAAAAAATTTCTACCTCTGGAATATACAAATTAAAATGCCAATCATGTCCTTCAACGTATATTGGACAAACAGGCCGCAGTTTCAATGTAAGATACTCCGAACATCTTAATGCCCTAAAGTATAATCGCTACTCAGCCATGAGCGAACATGGTAGAGAGAAAAATCAAAATACACAACAATTGATCAAGATTTAAAGATCCTGCATTACGAACAGAAAGGTCCCTTACTTAATGTACTAGAGAATATATATATAGATATCGACCAATATAACAATCCCGTCTATAACTTAAATGAAATCAACGAAAAGAAAAATATTTTATTGGAAACCTTTGTCCCGCTCATCTGCGAACAGTTCATTAATAAAAATAAAAAAGAGTTTCACTACCGACATTCTAGAACAAGACCCGCCCTTCCATCAACACCCTCCTTCCGCGAATCACAACGTCCCTCCCTCCCTGCCCCTCCCCCTCCATTACTTTTAACTTGTTCTTCATCCACTCATATATTCCTTTTTTCTCATTACAGATGTTATGCACGTTTTATTCGTAGTATTGACGGTCTCACTACACTCCTCGGCATAGTGTTTTTATTTAACAGTCAGCAAGATCTATTAGACGAGAGGACTTTGTACCTCAATGTGTTTTTAACTCACTAATCATGATCACTGTCACTTCACATCATTACAATTTTTAATTTGTTTGTATATTATGTAATCATTGTTATACTACTGAAGATGGCCTTGAGATTAGGCTGAAACATGTATAGACTTTGCTTCATCTAACAGATGACTTGACTTGTATTGATAGGAGGATTTTATAAATATTTTATTTTGTATATTTATTTTGTACACATTTTGTGAAGCATAACATGATTGGTATAAAGAAAAAGCAACTACAGACACAACACAAACACTATTCTTCGGCAACGTGCTTCCGCCTATTGAACATGGGAATCTGATTCTGCCTTTCAGTATGGTGTTGTCCCACCCCATGCAGTGAAGCCTGATTGGACCCATTGTTGCACGCTGTCCATAAGGCGATTGAGGCTCTCCTGGTCGATCCTGTCCCACTCTTTGACAGCAGCCCTTTGGCTAGGTCAGAAGTCGATTCATTCGCCGTTGCATTGCCTGTTTCAGCGTATCCCAGGCGCATTCAATGGGATTCATGTCCAGAGACACCGCAGACCTGTCCATCCAATGGATGTGGGCCTCTCTGAGGAAGAGATTCAAAAGATTGGAGCGGTGTGGGTGCGCATTGTCATTTATCAGAACAAACATGTCTCCAAAATGTTGTCAGTATGGGCCTGAGGATTCTGTTCCGATATTGTGTACCAGTCATATTGTCCTGTACGACAATGAGTGGCATCTGGCATCCATACATAATGCCCTGCCAAATCATGATAGATCCGTCTCTCTGATGGGCATGTTTTGGTTGGTGTACAGGACTCATCTGGCATAACCTGACTCTCTGCAAACACTCCTCCAGCGATTATCCAGCGTCAGGCTCATTCGGCACTCGTCTGTGAAGAGGTCCTGCCGCCATTCTTCCTGAGTCCAGTCCAAATGCTCCCTTGTCCACCTGTACGTTGCGCTGCGGTGTTGGAATGTATGTACAGGTGTTCACTAAGGAACTCGTGTGTGTAGGTGGTCGCTATGGAGGCTATTTCTGATTGTTTGCGTAGACACAGCCATACCAGTTGCCTGCCATACATAAGGCATTACGCAGTTCTGTTGTGGTGTCTTCTGGATTCCTGCGAGCCAGGATTTGCACCCAATGATCATCAGCTCCTGTTGTTAACTGCGGACGATCACTGTGAGGATGATCTTCAATATTTTGTGTCACACAATAGCAGCTGTATATCCTGACATCATTGCTATGGTGTACACCAAACAGGTCGGCAATTGCCCTCACAGACAGGCCTTGCTGACGCAATGTCACTATGTGCTTATGGTCAAAAGCGGTAACGACTTGTCGAGGCATGTCTGTATATTGCACAGAACACAAATGTGGTTTTGTCATTTGTCCACAGGTGACAGTAACAGTGGACTCTGCTGGACTGTTCTGAGACAGCTAGCGTTACAAGTCATTCAGATGTCTTGCAACAACTTTTAGAGTAAATGTCCTTCACAAACACTGAAGAATACAGGTGGTGCAAAACTTCTTTTGAGGTGTGTATTATAAATTAAAAAGGCAATAACTGTAATCTTCATGTTCTTTTTAAAATGCCCAATGTTTTAAAAGTTACCTGTGTAATTTACATAACATAGAGGTGCTAAGTATTGTGGACTGCCCGTAATTATTACGGATTTCACCTCAGTATTAAGGATAAATTATTATGGAAAAGCATAATTATCACAGAAAAGCATTCTACAAAGAATGGAATGTGCCAGTGGTGCTTGTTTCTGTTCACACTAGTTGACCAACATACGTATTTGAACGACACTTCCATTTGCTAAAGAAACTGGGAACTAATTCCTGAGTTTATGTTTGTGTTACGGGTATCTTTAGAAACTGGCAACTTGCCAGTTTCAAGAATAAGGCCCCTGACGAATGCAGGCATTAGTTTGAAGAGTGAATGACTGATGGCTTGCTACGAGCAATGTACTGTAGTTCATTTTCATTGGTTGTAGTGGTTCTTGTAGTGTACTGTGTACTATGGGATTACTGATAATCCACTTCACAGATTGGCATTTTATGATAAGTTCTAGCTTGTTTGACATATGATACATTTATTTCAAGTTCTTTATGTCATTATAAGTGTTTGTGCAAAATGTGTTTCAAGATTATGATTCCAGACTGTGATAAAAATGCTCAAGCATTACTCTTATGTACCATGCCCCACTAAATTTAATGCAGGGAAAATGGGAATATCCCAGAGAAAACACAGGGAAAATATAGGGAAAAAAGATTTAGGTTACTAGTGGGAACCCTGTCTCAGTTCATAATTCTTATAATAATTTTTCTTCAATTTTGGGTGAGTAACATCACCAGGCATGCCACTGCCAATTGCTTCAAACTTCTCCATCATACCTGGGATCTTAGATGCTCGTATGTACACGTGGGGATAAGAATTTCCTTCAAGCACCTAAATTAAATCCACTATTGGTTTGCAATGCTCTACAAGAAAGCATGCCAATGTTGTGATCAGATTTACATTATTTTCTGTTTAAATGTATAAAATATTTAACAGTACAGCTTTGTTCTTCCAGTAATGAAGAAAATTCTTTCATGTCTTGAATGTGATCCATCACATATTCCACAGACTTGAAGCAAGTGTTCCATCGAGTCAGGACAGGCATCGGAAACAATTTACTCTAACTCCCGTCGGTGGGGTATTTTTATCTCGGAAAAGAACGGTAGCATTTCTTCTGCTTCCTCGTATTAGAAATAATATTTTAGATTGAGCAATGTCTGTTGAGGTCTGGTAAAGGATCTGACCTAATGCGTGCAGTGATATTGAATGTGTGTGCACACCATATCACCCAAGAAAGGGATGCACAGAGAATCAACACAAGCACCCATATATCATGCTCATACAATGTTGTTGATTTCAACACACATGAAACCACAACATT
Organism: Anabrus simplex; assembly: GCF_040414725.1. Lineage (NCBI taxonomy): Eukaryota > Metazoa > Arthropoda > Insecta > Orthoptera > Tettigoniidae > Anabrus > Anabrus simplex. Next base: position 91,941,967 of record NC_090272.1, on the reverse strand, counting down.
TAAAATGGCATATGAACAGTCTGCTCTTGCATTGTACATCACTCACATCTACTTTTTTTTATTATTTTTATTTTCTGCATCTCAGATTGGGTCAGAGGACATATTAATACTGTGAACACATACTGATCCTGCCATCATAAAGTTTTGTCTCAAAGAATCCCTATTAGTTTGTATTTCACTGCCTCCTTGCAGTGTTGGAACTGTACTTCCCTTGGAGCAGGCACATACTTGCTCCAAAGTCTTTTGCCATTTGGTAAATTTTCAACATCTAAAATACAAACATTAAAGAAAACATACTATTTTCAATTTGAGAAAATAATTTGATTTCAAAAATTACAGGAATAGAACCAGCTTTTGGGACGTTAGGCCGTGTGCATTTGCAGAGTTTCGCCCAGACGTATCATTTGGGCTCATCAGATGGATTGGCACGCCTCTCCAAGACTCCGCTTAGCAGTGGCAGACCAACTGCATGGTCCTGTCATGTTAGCAAAATAGGGATTGCTAACCTGCTAAAGGAGAAGTGAATTCTCCATTTCCAAACTTTGTATACTCCCCATGGAGATGCAGCCGTAAAAGCCATTTTTGTATCTCCATGCGGAGAGTCTTGGAGGGGTGTATCAATCCAACTAAAGAGTCCAAATGGCATATCTTGGCAAAACTCTGCAAACGCAGATGGCCAATCTACCCAAAAGCTGGATCTATTCCTGTGATTTTTAGATTTGATTTCAGTTTACCTCGAATGTATTTGTTTAAAAGACTCCTTAATTTACATTATCTGTTTTCTCGCATGGAAATTTGCACGTATGCGAACCATGTGACCTTCCGTGGTGGGGAGGCTTGCACTTCCCAATGAAGCAGATTGCCGAGCCGCAGGTGCAACCATATCGGATGGGTATCTGTTGAGAGACCAGACTAACGAATGGTTCCAATATAAATGGTCCGTTATTGGACTTTATAAATTTTCCAGCTAACTCATTCCTGGTTGTCAGCGTTTCGCCCCCGTGTGCTAGGCTGGGCTCATCAGTTGGTACCTAGCACACCTACCAAGACGCATGGCTAGTGCATACCGTGGAGGCCACTGCGTAGGCTAATTGTAGCCACCGGCAGTGCCAATGCACTATGAAACACTGTCTCACTACTAAAACTTGATGCCTGCTTGGCCATCAGATGATACAGGTGTTGACTCCCATAGGGAATCTGTAATATTTGTTCCGAATGAGCAAATTTATAATACCAATATAAATGGTCCGTTATTGGACATTATAAATTTTCCAGCTAACTCGTTCCTGGTTGTCAGCGTTGTCTGATGGCCAAGCAGGGATCAATTTTTTAGTAGTGAGACAGTGTCTCATAGTGCATTGGCACTGCCGGTGGCTACAATTAGCCTACGCAGTGGCCTCCACGGTATGCACTAGCCATGCGTCTTGGTAGGTGTGCTAGGTACCAACTGATGAGCCCAGCCTAGCACACGGGGGCGAAATGCTGGCAACCAGGAATGAGTTAGCTGGAAAATTTATAATGTCCAATAACGGACCATTTATATTGGTATTATAAATTTGCTCATTCGGAACAAATATTACATATTCCCTATGGGAGTCAACACCTGTATCATCTGATGGCCAAGCAGGCATCAATTTTTAGTAGTGAGACAGTGTCTCATAGTGCATTGGCACTGCCGGTGGCTACAATTAGCCTACGCAGTGGCCTCCACGGTATGCACTAGCCATGCGTCTTGGTAGGTGTGCTAGGTACCAACTGATGAGCCCAGCCTAGCACACGGGGGCGAACGCTGACAACCAGGAATGAGTTAACTGGAAAATTTATAATGTCCAATAACGGACCATTTATATTGGTATTATGAATTTGCTCATTCGGAACAAATATTACATATTCCCTATGGGAGTCAACACCTGTATCATCTGATGGCCAAGCAGGCATCAAATTTTAGTAGTGAGACAGTGTCTCATAGTGCATTGGCACTGCCGGTGGCTACAATTAGCCTACGCAGGTGGCCTCCACGGTATGCACTAGCCATGCGTCTTGGTAGGTGTGCTAGGTACCAACTGATGAGCCCAGCCTAGCACACGGGGGCGAAACGCTGATAACCAGGAATGAGTTAGCTGGAAAATTTATAATATCCAATAACGGACCATTTATATTGGTATTATAAATTTGCTCATTCGGAACAAATATTACAGATTCCCTATGGGAGTCAACACCTGTATCATAACGAATGGTTCATCGAAAGGTGGGTAGCAGCCTTTCAGAAGTTGCAAGGGCGGCAGTCTAGATGATTGACTGATACAGCCTTGTAATAATACTCAACATGGCTTAGCAGTGTTGATACTGCTACACGGCTGAAAGCAATTGGAAACTACAGCCGTAACTAACTCCCGAGGACATGCAGCTCTCTCTCTATGAATGATGTAATGATGATGGCTTCCTCCCGGGTAAAATATTCCAGAGGTGTCCGCCATTCGGATCTCCAGGTGGGGACTCCACGAGAGGGGGCAATCATCAGGAAGATGGATACTGACATTCTGTGAGTCGGAGCGTGGAATGTTAAAAGTTTGAATCGCTGTGGTAGGTTAGAGAATTTGAAAAGGGAGATGGATAGACTAAAGTTAGATCTAGTTGGTATAAGTCAAAGTACGTTGGCAGGAAGAACAGGATTTTTGGTCAGGCGACTACCGAATTATCAACACAAAATCAAACCGGGGAAATGCAGGAGTTGGTTTAATAATGAACGAGAAAATAGGGCAGCAGGTAAGTTACTACGACCAGCATAGTGAAAGAATTATTGTCATCAAAATAGACACCAAACCAATGCCCACTACAATAGTGTAGGTCTATATGCCTACTGCAGCAGATGATGAGAAAATCGAAAGTATATATGAGGAGATAGAAGATTTAATACAATATATAAAAGGTGACGATAGTCTGATTGTGATGGGAGACTGGAATGCAGGGATAGGCGAAGGAAGAGAAGGTAATACAGTAGGAGAATTTGGATTGGGACAAAGGAACGAAAGAGGAAGTTGGCTGGTTGACTTTTGCACTGATCATAATTTAGTCCTTGCCAATACTTGGTTCAAACACGACAAACAACGGCTGTATATGTGGACGAGACCTAGAGACACTGCAAGGTATCAAATATACTTCATTATGTATTGAATAAGGTGGACCCAAATTATAATAAAAGTTGTAGTGTTTATGATTAGGCAGAGATTCAGAAACCAGGTGTTGGATTGCAAAACTTTCCCAGGAGCAGATGTGGACTCTGACCACAACTTGTTGGTCATGAAATGCCACCTGAAGTGGAAGAAATTGAAGAAAGGAAGGAATGCAAGGAGATGGGATCTAGCCAAGTTGTCTGACCACAACTTGTTGGTCATGAAATGCCACCTGAAGTGGAAGAAATTGAAGAAAGGAAGGAATGCAAGGAGATGGGATCTAGACAAGTTGAACGAAAAGAGTGTGATGGATTGTTTCAAGAAAAATGTTGCACAAGGACTAAATGAAAAGGCTGAAGGAAAAACAATAGAGGAAGAGTGGATAATCATGAAAAATTAAATCAGTAGGGCTGCTGCAGAAATGTTAAGAAGGAAGAAAAGATCAACTAAGAATCGGTGGATAACTCAGGAGATACTAGACCTGATTGATGAATGACGAAAATACAAGAATGCTTAGAAATGAAGAGGGCAGAAAAGAATACAGAAGATTAAAGAATGAAGTAGATAGAAAGTGCAAGATAGCTAAGGAAAAATGGCTGAAGGTGAGGTGCAAGGATGTCGAAGGTTGTATGGTCCTAGGAAAAGTAGATGCTACATACATGAAAATCAAGGAAGGGAAAGAAGACAAAGCAGAAAGATGGCAGGAACATATCCAACAGTTGTACCAAGGTAAATATGTAGATGATTTCGTTTTGGAATAAGAAGAGGCTGTTGATGCTGATGAAATGGGAGATCTAATTTTGAGGTCAGAGTTTGACAGAGCTGTGAGAGACCTAAATAGGAACAAGGCATCTGGAATTGATGATATTCCCTCTGAATTAATGACTGACTTAGGAGAAACCAGCATGGCAAGGTTATTCCATTTAGTATGTAAAATGTATGAGACAGGAGAAGTGCCATCTGATTTTTGGCAGAATGTTGTTATACCTATTCCCAAGGAAGCCGGTGCTGACAAGCGTGAAAACTACTACACCATTAGTTTAGTATATCATGCTTGCAAACACGAATTATTTACAGAAGAATGGAAAGACAAGTTGAAGCTGAGTTGGGAGAAGATCCATTTGGCTTCAGAAGAAATGTAGGAACTTGTGAAGCAATCCTGGCTTTACGTCGGATCTTAGAGGATCGAATTAAGAAGGACAAGGCCACGTACATGGCGTTCATAGATCTAGAAAAGGCATTTGTTAATGTTGATTGGACCAAACTACGAGGGTTGGAACTTTAATAGTGGCAACACTGCTGTGGAGATGCTATGCAAGACTCACCCATCCCACATCACCTGCGTGCACACAAGCAAGAGAAACACAGTCACTTGTGAACTAGCAGTCTAACATAACGTCACTATGTTTTCCAAACAGGAACAACAGAGTTGGATCAAGATTGAATGTGCCATAGGTCGTAAGGTCGTACAGCACGACAGTGTCATCAGGGTCTTCAAGAGGCTTGGGAGGAATCTGCATTGCCTTACAGAACAGTGGCACGTTGGACAAAAGCCTTCAACGATGGTCGGCAAACTGTGGCGGACATTCATCGGGCAGGTCGTCCTACGAGCGTCAGTGAAGCCTTACTGGACAGTGATCGAAACCAGACGATTCGTGAGCTCGCATTCGCTTCAGAACTGTTGCAGAGATTCGACAGGCAGTAGACAGCTCCATTCGCACCATCAATAGAACAGGTTCTGCTAAAGGTATACTATGACTTCCACATCGCTGGCAACGAGTTATACACAACACTGGTGACTACTTTGAAGGGCAGTGAAGGTTGCTAACATGTAACTCTTTTGTATCTGTTGTAAATAAATAGTTGCCACTATTTAAGTTCCACCCTTCGTATTTAAGATTCTGAAGGTGATTGGGATCAGATACCGAGAACGAAGAATTATCTACAATCTGTATAAAAATCAGTCTGCAGTGATAAGAATCGAGGGCTTTGAAAAAGAAGCAGCAATCCAGAAAGGAGTGAGGCCAGGCTGCAGTTTGTCCTCCCTCCTTTTCAGTGTTTACATAGAACAGGCAGTAAAGGAAATCAAAGAAGAATTTGGAAAGGGAATCACAATCCAAGAAGAGGAAATCAAAACTTTGAGATTTGCCGATGATATTGTTATTTTTTCTGAGACTGCAGAAGATCTCAAGAAGTTGCTGAATGGTATGGACGAAGTCGTAAAATATGTTTGTACCAGACTGGAATAGAGCGCCACCAGTCACTCCTGCGCTGATTCTCTCACTGACTTAGTGCAGTGATATTTCCTATCGACTGATAACAGCACATTGCCCAGTATTTGGAATGCCCGATTTCGCAATAGGAAGGCTGCTACTTGAGCAGTTGACATCTTTATTTCGAAATGCATCCGGAGCTGCGTGATGGATGTTTGAAGAAGTGGGTGCGTCAAATACATGAACATTTCGTTTTCTCCACTTTGGACCCAAAAATATTGGGATGCGTAAATTATGCAAGGGCAAATTTAGCCAAATCGATCTCCTCTCACCAATTTGATTCAGTATCTCCTAATTCGTGATTCAATCTATCCATCTCACCTTGAGCATTCTTCTGTAACACCACATTTCAAAAGCTTCTATTCTTTTCCTTTCTGAGCTAGTTATCATCCATGTTTCACTTCCATACAATGCCACGCTCCAGATGAAAGTCTTCAGAAACATCTTTCTAATTCCTATATCAATGTTTGAAATGAGCAAATTTTTCTTAAGAAAGCTCTTCCTTGCTTGTGTTAGTCTGCATTTTATGTCCTCCTTACTTCTGCCATCGTTAGTTATTTTACTACCCAAGTAACAATATTCATCTACTTCAAGACTTCATTTCCTAATCTAATATTTCCTGCATCACCTGCCTTCGTTTGACTGCACTTTACTTTTGTTTTAGACTTATTTATTTTCATTTTGTACTCCTTATCCAAGTACAAGAGGATCTGCTTAAATATATGATTTTGTTACACTGCGTTGGTTATGCCGTTTCTCACAAAATGCTGTATTTTAAAGGATGAGTAATAGCTGGTGCACATGGAATCAGTGTCTCAGGTTTGAAGGTTAGCCATGGCTGGATGATTAATTTTATGAAGAGAAATGGACTTTCTCTTTGACGAAGAACAACATTATGCCAAAAAATGCCGAATGATTCCAACCAAAAAGTAATTGATTTTTATCGCTTTGTGATTGAGAAGCGTAAAAGTAAAGGAATATTTGATCTCCCAAATAGGAACCGCAGGTCAGACGCCTATCGGTTTCCATATGCCACAAATAATAAACTTAACCATGATAGGTTTATATTGTGTTTGGTCCGTATTGACTGGTCTGAATGTATAATATAACTATTTATAATAGTTTATTTAAATCCGGCTTGATCAATACACTCATTAAATGAAAGAAACATTATTAATTAAACCATACATGTTTCGGGAAATCTCAACCATTCCCTTCATCAGTGATTATATTATACATATGCCACAAAGTCGAACAATCGATAAGAAAGGGACATTGAGTGTTATCGTACGCACTAACGGAAGCGAAAAATAACAATGTACTGCAATGCTTGCTGTAACAGCTGATGGCAGAAAGCTTCCTCCTTACGTTAGTCTTTTTTTTTTTTTTTGCTAGTTGCTTTACGTTGCACCGACACAGATAGGTCTTATGGCGACGTTGTTCTAAAACGAATAACAGTGCCTAAAGTAAAATTTCTGTGTTCATATCCAAGAAAAAGGGTGGATAGACACGTCACTCATACAAAATTAGATACGAACGGTTTGGGGAAATCTAGCAGGGTCCCTCCTTCGATGCCTGGCCCTTCTTGTGTTGGACAGTTTTTTTTTTTTTCTCCGGTATGTCATTATGTATTTGCATGAATTGTACTTTTATTAGTTTATTTCACTTCAGGTCGTATTTCCAGTGTCAGTACTTCAAACCCACGTGTCCAATTTACCTGATGTACCTTATTCGACTTTTCAGAAAATATCTCACACTGGAATTTTACGCCAAGTGACGATAATCAGAAATGAGTTGAACCAATTGTTTATCTGTTAAATGTTAATCAATTGTAAATAATTTTTAAATATCTGAATTCCTTGAATAATTTATGCATCCAAAGTTTTCGCCTGTATTTTTTGTCAGTAAAATGCGTTAATTACGTGAGAAAATACGGTATATGCTGCGTAGTGTAGAACTATCTGTGAAATGTTTTATTCTTCTTACTTTCAGGCAGTGGACAAGTTTCCTTGCTGCTGCTTCAACGGCAGGCTATGTCTACATGTATTCTTTTTACTACTTTTTCTTTAAAACCAAGTGAGTATTCTTTCTAGAAGTAATAAATCATTAAATATGTTTCATGCAAAATGAATGCTGGGTTGGTTAGTGTGGTCCGTACATGAAGCAGCATACTTTCTTCTCTTTGGATAGCTACCAATGAAGTGTTCTGCTGGGCAAGGATGAAACCGCTTTGCTCATCAGTGCCAACACCTTAGTATAAGCTGTCAAATCAGGATCACCATATTTTGGTCTCTGTTCAGCAGAACACTTCTTATACAGCCATTCAGCATTTAAGACAGGGAATATACATTCCTTTAATATAGACCATCGTAGCCAATTTAGTTAATCCGGGGAGTTGTTCAAGTATTTTGGGTGGCTGTATTTTTAAGTCTACTGCCATAAGACTGACTGCCCTAAGATAAATTCTTCTCTAAAACTAAATCCAAGGTGTTTACCACAGGAGTATTTTTCATGCTTTATTTACAAACAACTGTCACACTGGGCATGCACGGTTCACCTGCCGACACTCCATCACTTTGGCGGGCCACTTCTCCACTTCTTTATACTCAGCTGACTTTGTATTCCAAGCTTACTGCTATTTATTCATTAGTGGGCAAGCGAGCTGTCTGTGCCCACAAGACTGTGTCACTCAACAGCAGATCTGTGGGTTTAAGGGCAGGTGAGCGGTGCATGCCCGTGGCCACAGTGTGGGTGCAAACGGGCCCGAGTAAAATGATGAACATGTATTGGAGATGAAAATGGAACAACCAAGTGTATAACAGATGTTAAACTCATTGTTATTTTGTCCTGTATTTCTTACCTTTTGGTATGTTTATCCTGCTTTTTGAGCCATCAAAGTCTAGCACAAAGTGTGTTTTCTTAAAGAATCCTAAGAATTCCAAATGTATGCTCTGAGAGCTATAGAATAAAGAAAGCCACTGAGGCATCGCTTGTTAATAAGATGTTCCTCCAAACCAGTTTATGTACCAAATGTACTGGACAAGTTAGAGGTTTTTGTGGTATTAACTCAGTCTGTACGAGCATTTCTCTGCTCAGAGCTCTAGCTTTGCTCTGTAAGGAAACTCCTTAACATGTCTTAAAGTCTATGACAAGTGAAGAGACACTATCTTATTGTTCCCTCAGTAATCTTAGGATTGTGTTCTCCAAGGAGGGTTATTGTTCAGTTTCTCCATCTCTTGCCGTTCTTGGCCAGACATACTGTACGAAAGACTTTCTATCAGGGAACATTTCTAAGGATCAGTTTTACTATGCTGTCAGTCGCACATTGCATAGTGTGTCCAAAGGATTGTAAAACTCTTTGTTTACACATCAGTGATAATATGGTTCTATGGTTGAGCTGGTTAATGGGGTCACTAGTAGGAAAAGATGTTCAAGATATGCATAACATTTTTTGCCATGATGATGTCATATTTCAAAAGAATCTTCTTGAAGTCTGTAGCATGGAGAGTCCACTTCTCAGCTCCATAGAGGAAATCTGTAAATAGCCAGACTGGATACTACTCTCATTTTCAGTGATAGCAAGATAGAGCAATCCTGCCACAAATATGAGAAATTCAGCATTACATTTTTGGTTACAGCTGTTCATCTCTTAATCTTGGTAGTACTGCTACCTGAACTGGAAACGAGTGAATCAAGGTATAACATTTCCGAGCCTTTTTGCAATTCCTAGATTTTGTCTGCTGGCTGCTTTCTTGGCCCTATCAGCAATCATCATCATCATCATCATCATCATCATCATCATCATCATCATCATCATCATTATTATTATTATTATTATTATTATTATTATTATTATTATTATTATTATTATTATTATTATATGCCTTTGCTGGCGAGATGTAGTGTTTACAGTGCACTATGTCTTCTGGTATGGGCTAGAATAAATTTGTTACTTTCATTGACCTGTCTCAGTCTCATCCTTGGCTTTGACAATATGAAAGTGACTGAGGTATGAGTGATGCTAGTAATACCATTCCTTATGCAGCCAGTCCCTGTTATGAATGGTGTGAAAATATAGCTCATAGGGTCGGTTGGTGCATGCATTTCAGTGGGCTTGGCAGGCTGATATGTAGTAGCAACGGCTGGCTTGGTGAGGAAAGCAATCGGAAACTACCTCACTCCTCATCTCCCTAGTACGCCTTTTCAGTGACGCCTAGGCTATTTATGACAGCTGTTGGGGGAGCTGCAGAGGATCAAACCAGCCTTTGGGCTGAATACCCAACAACATATGTTGTTGTTGTTGTTGTTGTTGTTGTTGTTGTTGTTGTTGTTGTTATTCAGAGCACATTATGCAGAAGGTACTAGAAGGCTGGGAAGGTGACATTAGAGTAGGGGGAAAGGTGATCAGCAATGTGAGGTATACAGAGCATTGAGCACAAGAGAGCTGGAGGTCGTCATGAACCGGCTCACGAGAGTGAGTGGGGAATGTGAACTGGAGATCAACGTTGGCAAAACAGAGGTCGTGTTCATGGACCGTACTAACAGCATCTTGTCACACCTAAGACAAGTAGCGGGCTTTGAGGTGGTGGACTGATTTGGTTATCTCAGCAATTGGGCCTACTTGGATGAGTTCGAGATGTGTCTTGCAGTGGGTTGCAATGTGATGGCGAAGCTGACTAAGATCTGGAAGGACAGCCATCACTAGCAACAGCAGATGTAGGCTGGCAAATGCTTTGGGACCTCTTCCAAGTGGACATGGGCAGGAGTACACTCTTGGATTAGCTGCTTGTCTTTGTACACGCTTTACATGTCGGTGATTAATAGAAAATCTCTGTCTGCCATAGTGGGGAAAAATGCTTCTTTCAGAAAGTTTTTCTAACTTGTCTTATTCATATTTGCACTTAGATAAGCAAAAGATTTGATGTTGTTAGAAACAACTTAGATTCAGAGAAGGATGCAGGAAATTTTCCATCCATCTCTTGCTCCGAGACATACATCGGTGACCATAGAGTACCATCTACTGAAATCAGAAGTATTACTGTATCCAAGTGTGTAGTGGCTGTAGTCGATTCTCTAGTGGTGGGGACCTATTTGATATCAGCTGGCCTTAACATCCTCCCACTGTGGGCCTTTTTATCAAAGCAACTTCAATCACAGTTCAGGACCTGCGAAGCCAAAATATTCTCTCTGATTCTTTGAATAAACTCCTCGGATTGTAGTCGTAAGTTCATTGTTTGGGGCACTTCATCTTGTCCTACTTGACGAATAATCTTGTGGGACACAATTCAGTTTCTTTGTTTGAACAATTGCACACATTGAAAGGACATCTTGAAGTTGATGTCAGGCGCAACTTCTCTCTTGTGAAGCAGTACTATCTAATAGTTCTGTGATGAATAATTCTGTTCGATGCAACAGTCTTGTAAAAGTGTTCGAAGGTCCTTTTGTTAATGGTTGTCATTTTTATTTGAAACATTCATCATCAGTGTACTGTATTTTGTGTGCTTTGGCAGCCTTTTCTCATATCTGTATAAGAGCATGATGTTGGAAAGTTTCTTGAACTTGTTTTTTATTTCACATTCCTCATTTGTCCGATCTTCTTTGTATTACCTGGGAAATACCTTTGCCGGAAAAGAGAGAGAGAACAGCTTTTGGATCAGTTTGTCTCATCTATGGACAAGAAAGAAACAATCTAATAGCGTGCTGCTGATTTTGTCTCTATCTCCTATGCCTCTTTGACTATGGCAGAAAGACTGCACCAGAGTTTCTTTCCACTCTCCCTGGCTCTGCTTGTCAAATTTCATCAACAAACATTTCTGACAAGGTCGTGCACTTTCCTTGCAAGATAGAGTGAGAACACACTCGTACACTTGTACGTTCAATTTCCCTTACTTTTAAGTTTTAATTTTATTAGATGCAGTGACAAATTTTTCATGTTCATGTATACTGTTTTCTTTGTAATAATCTACATTTTTTGGTTTTATTTCAGAATGTATGGGCTCTTTCAGACAGCTTTCTACTTTGGTTACATGGCTTTATTCAGCCTAGCGCTCGGTGTAATGTGTGGAACTGTGGGTTATGTTGGTACTAGTGTATTTGTGAGAAAAATATATTCCACAGTGAAAATAGACTAATACAAGCGAACAGCAGTCCGAGTTTTAATTCTGTGATGACACAATACGGAGCGCTCTACTTGTATATGTGTGTTTCGAGCTGAGCAGACCGGTGAAAGTGGATAAATGTTGTGTGTGTGTTATTGGGACATAGCACCTTGTTCTGAAGAGTGTCAAGAAACTGAACTCAATGAAAAATCAGCCTGCAATGTTTTTTTTTCTAAGAAGTTCACTAATAACTCTTTACTTCTTAACAAACAGTACATATTTTTTGCCTTCTCAGTTAAGAAGGATTCTTGTATTGAAACACTTTTTAAAATGTAGAACCAGTATTTTACTAAGGTGGTGATCTATGCCATTACAGTATGTGTGTATAGAAGTTACTTTTGCTTATCTGTCGTAAAATGTTTACAGTGGAATCTTTGTTTTCATTTTCTTTTCTTTTTATTTTATTGCACATATGATTATAGTGACCGTTATATATTCTTCACATGTGAATATGGTTAGACTGATGTATAACAATTCCAAGAAAATTTTATAGACTTTCACAGTATCTGTTCATAGTTCAGAAATTATGTATTTATTCTGGCATTCCAATTTTGTAATTGCATTGAATTTTGGAAAAATTTGAAGTTGAATGGACAGTTGAGAAGTGTTAAAGCATACCTTAATGATTGTAGATAATTTAGGTGATAGCAATAGTGACCTCTCTCCACATGCATATCGAACTGTGAGCGTGCTTTGTGGACCACTTTTTATGTTGCAGTTTGTATTTAAAGCTATCTTGTTTCAAAATACAGTGTTTCATTCAATAAGGGGGACTTCACTGATCACATCTTGTAATGTTAATCTGTGTAGTAAAGCCCTGACCTGCATGCTGCTTTTCCCTTTTGCATGTTTTCCTAACTTCAGTTTTCTGTTCCCACTTGCACATTTGCTACAGGGTGTTAAGAAAATCATTGTGCAATTATTTTTAAAATGTTGAAAATTATGTCCACAAGCGACTATGCAAGCCCAAATCTGCTTAACTTTACTGAAAAATACTGTCAGCAGATCTGCTTGTATTTTTTATGTACATCTTTATTGCAATTAAATTAATAATATATTATGGTTCCACCTATTCGATACAATAACACTTAGTAATGCGAGGTTACATCACAAGTCGATCACAAATGGTACCGGTTCGACCCCAGATCTGGGTCATCATCGGCTGATCATTCAAAAGGTACTAGATAAAAGCATTGCACAGATGAATAACAAGTAACGTAGAAGATATAAAGAATTTTCAAGATGAAAGTTCGAAGTTCATGTGGAGCTATATAACACGAGTATAAAGCACTAGGTTTTAAATGTCTTTAAAATCTTGATGTGAAGATGAATAAATAGCTCGATGTTAAATCTTATAATCATATCTTGTACCTTTTGAACAATCGGCTGATGATGACCCAGATCAGGGGTCGAAACCGGTACCATTTGTGATCGACTTGTGATGTAACCTCGCATTACTAAGTGTTATTGTATTGAATAGGTGCAACCATAATATATTATTAATTGTAATCTCAATTCAATATACACCAAAATGAAATTCTTATCTTTCAATCGCTATTGCAGTTTTTAATTCACTAAGTAAGGTCTGGTGAGCAAGGGGGCTGTAAGCCCCTAGAGATGACACGTTCCCCATACAACTCGTCTAGAAGTTGCATGGTATTGTTTACTGTGTGCACAGTAGAGGTACCTTGTTGAAACCAATAGTACTTGATCTCGTCATCGTCTAGTTGACCCGTGAAATCTTGGAGCATCGGACAGTTCATGTTTTGTTTTTGTTTTTTTTTTTTTTAAGAAGAAAGGGCCAACAATGTGCTGCGTGGATATTACAACTCACACCCCAATTTTCTGATCTTACTAGAGTGTATCATGCACATCGCACTAGTGTATGTTAACCAGAGAGGTGGAACCAGGCCTCGTCAAGTAATAAACAATATTCCTTTCAATAAAAATTGTAAATCATTCACAGTAACAAATTTACTCTGTATGATCTGCATCTTCCCATATTTTTAAGTGTAAGGCATTTCTCTTTAGTTTTGACTTACACACTATTAATTAAAATCTGTTTCAGGTATAATTGCTGTTTCTTTTGTTTTTTTGTTTTTTTTCAAGGTATTTTCTACATTTATTTTATCTTGAATTAGTTTTCGTCAGCTGAAGAACCTCATAGTTATAGATCTTCTAATTCTTGCACTGCCCTTACTTTGTACAGAAACATTTCCGTTGTGCTGTTACAATGATTTTGAGGGGACTCCTCTGTTGGTGATGCAGCTGCAGTCTTCACTTCAGCTGAGAAGACTCCTTATAATATCAGGGTTAAAAGTGACTTCACTGGCATGTTATTGAGGGAAGTAACATAAGTTACATATTCTATAGAAATCGACATACCTAAACATAGAGGTCAGAACTTCAGTGTGGCTCACTATTGTAGCTGTATCCTGTGAAAGGATTATAAATCTGTCAGAAAATCAAGACAAAACTGCTAGAAAAGTTGACATTTCATAAATACTTTCTATATTGAGTTTCCTCAGTTTTTTCCCTGTTTCACATGGCATAAACCTTAATTAAAATTAGCATTTCAGGGCATGAAAATATAAACAAAAACTGTTAGGGATTTTTTCCAATTGTGAACCTAAGAAGATTGAATTTTCTCACAGAGTTAATGCTTCATATAAAGTGACCACAGGTTTCCAGTTTTTTTATGTTGAATCATAGCACATTTCAAGATTCAGATTCCCATGTGCAACATCTGAAAATATCCTTCTAGGAGCTTCTGACTGATTACATATAACTGATTTGAGAAGAGAAACCACATTGTCATCCTAGTAGTTATCAGTGGCAAGCTGGACAGGCCACATTCACTTCCTTTGGGCCTGTTGGAATTAGACTCATGCATATTTCTCCACACATATTTTATTGATCTTGATAAGGCTTTTGACTGTGTCAGATGGGACAAATTGAAAACAATCCTCAAGAAACATGGAGTTGATTGGAGGGATAGAAGGCTAATAAAGAATTTGTATTTAAACCAGAGAGCAAGAGTGAGAATAGGAGGTGAGTTGAGTGAAGAAATTGAAATAGGTGTCGGTGCGACGTAAAACAACTAGCAAAAAAAGGAAGAGGTGTAAGACAGGGCTGCTGTTTATTACCGACACTGTTCGACATCTATCTCAAAGAAATAATCAATGAAAGTTTTAATGGAAAAAGTGGAGTTTGTGTTGGAAGTAGGAGAGTAGAATGTATAAGATTTGCAGATGATATGGGTGTGATGGGAGAAAGCAAACGTGAAATGATACAAATGTTAGATAAACTCAACATGAAACTAGAAGAATATGGAATGAGAATTAATAAGAAGAAGACCAAAAGTATGATAATTGGAGGAAAAGGTAGAAGTTGTCATATTAGTGTAGGGGGAGAAGAAATAGAGCAAGCCAGTAACTTTTAAGTATTTGGGAAGTATGATCAGAGATGATGTGTATTGCACGACAGAAAGAATTGCCATAGCAAAAGAAGGCTTTAAGAAAAAATCAAAATTACTTTGCGGACCACTAAACAAAGATTTGAGGAAAAGACTTGCTAAGTATTACATTTGGAGCATAGCGCTGTATGGCGCAGAGACTTGGACATTGAGAAAGGGAGATGAGAGAAGATTGGAGGCACTAGAGATGTGGGTATGGAGGAGAATAGAACGAGTGAAATGGGAAGACCGGGTAAGGAATGAGGAGGCATTACGAAGAGTTGGAGAAGAACGAAGTATGTTGCAAATCATTAAAAGGAGAAAAATGAACTGGGTGGACATTGTTTACTGAAAGAAGGAATAGAAGGAATGGGGAAAGGAAAATGAGGAAGAGGAAGGAAAAAATATCAAATGTTGGACAATATCCAAGGAAATAAATATTCGGACATGAAAAACTTGGCGCAGGACAGGCATCAGTGGAAGACGTTCCTCCCATGACAAGACCTGCCATAAGGCAGAATACCTAGATGATGGAGCAGTATTCTATGGTTGGTACCCTACTATGGTAGGAGACATTGTCATCACCAAAATGTCCTTGTACCCCTGTACGTTTTGATTTCAGTGCAGTATTATAAGTACTCCCACATGCTGGAAGGTTTTGATCTCCAAACTTCCCATTGATTATCACTCCAAATCATTACTGCTATAGATGTAACTCAATTACAGGTGTAATGCTGGCAATATGGAACTCTCAGATGGTAGGTGATATTCATAAACCATCTTTAATGTTAAAAGATGCTTGACTATTTCATAATCACATCATCAGTATTTGAGAAAGATTGAAATGTCCCTATATTAATTTGACAACTTTCCCCATCTGTTGTAATCACACCAGAAAAATGATCATTTTACCATTATAAAGGTACTTCTGATTAGATAGTGAGCAGATCAAATGGAAATAACTAGCCAAGTCAGAAGGATATTTAGCCATTAGGTACTCTCTTATAGTCACTTATAGGATCGAGACAGGGTCAGTACGCAAAATTCAGGTAATCCGAGGAACAAATAGGAACCTTTATTGTGACACAGAAAGCAATATAATATAGTAATAATAATAAACATAATTAAGAGGGGAATTCCTCAAGCAGTATTATTGGATCTTTGTTTCCTTATATAATTATATAAATGATATGAGTAAAGAAGTGGGTGATTCGAACATGACTATCTCAAAGAATATTATTCTGTATAGAGTAATAAATAAGTTACAAGATTGTGAGCAACTGCAAAGTGACCTCAATAATGTTGTGAGATGGACTGTAGGCAATGCTATGATGATAAACGGGGTTAAAAGTCAGGTTGTGAGTTTCACAAATTGGAAAAGTTCTCTCAGTTTTAATTACTGCGTTGATGGGGTGAAAGTTCCTTATGGGAATCATTGTAAGTACCTCGGTGTTAATATAAGGAAAGATCTCCATTGGGGTAATCACATAAATGGGATTGTAAATAAAGGGTACAGATCTCTGCACATAGTTATGAAGGTGTTTAGGGGTTGTAGTAAGGGTGTAAAGAAGAGGGCATATAAGTCTCGGGTAAGATGCCAAATAGAATATGGTTACAGTGTATGGGACCCTCACCAGGATTACTTAATTCAAGAACTGGAAGAAATCCAAAGAAAAGCAGCTTGATTTGTTCTGGGTGATATCCGACAAAAGAGTAGAGTTACAAAAATGTTGCAAAGTTTGGGCTGGGAAGACTTGGGAGAAAGGAGACGAGCTGCTCGTCTGCGTGGTATGTTATAGATGTTGATTCCCATAGGAAATATCCAATAACAGACCATTTATATTGGTATTACGTGGTATGTCTGAGGTATCAATAGAGAAATAGCGTGGAATGACATTAGTAGACGAATAAGTTTGAAGAGTGTCTTTAAAAGTAGGAAAGATCACAAGATAAAGTTGGAGGACAAACTGGGGGCAAATGTTTGTTTATAGGAAGGGGAATTAGGGATTGTAATAACTTGCCAAGGGAAATGTTCAATAAATTTCCAGTTTCCTTGAAATCATGTAAGAAAAGACTAGGAAAACAACAGATAGGGAATCTGCCACCTGGGTGACTGCCCTAAATGCAGATTAGTAGTGATTGATCGAGTTTTACAGTAACATCTACTGTAATAACAGTTGAGTTGCATACTTAAATTGTTTTTGAATATAAGTATGATGTCAACCTCCTGCTGTGGAACTTTTCATCCTGCATCCTTTCTATCATAGTACCTATTCCTACAAGTGTCCATTTCCCAAATTAGGGGTAGGCCTGTACATTTTTCTAAATGTAATGAGTACTCCTTCTATACAGAATTCCCTACATTTATTATACACTTGTTATTGTCACTGAAGATCATTTTTAGTAGTATTAAGTAATGCAAAATGTGGAATATTTTTGTATGAACTCTCAATGTTTCCTTGTGTTTATAATTGCACATGAAGTTGGTTGTGACATTCTGTCTCGAACATTTGTTTATACAGATATGAGTTCAAGTGTTTGTACGATCCACTGCAGCTTCAGTTTGCATTTTGTTGTTGTGGTTTAATATTTTGGTCAGTCTTAACTAATCTTGTTATGAAGTGATGGTTATTCCTATAGTCTGTGACTGCCATGATATTGTTGGAAGTAGAGCAGAGTCCCTGATGTTCTAGTGAAGAGAGGGCATATCTGAAACTAAATTGTTGCAGATATACATTTTGGTGAGTTTAAAAGACATACTATATGTGACAGTGTCTAGCATTGAAGTCAGAAGACTCTATTTCTGCTGAGAAGTAAAATAGATATGTATTGATAAGCAATTTTTTCTCAGAATAAAGAAAGTCCTTAACAGTTCTTGAAGCAGTATTAAACATGGTCTCTTCTGACTCGCTGCAGTTTCTTCTACATATATTTCTGTACCTATCATATTTCCCATATTTCCTATCTCCCAAATCTCAGCTTGCACTGAAAATTATAAAATGGCTATACCACTCTGTTTATAATAGAAGTTACAAAGAGTTTTTCAACTTTGAATTGGTACAAGATATTGTTAATCTCTGAAATTTTGAACCTTACATATAAAATATTAATACTACTGAAGTAGGCTTATGATTCTCATTAAAACCAATGTATTCTTTCTCTCAGTTTATGAATCTTGTTAAAACCAATGTGTACTTTCTCTCAATTTTATGAATCTTGTTTCTTCAAATATCTCCCAGACAGAACCCAGACACGATGGACTTGTGTGGGAATGTCAGGTTTGTGTTTTAACTTCTGTGCCGGAAAGTTGAGGTTAAGTTTATTAGTCATAAGTACCAGTGCTTGAAGAAAGAGAGAACAATACACAATCCCATTTTACTTGCTCCCTTGGAAGGAGTTTTATTTAGAGGACAATTGTTTTGAGAATAGAAGATACATGTAACTTACAAGCTTTTCAGTCTGTCGAACACACTCGGTACAAATATTACACTAAAACATACCTGTAAAAAAACACCCTGTTGAATCCAACGGACTGAAAAGATTTTAAATTACATTTAACTGAGTCGACATTGGAAAGTATGGCTTTCTTCGTAACAGAACAGAAGATACACTCGGGGAAAGTGAAACAAGATATCTTCATTGTAGCCACGAGAGAGGAATGAAAGCTCTGAGATATCTGGAATGCAGCCATGAGAGATGAATGAAACTACTTTCTGTATTTAGAGGGCAAGTGTTCAGAGAATTGTCAACATACTCTGGGAAAGTGAAGAGAGATGATTGGATTGGAGCCATGAGAGATAAAATGAAAATTGTACTTTGTGTATTTAGAGGGCGAGTGTTCTGAGAATAGAAGACATGTGAGAGATGAAAACTATATTCTGAGCACCCCCTCTAGTCTAGGGGTTTAGAGTTGTGGTTCGCAACATTTTTATGCCCCCTCCCCCTTCTGAAACAAAATTTCCTTCACCCCCACCACCCCGCCCCCTCCTCTTTTCTTCCCTCCTTTCTTTGCACTACTCTTACTTCGAACAAAGAATTGGCTTGAAATCTTTAAGGTCAAGGTTGCTTCCTCCTCAGTCCTAGCCCTTTCTTATCCCATTGTTGCCATAAGACAAGTGTTGGTGGAATATAAAACAAATAGTAAAAAAATAATAAATTGAGACATGTGACAGTACAATGGCTTTGTTGCAGACTTCCCACCCATACAGCCAGGCTTCAAGTATCTATGTGTGACACAAGGTTGGGATTTTCATGTGAAAAATCCCACTTAAATCCAAACTGAGTAAGGGTGGCTGCCTCGGCCTATGTATATTTATGCATGATCTTAAAACAAAATGATGCAGTCAACAAAGAAAATAGCAAATTCGGAATTTTCAGTTGGTTAAAACTAAATAATATCCGTAAAGCACACCAAATATCAACATTTTTATGAAATACAATCCTGTGTATTACACTAAAGGTACCAAAAATTTAATTGTACAACTAACTCGGAAAGGGTAAGTTTCATAGGTTTCATGCTGTTGTTGGCTAAAATATGCAAGCACTGTATCATTCCTGATTATTCACAAGTATGTTGGTATAGTTTGATATTCATCTTGATATTTATGCTCCTTGGATTTTGTTTCACATTTAAAATTGCTAGCGAGAGCGGAAGCAGATATAGATGATGATCATACTTTGACTAAAAGAACATCTTGTTTTTTAATTTATTTGGTATTTTTAAGGGAGGATAGGCACTCAATAAATCACTTTAATGGGATCACTTGTTACCACTGTGAATCAGCCGCTTATCAATTACTATGACAATAGATCGCTAGGAAATGTTAACTCTTCTCACTCAGTAGGCACAATAATTCTACTGCACACTGTTCTATTCACTGTCTTTGTACTGACTGACAGGCTGAGAAAGAGAACGTCCCACTTGAGTTCACTGCACTGAGAATCTGACGACGGTAATAATTCACAATAGAGATGAAATTTGTAACATTAACTGCCAATCATAGCCACACCCCTGGGGGAGTGGGGGTCAGCCCACTTTTTGGACAACTGATTTAGAGGGCCACAAATGTATCCAGAAGTATAGTCTGCCGTAATCGTTATTTTTCTTAACTCTGAAGTGATAGGCATTTTCTAGCTATATTTCAAACACATTAATTTTTTAAAACACAATGGACAAAGAAAACTATAACATATCTTATATAATTTTACTCAGAATATTACTAGCAATCTATCTATCTATCTATCTATCTATCTATCAATCAATCAATCAATCAATCAAAAATTCACTTGTATTTGTATTCCAGTGATAGCACTCAAAAGAATAGCAAAAAGTAAAAAATAAAAATGTTTCAAATTCCAACTTAACACATTCACTGCCACTAACGCTTTAAAGCATCAAGGTGATATATGCAGCAGTGCCGCTGCCGTTTTAAAGCACCCAGGGTCCTAGTTTCTAAAGCTACATAGGAACGTGCCGGCTTGGTGATTGATGCTTGTGGTTATGCCGACACTGCAGGAAGGTTACCTTTAGAACAATTTGCCATGCGCTATTCCATTGTTGACCAATTAGGTGACAGTCAGTATTGCTTCGAAATGGACAAGAACAGGTCAGAGCCCGGTCTGTCTCATCCTAAGAAGAAGAAGAAGAAGAAGAAGAAGAAGAAGTATGAGAGAGAATTTTATACTAGTTAATATTTAATTAAAATATTAGAGGATTCTGACAGTGAATCTGATATATTGTCAGGCAGTGAGGACAATGAGTGGAGGAATTCTCAGAGTGAAAGTGACAACAGTGTGTTGAATGAAGACGGCAGCGTTCATGAAAATGTGCAATCAACATCCGCAAATGAAGAGGAATTTAATTGGGTAGGTGATCCAATAGGAATGACTTGTTTACCAAGAAGGAAAGCCTTCTTATTTGCCCAGATGGTAACCAGCCTATTGACTATTTCTGTCTTTTATTTGAAGATTTATCCAAGAAGTTGTAGACGAAACTAATTACAATGCCATACTGATATTTCGGGTAGAGAAACTAAAGACAAATCTAGAATCTGTCAGTGGAAAGACGTAACTTTAGAAGAGCTGCTGCTATTTTTGGGTGTGTTTCTCCACATGGCTAACGTGAAAATGAATAGGTTACAGGATTATTGGAAGAAAGATGTTTTATTCCATAATGAAGGCATTTGAGCGAGTATGAGTAGCAATAGGTTTCTTCTGATATTGCACGCTCTTCATTTTTCAAGTAATCCTGGTGAAGGTGAACCAAAACCAAGTGACCGCTTGTACAAAATAAGACCAGTGATCACATATTTCAACAACAGGATGTCGGAAGTGTACTATCCAGGTCGTGAACTATCACTAGATGAAAGCGTGGTTCTTTGGCGAGGTGGTATGTCATTTCATCAATATATCCAGAACAAGCGGCATAAATATGGGGTGAAATTTTACATGCTGACAACACTCAAAAGATTCACCCAGAAAGTTGCGATATATACTGGTTCGTCAGATAATTTTAGTGATAAAGGTCATGCACAGAAGGTAGTTATCCATTTATTAGCTGATAAATTAAATGTTGATCACCACATTGTTATGGACAACTATCACAACAATTTTGATTTGGCTAAGAAACTCTTGGATGAAGGAACACACTGTACTGGAACGCTAAGGTTGGATAGAAGAAATTCACCCAAGGAAGTGAAGTTGCAAGAGTGAAAAAATGGAGAGGCAGTTGCTAAATATGCTAATGGAGTTATGATAGGCAAGTGGAAAGACATCTTGATTAATAAATTTCATGATGTTCCGTATTGATATCTATAGTATGTCATAGAAAGAAAGAGCCTTATCAATACTGTTCTGTTTTAAAAAAAACATTAATAAATTTAGTATTGATAGGGTGGATCTCTTTCTTTCTATGACATAAGTGGAAAGACAAACGAGATGTAAGTTACATCTCAACAGAGTATGAGAATAGACTTGTGGAAGTGGAAAACAGACGGAAAGAAACAGTAAAAAGGCCTTTGCCAGTTGTTAGTTACAACAAATTCATGCCAGGAGTGGATAAACAAGATCAGATGCTATCCTATTATTCATCCCAAAGGAAAACGGTTCGTTGGCCTAAGAAACTTTTTATACACTTTGTTGAAATGATTCTATTGAATTCGTATTACTTGTTCAATAAGTACACTCGTGGCGCTATGACACTTTATGATTTCAGGCTAAATGTCATCAAGCAGCTGTTGCCTTCAATAAGTGAAAAGAACCGCCCATCACATGATGTGCCACAGCAGCACGTTCTTGTAAAGCGTGAACCAACACCAGGGAAGAAACAGATTATGAGGAACAGATGTACATTCTGTGCTCAAGAAGGAAGATGAAAAGATACAATTTACGAATACCTGACATGTCCAGGTCAACCAGGATACTCCCTACGGTGCGGTGTCATGTCACAAATAGATGTACAATCAAAGCTCTCAGCACTTCTGCCATGTGTACATAATTCGCATGTTTGTGTTTCTATTGTTTCTTTAACAATTAGTTTAACAATAAAACAGGATTTCGTCACAATTTGGGACATACGGATGTTTATTTACAATAATGTGCGCTCTGATCCATCACGTTGTGCATTGTTATAAAAATAATTAGTACAAATGAAAAGTATTGCTTGACGCTTTAAAACATCATATGGCACTCTCATCCAAAACATGGCCGGAAGTGCCACGGACGCTTTAAAGCGTCAATAAATAAACATTGTTTTAAATCTGTAACATTTACTTTTTTAACTCGATGGACACATTTTTGATAAAATTTAATGCCATTTATTAGGATTGACTGATACAGCCAAAACAGCTCCTGTGAAAGATATTTTAGAAAATGATGGCAACGAATGTGTTAAAAAAACCACTGAAAAATTGAGTAGACACCAAGCCCCTGCTCACCACAATAGAGTATGCCTACTAGTTCAGTGGATGATGACAAAATTGAAAGAATATATGAAGAGCTAGAAGATTTAATACAATAAGAAAAACAAAATGAGAACCTAACTGTAATGGGAGACTGGAATACGGTGGTACACCAAGGAAGAGAAGTAATGTGGGAAAATTTAGATTGGAACAAACAAATGAAAGAGGCAGTCGGCTGGTAGAATTCTGCCCAGATCATAATTTAGTCCTTACTAATATAAATGACGGCTGCATATGTGGACAAGACCTGGAGACACTGGAAGGTATCAAAATACTGTAATAGACTTCATTGTGATTAGGTAGAGGTTCAGAAACCAGGTGTCGGATTGAAACACTTTCCCACAAACAGACTTGGATTCTGACCTATGCAGCCGCCTCCAGTATATGCACTCGGCATGTGTCGTGCTAGGTGTGCTAGTTACCAGCTGATGAGCCCAAAATTAGCACACACGGGTGAAATGCTGGCAACTATGTTTGAGTCAGCTTGAAAATTTATAATTTCATTTATATTGGAATTATGCACTCACTCTCTTGGGACAAATATTTCAGGTTCTCTATGGAAATCGAGATCTAGATCACGTGATCTTGGTCTTGTTAATCAACTGAAGGATGAGGGCTCATACCTTGTCATCTCTGCCTATTCTCCTTTTAGTGATATGTATAGGTCCTGAAGCAGCACAATGTCTCCTACTCTGCACTTCCTCGTCTGTCCATTGGGGCATTGAACTTTGTGGTAGCTCCCGAGGTAAAGAAGATACTCATTCCTCCATCTTTTTAGTAAGTCGTCCTGAATTTTCTCCTTTAGTCTGCCCTGCTTCCTCAGGTCTATCAGGGTCATGGGTTTGGAACCGGTGGGCAGGGCAGTCAGTCATGTGCCATTTAAGAAATTACATGAAGTCAGTATTTCATACTTGTCTTGAACTGTTGGTCTTGAGTTAATGGCGGCTTCTACTTCCACCAATAGAGTTCTGAGTGCCTCCTCACTAGTTAGGGTCTCCCCCTGCACCTGTCTTTGACATCTTGTAGTCTTTCCTAGCAAGCCGCTCGTGGTGCTATAACCTTGCAATGGATTCCATTGTGGGTGAAGTGCTTTCTCGTTTGCAGATCAGTGAGGATTTTACTGAGCTGTTGCAGTTCCTTGTATGCAGCCTGAAATGTTCTGGCATTATCCAAGTAGATTGTGTATGGGAGTCCTCTTCTTCCCAAGAATTGTCAGAAACCATCAGAAACTAGCTCAAATGCTCTGATGCTAGTTTGAGGTGAAAAGCCCTTGAAGATGTGCATGTGAAGCACACAGTATACAACTTCTGCACAAGACATGTAGTGATCCTGCAAAATCCACACCTGTGACTCTAAATGGTGCAGTATTTTAGATATGGTCTGCTGGTAAAGGAGCTGTGCTGGCTCCACACAATTTTACACAATAGGCACGTGTGGATGACCTCCTTCACAATCATGATTTAAAAAATTTCATGTAGTACTGAGAGAACAGTTCTGACTCCAAGGAGGTGTAGCCATTCGTAGGTCTGCAGGATCACCAAGTTAGTGAAATGGTGTGTGCCACTGAGTAGTGGGGGATTTTTCTGCTGCATTGAAAGATTTGCATGCTGGAGGTGTCCTCCGTGGCGAATAAGATCATCCTGTGAGAACGAGGTTGTAATGTGCAATCTTGGACCTTCCAGGGCACCGTACTCTTCAGCAAAGGTCTCTTGTTGAACTTCACTTGACTAGGTGCCATCAAGTCGACGTCAACTCCTGGCGACTGCATGGATAGAGTGTCTCCAGATGCTTCTGTTTCCTACAAGTGCACTATGAGTTGAGTGTATTTTCTGTTTCAACATTGGTTGTTCTCCCTCCTGTTCCTTCCCCTTCCCTTCTCAAGCGTAGTTAGTCTTGGTGACTGTGTCTCATTATTTGTTTGTCGCTCTACCAGAGCATCTTCTTTGGGGTTCCTTTTGAACCAGAGGCTGCTGGGTTGCGATCATTGGAGCATAAGTCGTGAGTGAATGTTGCATGTGTATATTGAGTGAAAGATTATTGCTTGTGGCCGCGAATGGATGTGTAATTGGGTTAGAGTTGTGCTTCTGTGTGTGCAGTGCTGTGTGGATATACCGGGTTCGTGGCAGCAGAGCGTGGTTACCCTGAGAAGGTGCTAGCATTAGGGCCTAGGAAAACAGGAACATACCCAGAGAGGAAGCGAGGTTGACCGAGGTTAGGGAGTTTTCCCTCCGTAAATTCATCCGTCATTTATTCAAAGGTAACAAAATGTTTACAATATCACAACTGAAGCACCCTTTCAAAAGTAAAGCAATAAACTTCTATTGGCCTCGTTCATACAACAGAGAACAGAAGATCTATTACCCACTGGTAATATAACAGAAATACAAGTAGTACTAGAATGTAACATTAAAGAAATACATATTACGAAAAAGAAACGGCCTTCAACTGGCCATAGGCACAACTCTAACCCAATTACACACCCATTCGCGGCCACAAGCATTAATCGTTCACTCAGTATACACATGCAACATTCACTCACGACTTACGCTCCGATGTTCGCAGCCCAGCAGCCTCGGGTTTGAAAAGAACCTCAAAGAAGATGCTCTGGTAGAGTGACAAATAATGAGACACAAATGCTGGACACAACCAGCCACCAAGACTACGCTTGAGAAGGGAAGGGGAAGGGGAAGGAATATGAGGGGCAACAACCAATGTTGAAACAGAAAATACACTCAACTCATAGCGCAGGCGCACTTCAAGTGTCTGTAAGCGTCTTTTGAGTCTGAGAGCGTAATTAGAAGTTTCTTGTTATACCATTTTTTAAATACATGATAAACATCTGCGATACAGATCTTTCAGATCTTGCAAGGACATTCTCATTGCACATTTGATCTATCCATCTCAATGCCGGCCGTCCTTGTCTTCGAGTCCTTTCCACTATTCTAAGCATGATAGCCTTTTCCAAGAATTCAGACTGCCTCATAGTAAGCTGAAAATAAGATAGCTGTAACCTTGTAATGAGTGCCTCAATAGATACACTTGGATTGACGTCCTGAATGACCCACGTGTTTGTCTTCTTGGCTGTCTAAGGTATACGCAGAATCCTTCTCCAGCACCAGAGCTCAAATGCATCAATGTGGTTTCTATCATGCTTTTTATGGTCCAGCTTTCACATCCATATGTTACTATAGGAAAGATTAATGCCTTAACCATTCTGACTGAAGTATGCACAATTACATCTGATGACCTGCCGTTCTGCTAGCAATTTCTGAAATGCTAGAGCTATTATTACTCATGGTTGAACCCAACAAACTAAAATTATCTACCACTTTGATGACTTCATCATATATCTTGATATCTGAAGGTGTACCTGTTGTAAGAATCTTCGTCTTACCAAGATTTAGATGGAGTGTCATTTTCTCACTTTGCTCTTCCATTATAAGGGCCTCCAGGTCATCCTTACTTTCAGCTATCAAAGTGGTGTCATCTGCATAACGTAGGTGCCCATGGCCATACGGTGCGTGAAGTTGCTGGATTTGTTAATGTGTCACAGCAGAATGTTCAATGTGTCTACAAGCAGTGGTGTACTAACGTGGCCACGAAACATGATGTCAGAATTGTGGTCGGAAAAAAGATCATGACTGAGAGAGACCAGAAACACGTTCACAGCTTGTGAATCAAAATCGCTCCCAAACCTGACAGGAATTTGCTACAGTCAGTGAAGGACGGTCCATCCCAACCCATTAGCAAGAGAACATTGCGATGGGAACTGCATGCAATGAACATTTGGAGTCGGACACCTCGCAAGAGGCCATTGCTCACATAAAGCTGCACATCTTCAATGGGCTAGAAATCATCAAACGTGGACAGTAGCTGACTAGTGGAACGTAATGTGGTCTGATGAATCACGTTTTTGCCTGTATTCCAGTGATGCACGTTACCGAGTGCACCATAGGCCAAAGGAAGCATTTCATCCTGGATGTGTGCAAGGTCAGGTTCAAGCAGAAGGTGGGTCTGTGATGTTTTAAGGGTGTTTTTCATATCATGGATTAGGCCTGCTCACTGAGGTGACCACTAACATGAACCAGCATTTCAGTCAACATCAGCATGATGAGTATGCTATTGTTACCCCAATTTTTCAAGGTGACAACAGCAAAGTTCGTCGGGCTGGACGCATGTATGACAGGTTTTGTGAACACTCCCCCACCCTATTACATCTTGATTGGCCTGCAAAATCACCTGACTTGAACCCCACGGAAAATCTGCAGGACATTGGAACAGCGGGTAAAACGCCGACATCAGCATCCCTGCAATTTGGTGGAACTGTGTGATCACATTTTCAGTGAGTGGCTTAACCTGGATGCGACATATCTGCACAACCTTGTAGATTCGCTTCCTAACCAAATCCAGGTGGTTTCTCCAGGGGTGACTAATTTTTTGTTGGATGAGTTTAGTTCTCTTCTTTATCTGTCAAACACTTCTCTGGAACTCCCTGTTCAGCATTGACGTGAGTTCTCTGTCCTTGCAAATTTTAGCTTCTTTTCTCCTTTTAGCTATCTGTATTGCTCCATATGACATCCCTTTTGATTTCTTCTTCACTGTAACACTCGGTAAATTAATGTCACGCTCCTTAATTTCACACCACAGTTCATCCGGTTCCCAGTGGAGAAGATTTAAGGCTTCAAAACAATTTGTAAGTGATATTTTAAAACTTGCTGGAACGTTTTCTAGGTCGTATCATGGGAGGTGGTTACTCTTAGGTCTCTGTCTAAGTTTGACTTATAATTTACATATCAGCAATTCATAATCCGATCCACAATCTGCACCTGGTGAAGTTAATGCTGCTGTAATGGCACTCCATCTTCTAGAATGAATGACATAGTCAACCTGCTTCCTATATTTTCCATCAGGTGATATTCAGGTGTATAAGCAATGATTTGGCTGCTTGAAACATATATTGGCAATGAATAGATTGTTGGAATCACAGAAGCTAAAAAGCCGTTCACCTGTTTCATTTCGGATGCCTAATCCATATGAACCAACAACACTTTGCCCTTTCCAATTTTTGCATTTCAGTCTCCAGTCAGGAGTAACACATCTTGTCTGCAAGTTGTATTCATTACTGCATGTACTTGTTCATAAAACTCATCAGTATATTCTTCTTCAGCATCAGTTGTTGGGGTATATTATACCAGTATTATAGTTAAGAGGTTGACCTTTAAACCTTATGGACATCACTCGATCATACAACAATGTAACCTAGTACAGTTCTCACAGCCTTTGTGTTAATCACAAAAGCCACACTATGCTCTTCTACTGCTCATGCCCTGAGTAATATCTTGTGTGTTCTTTTGATTGAAAATGGCAAGCTCCAGCCCATCTTAACTCTCTGTCACCTAGGATATCTATATTTGATCGTGTCATCTCATTTTTAACAATTTCTAATTTACCTAGATTCATACTCCACACTTTCCATGTGCCCACAGTCAGTTTGTCCTTACAGCTTCGGGTTTTTTTTCTGTGTGGTAGCATCGGCAGCTGGTGGCGCGTCACTAGCATCACTAGTACTCTGAAAGATCCTAGGCTCTTCCTAAGTAGCACATTGAGTGACATCCAACCAGCTCCCCCCTCCTGCCATTCCCATCCTGTCTTCTCTATGATAAACACCCCAGTTCTATAAAAAAAATCTGCATCCATAACATCATTTTCAATCATACTGAGGTAAGGCTCTTGTTACTGGACACATTGGTCTTTCTAATGTAAAACAAGAGCTAAAAGGTTTCTGTCTATTCAATACTCAATACCAACAGCTGCTGATGGTACCATTCAGAAAAATTCTTTACTTGTCTTACACTGAATTTTAAAAATTTTATGTATTAAAATGTATATCTTGCCTCAACTTTATGACTTTGACTGATGATGGTCTCTAGCAAGACCAAAGCTAGTTTCAAATATATGTAACATTGTTTAGGTTACAGTAAATGAGAATTGAATAGGTGGAAACCTTATAGTTCTTGTTTTACATTATATTGTTCTTTAATATGGAATAATATGAAATTTATTACCTATGACGTTGGTCTTTCCTCTCTTTAAAATGAGATACCGAACAGTGTCTGGAAGTTATTTTGATTTTAAAATTTTCATATTGCTGTAATGCTCACTGGCCCAAGTATGGTTCTGAAACTATAGATGTATTCTATGTCCAATTGTCAACTCTATTTATTAAGGTGTAAGAATTTTATTAGAACTTTTGATTTCATTACACTCCCTTGATAGAATCAACCATCGAGCGAGTGGCTGCTCACTTTAGGTCACATAGTTGTTAGCTTGCATTTGAGAGATAGCGGGCATGAACCCTACTGTCGGCAGTCCTGAATATGGTTTTCCGCAGTTTCCCATTTTCACATTAGGCAAATGCTAAGGCTGTATCTTAGTTAAGGCCACGGTTGCTTTCACCCCACTCCCAGCCCTTTCTTATCCCAACATCGTCATATGACCTGCCTGTGTCGTTGCAACATAAAGCAAAAAGAATATTAAATAGAATAACCCTAACTGAGTTAAGGAGGAATATTTCTAAGTTTCCACAAGGGCTGTTGTCTATAATAGGTGTACTCTACTTACCAGGTCAGTATCAGTGGTTGATGTTTCCAATTTGATCATCTCTAGCTGAAGCTGTTTATTGCACAACAACAGCTGGTACCTTCACTGAACTAAATGAGCTTCAGTATTTTTCATAATGAACTGTGTGTGACAGATTTCTATTTTTAACTAATAGGAGCATCTCATCTGCCAAAATTTCTTTTCTAGGAGATGTTCAAGTCATTTCTCACACACGGGGACCAAATAGCAAGGGTGTAGCAATAACGCATTGGTTTCTTAAGTAATGGAAAGAAACAATCAAATGCCAAATTACATCATGTATAGAAAGATACGAGTATGGAAAGGAACGTATAATGGGATAAAAACAATGAAGGTGAGTGTGGGAGGAGGAAACAACGATAAACATGTAAACGCAAAGAGTCAAGAACAATCTCCACATCTTTAAATAGATAGGCTCCTTCATCAATACCAGCTCTTCTATCTCAGCCCTTGACAAGCTCATTTCTGCCCTCACTGAGGCCATCTTGAAAGACCTTCACTTTTAATGTGGGAAGTGTGGGATAAGAAGAAAGCTGGATAAACACAGGAAAAAGAAATAGATAAAAGGCTAAAGATGCATACAGACTGTGGTTTAAAAAAAAAAAAATTAGGAACAAAGGACAAATTAAATTGAAATAAGAAATTAAGTGGTTCAACCTATTCAATACAAGTAAATAAGAAATGTAATGTTACATTCTTATTTGGTTAAAAGCGGTACCGGTTTCGACCACCAATCTGGGTCATCATCAGCCGATTGAAAATACAAAAACAATGCATAGGAAAACAAAGGCCAGGCGCGAAGTTGACGTCAACTGTTGTGCACCTCTAAAGAATCTACAAGATCCTATTAACATTGATATATACTTCAATTATATTAACTTGTACTATATATTTTTGTGACTGAAGCATTTGCAGGCTTGTTCTTTAAGCTATTCAGCGAGTTTCATCGGCATTTAAAAGCACAGTGCCGGACATTGCATATGTTGCGCTGATCTTCAGAAGCTAGCATCTTACTTTATTTAAGCGACTTGTCTTCGACTTCTACACAATTTTGGGACTTCAAATTTATTAAATCGTGTTGTGACTTCACGCCTGGCAGTGTTTGCAAACTTGTTTAATGAACTGTTCACGTGTGTTGTGCTACTCTTCAGGGACTTGTGCCTTGCTACATATAAGTGACTGATCTTAGACTTCTTCTGGATTTTATGATTTAAAATCGTGCAGTGCTAATCCCTATTGTCTTCTTGAACTGCTTTTGTGAAAGACTTATCCTTTAATTCTTTGTTTTCCTACACATTGTTTTTGTATTTTTAATTGGCTGATGATGACCCAGATTGGTGGTCGAAACCGGTACCGCTTTTAACCAAATAAGAATGTAACACATTTCTTATTTACTTGTACTGAATAGGTTGAACCACTTAATTTCTTATTTTAATTGTGATACAGTTCATTATGGAACATTATGAAATTTTTATCTTTAAGCAAAGGACAAACACAAAATGAAATGAAATACATGTAGAAGAACTGGAATTGATGAGGACAGGACATGTTAACAGGAAGGAAGATGGAAGAATACTAAAACAGATAATGGAGGGTTGGAGGTTAATAATAATAAAAATAATATTGATTTAATGTCCCACTAACTACTTTAATGGTTTTTGGAGACGCCAAGGTGCTGGAAGTTTGTCCCGCCGGAGTTCTGCCGACTAGCCGAGATCGAGTTCAGGAGGACAGCGCTCTACCGCCTGAGCTACTGAGCCCGGCTGTAAGCTAAGACTGAAGGAAGGAGAACGAGAGGTAGACCCAGAGTAAGGAGGTTGGACCCAATCAAGAACAGCATAATAAGAAGGAACCTAGACTGGAACACACATGAGCAGCAGGGTTCCGGTGACATCCTGACCTGACTGTAATGATGGTGAGCAGTATAGCCAAGAGATGAGGAAAAGAAATAAATGTCTATTATTTCAAGTGTGTTTTTATTTTTTCAGATTTAATTTTGTTTTTTAATACTTGACATTTTAAAAGTATTATATTTTTTATTTGGTGGAAAGAGTTTTTTACCCTAAACAGTTAACATACATTTTGTTGATATGGTCACTTCAAATATCACAGCTAATCTATTTGGTGAGGTCTGCTACAAAGCAGGGATTTACAAAAATACAGACATTTCTTATTTTCTGGAGTATGTACAACTGAACAGGTGTAGGCCTTTTTATCTAATCTTGTGTAAGATACCTAGTTTTCAAGTTGACAATCTCCACATTTTTATGATACTTGGAGGTGAATCATTTTTATTTACAATTCTAGATCTCTTAATCTCCTACATTGACAATGAAAATGTATTTGTCAGAGTACAATAACTGAGGAATCCAACCCAGCAGTTTTGCCTTATATTTTTTAAACATTCTGAATAGCAGTATATATAACAAAAAAACAACCAATCCAGCAACCTTTACTGGAAATACAACAATATCAAATATCACATTTATGAATACAGACTGATTTTCACTGATTTTATTACAGAGCATTTTCAGCTGGTCGCTGTGGAGCCATCTTCAGAAATGGTGAAAGGTGGTCTCATTCTGTGAACTTTACCTCATCACTACATAATAAACTTCAACATGAAATTATAACTTTGAATGCTTTTTGAACAAAAAAAGGTAACACACGTGTTTTATATATATGTGCTTTACAAAAGTGTTATCATCTATTCATATTACCTTAAGAGGATCAAAGACAGGGTAAGAAATCCTTTCTTATTGTTTGTCAATTTCCTGATAAATTAGAGCTTCTGACAAGTAGACCTTTGGGGTCATTTTTTAGCTGTCTCCAGTCCATATAATAAGAAATATTTTTCTAGTAAAACACCATTCTGCTAAAGAAGAATGCTGTAAATGTGATGACAGGAGATTGCCAATTTCAGAACTAGGTTCCATATGTGCTAATACAAAAGTTT
Organism: Anabrus simplex; assembly: GCF_040414725.1. NCBI lineage: Eukaryota > Metazoa > Arthropoda > Insecta > Orthoptera > Tettigoniidae > Anabrus > Anabrus simplex. The sequence goes on along the minus strand of NC_090272.1, from coordinate 91,909,356 downwards.
TTTCTCATGCCTGGTGCTGCTTACATTTAGTGAAATACAGTACTGGTACTAAAATTATGTCATATCCTTATCATATGGGAAGAAACTCTTACTGGTAGGTAAGGTTTGATGAAGAATTTGTGTGACTTGGCCCTCAACCTTCTTGTTTGATACCTGCCCAGTGTATTCAGAGAATGTAACATTATCAGTTCTGAATTGTAAAGAGGCATAATTTCCACACTTAAAACATCATTTGAGGACTATTAGGTAAGGATTCCAATATTAAAAAGTTGCAAATCACAAGCAAATTCTCTCTAACACTCCAAGGCCTAAATTTTGAAACACAGACAGGAAGTATCATATGAACAGTAATATTAAGATTTATGAAAGAATGTTGTTGGATCTCTAACATCTTGTCATCAGCTGTCACAAAGAGAAAGGAAATGAGGAATGAGGTAGTTTCCTACTTTATATCAGTCTGCAGTGTCATGAAGCAATAGCAACAGATAGTATAGAGCACACTGTGTGACCTACATGGCTACTGTACCTCAGACCAAACATATACAACATTGATATGTAACACCCAAAAGTACGAGTATAATAGCCACGAGGGATCATCATCAGTTTCTAAGCGAGGCAGTCACAGTCTGAATCCCAGTCAATGCACACAGGATGTTTTAAAACATAAAGTTATGATGTAAGACTGGAAGTCCAATGGCTATCAACAAGCTAGCTTGCTATTGCAGAAGTAGGAATGGGCAGTGATCTCTCTTGAGAAGGATGTCATGGATTTCAAGAAGGTCTTGAGACCAATTTGCCCTGCTGTGATCTGCACAATGTCCAGGTAACTACATGTGTACTGTAGGTGGCACCTGAAGCTTGGTAGTTGATATATCATTGGTGGTTATTGTATGAATAGAAACATGATCATAATGTGAATGCTGATAAATGTCAAAAACACTGCTTGTGTTCTGATTTGTTATTCAGTGATATATAACTATGCACAATGATTAGAACTGCACGCTAACTGTTCATTACGGTTATGTAGCGCAAACATATCTACGAAATGTCACTGTAATATTTGTCCCAAATAGAACATAATAATTGCCTTTACACAAATGAGGTGAAAAATCTGTGGTAAATTAAGAAATGGCGGCTGGAGGAGACACGCGCAAGCTTAGTGCTCCTGCAGTTTGTGTTGTTTGTGTGGTAATAATCAGAGCTGTTGCGCTTTACGGTTCTCTGCACGGGTCTATTCGAGTTAAGGAATCGGTGTGTGCAAGTGAAAAAGTGAGTTCTCCTTTTGCATGGCTACTAGCAGAGAGAAACTACTACATTCCGGCGTTCTCTCTGACTGGATGCGCCATTTTCCAGACTTATAGGCGCCTCCCTACTAGCTCGGAGCGGAACAAGCCTAGGCCTGGTCGCTCAGCGATTAGGGGCTTGCTTTGCCTCCTACTACTGGCTGGAGATGTCCGCTTAAATCCCGGTCCCACCACTTGTGAAATGAAAACAGACATAAACATCTATTGTCAGAATGTGCAAAGCCTAAACAATAAGTTGTCTGATTGTGAACTATCCCTGCCAGACTTAAGAGAAGTTGACGTGATCGGACTTACTGAAACATGGCTCTCTTGGGCTAGTGACAGTGAACTACCACTCAGTGCTAATTACAGCATATTCCATCGTGATCGCGCTACTCTAGGTGGTGGAGTGTTGCTAGCAGTGAACAGTGCTTTACCATGTAAACGAAGGACAGATCTCGAACGGAACTGTGAGTTAGTGTGGGTGGAGCTACTCTTCCCTCGACGCCCTGTACTTGTGGGATGTTACTATAGACCACCAAACAGCCCATTCAGTGACCTTGAGCAGTGCCTGGACTCAGTCATTGCAGCTCTCCCTCATGGTGAAGTAATTTTAATGGGTGACTTTAACTTGTCTATAACTTTAACTTGTCTTGGTATTATAAAGTGGTCTTCTCCAACTACCGGACTGTCAGCTAACAACTGTGAGACATACTTTATAGACAGTTTTATTAATGGCCTCGGACTGAAACAGTTTAATATATACCCAACCCGTGGGCCCAACACCCTGGACTTCATACTCTCCTCATTAGAACTTAAAACAATAACCCCAGCAGAAACCTTTTCCTGTGCGACCACCAGTCCCTCGATGCTACATTCCTCCTTCCCCACCCCTCCTCAAAGCCTCACAGCAGGACATCCTACCGCCCTACCTACATCTGGCGCCGTGCCGACTGGCCTGCAATGTGTCGTGCCCTGGAATGCCTTCCCTGGAGTCTGCTCAAAATAGCTGATATCGAATCGGCTCTTGACCTGCTGTACGACTGGCTTCAAGCTGCAATTAAAGACTTCGTACCTGCACAACGGGATACTACTAACAAACATCAACACTGGATATCACAAGAGACCAGACTGATACTATTTAATAAGAAGAGAGCTTGGCGCCTGTGGAAAGACTTCCCTAACCCACACACTCACAATACCTTCGTTAAAATCCGCCGCCACACGAGGTTTATGGTCAGAAGAGACTACAAAACACACGTAAACACTGTCACTGAAAACGTCCGCAGCAATCCCAAGCGCTACTGGAGTCTCATCAACACACGGAGAAGGACGGAGCGGATTCCTGTCAGCGTGAACCACAACGATGCAACAGCAGATGGCGCCGATCGCAATGAACTGTTCAACAGGTATTTCTTCTCCAACTTCTCCCCTCCCTTACAAAACCAACCGCTCCCTCCCGTTGGTACAGCTTCAAACAGAACCCTATCAAGCATAACTACCACACCAAGTGAAGTTCATAACCTTCTTCAAACTCTTCGTACCAACAAAGCTACCGGTGCCGACACTATAGGTCCTCTTTTCCTAAAAAATACTGCTAGCACTCTTTGCGTCCCTCTCTCTAAATTATTTAACAGATGTTTTGCCGCGGGCTATTTTCCTATTACCTGGAAACAGGCAAATATTGTTCCACTTCTCAAATCAGGCAACAAACTTAATGTTTCATCTTACCGACCAATCTCTATTCTCCCCACACTATCCTTTATCTTTGAAAAAATTATACACCAGCGCCTCCTCGCATTCACTTTGCCGTATATCTCAACCAAGCAGCATGGTTTTCTACCAGGTGGCTCTTGTCTAACAAACCTGGCCACTCTGCATAGCTTTGCATCACACGCCATTGCAGCTAAATCACAGCTGGATATCTGCTACGTAGACATTTCGAAAGCTTTCGATTCTGTTGACCATACTCTGTTGCTCCATAAACTCTCCGAACGATTTAATATACATGGCAGTCTACTGACCCTTCTTGCTGCCTTCCTACATAACCGTTGGCAGAGAGTGGTAATATCAGGCACTTCATCCTCATGGTTACCAGTCACCTCCGGTGTCCCACAAGGCAGTACTCTTGGCCCCTTGCTGTTTTCTTTGTTTATGGATGATCTGCCGTCCGAACTCAACGAAACAGCGAATACCCTACTCTTTGCTGACGACTGCATGATATTTAGGGAGATCAGGAATCCAGCAGATGCAGCTCTGCTACAGTCATCGCTTAATGCCCTCTCGAACTGGTGCCGTACTTGGAAACTTATCCCCAATCCACAAAAATGCAGCCACATGACCATAACACTGTGTAAATCTCCTCTACCGACATCATATTACCTACTCGACAAGCCCATCACCGTGGTTACGCAACAGCGTGACCTAGGTGTAATATTCGATACAAAATTACAATTTAAGACCCATATAGAAACATATACAACCAAGGCTATGAAATTACTAGGCATTCTCTATCGCTTCACGGAAATTTCTGACCCCGTTGCTCTTCGTCACTTCTTCCTCACGATCGTTCAACCTCTCTTAAACTACTGCTCTCCGATTTGGGCAACAGCCGCCCCCTCCAATACCAAGCAGTTAGACAGAGCAGTGTCCTTCTTTGCTGCAATTGTAAGGAACAGAAACCCCAAGCTCAGAAATCTGTCTACGCAGCAGATATTAATGGCAATTAATGTGTCACTGCTGCACATCAGGCGACAGGTAGCTGACCTGAGTTTCCTCCACGAGATCTTAAATGGACATTACCGCTCGGAACATCTTGTTTCTCTCTTCTCTCTCCGCGTTCCTTCCCGCTCCACTAGAACCAAAGACCTTCTCCACATTCCCCACACTCAGCACTCAATACTTCAACGATCTTTCCTAAATTCGCCTCCCAACACTCTTTAACAATATTGATAGGAGACAAGAGCTTGATATAGCATCAAATAAAAGTGTATTCGAGAGGTGTGTAAATAGTATCTTAAAGATAAGTTGATGTGAAGGGATTATACTGCCATCTTGACCCACGACGACTTGGCTATGAACATGGACATTCTCATGGTTTTCGATTTGGACAGTTATTAGTAGGATGTGTACCTGATCTTGTTATATTTTGTTATGTTTTGTTATATTTTATTATGAAAGTTTACGTTTGTTAAATAGTCTGTTGACAGTGCAAGTTAAATTTGCTCAGTGTAGCTGTATCTTGTGCTTCGTGAATAAATAAATAAATAAATAAATAAATAAATAAATAAATAAATAAATAAATATCTAGGGAAATATGTATATGTACTTGCGAGCTGTAGACAGGACTCCTTTATGTTGTATTCCGCTGCTCGTGCCATCCTTTGTTTCTTTCTTGAGGTCCAGGGCTAGCACCGAGGAATAATGGGAGTGCTATGTCTGTGAATTCTCATTATCTTTGTCCATATGACTAGTGCGGGCAGTTCAAACAGCAAAGTAACATGATCCCTGGACCAATAAATATATCATTTAATGAATGAGTTAGGACACAAAACAAATGAGCAACATGAAGAAGACGACACCTAATTAATTCAAACAACTTCAGTGAGCAAAGACATCACACACGAAAGTGTTAGGTAAACAAAACACATACGGAAGCGCTGCGACGTAGCAGAAAAAATAGTTGTAAGATAGTATAGTATGTATCCATATTATTCTCTGCAAGTAAAATATTTCATACTATTTCTTAATTTACCGCAGATTTTAGACTTTACTTGTGTAAAAGCAATTATTATGTTCCATTTGGGACAAATATTACAGTGACATTTCGTAGATATGATTGCGCTACGTAACCGTTCATTACAAAATGAGTAATATATATAGTACTATACATAAAACAAAGCATCTAAACCAAACAAATTTACCATATATTCATGTATATGTTTCAGTAAGAAGAAATCAATGAACATTCAAGATCAGATTTTTTCTTTACCATTGCAACGCTAATATTGTTATGTACTATGCAAACTGCATTGTTTTTGTTCTATTTTACTATGATGATCTCATTTCACAGCATCACTGAACCTTCAAGGAGACAGAATAATTAATGTTATTGTTTTTATGTCCCACTAACTACTTTTTGATGGTTTCAAAGATGCCAAGGTGCCGCACTTTTGTCCCGCAGGAGTTTTTTTACGTGCCAGTAAATCTACCGACACGAGGCTAACGTATTTCAGCACTTTCAAATACCGCCAGACTGAACCAGGATTGAACCTGCCAGGTTGGGGTCAGACGGCCAGCGCCTCAACCGTCTGAGCCACTCAGCCCGACAATGAGACAGAATCCGAGAGCAAAATTACAATAGAAGAGGTGGAAACTTCTGTCAAACGAATGAAAGTGGGAATGTATGAAGTGTGTGTGGAAATGATGAAAGCAACAGGACCTGTTAGTCCACAATAGCTGTATAGGTTATTTAGATGTAGCTGAAAAGAAAAATTGGTACCAAATGACTGAAGTAAAAGAATATAAATATCTACATTTAAGAAGGGGGACAGGAAGTTATGCAACAATTTGTCAAGGAATCACATTCATATTTCAGGTAGCAAAAATATTTGAAGAGTTCTTTAATGTGCCTACCACCAGACGGAGCCAGGAATGAACCCTCCAACTTGAGCTCAGAAGGTCAGCACTCTAACCACTTGAGTTACCTAGCCCGGCATTTTATGTTTAACAGTTATCTCTTTCAAATGTCGAATACCAGAATATCACGCAGAATTCTAGATCTCCTTATGACTTAGAAATGTACTACTCTATGGGCAACTGCAGTGAAAGAGAATCTTCAGGCACTGGTCCAAGAAGAAAGTTCAGGACATGGGAATACAGGATAAAAGATCTTCCAGAAAGAGCGAGAAAAAGAACTGGTACAAAGTGGTATGAAGAGCGAGAACTGCGTTCACCAAAATGATGGAGAAGTACTGGAAATTCAGAAATGCTGACAAGTGTTAATAGAGGTAGAAGTGACAAAAACAATATATTAAAACAAATAAATTTAAAAGTTCTAAACTGACTATCAGCTTTAAGAGATGCTGAAGTACCAAATTGAGCCCTTCAACATGCCTGGCATTTGAGTACCCATAAATACCAACCAATTGCACCGGGACTGGATCCTGTAGGCCAGTGAGCAACACCTGTTAGCATCTAAATGGTAGTATTAAAAATTCAGTAGCTTGTGGAAGATCACTGAGGGCTGATGAGAGTAAACAGAGGAATAATCATTGCTAAAGCTTGCTGAACAAGACTTCAAGATCAAAACGTGTGGAATTGAGAACATACAAATACTATCACATTAATAGACATTTACAACACATGCAGATGTCCCTGGCCCTAACATTTAACATCTACATAAAAACACATCCTCTCCTCTTATAAATTAAAAGATCTCACAAAAACAGTCTCTTCTAGTTGTGTTGTTAGTTTCACTAAATGTTTACATACAAAGTGCAGCTTTAATGAGATAATAGTCACTCCCCTGATAATAGCCACTCCCCTCAAGCACTCACACTTCTTTCAACTAAACTTTAGACTCAAGTCAAGTTCAACACATATTTTATCTTCATTAGCTAACATGTCTTCCTTCATTATTCCTGTCCACTTTCCGACTATTTCACTGCAACCTATTTTCACACTTGGATCATAACTGAGAACTTTACAGATTTCTTGTAGTCTATAGACCTCCCTTAGATGGGGAGAATACATGAAACACTTCTGAGATACAACAATAACTATTGTTACGTGACGACACTGAGTGACATTGTGAATTTTAAACTCAATTCCATTTGCCTTCATCGGTCAAAATTTATAGGGTGTTTCAAAAATACATGGAAATATTATGTTATGTAAGTTTTGGATTCCTCATATACAGTGCAGAAAAAAATTCAAACTTGCCATGACCCCAAACTGTGATGTAGAACATGTACCACATGATAGGTATTGTTGAAATAAAATACCTAGTCTGAAGTTGGTTTTCCATGGTTTCCCATGTTCACACCAGGCAAGTAGACAACCTTAATTAAGGCCACGGTCGCTCTCTTTCCAATCCTACCCTGCTATGGGTGAGGCAATAGAATAATATCAATGGTATCTCCTGCCTGCCATAAGAGGTGACTAAAAGAGGCCCCAGGCACTCTTAACTTGGGAGCATTGTTTGGTGACCATGGCTGAGTTCTGGCATTGTTTCCACTTACTTGTGCCAGGCTCCTCACTCTCATCTATCCTGTCCGACCTCCCTTGGTCAACTGCAAGAAATAAATTTCAGCTCTTATTCTTTTCTGACCCTGACGGTATTAGAGCATTCGAGACCTAGGGAGTCTTTCATTTTCATGCCCTTCATGGCCCTTGTCTTTCTTTGTCAGGTATTTCATTTTTCGAAGTGTTGGACCCCTTACATTTTTTCTCTTTGATCAGTGTTAATAGAAGAGGGTTGTCCAGTTTTACTTCCTCTTAAGACAATAATCACTACCACCACTACCTTCCCAATCCTGGCCATTTTCCATCCTTACATTGCTGGAAACCTTCAGTGCGTTAGTGCAACATTAAACACTGGCAAGAAAAAAAAAAAGAAAAAACCCCACATATTTAGTCAGTATGGATTAGTAATTTTATTTTTAAGATAGATTCCATGTATAAGGGATCTGTGATGTGGGAAGTGAAACACATGCTGTATAGAAAGAGACACATCAATATTATGGGTGAAAGATAATCTATATTTGTACCATGTAGAGTTGTGGGAGTTTCAATGGGTCATCAGAATCACCAAGGTGATCAGTATCCACATCCTCATGTTCCAAATCATTTTCCACTACTGTATCAGTTGATGTGTTCACCTGAATCCGGTAGTGCAAAACTCACGTGATAACTCTCAGCTGCCTCAACTTTGGGATGGTCCCCATAAACCTTCTGACACTCACCACTGGTGATTTTAGACTCTTTCATGTTTTTCTTGAACGCATTTTCATTCATTCTAAAGCCATTTATTGTCCATATGTCATTTTGCAAAAGAAAAATTTTTTCTCCATGTTTTCCCACCACAAATTTCTCAAATATTCTCTATTTGATTCTGTTTTGATGTATACTAGTGGAACTCTCATAGACAAATCAAACACCACCTCACACAATGTGCTACCACGCCGGAGTCCACAGAGCTACACAAATTGTAAGCACTTCACGATGATGGCACTATTGATGACATCATACCAAGATCAGTCTCTTGTTGGGTTCGTTGGTCTTTCCTCTTTACAATGAAATATTGAATGCTGTCATAACAGATGTTATCGAGAAATTATTTTAATTTTTAAACTTTCATGGGTTCTTTTTGCTAGCCCAAGTACAGTTCCAAAACTACATACATATCCTATGTCAAAACAGTTCCGGATATTCATAATTTCTGAGACGTGAGACTCCATCAGAGGATGTACTTCAGGCACGATGATGCCGTGTGTGACAATTGTGTTCATGAGCATCTTAATGCGCATTATGTTAATCACTGGATAGATAGAGTTGAACGAATTGCTTAGCCTCGACTCTCATCTGATCTAACCCATTGGACTTCTCTCTGTGGGAGTGCTTAAAGTTGTTGCTGTAAGCGATGAAGCAACACTTCATGAAGAATTTCTAGAGGCTTGTCAAACAATACGTACAACATCAGATATTTTTGAGTGTATTCATAATGGAATGAGATGACTAGCAGAAGTCTGCAGTATAACAGGGGTTGGGCATTTTGTACACTTCTTGTAAGGTAATCAACAGAATTGCATCATTTCAGGAAATTCAAACTAAATTCTAGCAAGTACATTCCAGCTTATGTTACTTGAGAGTCTGATATCTCAGTAATTATGAATTTCTGGACCCATGTCTACATAACCTCAATGTCTCCTGTAAATACAAGGAATCTAAATCTGTAGTTTTTCTGTGTATTCGTGAAACACCCTACATATGCCTTACATATAAATAGCTAAGGAGCAGCACTATGTACACATTTGTTTGAACATTGTCAGTGCGAGTGCTCAAGAGTAAATCAGACATGAGAATTGATTTAAAATTCTACAAAATTATTTTCTCAATATAAATATACTATTTAGCATAAAATAAATTTACTTCTTGGTAATAAAATATTAATGCTCTCCTAGGAAAGAGTGGGAAAGTTTTGTACTGTTGTCTAGTCTAGAAGTCTGTGACTGGTCTGTTGTTAACCCAGTCCTGTATACTCGGGATGTTGAACACTTTCTCCTTCAGTGCTCGCAGCGACGGATATCGCTCCAGGGAGTTGTTGCCAAAGATGAGCTCAAAATTCTCCAGGGATACAGCAAATACAAAGTCAGCCCACGTAAGCTGCAAACAAAAATTGATTAATTCTAAATTTGTCTGCATGTGAGGGGAAAGCCTTTGTCTACATATCTATAAACTATAGACTGTGTAAGTAAAAAGTTGAATGAGTCTCAGTGCTCGTGTTTTGGTAATGAACGACCACATAGTGAACAGAGTTTGAAAGCTATGTCCAGAAAATGCATACGGTCATAAGGTTAGATCAAATATAAACCGGAATTTAATTTTTAGGAATTCAGCAAAGAGGTTCAAAGGCAATATATCACTTCTTGAAATAATCTCCCAATTTTGACATTTTTCTCATTGAAGTGGCAGTATTTTGATTCTATCCTTGAAGCAAGGACAGGGGTCATGTTTGTAGCCAGCTACATATGAATTCTGAATGTAGAAAGTAAATAATAATGGCATGCGACATCCAGAGAGGCCTGGTGCAGTTCTCATAGGTGACCTGCACATCTGTGAGGATGGGGCCCTACTTAAGGTGAATTCTAATGCTGAAGACAGCATACACATTCAGCCCCGACCCATTGGAGTTAACCAATGAAGGTTAAAATCCCCAATCCGACCAGAAATCGAACCTGGGACCCCTTGGACCAAAGCCCAGCATGGTAACCATTTAACTAAGGAACCAGATATTGTGGAAAGTGAAGGCGATACCAACATGTGTGATGTTGAGCTACAGATGCCTGTGCATTCCAGTGGGTAGCTAGGTTAACTCACTTGGTTCAAACGAGCTATTCTATGATGGAGTGCAGAAAGAGTGTGTTATATTGTATAGTAGTTTTAATATCACACATTTTACACTCCTAACGTGCAGAGAGTAGCAGCCTCCTCCTGCACTAGAGAGTGACATATGCTGTGTCTGCTCCTGTGCTGAGAGGTTAAATAAATAAAACTTAACAACATGTTCGAGAGAGGTAAACTTTTCTCTCCCCAGTGTGACTGTGACACAGGTCCAGATCATACAGCAAACCAAGGGCCTGTCAGAGGAATCCTAGTGACTACTATGCTGCCGCATAATCATGGACAGAGCGACTAGACTTTCAAATCTAGCGTTGGCTAAAGTTTAACATTATATTGTCACTCAACTACATGATAAATAAATAAATGAATAAATAAATAAATAAATAAATGAAAATCCACAGCCTGTTTCCAGTCATTCGACTAGGTCAGGAATGGAATGAATGGAGCCCCCATGGAATTGTGCCAGCTGTCGAAGCCTGTCACATTCCTCTGGGGCAATGATTAATGACTGACAGATAAAATGAAATGGTATTGGTGAGTGTTGCTGGAATGAAATATGACAGAGAAAATCAGAGTACCTGGACAAAAACCTGTCCTGCCTCTTCTTTGTCCAGCACAAATCTCACATGGAGTGACTGGGATTTGAACCACAGGACCCAGCAGTGAGAGGCTGGCGCATTGCCACCTGAGTCACAGAGGCTCTAAATAAATAAATAAATAAATAAAAGCCTAGAAAGCAGCACTTCATGGTCTTTGGAATAGAATCTTCTTGTCAAGGAGAGGAGCCACTGAACAGAAAGGTGTGCATCATCAAACTGACACTCAGAAGATTACAATGAACTCTGCTGAGTGTAATAACAGACACTTATCCAAAAGTAGGCCTCAAACAAGGGACTTGATTATTTGAAATGTTGACTTAGAGAAGTATACCTGCAAGTTTTGCATTTCCAAGATTTATATAATGAAATACAGTCGAACCTGCCCTAACGGACACCCTTATTCAACGGACACCTCCCTATACGGACAATTTTCCTCGGAACCAATTTTATTTTACATAAGACAATCTCCGTTTAGGACAATTGGCAGTCTTTAGGCCCTTATGAGTAAGAATTTTATCATCTCGTGACCATATTGTTTGTGGCTAAACAATCTAATCTGTTTACATACGATACCAACAATCTAGGTTAGGTGCTGCATTTGGACATTTGATTGGATATATATTGAATTTATATAACAAATCTTACAATATAATTAACTGGATGAAAATACTGCGGTAGAACCTTTATGTTATAGTATAGATTATTTTAATGATCTGCACCTGATTTTCCTCCGTTACATTACCAATGTACAACCTCCGTGATAACATTGTGGGGTACCCTCTATGACGGCTTCGTTGGTTGATTTCTGTACCACTGTCGTTGAACATATGACGATATAAAAGCAGTATTATTATTCTGACACTTCACATCAGCTATTTACCTTTGTGTTAGCAGTGGAGAGAACCATCTGACTCGGTAAGATCTATCATTCAAAAACAGCATTATTACAGATGAGCCAAACACTCCAAAGCATGGTCGATTCTCGGGAAGCATCAAGCACTTCAAGTGCTGTGCCTACATTTATTGAATGCAAGATATGTCACAGAAAGTTTACAAAGAGGGGCATTAACATACACATAGCAAGAGCTCACGAGCAACTATCTCAGGACTCATCATTGCTAGATAGTGAACAGTTGCACGTTAATTTAGGAATTCCTCAGGCATCTCAAACTCTTCATACAAATTTATCAGCTAGACACAGTGCGAATTCTTCAAACCAGGCATGTGATAACATAAATTGTCAGTGTCCACACTGCGGATGTCATTACTCCAGTTCCCGTGGGGTCAAAATACACATCAGCAGAGCTCATCCTGATATTCACCGTCAAATTTTAGTTTCTAGAAATCGACAGAGGGCTGATCCCTCTCAAAATGTCCAAACAATCGTTCAAGAAAGTGACCCTAATGCTAACACGGAAACTAAAGATGTCAACACACTACCGCATGAATTTAAGCAGAAAATGATGCAGTGGCGAAGTAGATTTTTAAACAATTTGACAGACGAGCAATTTGACAATGAGATTAACATTTGGTGTGAGTTCTTGGCCTCTGCGATTGATCTACTTCCTGGCCCCAAACATCCGTCACGGAAATACTACCAGTATAGGAAAAATAAACAAATCACAGACAACCAAAGGAAATATAAACAGACAACCAACCCTGAACGGGCAACAAAACGGGACCGAATAAAACGCCGCGAAAAATACAAATATCAGCTTACCCAGTACCACTTTTACAATCAGCGCAGAAAGGCTATTAGATCTGTTTTAAATTCCAATGCTGAAAACTGTAAAATTCCTTCGGATGAAATATTTCATTATTTCTCTGAAATTCTCGGGCAACCTAATGACATGATTCGACCCGAATACCCATCTCATACAAGTGATATTGATAGGGAACAAATTGACATTTTATTTAATGACACTATAAGCCCAGATGAAATCAGATTTGCTATTAATCATATAGCCGTAGACACATCACCCGGCCCAGACCACGTCCTCGTCAGAGTTATCAAAGAAAGTATTGCAATCGACATAATATCTCACATTGCCACACGTATGTTGAAAACTGGGGTTGTACCTTCTATCTTCAAAAAGGCCAGGACTGTTCTAATTCATAAAGGTGGAGATTCACTCAATATTAAGAACTGGAGACCTATCACAATCTGTTCAGTAATAAGGAGAATAATTGAGCGGGTCCTTGACAGGCGTCTTCGTGAACATGTTGTCTTAAACCCCAATCAACGAGGATTTACCAACTCCTCTGGAACGCATGTCAACACTGCGATACTCGACTCTCTTCTCCGTGAAGCCAAAAATAAACAAGCTAATCTGACTGCTATATTCTTAGATATCCAGAAAGCCTTTGACAACGTTGGTCATGCCCATTTAAATGAGACACTAAAGTCGTTACCAATTCCATCCAAACTTACGAATTTAATCATGAATCTGCAATCAGGAAATGTCACACAAATTCAGACGCAGGGAAGCAAAACAAGACCTCTCTTGATAAGCAGGGGAGTTATGCAAGGTTCTCCTCTGTCGCCAATCCTGTTCAATCTCGCCATCAATCATATTCTGGATGACCTTAGCGAAACGTCGATATCTACCCAATATGGCTTTCAGTTGAGTCCAGATCATGAAGCTCTAACAGTGTTAAGTTTTGCTGATGATGTAGTTATTGTTGGAAAAGATTCTGAGTCAGCTTTAGTACTTGCTCATGCGGCCATACATCAACTACAAGAAATTGGACTTAGCATCAATACTGGAAAATGTAAAGGAATATGCATCAAACATGGTCACCTGTCAGAAGAAAAACTATTCACGGCAGATGAAAAACAGATACCATGTCTGAAGAAAGGAGAATCTATCAAATATTTGGGTGTAAATTTTTCCAATGAAATTACCTTCCAGTCCGTCGAGGTCCTAAATAAGCTCAAAAACACCCTAGAGCTCCTCATTTCTTCACCCCTTTTGCATTCCGATCAAAAATTTGTAATCATAAACACTTCAATCTGTCCCAGTTTGGTATATAAATTTCAGACAGTACCACCACAAAAGATTCCAGTCAAATTTACAAATGACGCCGATATTATGGTTAGGGGGGCATTAAAGGAAATTTTGCAACTTCCCATGGATGTCCCGAATGATATGATATACGCTGAAATGAAATTTAAAGGTCTGGGTTTATTTTGTGTATCATGGGAAATATATCTGCAACATATTAATGCATGCAAAATTTTGAAATCTTCCAATAGTAATTTTCTACATTCAACGAGAAACTTATGTCAAGAAATCAGCACAAGCCTTGCCGTATTAAATGTAGCAGAAACAGAATCTATTCGAGACAAAAGACATGGCTTTGTAGATACAAAGAAAGTCCGACTCGAACTGAGAAGAAGAGCCTTTGACAACTGGAGCAAAAAAGAGCATAAAGGCAAAGGTGTAGTCCTATTTAAACAGTATACTCCAGCGAATACATGGATTCGTGATCATAAAGGATTGTCTTGCAGTGAATGGCGTGATGCAATAAAAATGAACGCCAATGTCTCTGCTGTGCGTACTGTACCTGGCAGATCCCAGGGCAACAGCCTCTGTCGGCGTTGCCACAGAGAGTTCGAAACTCTTTCACACGTCCTGGGAGCCTGTCCACATGGTGAATTACTGCGCACCTCACGCCATAATGTAGTCAGATCAATGATAGCTAACGCTCTTAGAGGACAAGGTTATAATGTCTATGAAGAAGTACACGGTCTCTCCAACAGAGGAAGCAACCGACGCATTGACATTATTGCTTTTAAGCCATCCTGTTCTGAAGGTTTCATCATTGATCCAACAATTAGATTTGAGACCAACGAAAACCAGCCGGGAGAGGTCGATGCAGAAAAAAGAAGAATTTATGAAGAAACGGCGGACTTCTACAAGCAAAAATATAAGCTCTCATCCATTTCTGTAATCGGCTTGATGTTAGGTGCTCGAGGAACAATACCTGCATTTTTTGTCAACTTCTGCAATACCTTTGGGCTAAATAGAGATTTTATCTATAACATCGCCATTACCACACTCAAGAAGTCCATCATGATCTTCAAGAACCATGCTTGCGGACCTCAAATAAATGTTTGACATGCCTCACTCGACTGCCTACATTTAACATCATACGAACACATTATCTATTGTATCCACATCCATTATTGTTGTGAAGGTACTCTTTGTCTTTGGGCAACCTGCAGCTGTTGCAGGAAGATTGTATAATAATAATTGACCTCATTTAAGTGGACACCTCGAACTCCTGACAGCGGACATCGCCATTTGTCTGGTCCACTTGACTTAAGCGGACACTTTACACGTTGCCGGACAATTTATTACACCGGACCACATGTCATCCTTTCTTTTAAAACTGTTCTTCAGACATAACGAAATTCCTTTTGAAAGTTTGTACTATTTCGAGTGCAAGGAGAGAGAAAGTACATCGGAATGCAGTTCTACCTAGTGGTGTATAGGCCTATTCCGAGAATTCTAACTGCCCAGAAATGCTGCCAGAGATTGTTGACTCACAAGTTACCTGGGGATTTTCTTCCCTTCATGCATCATTCTATTCATAACTCAGATTGTCGCTGATAAGGTTGAGCTCATGTAGTCAACATGAGAAGGAAAAGGCAGTACAGACGCTAAATAGTGAGACAGAAATACCGTAGCATTTCAATTGTCTGTTAAACATGAGTAACAAGGGACGATCGTGTTTAGATCTCAAGGCAAGAAGAAATGTAATTATAAAAAGTGACAAGGGACATTCAGTGAGAAAGCTTGCCGAAAAATTCAACTGCAGGAAAACTCAAATAAACACTATTGTGAAGAATAGAACTGAAATTTTGAAGGAGTGGGAGGAATATAGGAATCGAGGAGTGAAAAGAAAGTGGGAGTCAGTTTTTCAGAAGTGAACATTGCGGTATATGAGTGGTTCAAGTGTGCTCCAGCGAAGAAACTTTTGTGTGAGTGGACCAATGTTACAAGAAAAAGCTCGAGAAATCGCAAATAATCTGAAAGTTGAGAATTTTGTAGCTAGCAATGGTTGGTTAGATTGTTTAAGGTGGATGTTCTTTGACGTTAAAATGTTCGATTATTTTTACGAACTTAAACGGACACCTCTCGTAATGGACATTTTTCCTCGGAACCGACGGTGTTCGCAGAAGGGAGGTTCGATTGTAGTTTCTTTCAGTTTGAGATAAGCCTTAACAATAGATAGCAATATGTCATTACATTTCCATAAAAATAGGTACTAGTAGAGTTAGGTAACTTATTCAACTGCTAAGGACCTCAAGAGGAAAGCAACAAGGTCA
Organism: Anabrus simplex; assembly: GCF_040414725.1. Lineage (NCBI taxonomy): Eukaryota > Metazoa > Arthropoda > Insecta > Orthoptera > Tettigoniidae > Anabrus > Anabrus simplex. Next base: position 91,893,016 of record NC_090272.1, on the reverse strand, counting down.
CTTACAGCGTCACCTACAGAGTAGCCATTGTTCTCCGCCACGACTTTCTCAAACTTGCCCATGAAGAATGGGATGGTCTCTCTGAGCAGCATCTGCTTCTTCTCTTCTTTCTTGATGGGGTCAGTCTCCATGCGATACTGGTACAGCACTGCAATGGAATAAACTCTATCGAAATATCAAGCCTCATTTAGTTAACAGTCAAGTTATAAGATTTGTGGGAGCATTTTGTGGTCCTGCAGGATATTGGAAGATGAGGTTCACAGCTTCTAGGGTGTTGATATGATCGCAATCCAGGAGGGCTCAACTAATGGTTTCATTATCAATCCTACCATCAGAATCAAAACCAATCCACTCCAGCATGCAGAAGTATATGAAGAGAAGTGAAATCTACAACTCCACCATCCCATACTATCCAGGTAAATATAAATTAACATCTATTAAGACTATAAGAGCTAGAGTGACAATAATACTTTTGAGGTTTGTTCACTTCTGTAAAATGTTTGATCTGAGACACACTTTGATTAATGAAGTATATAAAAGGTTCCCTAAGAATTCTTACATAGGTAATGTGGAATTCATTAGCATCATGAAATTTAAACTAGGGAGAAAGGAAAAATTGAAGGAACTTACCAAGAAATTGAGTTTAGCATAGAATAGGTTAATATGATGGCAAACAAAATTGGCAGCCATAACAATTTTAGGGAGCAATGGGAAGATATGTATAGATACTTTATGATCGACACAGGTTCCAGAAAGAACATTCTAGGGATCATTAATGAGCAAGGGAAGTGCATATGTGAGGACTTACAGAAGGCAGAAATATTTTGTCAGCAGTGTGTAAAGAGATTTTAATATAAGTATAATGTCAAGATAGAAGAAGGGATTAATACTAGCAAAGTACTGAAATTTACCTATGATAACAAAGATATTTACAAAAAGATACAAAAGTTGAAAGTATGAAAATTAGATTGGTATCTAGTCTGCCTTGGTGAGGATATGCTAAAGGCAATGGGTTGGGACATAGTATCATATGTGATGTATTTATTTGATTGCTGTTTACATGAAGAAACTATACCTTACAAATTTTGTAAATCATCCTGGCTGTGTCTGGATGACAGATACCACAACAGTTGATCTGCTCCTGTTTGTTGAAGGATCTGATGATCCTATCTCCTAGTGGTCAGTCGAAGGCGCCCTGAGCCCAGCTCTGTGTATGTGTGTGTGTGCCTAGGATCTCGGTGCAAGCCTTAAAAAAAATATGGTGTTTTCAAGGTCATCCCTGTCTTCTTTACATTTGTATAGTATTTTAATATCACAGTGTCTCCATCTTTCTGGGACTTTTCCTGAAAGCATATGTTGAACAACATGGTCCATATGAGTAGAAGTACTATGTCAAAAGTGTCTTTCAGGTTTCCGTTGAAGACACTGTTCTGGACTGCTGCTTTCTTGATTTCTGTGGCCTCAATTACGGTTTTGACTTCCTTCTGTCCTTGAAGTGGGAGAGCCATATCAAGATTTTGCTGGTTTAGAATCTTTGAGAAATGTTTTTCTCAGTAAAGTTATTGCAAATTTGGAAGAAGGGCACACAGCTCATTTCTTGAGGGCAATATAAATGTCTGTCAGGACATCTTGAGCTTTGAATGTTGTCTGTTTTTATAACTAGTGTGCTTTCTTTTGTTGGAGCAACGTTTTGTATGTTTTCCTTTTCATTGCATAAATTGCAGAAGTGGAATTCCCAGCCTAGAGTCTCTTGTCTGACCTTGTAACATTCTTTGTCAAACCAAGGCTTTGTGATACTAGGAAAGTTTCTGATTTTTGCTTTTCTGATGAAGTTTAGACTTTATCCACTGCTGGGTCGAATAGTTCTTCACCTATCATTTGTGGTATTATTTCTAAATCTTTTTTCTTTCTCAAGAAAATTCATATTTCCTTGTGGTACATAGCTGCTGGTTTTTCTTTCACATTGGGCCTTGTCCTCCTAGCTTGATTCTAATAGCAACAGGTATGTGTTTTTTCAGAATTGCAACCGGATGTGAAGACATTACCTCTTGACTGTGGATTGTTAGTGTTTCGGTGCCCGATTTAAAACTGATGCACTGTGAGGAAAGTTCCGACCGGCGAGCAGGCAGCAGTGCTGATGTCACTGCTCAGACTGGTCTATAAAGAAGAGACCCAGCAGGAGAAGACAAATCGCCGTCCAGCAGTTTATGACACCGTATTTCAGACTCGTAGGGCTACTCCCTATTTTGAATGTGTTCTGAACAGGTGGAGTGAAGAAAACTGAGAGGTCTCAGCTCAGAACATGCCCATTGGCTACAAGGAATAGCATTCTCTTTCTAAGACTTTGTCTTTACCTGCAGACTACTTTTATACATCTAGAACTAATATTGACAGTAATATTCCCACAGAATACTTTCCTTCAGAAAACCTATACTTATACTACAAAACAGACACTTATCTTTAGTTTTGTGTCCTGGCAATGCAGAATTTTGTAAATACAGTATATATTATTCAATAGAAGTATTTCAAAACAGCAATTTGTGTCCAACTTGTAAAATTATAGAAATTTAATTTGTATCTATCAAACAAAGATTGTTTGTGTTGTGCTTATAACATTTTGTACACAACAGTTAGGTAGTCTCCTTTGAAAGAAAAGAAAAAAAAAAAAAAAGTCACCTCTGTACAAGCCATGAAGGCCCTTGGAGGAGTGGAAGGTAAAGGCTTCCACCATTGTTAACTTCGGCACGTGATAGGGTATAGTGGTTAGCTCTACGCCCTGCCGCCTTTGCCCCCAGGAATTAACTTGGTACTCATTTTTGGTGTACGCTGAGTGAACCTCAGGGCCATATGCACCTCCTGAAGTGGAAATCTCGTTTCTTAAATTTTACGACTTCCTGATGGGGATTCGAACCCACGTCCTTCCGGGTGAACCGAGCACACCTTTACCGCCTCGGCCAGGCAGCTCCTCTCTCCTTTGACAAAGAAGAGATAAATACAGTAGTGCTTTTAACATTTGCTGCCATGTTTCTTCTGCCCTGTTGGTAAGTTCGTAGGCTTCCTCTTGTAAGTAGTCAAGTGTGATATATGCTTTATGATTTGGTTTATCTATTTCGAGAGTTAAGATCACCCCCCTCCCCAACAAGATTCCAAGATTCACATCTTTATCATTATTTGTCATTGTTATTCACTTAACTGCATGTCTGACTGAGTCACCTACTTTTCTAGGGAGGCTGCAGGGACCTATGATGGTGCTTTTCTGTCTTTATTATTAGCATATTTTCTTCTCTGTGGTCTTTCTTTGGTGTCCCTATGCTGTCTTCATAAAAGATACGCCAGCCTTCTTCTTTCATTTGGGGTGGCTGGGGCATGCTTGCTGTCCTGATGTGGTATACCGACATGTCCTGTTGAAAATGCCTCAGTGGCTATGCTTATGTTAAATCAGCACCAGAAATTATCTGGGATTAGACAGTACAGTATTTTCAGGCCTTCTATGTTCCAAGGAAGAATGTCCAAATTTATTCCATTAGTCTTGTAGAATGAATTTACTCCCAGTTTACAAACAATCTCTCCTTGAATGCCATTTATCTGGAGGTATTTGGTTACAGCCTCCAGCTCACTTTCTATGTGTAGCCTTTCTGTATAGATCCATGCTTTTCTTGTGGCTGCCTGTAGTTCCATTGTGTTCCAATCACTATGTTTTCTCTTTCACATCCATTTTAATTTTCCTGTGTTCTTGGTCTTCTTCTCTGATAAGTGGTCCATGTTTCTGTATAGCCCTGATTGTCTTCCTTGTTGTGTTCTTCTGCTGTTTCTTTATTTAATACAAGATAAAGGTTTCTTTCAGCTTTCCTGAGTTAATCTCTTTCACTTGTTTTCTGAATTTCCTGCTGTTTGATCTTGCAGGGGTTGATGAGATGTCATATTGTCGACTGGTACCTACATTCATCGCTTTGAATGGATTGTAGTCTACCTTGATGCTTGTAAAGGGAGGTTTTGTTTAATGATAGTTTGTAGAGTCTTTTATTTGGCTAATTCTTTCCGTAGTGTAACCTCTATCTTCACCTGTATTTTTCTTTCTAGCCCATTTTCCATGAAATCTAAAATTTTCTGGATTTTCTCTTTCAGATCCACTAAGTATTTTTCATTTTTTTTTTTCCTTTCTTTAGTATCTGTAGATGAAGTTTGCACTCATTGCCTAACCAAGTTAATTTGCAAGTTTTTCCTTTTGATTAAACTGAATTTGTCACCAGTCACACCACTGCATTCTGAGTGCCGCCTTTGCATCCTACTGTGTTCTCATTATTTCCAACATGGTTCTGGCAGATCTTGCACAAATAACCTCTGTGGTCACTCTGCCCTCTCTTTGGTACTTGGCATATGTATGTAGTGGTGATGTGCTGCTAATTATCACAGAATTTGTTTAACTCACTAATATAGTTTTATGAATGGTATCAATTTCTCTTCTGCTATCTGCACATAAACAAAGTAATTAAGTTGTTGAAAACATAGCCAGCAGAATGCAGAAGCATGCAAACATGTTTCATGTAAATCAAGTTTATTCAGTGGCAGATGTGAGAGTTCAATGTTGAAATCGAGTTGACCCGACACAGTATTGGTGGACTACTTAGTGCAGATCGAGTAAAGTCAATCACAACAGTGAAATGGTAAAGCTAGGTAGTCAAAACTCAACTGCGCTCTTGGGGAGCTTGTCCAGTAAACAATTATAGTTACCTTATAGACATGATACTGTATAGGCTTTTGGGCTTATGCTGTGTCAAGAAAATAAGGTGAAATTTTTTATGTTTCGATTCTTCTGAGGATGCAGAGCAAACGTAAAGAATTTCACCTTATTTTCTTGACACGGCGTAAGCCCAAAAGCCTATACAGTATAGTTACCTTGTTTGAGGTCGGATAGTGTATCTACGAGCATGTCGCACTGCAGGCTCTCCCACTCGTCCTTCCCAGCTAGTCCATATTGTTTGGCCAGGTAGCGGGCAATGGCATTTGACTGTCCCACAAGCTTCCCGTCGATCTCCAGTGCTGGGACCATTCCAAATGGCATACCTAGACAACATCGAGACATGTGTTATTTATGTTTTATAGAGTCATTAGACCACAGATCTACAGTTGATGTTTGATGTTGTAAATGGCTCACTTCAATATCATAGTGAATGTTCAAGTTTGTAATGTTTTCAGTTTACTCTTGTGTATGCTTCAATGATTGATTAGTCCAACTAAGTTGACTGATACTTTCTTAAAGGCACATGCCTGGTGTGAAAATGGGGAACCATGGAAAACAACCTTCAAGGGCTGCCGACAATGGTGTTTGAACCCACTATCTCCTGAATGTAAGCTCATACCTGCATGCCCCAAACTGCATGGCCAACTTACTCGGTAAAACAGAGTCCACGGGCACACTTGAGTACTAGACATGGGGATTTTTAATGAAAAGTGTCCTCCTTAATCTGACAAACAAAACACAAAATATCATACTAAAGTACCAGTACAAGTTATTTGAATTCAACTCTTGTTATGAAAACTGTCAGCAAACAAACTGTCATACTAATGAATATTGAACATATAACACGACCTAATAGGTTGAAATTTGATTTAAAAAACGGTCCTACTGCTTCATTGAAAGTTACGTGGTTACTATCAAAATAAAAGAAATCATTCTCTAATTTGGAAGCTGTTAGGAGTCTGCTATTTCTATAGTTGAAGTATCTGAAAGGTAAAATTATTCAGTCAATAAAACAAGTTGCCCTTTCAAATGACACTTCATCTAACATCTGGATACTAAGGTATTTGAAACTTTACTAAACAATTTAAGGAAATGTGATTTTTGTCAGTTGTTACATCAATTTGATTTATGTCACACCAACACAGATAGGTCTTACGGCGACGATGGGAGAGCAAAGGGTTAGGAGTAGGAAGGAAGTGTCCATGGCCTTAATTAAGATACATCCCCAGCATTTGCCTGGTGAAAAAATGGAAAACCACGAAAATTATCAGTTGCTCTTGATAAATATACATCCTGATTTCCAAAAGGGTAAATGGCAACTATGGTTCATGTTTGTGGATTACTGTAGTCACGTCCTAGTTCGTGAACCATGGGCAATGGCTGAGTGGCCTAGTAAGTGGTCCTGAGAGTCGGGATACCAGTTGCTATGGAATGGGAGTGGGCATCTCGGACATATTCTGAGTCGTGGCCCTCCTTGTGCTCAGGTGGCTAGGACTATACAATTCACCGGTGGTCCATAACCCGTTAGAGGATAGATCCTCACTTGGACTATGTGCAAGTAGCGTAGCATCCTGCTTCATGAATTTACCGAGCTCAGAACACTTTAAGCAAGCCTCGGACCTATGGGAGTATCGGAGTCCCACTCCCATTTGACAGGCGAGGGACTCCTTGGAAACAACTTGGCGAACGAAATGGAATTCGATGGGGAGCTATCAATATTAATGGGGCTTATGGAAGAAAGAAAGTAAAATTGGCTGAGTCAGCAAAGAGGATGCATTTGGATTGCTAGGAGTAAGTGATATTCGGATAAGGGGAGATAACGAGGAAGAGATAGGAGATTATAAAGTGTACTTGACAGGTGTTAGAAAGGGAAGGGCTGAGTCTGGGGTAGGGCTCCTTATCAGGAATACCACTGCACACAACATAGTTTCTGTTAGGCACGTAAATGAGTGAATGATGTGGGTGGATTTGTCAGTGGGAGGAATTAGGACTAGAATTGTGTCCGTGTATTCACCATGTGAGGGTGCAGATGAGGATGAAGTGGACAAGTTTTATGAAGCATTGAGTGACATCGTGGTCAGGGTCAACAGCAAGGATAGAATAGTGCAAATGGGCGATTTCAATGCGAGAGTTGGGAATAGAACTGAAGGATGCGAAAGGGTGATTGGTAAATGTGGGGAAGATATGGAAGCTAATGGAAATGGGAAGCATTTGCTGGACTTCTGTGCTAGTATGGGTTTAGCTGTTATGAATACATTCTTCAAGCATACGGCTATTCACCGCTACACATGGGAGGCTAGGGGTACCAGATCCATAATAGACTATATCTTAACAGACTTCGAATTTAGGAAATCTGTTAGGAATGTACGAGTTTTCTGCGGATTTTTCGATGATACAGACCACAATCTGATCTGTAGTGAACTAAGTATCTCTAGGCCTAGGGTAGAGAAAGTGAAATCTGTCTGCAAACGAATAAGGGTAGAAAATCTCCACGACGAGGAAATTAGACAGAAGTACACGGATATGATTAGTGAGAAGTTTCAAACAGTAGACAGTAAGCAGGTTCAGGATATAGAAAGTGAATGGGTGGCATACAGGGATGCTGTAGTAGAAATAGCAAGGGAATGCCTAGGAACAACTGTGTGTAAAGATGGGAAAAGGCGAACATCTTGGTGGAATGACGAAGTGATAGCAGCTTGTAAACGTAAAAAGAAGGCTTATCAGAAATGGCTCCAAACAAGGGCCAAGGCAGACAGGGATTTGTACATAGATGAAAGAAACAGAGCGAAACAAATAGTTGTTGAATCCAAAAAGAAGTCATTGGAAGATTTTGGTAACAACCTGGAAAGGCTAGGTCAAGCAGCAGGGAAACCTTTCTGGACAGTAATAAAGAATCTTAGGAAGGGAGGGAAAAAGGAAATGAACAGTGTTTTGAGTAATTCAGGTGAACTCATAATAGATCCCAGGGAATCACTGGAGAGGTGGAAGGAATATTTTGAACATCTTCTCAATGTAAAAGGAAATCATCCTTGTGGTGTTGCGAACAGCCAAGCTCATGAGGAGGAGGAAAATGATGTTGGTGAAATTATGCTAGAGGAAGTGGAAAGGATGGTCAATAAACTCCATGTTATAAAGCAGCAGGAATAGATGAAATTAGACCTGAAATGGTGAAGTATAGTGGGAAGGCAGGGATGAAATGGCTTCACAGAGTAGTAAAATTAGCATGGAGTGTTGGTAAGGTACCTTCAGATTGGACAAAAGCGGTAATTGCACCTATCTATAAGCAAGGGAACAGGAAGGATTGCAACAACTATCGAGGTATCTCATTGATTAGTATACCAGGCAAAGTATTCACTGGCATCTTGGAAGGGAGGGTGCGATCAGTAGTTGAGAGGAAGTTGGATGAAACCCAGTGTGGTTTCAGACCACAGAGAGGCTGTCAGGATCAGATTTTCAGTATGCGCCAGGAATTGAAAAATGCTACGAGAGGAATAGGCAGTTGTGTTTATGTTTCGTAGATCTAGAGAAAGCATACGACAGGGTACCGAGGGAGAAGATGTTCGCTATACTGGGGGACTATGGAATTAAAGGTAGATTATTAAAATCAATCAAAGGTATTTATGTTGACAATTGGGCTTCAGTGAGAATTGATGGTAGAGTGAGTTCTTGGCTCAGGGTACTTACAGGGGTTAGACAAGGCTGTAATCTTTCACCTTTGCTGTTCATAGTTTACATGGATCATCTGCTGAAAGGTATAAAATGGCAGGGAGGGATTCAGTTAGGTGGAAATGTAATAAGCAGTCTGGCCTATGCTAACGACTTGGTCTTAATGGCAGATTGTGCCGAAAGCCTGCAGTGTAATATCTTGGAACTTGAAAATAGGTGCAATGAGTATGGTATGAAAATTAGCCTCTCGAAGACTAAATTGATGTCGGTAGATAAGAAACTCAACAGAATTGGATGTCAGATTGGTGATATAAAGCTAGAACAGGTCGATAATTTCAAGTATTTAGGTTGTGTATTCTCCCAGGATGGTAATATAGTAAGTGAGATTGAATCAAGGTGTCGTAAAGCTAATGCAGTGAGCTCGCAGTTGCGATCAACAGTATTCTGTAAGAAGGAAGTCAGCTCCCAGACGAAACTATCGTTACATCGGTCTGTTTTCAGACCAACTTTGCTTTACGGGAGCGAAAGCTGGGTGGACTCAGGATATCTTATTCATAAGTTAGAAGTAACAGACATGAAAGTAGCAAGAATGATTGCTGGTACAAACAGGTGGGAACAATGGCAGGATGGTACTCGGAATGAGGAGATAAAGGCTAATTTAGGAATGAACTCGATGGATGAAGCTGTACTCATAAACCGGCTTCGGTGGTGGGGTCATGTGAGGCGAATGGAGGAGGATAGGTTACCTAGGAGAATAATGGACTCTGTTATGGAGGGTAAGAGAAGTAGAGGTAGACCAAGACGACGATGGTTAGACTCGGTTTCTAACGATTTAAAGATAAGTGGTATAGAACTAAATGAGGCCACAACACTAGTTGAAAATCGAGGATTGTGGCGACGTTTAATAAATTCACAGAGGCTTGTAAACTGAACGCTGAAAGGCATAACAGTCTATAATGATAATGTATGTATGTATGTAAATGGCAACTGGACCACTTTGCATGGATAAATTTCACCATCATGAAATCTACGATGTCAAAGTCCTAAGTGGGGAAGATTCAGGGTCAGATCACTATGTTGTTAAGATCAAAATAAAATTAACTCCAAGGGTTAAGAAAAGACCTCCAAATAAAAATAGAAATTTTTTTGACCCTACCACCTTAATAAATAATAGGGAGTACCATAGGAAAACAGAAGAATCTGTCAACACCAATACATTAGAAAAACTGACCACCAAACTAAAATCGATAGCAGAAGAGTTAGCTCCAACAAATCCTAGGAATAAACATGAATGTTGGGATGAAGAGTGTGACCAGGCAATTGAGAGAAGACACCAAGCTTGGATAAATCATCAAGCCCAAAAATCAGACAAATCAAATTTAGAACTAATAAAACAAAGAAAGTCAACCCATAAAATCATCAGATAAACCAAATGTAAACATCTTAAAAATACCTTACAAAGGGTAGAAGAGAGTTTAAAAAAAAAACTATCAAGAGATTATAATAAAAACTTTGGCAAATACCTTAAAAAATATGAGCCATCAATATTAATGCTGAGTGGTAAATCAGGAAGGTTAGCCCATAATAATCAAGAAAATGCAGAAATCCTCGCAGAGACATTCAACAAACTTTTAAATTGCAATGACCCACTGGAAACATTGGAAGTAAATACTGACACACCCGTTTTGATCACTCCAGATCTAATAGATCCTACAGCTATAAATGAGGTAGAATTTGCAATTAAGGAAGTAAAAAATAATAAGGCATGTGGTAAAGACCTAGTCTTTGCAGAAATCTGGCAAAATTCAGGGAAACCAGCAATCATAAATTTATTCCAGCATCTAGCCAAAATGTGGATCACAGAGAAAATCCCAGAACACTGGACCTCAGGCATAATCCATCCATTATTCAAAAAAGGAGATAAAACTAATCCAGACAGTTAACTCTTTTGGACTGCACTTACAAAATTTTCTCGCATAATTTACAATAGGATAAAAAGCATTCTGGAACCACAACTTGGAGAATACCAAGGAGGATTTCACCCATACAGAAGTTGCCCAGACCAAATTCTCAGCCTGAAACTAATAATGGAATATTACAAATGCAGAAATAAACAGCTGTTTATTTCATTCATAGGTTTCAAAAAAAGCTTATGATAGTATACACAGAACCACTCTTTTAAAAATCCTCAGATCATGTGGCCTTGATCCTAAATTAACAAAAATTATTGAACTAACTTTAACCAACACAATTTCAAAGGTAAAGTTCAGAGGAGAAATGCCAAATGCTTTTACAATAAATACAGGCCTCAGAAAAGGTGGCAGATTATCCCCACTGCTTTTTAATGTGGCTCTAGATTACATCATGAAAATTTGGCAAAAAGGAAACCCACCTAAAATCAAAATTGGAGCAAAACCCTCAATAAGGACAAACTGCCTAGGGTTTGCAGATGATTTAGCTCTTTTAGCCCTTGACATGGAAGAAGTCTGTGCTCAGATCACCAGTCTCCAGAAAATTGCATTAAACGTAGGATTACAAATATCCTTTGAGAAAACTGAGATCATGCCAATGAAACCCCTTGACATAAACGAAGTCATCATAAATGATCAAAAAATTTAAATTTAAATACCTTGGAGAAATCATTATGCACAACTTAAGTGAGAAAGCACCATGGATAAATAGAATCAACAAAATGAAAAAAGCACAATTTCTAACCTGGTCAACTTATAACAAAAAATGCCTGTCAATAGACACTAAGATCCAACACTACAAAACTGTAACTTTGCCTGAAGCCACTTATGCTTGCAAAACCTTGTTCCAAATTAAAAATGAAAGAAGAACTGATCAGCTCCTCAAAACTGAAAGAAGAATTATTAGAACTTTCATAAATAAAAAGTGCCAGGTTGAAGGAGTGTGGAGAATCCTCCCTAATGAAACTGTCTATTGAGAGATTGACCCATTTACCAGCACGATGAAGAAGAAAAGAATCTCTTATTTCTTTCACCTCTTACGATTACCAGAAAACAGGATTTTATGACAAACTTGTGACGGGAAATCTGGAAAAGAAGACAGGAGGACATTGGATCAAATAAATTCAAGAGGATCACAAAACAGTTCGAATCAAAATTACAGATGCAGAGAACAAAAATAAAATTACCATCCTTCTTAGGAAACACAAATTTTCAACTGAATTGATGCACAGAAGGCCTGTAGAGATTTCAGACGAATTAAGAACACTGACATCAGAATGAATGAAGAAGTACTGGGCAGATAAGAATAAAACAGTACAACCTTCAAAGAAAAAGTGGACATGGAAGACTCAAGTGGTCCAATGTGGCCAATAAAGTTAATAATAATTAAAAAAGTATACAGACATTAATGATGTACTGGTACCCCAGTTGTGATTTTGTTTATTCATTTCAGTGAAAATAGACTATTTTAAAATTCTAAAAAATCTTTATTTCTATGTTACAAAACTCCTATTTCTTGTCACTGAGCCATAGTATAAAAGATGGAAGTGATATTGAAAAGCGTGATTAAGCAGAATGTAATTAAATAACACAATGGGTTCTTAGCGAGTCTGCCTTGTCAATATTTATTGCATACACAAAAACAAAGTTAATCTAATCTACATTATTCGTACATGTTTTGAGAAAAATTAGACTGTTTTCTTTAACTGCGATGATAATAATTTTGTGTGGCTATTTCTAGCCGAGTGCAGCCCTTGTAAGGCAGACCCTCCGATGAGGGTGGGCGGCATCTGCCATGTGTAGGTAACTGCACAGTGTTGTGTGTGGTGTGTGAGTTGCAAGGATGTTGGGGACAGCACAAACACCCAGCCCTCGGGCCACTGGAATTAACCAATGAAGGTTAAAATCCCGACCCGGCCGGGAATCGAGCCCAGGACCCTCTGAACCGAAGGCCAGTACGCTGACCATTCAGCCAATGAGTCAGACAATAAACTCGTGTCCTCATCCCGAGGTGGTGCAGCTCTTTTCAGGCACACCCCCAATGGAGGTGAGCTGCATGGATCATTTCAACCACACACCATCCCTCCTGCCATCCTTAAATTTCTGGCAGTACCAGGAATCAAACCTGGGCCCCCAAGGACGGTAGCTAATAACACTAACCATCACACTATGGAGGCAGACGTCTGCGATCAAAAATCTACAAACATCCAAACATTCCAGGACCCAAAACAAAATTACGAATTGTCAACATATGATGATGTATATCTACAAACTTAGCATTAAAAATACAGTCTCATTAATACCAGTATTAATATTTTCTGGAGATAATTCCCCAAGTTGCTGAACTGTCCTTTCTTGAAAATTAAGATAAGAGAAAAACACCAAAGAGTTTGAAGTTGTAATGTGTAATACAGGGGTGGTGCATGGTATTGTTGCAGTGCTGCACAACTCCCAATAATTTTATATTTCATTTGTCATCTTTTCTTCTCACTTTTTAGTTTAATTAACCCAATATACAGTATATTCTAAAATATGTTAAAATCCACCATCTTTTGTTGTTCACTGTACTAATGCTTTGTAATGGACCAATAAACGCAGCCAGCTTCAAATCAAACTCAGGGTGTTTGCTTTCCTACAGCAACTCCCAAGCGGACAGTATGGCACAGTGTTGTTTCAGCAGGGACGTAGCACGCTCATCAGTATCGCTCCTTGGGTATTGCACGAGACCAGCTAGCCTTCTACTGAGAAACAATTCCAAACGTTCCCGTCAGATTGCACCACTCTGCAGAGATATGTCATTCTTGCTTTCTCTGCTCTCGCAATGGTAAATTCTTTTCCATACCATGATACCTACAATGCTAGAAATATCTATAAGATCCTCTTTTTCTCTCTCAAGTATATTTGGTGTTAACATTATCGGGGGATTATATATCAATAAGTTATTATTAATTAATGTACCTTTTCTATATGTAATTAATATTATATAAATGTGTATATATATATATATATAACTATTGTAACTGACCAAATTTTCTTACTAAAAACTATTAACTATCTCAAAAATAATCTTAAATAAAGGCTTTATTCAAAAAATTTTAAATTTCAGAAATTTTCAAAATTGTTACTAATCTTTATCAACTAAATCCATTTTAATTACTTTTTTACAAACCTCAAAATCTCCAAAAATTCTTGGTTACCAAAAATGCAAAAAATTGCGCACTTTTCAAAAAAAATTCCAAAAAAGAAAGTACCCCTCCTTAAATAGCTATTTTAACACCAATAACTACTTTGCACCAATTCTTACTATTCATACGTTAAAGTTTTAGTAATGAAGTGCCTGATAAAAAGGATTACTGTGATAGAGTAAATCATGTAATTATTTACCTTCATTATATCTAATAGATTTAAACTATTTCCTAAAGTATCAAAAACTTTCGTGCTTCATACACCTAGATATATTCATAAACTTCAATAAAAAGGTAAGCTAAATATAAGCTAATGGGTTCATACCCCGTAAATAGGATTATCCTCCTTTTTAATCTTCACTACTCCTGCTAAAACTTTATTTACTGCAACTTTAATTTTAGGAACACTCATTGCCACTACATCAACTTCCTGATTGGGGGTTTGAATAGGATTAGAAATCAATCTCCTATCTTTTATCCCCCTAATAACTGACCCAAAAAACCTAATATCAGCAGAAGCCTCCCTAAAATATTTTTTAGTGCAAGCCCTAGCATCCGCTGCACTACTTTTCTCTATTATTTTAATATTTGCATTCTCTAATAACCCCTTTTATATAAACACCGAAATCTTTTCAACCCTAATATGTTCAGCATTGCTACTAAAAATGGGAGCCGCCCCCTTCCATTTTTGGTTTCCAGCAACAATAGAAGGATTAAGATGAAAAAACTGTTTTGTTTTAATAACCTGACAAAAAATCGCCCCTCTAATATTGTTAGCGTATATTATTGAAATAAACATTTTTATTAGAATAATTATTCTATCCTCAGTACTAATTGGCTCCTTGGGGGGATTAAATCATGCTATATCAATAACATTAATAACATTCCACCCCGTACCGGACCACCCACAACATTATCAACATTTTGCATCAATGAAAAACAGTGGGGTAAGAACAACGGTATACTGCATACTTCCTGTATTTTAATTGTCAGGTTTATTTCAGTTTTAATGGAAATGTAGTTCATTACTTAGTGTTTCTTGTTATTTCTGTAAGCTTCTCACATAAAAATGTGGCATTGAAAATTGTTTAAAATGACCATTTGACAAACTCAGAAATGAGTAAAGGAGCGACCATGTCTTATAATATTATCACAAGACACTCGTTTTTATATCAGTCACTATTGATCTGCATTTAGGGCAGTCGGTCAGGTGGCAGATTCCCTCTCTGTTGTTTTCCTAGCTTTTTCTTAAGTGATTGCAAAGAAATTGGAAATTTATTGGACATCTCCCTTGGTAAGTTATCCAATCCCTAACTCCCCTTCCTATAAATGAATGTCCCAATTTGTCCTCTTGAATGCCAACTTTATCTTCATATTGTGATCTTTCCTACTTTTAAAGACACCACTCAAACTTATTCGTCTACTGATGTCATTCCACGCCATCTCTCCACTGACAGCTTGAAACATACCACTTATTACATGTGATATAAAAGTCCTTTGTACGAACAGATCACAATACTTTTGCAAAAGTCAATTCCTCTCACAAGTAAAATTTTTCAAAATTTTCGACCTTTCGACATTTCACCATTCCTATACATAATACGCTCTCCTCCTCCCCCCCTTCCCCCCCCCCCCCCCCTTGCCGCTAGCAGCTTCCCTTCAAACACAACAAGCAGGTCCATAGCCACGCCCTTGCGAGCACAACCCCCTTCAGCGGGATCCCACCGCTATAACACGCACAGTAAGAACTCAACAGTTGCCAGCAGCTCTTAAGATCACAACACAACAAGTTACTCTCGCTGCAAGCTAAGAGGTAGTTTGCACATTCTCCATGTAATTTTCATAGTGAGTCCTTTATCCAACACAGTAATTAAAACTGAGAAGACTTTTCCTATTTGTGAAATTCACAACCTGACTTTTAACCCCGTTTATCATCATACCATTGCCTACTGTCCATCTCACAACATTATCAAGGTCATTTTGCAGTTGCTCACAATCTTGTAACTTATTTATTACTCTGTACAGAATAACATCATCAGCAAAAGGCCTTTTCTTTGATTCCACTTCTTTACACATATCATTGATATATATAAGAAATCATAGAGGTCCAATAATACTGCCTTGAGGAATTCCCCTCTTAATCATTACAGGGACAGATAAAGCTTTGCCTACTCTAATTCTCTGAGTTCTTTTTTTTCTAGAAACATGCCTACCCATTCAGTCACTCTTTTGTCAAGTCCAATTGCACTCATTTTTGCCAGTAGTCTCCTATGATCTACCCTATCAAATGCCTTAGATAGGTCAATTGCGATACAGTCCATTTGACCTCCTGAATCCAGGACATCTGCTATCATCATCATCATCGGTTTGCCCTTCCAGCGAGCCGGGTAGGGTGTTTGAAAACGAGCGTCTTCCAAAGTTGCCTATTCAAAAACATTTCGTTGTCCAAGACAGATTCCCAATTCCATCCTCTTCTCTCCACGTCTTCCCTCAGTTGGTCCATCCATCTTCTTCTTGGTCTGCTATATCTTGCTGAAATCTTACAAGATGAGCTTCAGTGGAATAACCTTTCCAAAACCCAAATTGCCTTCTATCAAACCAGTTAATAATTTTGCAAACATGTCTAATATAATCAGAAAGAACGCTTTCCTAAAGCTTACATGCAATGCATGTCAAACTGACTGGCCTGTAATTTTCAACTTTATGTCTATCACCCTTTCCTTTCTACACAGGGACTACTATAGCAACTCTCCATTAATTTGGTATAGCTCCTTCATGCAAACAATAATCAAATAAGTACCGGTACTTCAGATATGGTACTATATCCCAACCCATCGTCTTTAGTATATCCCCCGAAACCTTATCAATTCCAGCTGCTTTCCTAGTTTTCAACTTTTGTATCTGACTGTAAATGTCATTGTTGTCATAGGTAAATTTTAATATTTCTTTAGTATTAGTCACCTCTGACAACTCATCTAGTTCCACATCTCATCTAGCGCTAGCCGTACACTCAAAAGATTTTGCTGCGTGTAGTAACAGACGCAATAAATAGAAACCCATTTCTTTTCCTAGGACTTCACCACAGTATTTGCTTTATATAGAGTAAAACTGAATGAAATACCTACAAATTCTGTATTTCTAGTATTTATGTAATCATATACCGTATTTTATTTCAGTTTGAGATAAGTATAAAAACTCTTTTAGCTCACACTTTTCCAGAAAAAATGATATAGAGAGAGTTATGGAAGTAGTCACAGTTATTGGATTTACCAGTGTCAATACAATCATAAAACAACCTCATATGAACAGATAATTCTGCAATGTTACATTTTGTGATTGATTGATTGATTGATTGATTGATTGATTGATTGATTGATTGATTGATTGATTGATTGATTGATTCATTCATTCATTCATTCATTCATTCATTCCTTTATTTATTTATTTATTTATTTATTTATTTATTTATTTATTTATTTATGACAAAAGGTCCCATGAGCCTCTGGCTCGTGATAGGGACAGTACAGTACATACTTTTCTTAAGGCGAGACAATAATAATTACATTTCATATACAATAGCTTTTCAGTAAAGTGACAAGTACATTTTTGGATAACTAAGACACAGTTTTTTTTTAACATGTTAACATCATAGTTTTTCAGAAGTAGGCTATATTTAGATATTGCATGGCTGTAAGATATTATAGTATTATTGTATTAATTGTATTAATTAAAGGAAGTTATATAGAGATTATATTAAGATAACTGTATAAGAGTAATCTTCCTTCAGTTTTTTCTTAAAAACATATAACCGATTTAGAATTATTTATAACAGGAGGCAACACATTATATTCCCTAAACATAGATGATTCTATGCCTTTTACTCCATACTTTCCTGAATTAGAGTGAGAGGGATATATCCTTAATGATCCTCTAGTTTCATATCTATGAATTTCACTAAAATGAGAGAAGTTAATGTAGAGTGGATTAATTTCCTGTGTAGACTGATGATGAAAATGCAATTTGTTTATGGAATGGTAGAATATTTGACTCTGAAAAAACTTCATGTGACGGTTTGAGGAAGGGGAATCCATACATGATTTTGATGGCTCTTTTTTTTTTGTAGGATTTTCATAATCTTTCCTACATCTTCCCCAAATGAAGCTTATGTACCAGTATGTTAGATGTGGGTAGATCATTTGCACAATATATATACACTCAATTGTTGAAGAGAGAAATTACTGTATCTTAATCTGAGCATTATTCCTATCAAAGGGGTAATTTTGCTGATTACATAATCAATAGGGCTTTTCCAGGAAAGTGTTGAGTCTAATATTATACCGAGATACTTAGCTGACTCTCTCTATTAGTTGGTCCTTTAGGGTAACAGTGCCAGCCATTGTGATCGTATGGGCAGTTTTATGAGAGATTTATGAGAGAGTCATATTTATGAAAATTTTTTGAGATAAAGCCCAGTCCGGTAACTTGTTCAAGTCACAATTTATATCTTCCATAATTTGTGTTTCACTTAGTCCTTTATAAGTTATTAAGATATCATTGGCAAATAATTTACACTTTGTCTTTAGTGTTAAAGATTGTATGTCATTAATATAAATAAAAAATAGAATAGGACTAGTACTGAACCCTGTGGAACTCCAATTTTTCGTTTGTTGCTTAGAACTTTTAGTGTCATTAATATTCACATATTATGTTCGGTTTTATGAATAATTTTGGAACCATGTGTGCTAAGCCCCTAATTCCTGGTATTTTTAACTTGTTCAGGAGTATTTTGTGGTCAACCAGGTCAAATGCTTTTTTAAGACCTATGAGTAGCCCTGCTGCTAATTTATTTTCATCTAAGGTTCTTGAACATCTATTACTGAATCAAATATGGGATTATCAGCTCCTCTATTTGGGAGAAACCCATATTGATTATTGGAAAAGTAATTAGTTTTACACAGAAAATTCACCAATCTAATTTTTACTACCATTTCTATGAGTTTTCGAATGGCAGATAATATACTAATTGGCCTGTAATTAGATGGATCTGTATTATCTTCTAATTTAAAGATAGGTAAAATTCTGGCACATTTGAGTAATTGGGGTATTTTTCCACTGAGAATTGAACGGTTAATAATTTCCACAATATATGGCACTAAACTTTTAACACAGGTTTTTAACATGACGTTGGTGATTATATCTTCTGTTAAATTATTTTTATTTTTTAGAGAAGTGATAATTTTGAGCACTTCACATTTATCAATTGGAGACATGAAAATACTATTTGTTTGACTTTCAGCTGTTGTGCTGCCATGAAATTGCTCATCTCCAGGAAGACCTTTTCTTATATTTTCAGCTATGTTAACATATAGTTCATTTAGATTATTGCTGTAATGCTGACATCATTTACCACCAGATGGTTGATTTCATGTTTATGTCCAAGATTCCTATTTAACACTTCACTGACTACTACATACTATGTTTCTTTTTGGTTTTTGCAATTCTGTAATCTGTGTTCATAATACCTTTTTTGTAACTCTCTTTTTAATTTGGTTATTTTATTACTGATTCTTTTGTATTCTTCAATTACTTCTGCAGAGGTTTTCTTTAATTTAGTTTTTGAAAACAGTGAGTCTTTGACATGAATAAGTATTAGTAATTCTTGGGTACCGTAACCCAAGGTTTTAGGGGAATGTCTTTGGGTTTCTTTCTTTTTATTGAAATTAAGCTGTTTGCAGTTCCCGTGCTAATATACTTGATAAATTTATTATAATAAGTGTTTATGTCCATTTCCTCACAGTTACCGTAAATTTATTTTGTAGGATATACTGATTTAATTTGTTGTCATTTACAAATTGCTTGCCACTATCTTTGGTTATTGGTACTTCTGGAACTGATTTTTCACTAGAAATTTCACATACCAGTAGGTAGTGATCACTTAAGTTATTTGTTATATTGAATACGGTACATGACATTTTTTACTACTGTTTGTGACCAGTATGTGATCAATTAATGTGGAGGTTGTTTTCGATACTCTAGTTGGGTATTTGTTATTACATGTTATATAGCCATAAGTTGTAATTTAATTGTCATTCAAAGTTCTGTTTCTGGAGGTTGAGAGTAAATCTATATTTGTATCTCCAAGTATTATTGAATGCCCTGAACTACTATTCAGGATATTTTCTAGATCAAGCATAAAACTTGGCGAGTTACTTTCCTGTGGGTTATAGATGGTAATGATTTCATATCTTAGATTTCCTTTTGTAATCATGACTTGCAGTAAGCTATGAGATTTATTTACTTCCTTTATGACATTGCTTTTCCATTTGTTTACTTACCCTCTTTCCGTTCGCTCCACTGCTCTTTGGTGATCCTTACATCTTCATAATCAATTCCAGCATAAGCAAAGATGAACCTGATATGTTCTGCCTTTCCACGAGCATTGAAGTAAATCAGTTTATAAGATGATGCCATCCCTGAAAAGATAAGATATTGACTCTTAAAGTGCTTACAGTCTCTATGACCAAAAAAATAGCCCCACTTTTCCACCATTTCTCTTACTCAAGCCCATAAATCTTTCCTTTACCATACCAGCTGATTGATCCATACTGAGCAGTGGTGATGACTAGTTTTAAAAGGAAGTACAACTGGGTAACCATCCTTCACATGCTAATTGTGGTTGTGTTGATTATTGTTTTATAAAGAAGTACAATTGGGCAACCATCCTCTATGAACACTAATGGTGGCAGTGGTGATTATTGTTTTAAGAAGAAGTACGACAGGGTAACCATTTATTTATATACTTAGCATATGGCTTTTAGTAACAAGAGTGTCAGAGGAGGCATGTTTGGCTTACCTGATGCAAGTGACGTCCATGGGCAAGCTGCTGGCATATAACCTACTCCTATTGAATAACATCAAGGGGTCTGCTCAAGGCTTAAATGTCTCCATCCAACAGACGATTCACCATCAATAGCGCCATATGCCCTTGCTCCATATGAACACTGAGGAGAAGTTTGGAATTAAATCCAGGCTTTTGGCATGCAATCTTGTGAGTAGAAATTGTATACCACCACCTCTCCTACCCCACTGGCCAACATTTTGATGGTGAAAATTTCTTCCACCAAAGGGACTCATACCAGCTGCACCTATATTCCAGTTTCAAGTTATTAGGTACCAGTAGCTGGCTTTCAGCATAGTTTGCCACTAAGACCAAATCACTGGCATATACCAAACTGCTTACTACATTTCCACCTTCATAATCCCTGCCATTTTATACATTTCAGTATAAGATCCATGTAAACAATGAACACCAAAGGTGAAAGGTTACAGCCTTGTCTAACTCCCATAAGTACCATGAACCAAGAACTTATTCTACCATAAATTTTCACTGTACCGTAGCCCAATTGTCAACACAAATGCCTTTGATTGACTTTCATAATCTGCCCTTAATCCCATAATCCCTCAGTTTGGCGTACATCTTTTCCCTCAGTACCGTACTTTGTCGAATGCCTTCTCCAGATCTATGAAAAAACATTTCACCATTTCAGGTCTAATTTAATGTGTTCAAACAATCACTACTGATCTGCATTTAAGGCAGTCGCCCAGGTAGCAGATACCCTATCTGTTGTTTTCCTAGCCTTTTCTTAAATGATTGCAAAGAAATTGGAAAATTATTGAACATCTCCCTTGGTAAGTTATTCCAATCCCTAACTCCCCTTCCTTCCTATAAACGAATATTTGCCCCAATTTGTCCTCTTGAATTCCAACTTTATCTTCATATTGTGATCTTTCCTAATTTTAAAGACACCACTCAAACTTATTCGTCAACTGATGTCCTCCCACACCATCTTTCTACTGACAGCTCGGAACATACCACTTAATCGAGCAGCTCGTCTCATTTCTCCCAAGTCTTCCCAGCCCAAACTTTGCAACATTTCTGTAACGCTACTCTTTTGTCGGAAATCACCCAGAACAAATCGGGCTGCTTTTCTTTGGATATTTTTTCCAGTTCTTGATTCAAGTAAACCTGGTGAGGGTCCCATACACTGGAACCATACTCTAGTAGGGGGTCTTACCAGGGACTTATATGCCCTCTCCTTTACATCCTTACTACAACCCCTAAATACCCTCATAACCATGTGCAGAGATCTGTACCCTTTATTAACAATCATATTTATGTGATTACCCCAATGAAGGTCTTTTCTTATATTAACACCTAGGTACTTACAATGATCCCCAAAAGGAACTTTTACTCCATCAACAGTAATTAAAACTGAGAGGACTTTTCCTATTTGTGAAACTGACAACCTGACTTTTAACCCCGTTTATCATCATACCATTGTCTGACTCGTTGGCTGAATGGTCAGCGTACTGGCCTTCAGTTCAGAGGGTCCCGGGTTCGATTCCCGGCCGGGTCAGGGATTTTAACCTTAATTGGTTAAATCCAATGGCTCGGGGGCTGGGTGTGTGTGGCGTATTCAGCATTATAAATCATTCTAGGTAGGGCCCTCATCTTCATCTTCACAGACATGCAGGTCGCCTAATAGGCCATCTACTAGAAAAAGACCTGCACCAGGCCCCTCCGGAGGCCATATGCCATTATTATTATTATTATCATACCATTGCCCACCATCCATCTCAAAACACTATCGAGGTCACCCTGTAGCTGCTCACAATCTTGTAACTTATTTATTACTCTGTACAGAATAACATCATCTGCAAACAGCCTTATCTCTGATTCCACTTCTTTATACATATCATTGTAAAAAAACATAAAGGTCCAATAATACTGCCTTGAGGAATTCCCCTCTTAATTATTACAGGGTCAGATAAAGCTTTGCCTACTCTAATTCTCTGAGTTCTATTTTCTAGAAATATAGCCACCCATTCAGTCACTCTTTTTTCTAATCCAATAGCACTCATTTTTGCCAGTAGTCTTCCATGTTGTACCCTATCAAATGCCTTAGATAGATCAATCGCAATGCAATGCATTTGGCCTCCTGAATCCAGGATATCTGCTATATCTTGCTGAAATCCTACAAGCTGAGCTTCAGTGGAATAACCTTTCCTAAACCCAAACTTCCTTCTGTCAAACCAGTTATTAATTTTGCAAAGATGTCTAATATAATCAGAAAGAATGCTTTCCCAAAGCTTACATGCAATGCATGTCAGACTGACTGGCCTGTCATTTTCAGCTTTATGTCTATCACCCTTTCCTTTATACACAGGGGCTACTTTAGCAACTCTCCATTCATTTAGTATAGCTCCTTCAACCAATCAAATGAGTATTTCAGATATGGTACTATATCCCAACCCATTGTCTTTAGTATATCCCCAGAAATCTGATCAATTCCAGCTGCTTTTCTAGTTTTCAACTTTTGTACCTTACTGTAAATGTCATTGTTATGATAGGTAAATTTTAATACTTCATTAGCATTATTCACCTCCCCTATCTGGACATTATCCTTGTAACCAACAATCTTTACATACTGCTGACTGAATACTTCTGCTTTATGAAGATCCTCGCATACACACTCCCCTTGTTCATTAATGATTCCTGGAATGTCCTTCTTTGAACCTGTTTCTGCCTTAAAGTACCTATACATACCCTTTCATTTTTCACTAAAATTTGTATGACCAACAGTTATGCTTGCAGTCATGTTATCCTTAGCTGACTTCTTCCTACTGCTTTATGAAAATTGAGTTTATTTACCACCCTTTTCACTTCCTGAAGTGTAAATTCACTAACATTGTCCTCCTTCCTATGAACTTGGATGTTTGCGACGTCAATAGACTGATTTATTTTTTGTTGAGAAAATTGTCAAAATATTCCTTCCACTTGTCCAGTGATTCTCTGGGATCTACTATGAGTTTGCTTGATTTACCCAAAACACTATTAATTTATTTTTTCCTCTCCCTTTCTTTCTTTCTTACGGTATTGTTAAAAAAGTTTTCCCTGTCGCTTGACCAAGCATTGAACTCATTTGAAATAAATAGAATAATTTTAATATATCTAAATGCCTGAAATATGGGTGCCGGAGTTCACCAAAATGGATCCATCGAATTTATATAGAGCATGATAAATTTTCTCTTACTTCCCAGTGCATCTGTAGTGGACACCAAGAAAGGGAAATTTTGTAATGGATTCTTGTAAAATTTCAACTGTGAATTTCAGTACCGGAAGGTACCGTACCTATCGATAGTAAACGTTATTCAGTTTTTCTCTTGTGATATAGCCTAATGGATGGCAATATGCTATGTTTGGCAGTTGTGATGAGTATTGTGATGAGCATACAGTTTACAATTCAGTTTAAATGCTTGAAGACAAACAGAGGAATTGTTTAAACCTAGAAACTACAACTGGTGTCCCAGACGCAATCAAAATGCAGGAAGGAGACTTAATAAAAAAGCAGGAAGGAAATTTGGTTAGAGGCTAACAAAGTGAGAACGGTACCATTTTAAAATTCCACGATTTTGGAGCTAGAAGCCAGAAATGTGGCTCTACTAAGTAGAGCACAGTTTACAATTAATCAAATCTTGACAGAAGAAATCAAGTCTGTTAACTGTAACCTGCTGCGCGATGTAAAGAAATACAAGTGGAAAGGTCCAGTGGCATATACTGAGGGCTACCAAGGCTATCTGTGAAGCACAAACCTCAATTGAGAATGATGGAAGTCTAAAGCACATTATAATGTAAGCATCTGACACATTTTTCCATTTAAAAAACTTGAAAACAGTGAGAAAATACGTTGTACGTATTTCTGAGAGCAAGGCATCGGAGACTGATATTGCAGCCTAGACTCTTGTCCCTCTCCCCTCGACTCACCTCGTGTGGCTTGTTGCTATATATCGGATAACAGCGGGCACCGGAGAGTAGGTGTGCTAGGCTTCGGTCTGTCAGATCGCCACTGCTAACTATCAACCATGCGTTACTCATTGTATATACTTCCTCACCTCATACTCATAGAGGGGCCGATGACCTTCGATGTTAGGCCCCTTAAAACAACAATCATCATCATCATCATCATCATACTCATAGATAACAGAGTGCTGATATTTCACTCCCGTTTACTTCTACATCCTTGTAGGAAGACACTGCAGAGCTGCTGTTATAGGAGTAATATTGTTTTCTTTTTAATAGCAGATGTGTTAACATGAAATGCAATTTTTCAGCTTTAGTGTTCTTTTTTGTTGGTTGGAATCGAACCCGTGATCATGGGTCGGACACCACCACTGATCTTCCGAGGAAGCTAATTAACCAGTGAAGAATGGGTATGACCACTGTACAATTCAAAATTTTTCTTTAGTAATAATAATAATAATAATAATAATAATAATAATAATAATAATAATAATAATAATAATAATAATAATAATAATAATGGTGCGCGGCATCTGTATAGGCTTGGTGGTGACCTAATGAGGATAAAATGAAGGGCAAAGATGTCATAAACACCCAGTTCCCAAGCCAGGGGAAATATCAGTGTGAGGGGGTTAATTCTGAAAACTGAACCAGGGCTGTCGGACCAAAGGCAAGCATTCTATCCACTCTTCAAAATATGGGAAGAACAGTTGTAAATTCTCAGCAATTCAAGCATACAACAAACTTCCTGCTGACCATAAAAATTGCCCCTACTTTAATAACTTTCAAACAAAAGGCAAAGGAAAATCTATGGATTAGATACTTCATAGGTGAAATATAAATATGTAATGTTTAAAACAAACACTTGCCCCGCTTTGTCAATTCTGTTGCATTGTTACTCACTTGTAGTACTAAGTAGTTTAAGTATCTTAGTATAATTAAGGAACTATAGAATGGTATTTTATTTTTATTTTTTACACTTTCTGTATTGATGTCTCTACTTTTACTGTTTATGTCACCTGATTATATCACTGTAAGTATTCAGAGTTTGTAGATCTGCCATTGAATATATTATTCATTGTACAATTCCTCTGTATGAGCCTTTGCTCGTTGGAATTAATTATTGAAATAAAAATCTATCTATCTATCCATTTAGCCAGAAAGCTGGACTTTAATTTGCTAAACCTTAAGCTACCATCTGCACTGTTCAGGTGTTGATTATTGACAGTAGCAGAAACCAGGGGAGTAGCTTGTGAAACAGCACTGACAACACAACAGGCTACTTCGTTGGCTATTGGCTACAGCTCAAAAAAGCATAAGGTTTAACGTTCACCAAACCAACTATCAAAAAGGGGTAACCTAAGTCAAATACAGTAGAGACAATATGCGACACTCAGCGAGATATCGAGGGACAGGTATTAGAGCTCTCTTTAGCGGGTAGACCTGAGAACTACTGATTCTGTCATAAGAGCACGTGTATTTGTGTGTGAGGTTTTTGGTGTTATTTATGCGTTTTCAGTGAATTGACATAATTAAATAGTAGCGTGTGTCATTCCTTGATATCTCCTCTCAACATAAGGGGAAAGGTATGTGCTGTGTTTGGCTGTAGTAACTATGAAATAGAGAAGAATGCGCTACCCTCTTTCTTTCGCTACCCTCGTGACAAGAAAATGTAAGTAATATTGTGTTTGCATATATATATTCTTCCAATGACAAAGATATTTTTGTAGTACTTTATAATCTTCTGACCTGCTCGACCCATATCTCAAATGGGTTAAAATATAATACGCATATTTTATTGTATAGTGCAGCAGTTAACCTTCAATACCGATGTGTTGTTGTAGGTGTGATCTGTGGGTTTTGAAATGTCACAGAAGTGATTTGGATAAGGTGTACAAGAAAGAAGGGACGTTGCGCTTATATAAGAATTATAAGATCTTTTCAGATCATTTCCAGGCCAGCGACTTTAAAAATCCTCGACTTTACAGCAAGGGTATGCTACATTTTTACTCTAATTGTATGTAAATATTCCTCAAAGCATCACTATCGACAACATTTTCATACTTTTCTTTCTTTTATCCCTCCTCTCAGATTAAAGCCGGGATTTTATAGATTTTCTTGCTGTTAGTATGCTTCATGTTAAGAGGAAAATTGTCCAGCTTTTAAATGTTAATTCATTGCATCATATGTGTAAGGAACGTGCTGATATTTTTATTGACAAGTGTCTTAAATGAGATGATACGGTGTTTTTTTTTAAATGAGGAAAAGAACAAATCTAACTGTAAAAGTTCAGGCAGGAATGCTAAAACAAAAAAAATAATGCATAAATGAAAGATCAAGCCATTTCACAGTAGTTCATTTCCCCTCTTGTTTATATGTCTAATTTCAGTCTTTAAATAATAATCTTTTAAATAATTCTTTATTCATTTATCCAGAATTCCTTTATCAACTTCGAAGTTAATATCTCAATAATACTTTCTTTCTAGACGTAATTTATTTATCCATTTTCAAATATGCACTTCCATTGATTTTTGAATTTAGCGCGACTTCTCAGGTCAAGGCACTAGGAGCACCACCGTTGAATTGCCTTCCATTTCAACAAGACTAAATCTGTAAGTGTCGCATATTGTCTCTACTGTATTTGCCTAAGTCCAAGGTCAGTCTAGGAAGGTCTGGTCACGCTACCACAATCCTTTGTGGTGGCGGCTATATTGGGTCTTATAGCTACCATCTCAGCTGAACCGTTCTATTTTATGACTTTATTTCTTCTGGAACCATGTATTTATCAGCAAGTCATTCCTCAAGTACGAA
Source organism: Anabrus simplex (assembly GCF_040414725.1). Classification (NCBI taxonomy): domain Eukaryota; kingdom Metazoa; phylum Arthropoda; class Insecta; order Orthoptera; family Tettigoniidae; genus Anabrus; species Anabrus simplex. The sequence continues at coordinate 91,865,782 of NC_090272.1, read as the reverse complement.
TCAAGTAAAAGTTCTCCTTCCATGTTCCTTGTCCCATATCTCAAAGGCCCCGAAATCCCTTCATATCCGGTTGTATTTACTCCTACCTGGGCATTACAGTAACCCATTAGTATTTATAAGGTTCTCCTCACTTATACTAGCTTGTAGTTGTTGGTGGAAGTCAGCTTTTATTCTTCACCGCAGCCTTGCTGAGGGGCATAGACCTACACAATTGATTCTGGTGGTAGTTGTGATGTTTATTGTTTTAGGAGAAAGTACAACTGAGCAACCATCCCCTATTAACACTAATCAGAGAGAAAAAGTGAAGGGATCCAACACATTGAAATGAAGGTAAACAAAAATAGATTGCCAATTCGTTTTTTAAGATTTTTACTATCTCATGGCTGATGATGCCTAATATCAATAGGCTGAAACTAGTATCATGATTAAAGTAAATTGAAGTACTAATGTTGTATTTTATTGATTAAGTGGATTACCTCATTTGTCTACAATAATTGAAAGAGTAGCATTAGAAAATTTTTCCAAATTTTGGGCTGGGAAAATTTGGGAGAAAGGAGACGAGCTACTCAACTAAGTGGCACGTTCTGAGCTGACATTGGGGAGATGGTGTGGAATGATATTAGTAGAGGGACAAGTTTCAGTGGTGTTTTTAAAAGTGGGAAAGATCACAATATGAAGATAAAGTTGGAATTCAAGAGGACGAATTGGGGTGAATATTCGTTTATACAAGGAGCAGTTAGAATTTCCATGCAATTATTTAAGAAAAGTCTAGGTAAAAAACATAGGGAATCTGTATTCTTATTGGCTGCCGGCTCGGTCTAAATTACATATTTTATGAAATTTACAACATCTTTTTTTAATTTACGGTACAAAATTTATTGCAGAATATAATACTTTTAGTAAATTTTGTGGGGACAGATTGTTCCAAATGGGAAATATTGCATTAAGTCTAACTGAACTTACAGTCATGTTTAATTAAGAATAGGGTCGTTGTGTAAATATGGCGAAAGTTATAAAATATCGGTCTGGCAAGCCTGTGAAAAGTGGTGCAAAACAATTGGTTTTAAACATGTTCCACAAACTTTGTGAAAAGTATCCGACATTAGCGGTGAAAGAAATCGATTCTTTACGGCAGAATTTACTTGAGTATGAGCGGGTAGTGTTAACGAGCACAACACAACTTTTAGGTTACGGGACTTGAATGGCGTAGTTAACGAAGGACTTGTTCATGTAACAGCTAAGGAAGTGCAGGCGTGTATCGACCATGTGGTGAAGGAAGAAGGACAACTCCAAGAGTTAAGTGGGATTACGGACTCTGTGGTTGACCAGTTCATAATTAGTGTAAATGCTTTATGACGAGGACTCCATCACAGACATGGAGTGAACTGAAACACTGCCGGAGGACGACTAATGAGATTACGTAAGTACGACGAACGTTGAGTGTAGCCTACTGACTATTTATTTATTTATTTATTTATTTATTTATTTATTTATTTATTTATTTATTTATTAGCAATATAAATTCCGTCACGTGGCTCTGTGTGCATTGTTTCTACGAATGTCTCTACTGTATTTGGTCATACTGTAGGTTCGATTTCGACGTAATTGCCACTTTTACGAAGTTAGCTCGTTTTCTCTTAGCAAACCTACGAATAATGTCGTTGAGTGAAAATGCATCGTTTTCACCTTCTGTAGGCGGTACTTCAGATAGTGAACTTTTAGTGCTTTAGGAGGACTATTTTGGATTTAAATTCAGTGTACCATATATCTTTCCGCGTGGCGAGAAATTTATAACCAACGGGCAACAGGTTACGTTGAGCAGACCCTAGTATCCCAGTTGGAGTCGAAGTATATAGAAAATTGGTGCAAAAGATAAATATTAATTGCAGTGGCGTATACTGAGGGCTACCAAGGCTGTCAGTGAAGCCCAAACCTCAAATGCGAGCAATGGAAATCTAAAGCACATTATATTGTAAGCATCTGACACATTGTTTCATTCGCAAACTTGAAAGCAATTGAGAAAAGACGTCTCACGTATTTCTGAGAACAAGGCTTCGGAGACTGATATTGCAGCCCAGACTCTCATCCCCGCGGCACGCCTCACGTGGGTTGCTGCTGTACGCCTACAGGCGCGGGGACCGGCGCGACGGAGGATAGGTGTGCTAGGCTTCAGTCCATCAGATCGCCACAGCTAACTATCAACCATGCGTTAATCATCGTATATACTTCCTCACCTCATCCTTCTGACTTAATTATATAGATAACGGAGTGCTGGTATTTCACTCCCGTTTACTTCTACATCCTTGTACGAAGACACTGCAGGCTTGCTGTTATAGGAATAATATAGTTTTATTTTTATAGGTACCGTAGATCTGCTAAAATGAATTGCAATCTTTCAGGTTTAGTGTTCTCTTTTGTTGGTTGGAATCGAACCCGTGATCATGGGTCGGACACTACCACTGATCTTCCGAGGAAGATAACTAACCAGTGAACGATGGGTACGACCGCTGTAAAATATTTAACATTTTATTTAACGATAATAATAATAATAATAATAATAATAATAATAATAATAATAATAATAATAATAATAATAATAATAATAATAATGGTGCATGACATCTGTATAGGCTTAGTGGTGGTGACCTAATAGGGATAAATGAATGGCGAAGACGTCATAAACACCCAGTCCCCAAGCCATAAGATAGCTGATAAGATAGTTCAGATGAATCCCCGTTCCGAACTTTATTCCGCAAGTAGCAGTCCCAGTAAGGTGAGGGAGCAGTCAGAAGAATTACCGATAGTGAGAATGAGTGATGTCATCAACAAGATTTTGGTCTTCGAACAGCAGACTGCAGCGCTGTCTACCGGACACCGTTCCCGATCTCGCAAGTCCCAGATATCGCAATTTAAATACGGTAGTCATAATTCGAGAAGAGGTTGCAATCCAAAATGGAAGTATTGCTACTTTCACTTCAGGTTCAGAAATAAATGTGATCCTGCGAAGTATAAATAGCCCTGCAGTTGGAAGAATCAGTAAAACTCTGACAAGCAGTAGAAATAGCGGCAAACTTCGCTGCTCAGAACGAAATTAATTGCCGCAAATACCGACTATTTTTCAAGGACAGAAAAACCGGCTTGCGTTATTTAATCAATAGTGGGGCCGATGCATCGAAATTTCCCGAGTGGGCGTATGATAAAATAGACAATATTTACAAGTTATATGCTGCTAGTGGTAGTGAGATCGCTACATATGGTTTAAAAATATGTAATCTCGGACGAAGTGGACATCAGTGCTGTGTGTAAACAAACACTCAACATTTTCTCACTTACGGGCTCAGTATCCTGAAATTACAAAATCAGGTCTAATACCTAGCACATAAACCACGGTGTAAAGCATTGCATAACCACTAATGAACCACCGGTATTTAGTAGAGCTCTCACCCTAGATTCAAAACGTCTACAAATTGCCTATTCATGTTGAACAATGGTATTATCAGACCTCCTAAATCACAGTGGGCCAGTCCACGCCACGTGGTACGCAAGAAAGATGGTAACGTGCGCCCTTGTGATTATAGAAGGCTCAATTAAAGAACACTGTCTGACATGTACCCGGTGTCTAGAATAGAGGATCTCCACTACATTTTGAAGAACAAGAGAATTTTCTCAAAACTTGATTTATTTAAGGCCTATTTTCAGATTCAAATTGCAGAAGCGGATAAATCAAAGGCAGATATTATAACCCCTTTTAGTGTCTACGAATTTAATATAATGAGTTTTGGACTCAGAAATGAACCTTCTACTTTCCAGCGGTTTATTCATGAAGTATGATGTGAACTAGGCGTTGTATCAAATAAAGAACACGAGGAACACCTGAAAATGCTCTTGAAAAGACTAGCGACATATGTATTACGTATTAACACATTTCAATCTGTTTTAGGAGTTGAAGTATTTGGCTTTTTGGGATATTGGATTACTTACGAACACTTTTGCCAGAGAAAGTTCAAGCCATAATGGTTTACAAACTACCCAAAAATATCCATGATCTTCGGACCATTTTTGGGCATAGTCAGCTTCTATATCCCATACCTGACAGATGCTGCTTAGACTCAACTTGTTCTTCATCACTGTCTTAAAGGTGTAAGAAAAAGAAACAACCGACCAAATCGTTGTACAGATTAAGAAGAGAAAAGATCTCAAAAATGTAAACAAATCATTGGGAGCACTGTACTATTCACATTCCCTGATCCTGAACTTCCGCTATCATTTTGTACAGATGTGTCGGTATTGCAATTGGTTCAGTACTTGAACAATACGAAAGTTTCATTTAATAATAAACTCTTTATTAATCATAATAATTAATAAAGATACAGCATACAAATTGTGCATGGTATAAACAAAGTTTGTCATATGTACTGTCACCTCTCACTATTACAGAAGTTCACAATGGATAATCCCCGGTTTTTGCATGTAATAACATGATATCGACTGCAATACTCACTGCACAGCTTGCAAACACAGGTTTCGTCAGGGTCATGGAAGTACTCAGTGTTGCACAGTTTATGGTGATACCCATGGACCGCCATCGAATTAACGAAATGTCGCATGTCTTGATTAGTCTTTGTCCATATTCTATTCATCATTACCTCCGTTGAGTAAAAATCGAGCCAGATTTCTTCCCTCTTCTTCACTCTGTCCTGCAGCAATATTTCCCAAACGTCTCCAGATGGAAACCCTCGCTTCATTCGGAGGTCCTCGATGAAGAAGGTCTCCTTTGCAAGCTCATATGCAAGCCTTGATTTTGTGTATTTTGATATTCCCAGTGTAGCTTTCAGGAAGCGCGACTTGACTGCTTCAATCGTCTTCAGCTCAGCCAGACCCAGTTTATCCCATATAATGTCCAGTCCATATGTGGCAATTGGCGCAATTTTCGCATCGAATAGTTTCATAGCAGTTTCTAGTGAAAGCTAGGTAATTGTTTTAATATCATACATGACTTTGGTGGCCGCCGTTGTTCTAGACTTTATGTGAATTCTATAGGTTGTTGTTGTTTGCATGGTCAGTCCTAGATTTTTAATTAAAAAAATAAATATTTTTATTCACAATCAATATCTTACATATACCTACAGCGGTAGTAAAAGATACAATGTGAATCCCATGTAAGGTAAACTTGTGTGTGGGCTTCAAAAATACAATAGCTAGATTATGTACATCATGTCATCTGGTGAATATCATTTACTCCATTATCATTTTGGTGATATTTGACTACAGTAATTTTCTGAACTGTTTTTCTGCATTTGGTGTAATAGGCCTAAACAGGAAGCTGGAAAGGAAGGACATGGGTTAAGGAGAAGGTTGGTTTCTTAGTAGAGAGGAATAGTGTGCTAGTTGATTTAAATATTATAATGGAAATTTATAAGTTGATCTACTTTGGAATAATTGTTAATGAGCCATGTGAATAGCCTTTTCTGCAGGGTATTCTGATTGCCACTGATCACATCCACAGGTAATGTATATCCGTGGCCCTAGACAACTTAGATTTCTTTGTCCAAGCAAAGTGTTCCGGCGTGGTATACTTATTCCATTTCTGTTTTGCAGCCGTGCAAATTTTTGACTTGTGTTCTTTGCAGAAGAGCTTTAAATGTTTATGCATGTATAGGGTCACTGAATGCACAGATAGCTGCCGTATGTTAAGTAGCATGCTTTGCTGGAACAGTTCATGTGTTGGAAACATCAGTGGGTTTTTGTACATGACTTTCAGTATGTAGTTCTGGCGTGCATTTACCTGAGCCAAGTGTGAATCAAGTATTCCACCTCAACTGTTAATTCCATATTGCAGTTGCGATTTCACTAAGGCAAAGTATACAGACTTCAAGGCTTTACTTGAAATAACATTTCTAATTCTGTAAAATATATAAATAAATTTCTGAAGTTTAATGATCAAATTTGATGCATGAAAATTCCATTTCAGATAACTATCTATAATTATCCCTAGGTATGAATCATTTATTGATTTTTGTAAAGTATAACAGTTGCAGCTTTCAGTAATTTTGCAAGTTGGTGTGATGAGTCTTAGTGTTAGGTTGTCTGAGGGTTGCATTGTTTTATTATGCGAGAAGCAGAGGAATTTTGTTTTATTTTCATTTAAAGTAAGTAGGTGGTTGTTTAGCCATTTCTGAACTATGACTAGAGTTTCTTGAGCTCTGTTGAAGGTGTCGTCCCAAGTTTCACCCGTGACTGTAACTACCGTGTTATCAGCATATGAGTTACTTTTTGCATTACAGTTTAGCTCAAACAGATCATTGATATATAACAGAAAAAGAATTGGTCCTAACACTGTTCCTTGGGGTACTCCGAATTTTTACTTGAGCACTTTTACTTAGGGTATCCTTGATTCTTACATTTTGTATTCTGTTATAAAGAAAGCTTTTAATTAGATTTTGAGGAATTCCACGAATGCCTACTTTCAAGTTTTCTAAGGAGTATAATTTGGTCTACGGTATCAAATGCCTTTGTTAAATCCAAAAATATAGAAATAGTCCTTTTGGAGCTATCAATGGTTTTATACAAATAATGAGTTAAGGAGAATATTGCATACTTAAATGTATTGGCAGTCTTGAGGACTGTAGATCCTAGGTATATCCTGTCACTTGCGGCCTCTCGGCCACCTTTCCGAAATGCCATTTTCACTGTTTTCTCTGTGTTAATTTTCATCTTGTTATCTTTTGCCCACCTGTCTAGATTGTCTACAGCTTTTTGCACATCATGTACGGAACTTGATCCATTGACCATGTCGTCTGCGTATAAGTATATTTTCAAATCCTCTTTTCCTTGTTGAGTAACCTTTACCACTTCGTACGTCGCAATATTAAACAGAAAGGGGCTTAGTGGGTCTCCTTGGAGTATTCCGAGTTGCGACTTGGTCATCAATTTGTATGTAATTTGTCGTCAGTATGTTGCTTATCAGAGTTGTGAGCTTGTCTTTCCCCATTATGGCTTCCAGCTTCTTGATTATTAGTGGTCTGCTTAACGTGTCGAAAGCTTTTGCATAATCAACAAATACTGCATTGAATTTGCCTCTTGGATGTCTAAGGTCTTCTGCAATGTCATTGATGAGGTTGTTAATGGCATGGAGGGTGCTCCTTCCTTTACGGAATCCAAACTGTTCCTCTGGAAGTTTGTGTTCTACTTTGTCTGCGACTCTTTTTCTGAGAAGCTTTGTTATTATTTTCAGCATGCATTTTTCTATAGCTATTCCTATATATGAGTTAGAATCTGACTGGTCGCCTTTTCCCTTGTAGAAGATTTTCATAACCGAGGTTCTCCAAGATGTGGGGATATTGCATACTTGTAAACAGAGGTTCATTAGGTTTGAAATCACCGGTAATAGTGTCTCTGATGAGTCTTTTATGTGTTCGATGTATATGCCATCCGGTCTTCCTTTGTGAATGGCTCAGTTACTTCTTGGTATGATCCTGTTATCGCAGCCTCAGAATTGACGTTCTTCTCAACATTTAGTATGTTTCTAAAGTGATCTTCCCATGTATCCATTTCTATATTTCCACTGCTTTGTATTTTCCTAGTCTTTAATGCTACAAACGGGTCCTTGATGACATCTTTCACGATTTTTATCGCTTCCTTTTCCATATGTTCATTGCGTTTTACCGATAGCAGTTTTTGTATTCCTTCCTGATGACGATATATTGCCGTATTGTCTCAATGCTCTTGTTGTTCTTTGCTGCATGCATGGCATTAATAGTGCTCTTTCTCTTCTTATAGCAATCTTTTTCGAACCATATTCGCGATCTCCGAAAGGCATTGTTTATTATTTTTTATATTCAATTTTGCCGTCCTGCCAAGGTCTCCGATAAGGAGCAAAACATTTATCTGTTTTATCAGTTCTATACGTACTGGGTTAGATGTAAATTAGTAATCATATTTAGTAGGAGGTGTAAGAGGAATATTATATTTGGTTTTTTATGGGTATGGTGAACATGTATCTGGGTGAAAGCCTGCTAAGTTCAATGGTCAATAAATCATGTTACATATTCGCGATCTTCTCTTCCCCTTATACACAAGTGCTGATTTAATTGTCTTCTCCAGGGATAGTGCGGCTGCATCTATGTCATTATTCTTTATGTTCTTTTCAAGTTCTTTCTGTTCTTTGGTTTGTTGTTTGAGTACATTTTTATTTATCTGCCTTGAGAGTTTGGCATCTGTATAATTCTCTCTTCTCTATTCTTGAGACATTAAATTGCTTCGAGATAGGACAGTGTTTCCTTATCATCGCCTCTTCTGTAGTGAAACACACGGAGTAATTTATTAGCTTAATGTTCTGACCTTTTTAAAAGATTAAGTCTATAGTACTGCTCCCTGTATATGTAAAGTACGTTCTATCTTCGAAGTTGTTAACAAGGTTGAAACCTTCCTCAGTCATCGTTTCTAGGAGCTCTTTCGCTCTATGATTGTTGTTGTCAAGTCTGCAGTTTAGGTCTCCAGCAAGTATTACGTCTCTGCCCGGAGCTATTTGCTTTATGGAGGACATGATGATTGCTATTAGTTCTTCAATGGGCGTTAGTGGCCCTGCGTAACACGGAGATCCATTCAAAGTTTATTATCATTGTATCCTGTTCTTGGTGTGTACTTAAAATTTTACCAAGTCTTGGTTTGTAGTAGCATGAACTACCGCGCATTGGTCCTTGGAAACCAATAACATTTTTCTCCAAAAAAAGCTTAATTAAACACAGAAACTCTACAGCACATATGATCATGAACTTCATGGAATTTAAAATTTTATTAAAAATTTAACCACCTATTCGAAGGAAGAAATTGGGCGATATTTACTGACCACAAGCTCTTGACATTTGCTTTCAAACAAAAGTCTGAAGAGGCATCTCCAAGACGGCTATGACAACTTCAGTGCATTTCCCAATTCACCATGGACATTCATCACATTGGTGGAAAGGATAACGTCGTTGCTGATGCAATGTTAAGAATTGAAGAAATTGCAGCAATTAATTACGAAAAAGTTTCTGAAGTTAAAATTGAATCACTGAAATAGCTCAAAGGAGAAAACAAGTCTTTGCAACTTAGAATATTTTCTCTTTCTATAGGCAAGACGATTGGGTGTGCTTTTTCTACCATACAAATCACACCGCTATCAACGTTTTCATCAAATGCATAATTTACTTCATCTATAAGTAAAAGCTACAGTGAAGTTCATGACTTCTAAATTTGTATGGCCAGATACTGACGCAATGTTCAATGATGGACAAGATCATGCATCCACTGTCGTGGAAATAAAGTTACTCGTTACACAAAACCCCCATTGGGCAAATACGAAAAACGGGATGAGCGCTTTTGTGCAGTGCACACTGATATATAATTGGACTTCTACCTCTTTCAAATGGCATAATTTACTACCTAATCTACATTGATCGATTTACCTCATGGGTGGAAGTTGTACCGTCACAACATATAACCGCAGAAACAATGGTAAAACCTTCTATGAGCACTGGATAACTAAATTTGGAATTCCATCTCGTGTTGTAACTGACCAAGGCGCTCAGTTCAAGTCAAATGTGTGTAAGGGTCTTTCCAAAATGTGTGTATTTGAAATAGAACATACTGCACCTGATCATCCACAGTGTAACGGCAAAACAGAACGTTTACACATGACCTTAAAGTCAGCACTTCGATCTCACAACTCGATACACGTAACTGACATATTTCCAACTGTACTGCTAGGCTTAGTTGAAGCACTGCAGGAGGCTAATAACGCTTCAATAGCACAAACGGTGTATGGAAAAACTATTCGATTACCAGGTGTATTTTTGAGGAACGTCCTGCAAGGAGTGAACCAGTATCATTTGCATCAAAACTACGAGAGAAATATTGTTAGTCAAACCATCCAATCCTAGACATCTAAGAACATTACTAGTTTTTGTTCTCAAGTACCTCATGTCTTTATGAGAATTGACAGAATCAGAAAGCCACTGGAAACCTGCTATGATGGACCATATGCTGTTGTAAAAAGAATTGAGAAATACTTTGCCCTGAACATTAAATGCAAAGTAGTCAATGTATCATTGGACAAACTCAAACCAGCTTATCTACTATCAACAACGGATAAGGTAACTAATTTATTACAGAAGAAATAAAAGCATACAGATAAAATACCAACGGATAAATCAGTGTCGAATATCCCCGCCTGAAATGCGAGGACAACTATATCAGGAAGAAAAGTACCATTTCCAAAACGTCTATGGATTACGAAGCTCAGAACGGTGATTCCCGTATGTTCAGTCCAAGACATTCAGTGTAAAATGTATTTGTATGTTCCAGTGTCACTTTTTACATCGTATGATGTAAATTTATTGAGTATTTAAGTGAGAACAGCGATTTCCATACTTTCAGTTCAAGACATTCAGTGTAATATGTATTTCTATGTTCCAGTGCTACATTTTTCTACACTGTATGGTATTAGTGTATTTTATATTCCTTTTAGTCTCCTTCCAGGGGATGCTATTCCTCCGAGACTGTATGGACTTCCCAAAATACATAAGGAAGGTGTTCCTCTTAGACCTATTGTTAGTACGATTGGTTCCCCGACATATGGCCTTTCTAAATATTTAGGTAGTCTACTTCAACCACTCCTGGGTAACACCCCTTCGTATATGAAGGATTCCACGCACTTCATTGAGGTCAGTCAGGTGATATCTTGGTGAGTCTCAACGTGGTGTCTCTGTTTACAAGAGTACCTGTTGATGGTGTTAAGTCTCTCATTAACTCGAGAGATTGCAAGGCTTTTCTATCACTGCATGACCTCCTCCTACTTTCTATGGAATGGGAAATATTATGAACAGACAGATGGTGTGGCCACGGGAATTCCTCTCTCTCCTGTTGTGGCTAATTTCTTCATGGAAAACTTCGAAGAGAAAGCCTTGTCGTCGGCACCTTGCAAACCGAAGAACTGGTGGCGATATGTGGATGATACGTTCGTCGTATGGACGGAATGTGAAGACAATCTTGGTCACTTTCTGGATCACCTTAATCGCCAGCACTCTTCCATTTGTTTCACCATGGAAATGGAATCTGACGGCAAAATACCATTTTTAGATGTTCTCGTCACCAAGAAAGAGGATGGATCTTTTGGACACAGCGTTTATCGTAAGCCTACACACACCAATAGATATCTCCACGCAGATTCTCACCATCACCCTGCCCAGAAACATGGAATTCTTACAACTCTGACTACCAGGGCCAGGAGGATTTGTGAAGTGTCAGCTCTACAACAGGAAATTAACACCTTGAGACCCATCTTTGAGAGCAACGGTTACAGCAGAGCTTTGATCTCAACGGTTCTGAAATCGACACATAATCGGACGTCTGTTAAGGAAAAGATATAAAAGGAACTGCTTACCTACCTACGAACTGTTTTTGGAACATCAATTAAGATTAGGCAACTCCTGCGACCAACTAAGGATAGTTTGCCTAAATTGCAACAACTAGGTATCTACAGAGTTCCCTGTACTTGTGGCATGGTTTGTATTGGGCAGACTTCGAGAACTGTATGTAGTCGCATCAAAGAACATACCAGATGTATCACCCTCAAGCAACCTGATAAATCGGCTGTGGCTGATCATGCCTTAACACCTGCTCATGAAGTCTTGTTCCAAGAAGTGGATGTCCTTGCCCGTATAAAAGCAATATCGCCCAAGAATTATCAGGGAGGCGGTTGAAATACGTAAATACTCAGATAATTTCAACCGCGATACAGGCTACAACCTCAGTGAATCATGGCTACCTATTATCAGAACCATTAGAGAATGATGCTTTACTGTTGCCATTCGTTGTCTCTATCATGGGTCTAAAATGGCGTCCCTCTTACATCTTAGGGCACCATTTTAAGTTCCTTGTTGCTTTCTTCTAGCAACCTTTAATGCGTCATTTCACTTCTCTGTTGTCTCCTGATGAAGAAAGGCAAGGTTCCTTTTGAAACGCGTAGACTGTGTTTATGATTAATTACACGGCATAAGCCCAAAAATGTACTTCATGAATAGGCCTACATATACGAATTTGTTCTTTTTCTGAAAGGGGTTGACATTTTTCTTACAGGTATCAATAAATGATCAATCATTTAAAGAATATAGTCAGCTTGTATTGGGGCTCCACGAAAAAAAAAACGCAAAATTCCGTCGAAGTGAGGTTATGAAAATTAATCCTGTCGTTGTACATTCTCTTGTTGGATTCTTCATCACTATCCTCACTTGATGTTAATAAAAGCTCTCGTCGTAACGTGTTTGTATCACTAAATCAAATTCTACGCCAAGAAATTAGCGTAGATACTTGTTAATTTGCAGCTGAAGAGGGAATTGACTCTTTGCAAGATTTCTGAAAACTTTTCACTTCATTTCTTTGCTCCTTGCATTTCTGTATCGATGGAGGATCGTAACAGCCTTGAGAAGTGAAAAGATTCCTCATTTTTCACTTTTCACTTTACAAGTCAAATCTGGGAAGTGATGGTGGAACAAAATCTGAAATGAAATGTGCAAAATGAAAAGTTGCAAAGTTTTTCGTGGAATAGGCTCCTTGTCTTTCTTTCGCCGATACCTTCATTTTTCGAAGTGTCGGTTGCCTTCCACTCCCCCCTCCCCACTGATAAGTGTTAATAGAGGATGTTTGCCCAGTTGTACTTCCTCTTAATACAATAATTACCACCACCACCACCACCACCACACTCGATACTTGACGTAGTGTTGGTAATTTGGTAACCTCTGAATACACACATAGACTGAACATAAGTAGACAAATCATTCGCATTGTGTAAGTGGAGGTTTTATTATGTTCAAAACTGTGTCTATAATTGCTGTATAGGCCTGTCTGTGTGCATGTCTTTGCCCCAGGAGCTCTGAACTTTGGAGCGTGGGTTGGCGACCACGGGGCCCTCAGCTGGATCCTGGCATTGCTTCCACTTACTTGTGACAGGCTTCTCACTTTCATCTATCCTATCTGACCTCGCTTGGTCAACTCTTGTTCTTTTCCGACCCCGACGCTATTAGGTTTGCGAAGGCTAGGGAGTCTTTCGTTTTCATGCCCTTCGCAGCCCTTGTCTTCCTTTGGCCGATACTTTCATTTTTCGAAGTGTCGGACCCCTTCCATTTTTCCCTCTGATTAGTGTTATATAGAGGATGGTTGCCTAGTTGTACGTCCTCTTAAAACAATAATCACCACCACCACCTGTGTGCATGTCTTACTCCCTTGGTCCTGTTCCTTGATATGGGGTCGGGGATGGGGTGAGAAGAATTATATCCCCCTGTGGGTGGGGGTGGTAAAATAACACCTGTCTGTCGTAAGAGGCGACTAAAAGTGGCTCCAGGGGTTCTCACCTTGGGAGCATGCGTTGGCGACCACGAGGCCCTTAGCTGAGTCCTAGCATTGCTTCCACTTGTGCGAGGCTTCTGTCTTTCATCTATCCTATCCGATCTTCATTGGTCAACTCTTGTTAATTTCCGACCCCGACTGAATTAGAGCATTCGAGGCCTAGGGAGACTTTAATTTTCATGCTCTTCGTGGTTCTTGTCTTTCTTTGTCTGATACCTTCATTTTTCGAAGTGTCGGATCCCTTCCATTTTTTCTCCTAATTAGCCTTAATAGAGGATGGTTTCCTAGTTGCACTTGCTCTTAAAACAGTCATCACACTAGATGAATTTAAATGGCATGTTTTACTGCCGGATGCCCCTCCTGACGCAACCTCAGTAGACGAGCTAGTGAATGAAGTTGGGTAAAGAAGGCGGAAGGAATCGACTGTAGCCTATGAATATGAACTGTCCCGATATTTGCCTGCTAGTGGGAAACCACATAAAACCATTCTCAGGACAGTCGACAGCGGGGCTCGAACAAACGCGTCTCCCGAATGCAGAGCTTGGCTCCGTAGCCGTTGCGCGTTAACAAGCGCGGCCACTCCGCTCAGTGCATGAAACATAATACAGTCAAAACCGTTTATCGCGACATCGCTTTTAACTACGAAATCTAATGGCCCCGTCTAAATCCTATATAAACACTTCTTCTTCTTCTTCTTTTGTTACCGCTTTTCCCACACCTGGGGTTCGCGGGTGCGAACTGCGTAGCACATATGGATTTGGCCCTGTTTTACGGTCGGATGCCCTTCCTGACGCGTACCATATATAGAGGGATATAATCACTATTGCGTGTTTCTTTGGTGGTTGGTAGTGTGGTATGTTGTCTGAATATGAAGAGGAAAGTGTTGGGACGGACACAAACATCCAGTCCACGAGCCACAAGAATTAATATGAAGCGATTAAAATGCTCGACACGGCCGGGAATTGAACCTGGGAACCTCTGAACCGAAGGCCAGTACGCTGACCATTCAGCCAACGAGTATTTAACTGTATTTAAAAAAATCGCTTAGTACGACATATCGTATACAGCGGCGTATTTTTATCACATTTTCGGTAAAATGTATCGGTTATAACGTCCAGTGATATTTTTACGTATTTGGTGATTGCTGACAACAATGCGACACTTATTATTGTAGACTTCAAATCAGTCTGGCTGTTAAATAGTCAAGGCGGGCATCGCTGTGAAGATGTCAAAAGAAAAGAAGAGTAAAGTGTTTAATATTGAAGAAACGTCACACATAATTTGGCGATTGAAAAATGGAGAAAGAAATGTCAACATCGCGAAGGAATTGGATGTATCACACTCAACGATTTCTACAAGTTAGACGAACAGAGAGAAAATACACTCTTTTTTAATATTTACAAAATCCAAGGGGTCTAGATCATCTGAGCATAAAGATAGCTAATCTTTACTTAGATCGTTTAAGCAGCAAAGAACACCTAATGTGCCGATAAATGGGCCTGTTCTTCAAGTGAAAGCCAATGAAATTCCCCGCAGTCCTACTTCACAAATACTATACTTATTTCAGTTAAATTTTTGTAGTATTAATATTATGTTAATTAACCATGTACCCGGCGAGTTGGCCGTGCGGTTAGGAGCGCGCAGCTGTGAGCTTGCATCCGGGAGATAGTGGGTTCGAGCCCTGAAGATGGTTTTCCGCGGTTTCCCATTTTCACACCTGGCTGTACCTTAATTGAGGCCACAGCCGCTTCCTCCCCACTCCTAGGCCTTTCCTATTCCACCGTCGCCATAAGACCTATCTGTGTCGGTGCGACATAAAACAAATAATAATAAAAATAACCGTGTAAGTTTGCAACCTAAGATTTACAGATATTACATTTTTCGCAACAAAAAATAAAACCGGTTTGAGCGACTATCGCCTATAACGACCCTTCCGAGTCGCTATAACCGATTTCGACTGTATACGTAGGTTCAATCGTCTCTGAGAAATGTGTACCTGAGAGGAACGTATCAATGCCATGCGCTTTTCCTTTATTTTAGCAGCTGCACGTACCCATTCTACCTCAAGAATGAAGAATATTTAAATGTATTTATTTTATTGAAGGTCTGACGATCGAGTCAAAAGTTAAGCAAACTTCTACTCGTTTAAGTCCGTTTACCTGCACAAGTTTCACAAGCTGCTCCATTTACAACAAATGTTCGAAATGGTGTCCGCCTGAGTCAATGTAGGCCAGGCATCGTCGCACAAAGTTCTGCGTATCCGTTCGAATATCTCCGGTGTCGTTTGAACAGCGTTCGAGACAGCGAGAATTCTTGCCAAGAGATCATCTTCAGTCTCGACAGGTGTTTCATACACAAGGCTTTTCACATGGACCCACAAGAAGAAATCAAGTGAGGTGAGATCAGGTGAACGAACGGGCCACGAAACAGGACTCCCCCTTCCTGTCCAATTTGCAGGGAATGTCTGGTCCAGGTGTTTACGAACCCTCAGTCAAAAGTGAGGTGGGGCTCCATCAAGTTGGAACTACATCCGTTTATTTATTTAGCGTATAATGCTACAGTTGACAATCGACTATGTGCAAGTTCTTAACAGGCAAAAAAACAAAACAAAAAACACTATACAGTGGAACCTCGATTCTCAGTTTTTGGAGGGACCACAAAAAAAAAAAAAAAAAAAAAAAAAAAAAAAAAAACGTACAACACGGGAAAACGGAAAATCCGTGAATGAATGCTCCATCAACAATTTGGCTAAACATCACAAAAATGAAATATGTATACTTAATAATCTTACAAACGCCCCTAAACCAAACCAAACTACAGCCCCAATGGGCTTTCTGCCTACCAAGCGACCGCCCTCGGTCCGAAGGCCTGCAGATTACGAGGTGACGCATGGTCAGTGTGACGGATCCTTTCGGCCGTTATTCCTGTCTCTCTAGACCGGGGTCGCCATATCACCATTAAATAGCTCCTCAAATAAACGTAATCGTAGAATGACTGAACCTGGAACCAGCCCTCATATCCAGGTAAAATCCCTGACCTCGCCAGAAATCGAACCCGGGCCCTCCGGGTGAAAGGAAGGCAAGTTAGACCTCGGAGCTGGCTTCAAACGTTAATTACCGGTACGCGGCTTAAAAATCCCGCAACTTTACATTCAGAGTTACCTGGGAAACTTCGTCAGTTTCCTCTGTAAACTTCGTCATATTCCTTTGAAAACTTATTTCAGTTCAGCAACTTTGATCATCCAAACTCTTCGAAAAATCTCATACTCGTAACGCCACGCCAAACAACAATCGACCACAAGTAGTTTTTCATTCTCTAATCTAATAAAAAGCACATTAGATACAAAAGCGTCCAACATGATGGCAAAATCTTTTTTTTTAAATCTTCCATTGTAATTTGGTCACCGGTATCCTGTTCCCGGTCAGTTTATGGAAATCTTGTCCCGCGTAAATTAGGCCTACGCCGACTTTTAAAGGTTATGTTGAACTCGAGAATCTGGTTCCAAAAGTATCAATCCTCAAGATCTCGAATGCATTATATTTAGTTCTGCCCGTCACTATTCACAATCAAATTGGAAAGGGAAAAAAATATCATTAACACTTCCGAAATTACGATTATTCGCGACCTTGAGCTCAGCTGGAAAGCGCGCTCGCTATACAAGTCGGTACGAGTGCTAAATGATGCAAGGTTTTTAAATGTAACGTGCGCAAATAAAACAACTGCGTCTTTTGTAACATTTTAACACAAAAACGTGAAATTCCCAGTCTTATATTAGGACGAAAACAGTATTAGGCAATCCCAAAACCTCCCATGGCTTTATGTAGATAAGGTGCAACATCTGTTCTGGTCTCGATAACGTAATCATATACGATAATACTAAATTTTTGTTACTTAAGAAGGAGCCGTTTCGATTCCAGCCTGAAAGCCCAGTAACTATACAGTGCCCTAAGGGAAATGCCGAATACCTGTTCGGCGATACGGTACACTCGAAAAAAGTAAAAAAAATAAACGTCTAACCCTGGACATAATGTAAACGTTTTGCAAGTACGAACATTTGACGGAACTCGTTCCATCTTCAAATAGAGCTGTCGAAATGCGCTCTGTCTCCTTCCAATTGTCGTGGGCACTCTCTGCTTTATGATTTCCGAGGATTCTCTAAGTAATACTACCCGAATGCGATGCTAAGAGGATCCCTTATGCAAGTTCACCGCCGATCGCTTTTCCAGTACACTACCGTACTTCTTCAAATTACCGCAATGACGGGACGTAAGTATGCCGTAGCCGTCCTTTCGTAAGATAAAGTTTCTTGAAAAACGCGTGATCGAGGATTTAGCGTTGACGGGACTGAAATTTCTGGACGGTTGATCCGGGAAATCGTTTCTTCGAGGAACGGATAATGCGGGACTTATACAACGTGATTTAATTAGGATGCTCGCGGGACCACGTAATTTGAACGAACATACGGGAAAACTTAGTTTCCGGGAACGTATAATCGAGGTTCTACTGTAGGCTATACGTAATACGCACACACACACGCGCGCGCGTACCCTATATAGAGGGATATAATCACTATTGCGTGTTTCTTTGGTGGTTGGTAGTGTGGGCCCCAGGGGCTCTGAACTTTGGAGCGTGGGTTGGCGACCGCGGGGCCCTTAGCTGAGTCCTGACATTGCTTCCACTTACTTGTGCCAGGCTCCTCACTTTCATCTATCCTATCCGACCTCCCTTGGTCAACTCTTGTTCTTTTCCGACCCCGACGCTATTAGGTTTGCGAGGGCTAGGGAGTCTTTCATTTTCACGCCCTTCATGGCTCTTGTCTTTCTTTGACCGATATTTTCATTTTTCGAAGTGTCGGATCCCTTCTATTTTTCCCTCTGATTAGTGTTTAATAGAGGATGGTTGCCTAGTTGTACTTCCTCTTAAAACAACAATCACCACCACCACCACCTTGGTAGTGTGGTATGTTGTCTGAATATGAAGAGGAAAGTGTTGGGATGGACACAAACACCCAGTCCACGAGCCACAAGAAGAAATCAAGTGAGGTGAGATCAGGTGAACGAACGGGCCAACTCGCCCGGTATTATATATCTTGTTTGAAACTGTATTTGTCGGCACTTCTTGCACAAGCCAATATTTCTTAGTCATCCAGTAGATCCGGATCGCTTCCCCAAAGATACTGTAATCTGCTTGTATGCACTTTCAAAGATCGTACTGTTGGCAACGATTATGCTTTGTTTAATTGAAGCTAGATGGCAAAACAGCTGCGTATTCCGCGGCTAGGTCATGTATTTTTGCCTGAATTTGAGGGCTGGTTCGAGGTCCAGTCAGCTTACGTGAGAACAATTGGGGAGCTGTCTGACGGTGAGATAGCGAAGCCGGTATAGAAAGTTAAGGAAACAAGAAATTCGTCGTGCTGACTGTGTGTCGCCTTGATAGAGCAAAACTCAGCGAGGGATCCCACCTCTACCGCCTCAAGGGCAGTGTCCTGGAGCGTGAGACATTGGGTCGGGGGATACAACTAGGGAAGATGACCAGTACCTCGCACAGGCGGCCTCACCTGCTATGCCGAACAGGGGCCTTATGGGGGATGGGAAGATTGGAAGGGATAGACAAGGAAGAGGGAAGGAAGGGGCCGTGGCCTTAAGTTAGGTACCATGCCGGTATTTGCCTGCAGGAGAAGTGGGAAACCACGGAAAACCATTTCTAGGATGGCTGAGGTGGGAATCGAACCCACTTCTACTCAGTTGACCTCCCGAGGCTGAGTGGACCCCGTTCCAGCCCTCGTAGCACTTTTCAAATTTCGTGGCAGAGCCGGGAATAGAACCCGGGCCTCCGGGGGTGGCAGCTAATTACGCTTACCACTACACCACAGAGGCAGACGTATTTTACTTACTGTTTATTATAACAAGCTCAAACGCTGTCTGTACGGTGGATCAGTCCTACCGCTATGAGGCAGAAGCATCGAGGGTGACCAGCTGTTGAAGAAAGGAATGAGGGACAAGAGGGTCAAGAAAGGTGACATTCCACAGTTTTGGGAGACACCTATATTTTTAGCTCTTATTTTGAACTACAAAAATTTTAACGTTTTCAAAAGCATTGTGTTGCCATTTTCCCTTTTTTCTGACCAAGAGTATTGGTACTGACGTTATAATATAGAAAAAATACATTTCACTCATCATTATTTTATAACTTATTTTCCAGTCTGTGGGTTGAAGAGCATTTATGTAAATGAAAACATTTAGAACTCAACAAATTCTGAAGTAATAAAATAAATATTGAACATATCGCCGGGGTGAGTGGCTCAGACGGTTGAGGCGCGGGCTTTCTGACTCCAGCTTGGCAGGTTCGATCCTGGCTCAGTCCGGTGGTATTTGAAGGTGCTCAAATACATTAGCCTCGTGTCGGTAGATTTCCCCCTGTGGGTGGGGGAGGTAGAATAACACCCACGGTATCCCCTGCCTGTCGTAAGAGGCGACTAAAACGGGCCCCAGGGGCTCTGAACTTTGGAGCGTGGGTTGGCGACCACGGGACCCTTAGCTGAGTCCTGGCATTGCTTCCACTTACTTCTGCCAGGCTCCTCACTTTCATCTATCATATACGACCTCTCTTGGTCACCTCTTGTTCTTTTCCGACCCCGAAGCTATTAGGTTTGCGAGGGCTAGGGAGTCTATCATTTTCGCGCCCTTCGTGGCCCTTGTCTTCTTTTGGCCGATATCTTAATTTTTCGAAGTGTCTGACCCCTTCCATTTTTACCTCTGATTAGTGTTATATAGAGGATGGTTGCCTAGTTGTACTTCCTCTTAAAACAATAATCACCACCACCACCACCACTGTCGGTAGATTTACTGGCACGTAAAAGAACTCTTGTGGAACAACATTTTGGCACCTCGGCGTCTCCGAAATCCGTAAAGGTAGTTAGTGCGACGTAAAGCAAATAACATTATTATAAATATTACCACAAGTTTTTTAAAAGTAGAAATAGGGAAGAAAAATTACATATTCGTGGCACTTCTTAGTTTTATCAGGTACAAGATATATTTTCTAACAGTACTTTTTGATCCGATGACTTAGATATTAGGTTAATTTAAACAACAAGCAAATGAGCATCAGCATTTGTTCTAAATTTCAACCTCTGTTTATAACCACTAAGTATAGCCTAGAAATACTGAAAACCTCAACATAAGTAAAAAATATATATTTTATAATTACAATTTGTTTTACTTCGAACCGACACAGATAGGACTTACGGCGACGACAGGATAAGAAAGGCCTAGGAATAGGAAGGAAGCAGCCGTGGCCTAAATTAAGGTACAGCCCCAACATTTGCCTGGTGTGAAAAATGGGAAACCACGGAAAATCATCTTCAGAGCTGCTAGGAGTGGGGCTCGAACCCACTAACTTTCGGATGCAAGCTCACAGCTGCAAGCCCCTAACCGCACGGTCAACTCGTCCGGTATCATATATGTAAAAGTATTGTGTTATATATCTTTTTTTTTTTGCTAGTTGCTGTACGTCGCACCGACACGGATAGGTCTTATGGCGACGATGGGATAGGAAAGGCCTAAGATTTGAAGGAAGCAGCCGTGGCCTTAATTAAGGTACAGCCCTAGCATTTGCCTAGTGTGAAAATGTGAAACCTCGGAAAACCATCTTCAGGGCTGCCGACAGTGGGATTCGAACCCACTATCTCCCGGATGCAAGCTCACAGCCGCGCGCCTCTAACAGCACGGCCAACTCGCTCGGTATTATATATCTTGCTTGAAACTCTATTTGTCGGCACTTCTTGCACAAGCCAATATTTCTTAGTCATCCAGTAGATCCGGATCGCTTCCCCAAAGATACTATAATCTGCTTGTATGCACTTTCAAAGATCGTACTGTTGGCAACGATAATGCTTTGTTTAACTGAAGCTAGACGGCAAAACAGTTTCGTATTCTGAAAATTCGTACCGATGGCAATAACACGAAAAGGCGTTCAGATATAAAACGAGACAATTGCGGGTAAAATGATGTTCCGCGCGGAACATTTACAAAATACCTTCAAATGCGGGACCATTGGTCGCCCTAGAGGCATTCGCTATTTAGTTCGTGTCTCACTAAAGATAAAGGCTACAAATGGCGTAGATATGGAACTAGAGAAAGGTGTTTTAGATATTTATTTTTCCTACTCATGCCAAAATTCCGGACGATTTTCAGGAAGTTTATAATGATTATTTTTTTCACAACTCTGATACTGATGCGAGTGGAGGCGAATGCGATTTAGGAGACTACGCTGATGTAATATCGAACGTGTTCACGAAGATTGTAATGATACATGAAACCGACCTCTCGGACAGGGGTAGCTTACCTGCCTCTTATCCGGAGGCTGCGGTTTCGATTCCCGGCTAGGTCATGTATTTTTGCCTGAATTTGAGGGCTGGTTCGAGGTCCAGTCAGCTTACGTGAGAACAAACGAGGAGCTGTCTGACGGCGAGATAGCGAACCCGGTCTAGAAAGTTAGGAAAACAAGAAATTTGTCGTGCTGACTACTTGTCGCCTTATAATCTGCAGGCCTTCGGGCTGAGCAGTGGTCGCTTGATAGACCAAAACTCATCAGGGCTGTAGTGCCATTGGCGTTTGGTTTGATTTTAAACATTTTAGTGTACACGATCAGAAATTTCGTATTGAGAAGCAAATTGCAAATCGATTATCTTAATTTACTATATTATTATTATTATTATTATTATTATTATTATTATTATTATTATTTTCTTAATCTGTTTACCCTCCAGGGTCGGTTTTTCCCTCGGACTCAGCGAGGGATCTCATCTCATCTCACCTCTACCGCCTCAAGGGCAGCATCCTGGGGAGCTTCAGACTCTGGGTTGGGGGATACAACTGGGGAGGATGACCAGTACCTCACCCAGGCGGCCTCACCTGCTATGCTGAACAGGGGACTTGCGGGGGGGGGGGAGGTTTGGAAGGGATAGACAAAGAAGAGGGAAGGAAGCGGTCGTGGCCTTATGTTAGGTACCATCCCGGCATTTGCCTGGAGGAGAAGTGGGAAACCACAGAAAACCACTTCCAGGATGGCTGACGTGGGAATCGATCGCACCTCTACTCACTTGACCTCCCTAGGCTGAGTGGACCCCGTTCCAGCCCTCGTATCACTTTTCTAATTTCTTGGCAGAGCCGGGAATCGAACCCGGGCCTCCGGGGGTGGCAGCTAATCACACTAACCACTACACCACAGAGGCGGACTATTATTATTATTGTTACTATTATTATTATTATTATTATTATTATTATTATTATTATTATTATTATTATTATTATTATTATTATTATTATATTTCAATTATTGTAATTATTATTCAATTTCGATTTTTTAATACATTACAAAATATGGTTTCAATGATATGTAATCGTTGAAATGATTCAGATTGTTACACGTTATCAAATTTTTCTGTTCTATTTTTCTTAATTTATATATATATATATGTATTTCTTTTAATTTTCTCTGAGTAAAACAACTGAATATCTATGACACTTATTTCATACCTCACCCAATGAAATGGGTCAAATTTCCCTAAATATTAACTAGCCTATTTTGTTGTATCACATTTGGAAATTTATTTTCAAATTCGCTAAATCTAACAACGTTTATGCCATTCATCAGGAGATGATACCTTAAGTTGTAAAATGCTATTTTTAAAATTCTATATTGTGGAATACATAAAATAGAACATATAGTTTCACGAAAACCAGGAGTCACTAGCGTGAAAATAAGCACACAAGGGATAAGTAGGCAACTCGGTCAATGCGTGGTGCGATGACGGTCAGTATAACACTGGAAAGGAAGGGATAAAACAGACTGTAGTTAAACGGACACGGTGCAGACATTATAGCTCGGACCAAGTCCGACTCGTTGGCCGAATAGTCAGCGTACTGGCCTTCAGTTCAGAGGGTCCCGGGTTCGATTTCCGGCCGGGTCGGGGATTTTAACCTTCATTGGTTAATTCCACTGGCCCGGAGGCTTGGTGTTTGTGCTGTCCCCAACATCCCTGCAACTCACACACCACACACAACACTATCCTCCACCACAATAACGCGCAGTTATCTACACATGGCAGATGCCGCCCACCCTCATAGGAGGGTCTGTCTTACAAGGGCTGCACTCGGCTGGGACCGAACGGAATGGCCACGCGTATCAATGCGCAGCAGCTAGGAACCAAGCTCTGCATTCGGGAGACGTGTGGGTTCGCTGCCCTGAGAATGGTTTGATGTGCCCATTTTCACTTCCTGGCAAATGCCGGAACGGTTCCTATTCATAGGCCACAGCCGATTCCTTTCCACCTCCTTACTCAATTTCATTCAGCATCATTCATTTCAAATTCATTAGCTCAACTGAGATTGACGTCATGAAGGGCATCTGGCTGTAAAGTATACTATATAAATCAATCTTGCCTCATCCCCGACCGCCCGTATCAACAAACGGGACTGAAGGTTTAGACAAACAGAAAATATAGCTGGGATGCAGGGGCTAGCAAGGCAACCTGTTCAACATGCGGTGTGCGGCGGGTCTGCATGTAGCGAGAAGGGAAGGGGCATGAGTACTGCAAAAATTGGTTTAGATTCGGCTCGACTTCCACAGGTCAGTGAACATAATAACGATGGATGTACTCTGCCAAACATTTCACAGCTGACCGATCTTATCGCTGAATATGTCATTACATGAGAAACAACACCGCGTAGCTTACAGATGACATGCAAATGTGGTGGTTCAATATCACGAAATTAATATGGACAAATATATTCGGAAAGGGTGTTTCTATCGGTTATTTACAAATTAGTTGAGATATTTAATTATAAGAGACTAATTATTACGACTTATGGACCATTTTTATGTTATTTTTTCCTTCTGGGGTAAAATTAGCCTTTCGCGGTGTGGTGTTCTTAAAGATGACCAGAACTATATTAGAGTTTGGCGGTTATTAAATACTGCTTCCTTAACAAAATGAGTTGAGCGCGATTACTGCCGAGTGTTATGCTGTTACACAAAATAGTCGTCTTTCCAATTAACAAAGGAGACATTTTGTTAAGGAAAACCAGTGGTTACATAACACATCTTCTAATACGCTAAGGGAGTAATGGGTCTCTGTTTTTGTCTGCTGAGTGCCCTAAATACAAGCATTCCATAACATTACACATACATACATACATACATACATACATACATACATACATACATACATACATACATACATACATACATACATACATACATACATACATACATACATACACACATACGTACATACATACATACATACATACATACATACATACATACATACATACATACATACATACATACATACATACATACATACATACATACATAGCCTCCGTGGGTCAGGCGGCAGCGCGTCGGTCTCCCACTGGTGGGTTCCGTGGTTCAAATCCCGTTCACTCCATGTGAGATTTGTGCTGGACAAAGCGGAGGCGGGACAGGTTTTTCTCCGGCAAGTCCGAGTTTTCCGATCATCTTTCATTCCAGAAACACTCTCCAATATCATCCCCCTGTGGGTGGGGGCGGTAGAATAACACCCACGGTAGCCCATGCCTGTCGTAAGAGGCGACTAAAAGGGGCCCCAGGGGCTCTGAACTTTGGAGCGTGGGTTGGCGACCACGGGGCCCTTAAAAGAATCCTGGCATTACTTCCACTTACTTTTGCCAGGCTCCTCACTTTCATCTATCCTATCCGATCTCCCTTGGTCAACTCTTGTTATTTTCCTACCCCGACGCTACTAGGTTTGCGAGGGCTATAGATTCTTTCATTTTCATTCCCTTCGCGGCCCTTGTCTTCCTTTGACCGATATCTTCATTTTTCGAAGTGTCGGATCATTTCCATTTTTCTCTCTGAGATTAGTGTTATATAGAGGATGGTTGCCTAGTTGTACTTCATCTTAAAACAATAATTACCACCACCACCTCTCCAATATCATTACATTTTATCTGTCAGTAATAATAATCATTGCCCCAGAGGAGCGCGACAGGTTTCGGCAGCCGGCACAATTCTTATCCTCGCCGCAAGATGGGGGCTTCATTCATTCCATCCATGATCCGGTCACTGACTGCAAAACAGGTTGTAGGTTTTCATTCATTCATACATACACGTATACATACACATGACATATATTTCTTGTGATATGTATTGTTTGAGCAACGTTGATGGCTGATGGGCAATTTATATAATTATATGTTTGAAGTTTTTTCACGCTATTTTCTTTCCATTCGTGGGAAATCCCTCCCTGCCACTTTATACCTTTAAGTAGATGTTCCATGTAAACTATGAACAACAAAGGTGAAAAATTACAGCCTTGTGTAAACCTCGTAATGACCTTCATTTTATAACTGTGGGATAGTAAATTCAAACGTAATTTTTAAAAATATTAGCATGATACTGGAAAAGTTCTCTTTTATATACGAGTAAAACCGTAAGGTACTGTAAGTTAATGCGTTTTAGAAATGTGCCAGAGTTTTCTCTCTTTTTCTCGAAACCATGTTAATGCCACTTCGTTCTCTTTAGCGTAATACCATCGAAATGTCGTCGGCGTTTGAATGGAACGAGAGAAAACTGGCACCTCAACAACTTGTAAGCAACTCGTGAGGTTGGAAATGCAGAGTTGACCGTACACTTCCTGCTTTGTGTGCTACAAACTAGACATTTTCACTATGGAGAAATTAACTCGCCTTGGATCTCTGAGTTATTAATTCAACATACTTAAAACAAAGGAAATCGCTGGAAGCTATTTTAATAAAACTGGCAGCTGCACTGTAAAGTGAGAAAGCCTCTGTTAACATTTAGAGGGAAACTGGTAGCGCAGTGCTCTGTAAATATTAGGTTCGGATATCGACGAGGATGAAAGAGAGAGCACAAAGCGAACTGTTACCTGGTGCGCTGCTAACCAAGTTTGAAGGTTCGTTTTAAAGGATAGAACTATGTACGAGCGAGGTGGTGGTGATTATTGCTTGAAAAGGAAGTGTAACTGGGTAACCGTGCTTTTCTTTCTAATCTGCTTACCCTCTAGGGTTGGTATTTTTCCTCGGACTCAGCAAGGGATCCCACATCTACCGCCGCAAGGGCAGTGTCCTGGTGCGTGAGACATTGGGTCGGGGGATACAGCTGGCGAAGATGACCAGTACCTCACTCAGGCGGCCTCACCTGCTATGCTGAACAGGGGCCTTGGTGGGGGATGAGATGATTGGAAGGGATAAACAAGGAAGAGGGAAGGAAGCGGCCGTGGCCTTATGTTAGGTACCATCCCGGCATTTGCCTGGAGGAGAAGTAGGAACCCACGGAAAACCTCTTCCAGGATGGCTGAGGTGGGAATCGAACCCACCTCTACTCAGTTGACCTCCCTAGGCTGAGTGGACCACGTTCCAGCCCTCATAGCACTTTTCAAATTTTGTGACAGAGCCGGGAATCGAACCCGGGCATCCGGGGCTGGCAGCTAATCACACTAACCACTACTCCACACAGGCGGACGTAACCATGCTTTATTAACATAACATTAATGGTGGCGCTGACATTTGTTTTAAGAGTAAGTACAACTGGACAACCATTCTCTGTTAACATTGGTGGTGGTGGTGATTATTGTTTTAAGAGGGAACAAAACTGACAACCATTCTCTGTTAACGCTGATGATGGTGGTGATTATTATTTTAAGGGAAGTACAACTGGCAACCATCCTGTATTAACACTAATGATGGTGGTGATCAATATTTTTAGAGGAAACACAACAGGTCAACTATCCTATATTAACACTGATGATGATGGTGATTATTATTTTAACAAGAAGTACAACTGGCAACCATCCTGTATTAACACTGATGATGGCGGTGATTATTATTTTACGAGGATTTACAACTGAGCAACCGTCCTGTATTAACACTAATTAAGAGGGAAATAGGAAGAAGTCCAATCCTTCAAAGAATGAAGGTATCGTCAAAGGAAGGGGAAGGGCAACGAAGGGTGTGAAAATAAAGACTAATTACGCGTCGAAAACCTAATACCGTCGGGGTCGGAAGAGAACAAAAGTTCACCAAGGGAGGAGCTAATGGTCGCATGGTTCCAAACTCACGCTCCCATATCAGAGCCTTTGGGATCCCCTTTTAATCGCTTCTTACGACAGGCAGGAAATTCCGTGGGTGTATTCTATCACCCCCACGCACTGGCTTATTTGGAGCGTTATGATTTCTAGAGAAAAGTTATTTTTAGAAAAAGCAAATTTGTAGTGGGCGTGCCAATTTAAAGGACTGCTCATGTGTGAAGTACAAATCTACCCCAGGACTTACAAAACATGGCCACACTTGCAAGGAGGATGTGAAGTGTCTACTAGCACCAACATCTCATTAATTGTTTGGCTCCTTTTTCAAATTCTCAGTAATTTTCCTCGCTGAGACTAACTGACGGTGAAAGAGGAAGAATTTGCACCACTCGCAAGCCTAATACGGTCAATGATGGCGAAGAACAAGAGTGAAACAAGGTATGTCGGCCTGGAACATGCGGTGTAAACCATGTTCTTTTCGTTGGGCAAATGCTCTACTTACAACAAAATACACACAAAAGTGAAAGGTTATTTCGTAAGATATTTATTTCGAGTTGAAGGTAGTGGGTTAGAATCCCGGCAATATAGAATTGTAAGATCTTTGAAGGCACCCATCCCACCTGGACCACGGACATTTCCATACACAACCTATTTTAAAAAAAAATCAGGCTCTTTTAATATTTATAATCAATTAAATTATAGTTTCCCTCTGCGAAATAGATTTTAAATATAAAAACTAAGGGCAGGCATTTAGTAAGTGGAGGTAAATACTGTATCTCTCCTAGTGCACCGTCACTACACTGTTCTTCAAAGGAGGCTTGAGTGGGGCGCAGCACATTCCATCACCACTCATGCCCATTTTACTCCATTGTACCTTATCTCATTGAAGTCTTTGAGTTCATGTATCACAACCATTGTACATCTGTTAACCCAATTACTGCTTTTTTTTGGTATCAAAACTTTTCGATGTCTTAATCCACTGTGCACCCACACATCAGTAAAGTACCCATTTTCTGTATTTATTTCTTAGCGAAAAATATAAAAGAAAGAAAGAAAGAAAGAAAGAAAGAAAGAAAGAAAGAAAGAAAGAAAAAGTTAGCCAAGAGGCCCCGTCCCTTCTTCACCGTACCCATTACTCAACATCTTTTAACCATCTCTCTCCTTGTCACCCACAACACTGCCAAATCTTCTGGCTAGATGGAGGGTGTTCACCTTTAGTTGGGCCGTTCCATCCCCTCAGAGTGAGGAATGAAACCTTTCAGTAGAATAAGATAGGGTACTAGCCTCCAGCGTCTAGGAAAAGGTGTGGAGGTCCAACTTATGAGCCCACTGCCACACTGGTTACTTCACGACTGAAAAAGCGTAAGATGGTGGTGGTGATTATTGTTTTAGGGGGAAGTATAACTGGGTAACCATCCTCTATTGACACTAATCAGAAGGAAAGTGAAAGAGGTCCGACGCATCAAAAAATTTAAGGTACCGGCCAGAGAAATCCAAAGGCTAGGAATAAGACTCCCTAGGCCTAAGAAACCTATTACCGTCGGGTTCAAAGAAGAGCAGACAAATGTAGGTCAGATAGGAAAGATAAATTCGAGGAGCCTGACACAAGTAAGGAAACAATGCCAGACTCAGCTAGGGAACTTTTTTGCTAGTAGCTTTACGTCGCACTTACACAGATGGGTCTTATGGTGACGGTGGGATAGGAAAGTCCTTGGAGTTGGAAGGAAGCGCCCATGGCCTTAATTAAGGTACAGCCCCAGCATTTGCCTGGTGTGAAAATGGGAAACCACGGAAAACCATCTTCAGGGTTGTCAACAGTGGGATTCGAACCCACGATCTCCCGGATGCAAGCTCACAGCTGCGCGCCCATGACCGCACGGCCAACTCGCCCGGTACTAGGGTACGGCGGTCGCCTACCCACGCTCACAAATTGAGAGCTTCTGGTGCTCCTTTTAGCCGCCTCTTATGAGAAGTAGGGAATACCGCAGATATTATTCTACTGCCCCCTCCCCCTCCAACCACCGGCTAAAGACCTGGAATATTTTAATATTAATATTAGATGGAATTAGCCCGACTCCTTGGATGAATGGTCAGCGTTAAGGTCATCGGTTCAGAGGGTCGAGGGTTCGATTCCCGGCCGGGCTAGGGATTTTAATTGCGTCTGATCAATTCTTCTGGCTCGAGGACCGAGTATTTGTGTTTGTCCCAACACTTTCCTCTTCATATTCAGACAACGCACTACACTGCCAACCACCACAGAAACACGCAATAGTGATTACATCCCTCCATGTAGGGTTGGCGTCAGGAAGGGTATCCGGCCATAAAACAGGGCCAAATCTACATGTGCGACGCAGTTCGCATTCGGGACTCCACAGAAGTGGGAAGTTCGGTGGAATAAGGAAAAGAAGAAGTATTAGATGAAATTAAATTATGGAACCCACTTTCGGCAGCCCTGAAGATGGTTTTCCGTGGTTTCCCATTTTCACACCAGACAGATGCTGGGGCTGTACCTTAATTAAGGACACGGTCGCTTCCTTCCCACTCCTAGCCTTGAGACCTATCTGCGTCATTGCAACGTAAAGCAACTTGTAAAAAAATATTATGAAGATTCTTGGACTAATTTTTGTATAGTAAATGGCGAGGTAATGGCCAATTATGTTATTTGTCTATTATTAACGATATATAAACACTTTTAAAAAGGTCATAAATATCCCAGTCATGCGGTAACTGCGAGCAATAGAGCAAGCGATAAGTTCTAAATCTTTACTCTTCACTCTTAGTTCATTGTATACCTTCATATGCATATGATTTTTTACTTTCTAAACACTTTTATTTCTACTTAAAAGCCAGGCTGAGTGGCCCAGACGATTGAGGCGCTGGTTTTCTGACCCCAACTTGGCAGGTTCGATCCTGGCTCAGTCCGGTTGTATTTGAAAGTGCTCAAATACTTCAGCTCGTGTCGGTATAGGCTATTTACTGGCGCGTAAAAAAACTCCTGCTGGACTAAATTGCGGCACCTCGGCGTCTCCGAAAACCGTAAAAGTAACTAGTGGGACGTAAAGCCAATAACATTATTAGTATTATTTCTATTTAAAGCTACGGTTTTATTATCGAGTTTAAAGAACATTTCGGAAACTTTTGTCCAGTGTTTTTTTACATACAGTAGAATTCCATTAGTCCGGCATCAGACAGTCCGGAACGCCCGATGGTCCGGCACCATTTCAGGTTTTTTTAAATGTTATTATCTGTTAATAATGATCTCTCGTGAACAATTTAATGCATTATTTGTCGAAACCAGTCGAAGTGTATTTTTTATTATTTCAAAATTAATAGTACAAATGTATCTGATACAATCCATTTGTTATGCATTGACTTCCTTAAATATCTCTACAGTATCTCTGGAAATATTCAGCCTAGAAGGCTGTGTACTATACTGAGTACTGGAAAGCCAACCATATAATTAAAAAAACAGATTTCAAAAACTGAATGTGTGGGCCACGTTCAAAAACGGATGGCAACAAGCCTTCAAAAATTGAAGCGGACGGAAGGAAAAGAGAAGTTGTAGATGGAAAGACTCTAAATGTTAAAGGAAGACTTACAGATAAAAACATCGATGAACTGCAGCATTATTATGGAATGGCAATAAGAAACAACACGTTTGAAAAGAGGAGTGTGTTATTAAACTAATGATTCTGCTGATGAACATTTTACTGCAAAACGCCGTATTACAGCTGTTTTCGCTGTACGCCTAAACCTATATCGTAATAAGAGGTACCGCCCTATAGTCCGGCAGTTTCGGTAATCCGGCACCGGGCCGGTCCCGAACGTGCCGGACTATCGGACTTCTACTGTATTCAGATTTCTTCTTTTACCATCTGTAGATACTAACATGTCTTGGAACAGGATTGATGATGATAGTACATAATATTCTGTATTTTGAGCCAACGAAAGCCGATCATGTTCAGTTCAATACAAGAGCGGATAACATGCGTCGTAATTTCACGACTTTATATAACATTAGAATCAATAAGAAAGAGAGAGAGAGAGGCTTTATGTCAAATCTCATCTCAGTTATATAAGACTTGTACGAGAACATTTCATTAACAAGATTGGATGGTAACTTTCTTAAAACCTTTAGAGAGAACTGAGGGAAACAAGCCTGGACCCTATCCCGACAGTTATCTAACATCTATGGTAAATTTATATAAATAACGTTGTTGGAAGTTCGCTGTCTGTAATTTCGTTTATTTTGCCAATTTTTCAGATATATATCCGTTTTAGGTCAACTCAAGACCGTATCAGTGGATTTTAGCTTTCGTGTCTGTCTGTTTGTTCAACCATCACGGCGAAGTGGCTGGATAGATCTTGACCAAACTTCACCACGGTATACTCATTCAGGACCAGGTTTTGATATGAATATGATTAAAAAATCACGGAACAGACTGTAACCGACGGAAATAAATCCAAGACGTTCAAATGTGTAACGTTTTGGACCCGAAAAATATCGAAATTAGGAGGCAGTTTGAATGCCGGTACAGACCTTCGTTTCGGGGTAATTGGTGGCTAAACGGTAAGTCATATCACAAAACGGAAAGCACGATCACGGCTCAATTTGGAGAGATCTAATTTTGGTCCTATAACTTTTTGTCGTATTTCGATATCATATAGTTTGATAGAGCTGCATTTCTCGATTCTAGGCAAAATTCGTAATTTTACTCGTATATTTTATAGTATACAAGGAGGTCTGCAGTTGTAATCAAAACTCCCAATCTCGATTGCGACTGGTGGTAGGCAAGTGTGGCTACCATTATAATTAAAACTTCCCACCTAGATTGTGACAGGCATTATGAAAGGGGTCTGTCATTATAATGAAAACACCCCAAGTCGATTGGAAATGGCAGTAGGTGAGTGAGCCTTCCGTTATAGTAGGAACTCTTGAATTTGATTGTGAATGGCAGTAAGAAACGTGGCCTGCCATTATCACCAAAATTCCCCAACGCGCAACAACGTATGGGGACCTCCCCGTGGTGTTTCTCTCATAATGCTAAGAGACATGTAATTTAATAAAATCTTACTCCTTGCGCGTACAGTAATTTACGTAGACATTCGTATAGAGTGTAGAATACTGTAGCGAAGCACGGGTGCATTTGGTAGTTAGTCATAGAGAAAGCCCCCGATAGTCACACTGGAGGTATCTCGAACGGTAGGGGTGGGAGTGGGGGGGGGGGGAAATTAACAATTTTTGCTTTGTTGATGACACTGTTCTTCGTAATGGCAACGAAAGACAACTGTCAGAGATTTTAGAAAGTGTGAAAACGATAAGTTTGGATTGTGGATTAAAGACAAATCTCAAGAAGTCGAAGCTAATGATATGATTAATTGACGGAGCAGAACAACTTGAGCTCTCAGTCAGACTACAAGAATTGATCATTGTGGATGACTATTTACTTATGCGACTAGTCTTTACAGAGTTATTCTCCAATTACAATTGACATTATGAATGAATGGATGTATTCCTGCATGTGTGAATGAACACTCTCTTCTCTCAGTCGCGAATAACCACCAACAAGGGAGAGAGCATTCGTTATGAATGAGCTTTCAGCTAACAGCTACGGAACCACAGCAGTGAAAGCCTCCCTAGGCCTCGATACCTAATACCGTCGGGGTCAGAAAAGAATAAGAGTTGACCAAGGGAGGTCGGATAGGATAGATGAAGTGAGGAGCCTGGCACAAGTAAGTGAAGGCAATGCCAGGAATCAGCTAAGGGTCCTGTGATTGCCAACCCACGCTCCCAAGCTGAGAGCCAGTGGGGCCCCCTTTAGTCGCTTCTTACGAGAGACAGGTGATACCGTGGGTGTTATTCTACCGCCCCCACCCACAGGGGGAGCTAAGGGGAGAATATTCAATTGAATAAATGAGTGAATGAATGGAGTGATTCATGCATGCATGAAAAAAACCTCTTGCCCTTTCACAGATAACCACCAAGTGGAGAGAGTATCTTCATTATTGAATGAATGAATGTTCTCAGCCTGCAGCTGCTGAACTTCAGCAGCTGAGAAAGGACCATTCCATCTATTGGAGCCTAAGCAAATTCACACGCAATTTAACATGAAATTTAAATCCACAGCCTTTTTCCAGTCATTCGACCGGGTCAGAAATGGAATGAATTAAGCCCCTATCTAGCGGCGAGGATAGAAATGGTTCCGGCTGCCGAAGTCTGTCGCACTCCTCTGGGGCAATGATTAATGAATGACAGCTGAAATGGAATGATATTGGAGAGTGTTGCTGGAATGAAATACGACAGGGAAAACCGCAGTACCCGGAGAAAAACCTGTCTTGCCTCCGCTTTGTCCAGCACAAATCTCACGTGGAGTGACCGGGATTTGAACCACGGAACCCAGCGGTGAGAGGCCGGCGTGCTGCCACCTCAGCCACGGAGGCTCACCACGCAATTTAACAGTTAATTAGATTAAGGAAAAATAATAACGACAATACAATATTAATACTAAGAAATAATCATCAATATTCTAATTGCCACTGTTAACATATTCTTTCTTTTAATAACAGATATATGGCTTGTGAATTACTATGTATAGGATCGCTCATCAACTCATGAAGAGGAGATAAATTTGAGGATCATCCTTGGAAGAGTTATTATGGAAAATGCAGCGAAGATCTGGAAAGACAGAACAATAATAAAAACTACGAAAGTCCGACTAGAGGACACTCCGAGGGTTCATTTAAGTATCTGAGACACTGACTTGCAAAGTATCCGATATGGAACGCATAAATACCCTTAGTTCTGGTGCTGGTGAAGAATGCTACACATTCTATAGATTGGAAGAAGAACAGTCACAGAAGAGCTGAACATCAGTAAGCTCTTGTCTTCTAAATTTCTTCGGTCACGTAACCAGAAGAGATGGAATGATTTTTGAGGAGACCATCTTACAAGGAAAAATAGAAGGTAAGAGATCGAGAGGAAGACACTGATCAGAAGAAGATTTGCAGGCAGGCTGAAGACCAGCAAGAGTAGCGTAGCTGTCAAGATTGCGACAAGAAATGGAGTCACAACACTCAGGGATGAGTACCGCGGCTAATGGTGACGAAGAGTAAAAGACTGTTACTACGCTACAAACATTAACTTTTATAGTTCTTCTTTTTGCAACATAGCCGTAGCTGAGACGAGGGAGGAGTGCGTTTACAACTATGAAGGAAGTAAAATTTGCAACTTGTGTAGTTGTGACTTGTCTCCGCCCGACCACGCTGAAGTGGCGCGCGAGGAAAATCAATTACTGACTGGTTCACTTGTTCACACCTCCCCGTGGGTTCAGCTTCAAATGAGCTGCTTCGCCTTCCAAGATTCATTGGACTTCCTCATATCTACTCTAAACTCGGAAGGAGTAAATACAATCAAAGAAAAGAATTGAGATAATAAACGTCATCTCCCAGCCAGTGTCGGATTCAGGCCTAGGGAATCTACTGAAGGCAGTTCTCTCTCTCATTGTAAATATTTCAATTCACAGCGGTTTTATTTTTAAAGCCTTATTGATACAACTTTTTTTCAGGCAGAAGTTTGTTTTTCATCATCAACAACCATCGCACAACTTGTCGAGTAGTCGTCCACAATCCTGTAACTTATTTATTACTCTATACGGTATAACATCACCCGCAAAATGTCTGGTGATTCCAGTTCTTGACCCATATTATTTATATATATATAAGAGTACATAAAGGTCCAATAACACTGCCTTATGGGACCATCTCGCCCCCTCTTTATCATTACAGGATAGGACAATGCTTCACCTACTCTAATTGGGATATCCCGGCAATAAAAGCCATACGACATTTCATTACCTACTCTAACATTTTGAGTTTTATTTCTAGAAATTTAGCCACCCATTCATGCACTCTTTTGTCCAGTCTAGTAGCCCTTGTTTTCGTTAGTAGTCTCGTATAATCTATCCTATCAAAAGCCTTGGATATGTCAATAGTGGTACAGCCATTTGATCTCCTGAATCTTAAATATCTGCTATATTTTTCTGAAATCGTACAAGTTGAGCTTCACTGGAGTAACCTTTTCTAAAACCGAACTGCCTTCTGGGAAATCAGTCAGTAATTTCGCAAACTTGTCTATTATAATCAGAAATAATGTTTTACTGGAACTTACAAACAACACATGTCAAGCTGACTGGCCTGTAATTATCCGCTTTATGTTTATCATCTTTCTCTTTATAATTCCATATGAATAAAGAGTAGGAGGTCATTTTATACTTCCTGTCGAGGCAAGAAATAATAATTGCATCAACTATGTCAATATTATTTGCATTAATCCATAGTCTTACACAACGGAATCCTGTTTCATTCCACACAAATAAAATCATAATGACGGTGTGTCTGTACATTGACTACTTCGGCGAAATTTTCGTTCAGTTATCCGTTTCAGATGTAATAATGACCATTTGCATATTTTTTAGCTTTGGCGTCTGTTTGTCCGGTTTTTGAGTTCTTATAAGTAGAAAACTGCTGGATATATATTTCTTCCAAACTTCATATTTAGAATCTACCTGTCCTTGGGTAGGTTTTAGTGTTAAATTAATTTCTAAATCCCTGAATAGACTGGGTGTTTACAGGAAGATCGAAAAAGTAATTTTCCACTCTCGTAAAACATATGACCAGGCGAGTTGGGCGTGCGGTTAGGGGCGCGCGGCTGTGAGCTTGCATCCGGGAGATAGTGGGTTTGAATACCACTGTCGGCAGCCCTGAAAATGGTTTTCCGTGGTTTCCCATTTTCACACCAGGCAAATACTGGAGCTGTACCTTAATTAAAGCCACGGCCTCTTCCTTCTAACCGCTAGGTCTTTCCTATCCCATCGTCGCCATAAGACCTATCTGTGTCGGTGCGACGTAAAACCACTAGCAAAATGGAATATACGTGACCAACCTTAATATATTCTTTCTTTCTTTCTTTCTTTCTTTCTTTCTTTCTTTCTTTCTTTCTTTCTTTCTTTCTTTTTCTTTCTCAATCTGCTCACCCTCCAGGGTTGGTTTTTCCCTCGGACTCAGAGAGGGATCTCACCTCTACCGCCTCAACGGCAGTGTCCTGGAGCGTGAGACATTGGGTCGGGGATACAACTGGGGAGGATGACCAGTACCTCGCCCAGGCGGCCTCACCTGCTATGCTGAACAGGGACCTTACGGGGGGATGGTAAGATTGGAAGGGATAGACAAGGAAGAGGTAAAGAAGCGGCCGTGGCCTTAAGTTAGGTACCAGCCCGGCATTTGCCTGGAGGAGGAGTGTGAAACCACGGAAAACCACTTCCAGGACGGCTGAGGTGGGAATCGAACCCACCTCTACTCAGCTGACCTCCCGAGGCTGAGTGGACCCCGTTCCAGCCCTCGTATCACTTTTCAAATTTCGTGGCAGAGCCGGGAGTCGAACCCGGGTCTCCGGCGGTGGCAGCTAGTCACACTAACCACTGCACCACAGAGGCGGTCACCTTAATATATATTGGTTAAATTAGGTCTGTCAAAAACTCTATATAACAAACTTTTAAGTATATGTTATTTGCCTTATTTTATCTCGTATACGCATTTATCGCACGACTGTAAATATTGGAATACTTAGTGCATGTCACTTCAAGGTGGGTTAACGGGAGGAATTAAAGAGTTACTTTCTTCGATAGCACAGATTATACGGGAAGTTATCATCAATGATGGGGTTCATGAGTCTTCGTTCACAGCGCTACTTCTTTGGCCAGAGAAACAATAATATGTAAACAAGAATTTCGCACAACTTCGGACCAGAAACTGTACCGTATAATAAACTCTCTAATCGTCCTCACACTGTCTCCAATTTGTTCAGCATTACCGTACTTCACGTTGCTGCTATGTGCTTTCGTAAAAAAAAAAAAGATATCAGTTTAACGTGCCGTATTAAACGGTTGAATACAGGGATGTAACTTCGCATATGAAATCCATTTCAAATTCCCATGCGAAGAGCGGGTACAACTACTAGTAATGAATAAGAGTGAGCATGTTTTTGTTTTAAATCATTCTCGTTAAAGTCAGTATGTCGATAGGTAAACAAAATTCCGTAGATTTCAGTACTGAAGTGTAACTGTCGAGTTTCACAAATCAAAATGAGTGGACTCTAAGTGGATGACAGTATACAGAGAATGTGGGGACTGATTAGCCTAGTGGCCTAGTTGCTGGCTTTCCACCAGAATGGCTGAGGTTCGAATTTTAGTCGATCCAGGGTTGGAAATTTCACACAGAACATTGCTTGCTATCGCGAAGATGCATCCGCTTCATACTTCCAGCAAAAAATTGAAATTAGCCTGGGTGGCTCCAGCGGCGCTAGAAATATCTGGGAGAAGAAAGTTTTAACAGTATCGTAAACCAAGGTTCAATAGAGATACGGTAATGCTTAAGTATAACAAAAAAAAAGGTAATAAAAAGCTTTTTATTTCTTTTGTTTCTGGGAGGGGGCGGAGACTGATATTAGCACTGTTTATAGACTGCTGCAACGATATGTTTCAGTCTTCAGCGATATAAAAGTCGCTCAGTCACGAGTAGCTACTCATTTTTATTATTATTATTATTATTATTATTATTATTATTATTATTATTATTATTATTATTATTATGACGCTGCCGTAAGTGTTAATTAATTAATTAATTAATTTAACGTATGAAATTACACAATGAAGAAAAAGAACTATACATACCAACTACTATAAATACAAATAATAAAAAGTAATAGATAATACATACCAGTATGAACTAATAATAAACTAAAGGACCCACAGGGCTTCGGCAGCCGGCACATTTCTTATCCTCGCCGCTAGATGGGGGCTTCATTCATTCCTTTCCTGACCCGGTCATATGACTGGAAACAGTCTGCGGATTTTCATTTTTCATGAAGGTATTTAGGAGTTGTAGTAAGAATTTAAAGGAGAGGGTGTGTAAGTATCTGGTAAGACCCCAGTTAGAATATGATTCCAAGTATGGAACTCTTGTCAAAATTACTTGATACGAAAACTGGAAAAGCAGGTTTAGTTATGGGTTATTTCCGACAAAGGAGTAGTGTTACGAAACTGTTGCAATCTTTCGGCTGGGAAGATTTAGGAAAAAGGAAACGAGCCGCTCGGCTAAGCGGCATGTACCGGACTGTCAGAGGAGAGATGGCGTGGAATGACATCACTATGCGAATAAGCTTGAGTGAAGCTTTTAAAAGTAAGAAAGATCACAACATGGTGATAAAGTTGGAATTCAAGAGGACAAATTGGGGCAAGTATTCGTTTATAGGAATGGGAGTTAGGGATTGGAATAACCCGCCAGAGAAAATGTTTGATAGAGTTCCAACTTCTCTGAAATGATTTAAAACAAGACTAGGCAAACAACTGATAGGGAATCTGCCATCTGGGCGACTGGTCTATGTGCGTAAATATAAATGTGTGATTATATGAAGTGAATTTCGCCTTTGTGATTACTAGGGCCCGGATGTTTATGCAGTAATAGGTTAGACTGCAAACTTAGTGAAGCGAGTAATAAGTAGAGTCTACCCGCACGATGGTAATGCTATGAGGATTGCATAAACCTTAGGGGTTCGGCCCGTTAGAACCCCCTAGAATTTATGTTACTCCCACTACATTACGTTAGAGCGGGCTAATCGACATTTCCTACCAAATAATTTTGTTACTAAATACTTTTGTTAGTCGACTAGCCCGCTTTAACGTAATGTAGTGGGAGTAACATAAATTCTAGGGGTTCTAATGGGCCGAACCCCTAAAGTTTATGGAAATCTCATAGCATTACCGTAGTGCGGGTAGACTCTACTTATTACTCGCCTCAGTAAGTTTGCATTCTAACCTATTACTGCATAAACATCCGGGCCCTAGTGATTACAATGCGCGGTACTGTACTGAACGCTGTCAGAGTGCTTCTCTCGACGTCCTCAACAAATTTGCCCGGTCAGAAGTCGAGCGATCGAACCCCTTAATGTCGTTCATGCAGACAGCTTGAGAAAGGCGCCACCGATTCTAGCGCGTGACTATGTTCTAAGGTGATAGCTAATGTCGTCTGGCCACGAACAGTCTGTAGGTCATAATAACAGGGATCAATCATCGTAACACACTTAATGCCCTCGTGACGGTACAGGATGCAACAAAAGAATTACTTACTCGTATGTAAAGAAAAGCGTAGTCATCACCGTACAGGCCGTGTGGGTCCTTAGAAGAGTAAAAGGCAAAGGCTTCAACTATCCGTATCCTGGGGTCTAACACGGGGACATTTGGGTTGGACTAGACAGATTTCAATGACATTTGATCTATTGACTTGTCTTAAATTTAATGATGATAATAATTTTTCCTTAAACTGTACTGTCGTAAATAGTAGCTGGGCTGTTCGGACCACCGCAGGAATATACCCATAGTTCTATTTTAAAGTTAGATAAAACACTTTATACGGAAAATGATATTTTGACTCCATAGTCGGCAGTCTGAATATGGTTTTCTGTCGTTTCCCACTTTCACACCGGCCAAATGCTGGGAAGGTACCTTAATTAAGGCCCCGGTCGCTTCCTTTCTACTCGTAGCCCTTTCCTATCCCATAGTCACTATGAGACCAATCTGTATCGATGCGACGTAAAGCAGACTGTAAGAAAAAGGAAAGGAGAGATATCTTGATTACAAGAACATAATATATGCTGCAGCTCTTGAACAAACCTTGTAAATCCTAATGCCGGTCCCAAGAAGGGTTGGACATCGGGCTAGCAACTCGTCCTTGTAATAAGATGATCGCTGAAAGAACGGTGAATATCTCCGATACTAAGAGTAATGCTCCAAAAAGTGGTTCTACTAATACACAGTTCAAAGAATTAAGGGAACATGTTTTGTAACTTCTGGTATGTGAACGTTAATTTACTATATGGTGTTCCAATGGTCGTACACCATACCTTGAGAGTTTAGTTACTCAGGGTAAGTCAAATCGAAGTTATACTCCATCTGTAGGCGTAGCCATGCAATAAACTGTCAGGTGACACCTCAATACAAAGTGAATACCGGTGCGTCCGTGTGTCGTTGTGAGGTACACAGTCTACTGCGGCCATCTGAGCACGTTGTAGGACAACCAGCACATTCCTTGATACATTTTAACGAGGTTCAAAGGGCCATCACTTTGATCCAGGAAGGATGGGATTTTCGTCGTCTTGCTGTGGATCTCAATGTCTTTCCGCCAGTTATTCAACGCTTGTGCAGTCGCTACAATGAGACAGGGCAGTTCACAAGGTATGTTGGACAAGGTCGTGGACGTATGAAAACCCCACAGGATGACCGATATTTGACCATCTGCGCGTTGCGGCGCGTTCACCAACTGCCAGAGGACTGCAACCTGCAGGAGGGTCACTGGAGTCACGGTGTCTGACCAGACAGTAAGGAACAGGTTAAAAGAAGTGTCCTTACGACCCAGACGTCCTGTTCAAGTGCCCCGTTTAACGCAGC
This sequence comes from Anabrus simplex, assembly GCF_040414725.1. NCBI lineage: Eukaryota > Metazoa > Arthropoda > Insecta > Orthoptera > Tettigoniidae > Anabrus > Anabrus simplex. The sequence continues at coordinate 91,824,808 of NC_090272.1, read as the reverse complement.
AACATCGCGCAGCTCGCCTTCTGTTTGCCCGTACCCACGTCAACTGGCAACTTCGCCAATGGAGACCTGTGTTGTTCACAGACGAGTCCAGATTTCCCCTGACACAGCGTGATGGACGTCAATGTGTATGGAGACGCCGTGGTGAGCAGTACATGCCAAATGTTGTCCAGGAAGGGGACCGGTTTTCTGATGGTGTGGGGTGGTATCAGTATTGATGACCGTACGTATCTTGTAGTCGTCCGTGTAATCTCACCGCTGTGGGGTACATCGAGCAGATACTGCTACAGCATGTGTTGGTTGCTGCATACGGTGTTGGCCCTGAATTCGTACTCAAGCATGACAATGCCAGGGCTCATGTAGCGCGCACCACCAGGGCTGTCTTGTGAGAACTGGACATTCTGGAATGGCCAGCAATGAGTCCCGACCTTAATCCCAATGAGCATGTGTGGGATAGGCTTGACAGAAGTGTTTGTGGACGTCCCGTTCCACCACAGACCCTCCAAGGCCTCGAACAGGCCCTCATTAAATAATGGGACCTGATACCGCAACGTGACCTCCGTCGACTTATACGGAGCCTGCCACGTACGTGCTAAGCTGTTATAAATGCTCGTGGCGGACATACACCATACTGAAGCTCTCCAACTGTGATAAAAATCCACCCTGGAGGACGGTTATCACTTTGTTTTCGCCCCTATTTGGACATTTCCGTTTGTGTTTTGAAAATGAACGCGAATCCATCGATGTTCTTTTGTATACTTCAACGGTAAGGAATAAAGGTTTATTAGGTAAAATACCTGGGTGTGAGGTATTGTTTTGCGGAGCATGGCTTACATTCAAAAACATGTTCTCCTAATTTTTTGAACTGTGTAGTAGAGCTACTAAAATAGATACTGTGAGGAAACCGTACTCAGGTATGGTAGCCTTGGAGCACACCGGAAACTTAGTCCAGCACCCGATGAAAGATTAGATTCTCTCACCGAAGGCTATCACACACATCTAGCGCGTGACTATGTTCTGAGGTGACTGCTAATGTCATCTGGTCTCTCTATTCAGTTTCTTCGGGAATTCGACAGTTATCGACTGTGCATCCTAAGGCTCACTGAAGTTCGATGGACGAGGTGGATGGCTGGAAATTGGTGTCAAAACCATCTCATTTTTCGGCCATAAAGACAGACATGAAGACGGATTTGGAATTGTATTAAGCAAACAAGCAACCAGTTCCCTTGTTGGATTGAAGCCTGTGAACGACAGAACTATCGCCGCATTGGTCACGACCGGGTAACAAATGTCCAAGTCTACGTACCGGCGAATCGGTTGGATTCTGCGGTCAACTCCAGAACGCATTCGACGGTTTGTCACGACGGGACCTCAGGATTGTTCTCGGCGAATTTAAACGCGCAGCCAAGCGCTGACCGATGCGGAATGCAAGGAACTGTTGGTCTATTCACTTCGTCCAACTTTGAAAGTGATAACGGAGAATATCCTTCTGCGGTCATCATAATCTCTGAGGTGGAAACAATTTCCCTTCGACATCATCTCATTCATAAAAAGACCTGGAAATAGTCAGGTGGTGTGAACTTCAATGAGATCGACCACAGTTTCATTAGACGTAGATGGAGAAAACCTCTCCGTGCTGCTAGACCATATCGGACAGCAGACATCGGTTCAGATCATTTTCTAGTCAGGGTAGATCTTTAACTAAAGCTGAAACACCCAAGAAAACCTTCCACCACGCGGCCGTATGACACTGAGGATCTTAAAGAAACTTCCAGGCCCACGAGCTTGGCCTTTGAAGTGGAAAATCTCTTTCAAACCGTTAATGAACAACAACCACATATTGAAGAGAACTGTACTGCGGTCAAGATCACCATACGCAGGTGTGCTGAAGAGATTATCGGCTACTGAAGGAGCAAACAGAAAGAACGATAGATCCAAAAGAGACGGTGGTAGTTCATTAAATGAAACGTTCAAAACTGAGGAAAGAACCGGCCAAGACAGGCGATGCTAATAAGCAAGAAGCCCAACAGTATATTGAACTTTTCCATCGGTTTAAGTCGTCTTACAGAAGGATTGGCTTTTGCAGAACGTAGAAGAAGACCAAGATGCTGCAGAACGTTGGGACTAAAATATTCAACAGGACTGTCACAGACTTGACAGGAATACACAATAACTCAAATACCGCTATCGAAGAGAAAAACGGCAAAATTTTGCTAATCCTGGATGAAAGGTGGATTGAGGATTTCCGGATGTCCTCAATCTACCCACCCCGTCCGCAATGAAAATCTTCGACGATGAGGAAGCGCTTTATGAGCGTGATCTTAATATCGCTATTATTGCGATGGATAAGACGAAAGCCGCAAACAAAGCTCTTCGAAACAACAAGGCTTCATGCTTGGACGAAATTCCCACAAATCTTCGGAAGGAGGGTGGCGAACCATTGGTCGAACTGTTGAAAATGCTCTTCAACAATTGCTGGAAACTGACGAACTTTCAGACGAAAGGGGGAAGCATTTTCTGATGACCCAAAATGGGAAATATTTCGTCGTGTGCAAAATGGTGGAGAATCATACTTCCGCCGGTGTCCGGTAAGATATACGCAGTCTTACAGCGTCGAATTACGGAGCTCCATCGAAAAATATCTCTGGGAGGAAAAATCAAGATTCCGTAGTGGTACATCGTGTGCAACTCTGCCTTTCGTAACATTACTGAACAATGCGTCGAATATCATAATACACTCTCCATAAATTGTATTGAATTCAAATAGGCATTCGACAACATCCATGGAGAGTCACTGTGGACTATCCTCAGGATTTATGATATACCGCAAGCTATCGTCACCGTATTCAAACTTTTGTACCTTAACTCTTCGTGTTGCGTTGAGCCCGTGTTAAACAAGGATCTGTCCTGTCACTTGGTCATGAGGAAGGCAACATTAAACTTGCGAGCAGGCATCAATTAGACCATCGAAGACAGACTGAGAGATCTCGATATTGCACTTTTGATTGATGATGATGGCCAACTCCAGCTAGTCACCGCAAACCTGGGCTATGCAGCCAACAACTTGCTTTACGTCGCACCGCACAGATAGGTTTCATGGCGATGATGGGGCAGGAAATGGATAGGAATGAGAAGGAATTGGCCGTGGCCTTAAATAAAGTACAGCCCAAGCATTTGCCTGGTGTGAAAATGGGAAACTACGAAAAACGTCTTCAGGGCTGCCGGCAATGAGGTTCGAACCCACTGTCTCGGGAATGCAAGTTCACAGCTGCACGATCTTAAGGGCACGGCCAACTCGTTCGGTTTGCTGAACATACCAACAGAGATACTAACAGTTGAACTGCATACGGTATGCAACGTATCTTCAATACTTAAAGCACACAATGCTCCCTTCCAGTTTACGAAGACTAGAAATATGAACAGTAAAATCACCCGTTTTGTAATTGTAGATTTTAAAAATGGTACAGATCTTACGCCCCACTAACTACTTTTACGATTTTCGGAGACGCTGAGGTGCCGGAACTTTGTCCAGCAGGAATTCGTTAACATACCAAAAAACTACTGACACGAGGCTGGCGCATTTGAGCACCTTCAAATACCACCGGACTGAGCCAGGATCGAACCTACCAAGTTGGTCTCAGAAGAACAGCTCTCTACCCTTCAAGCTACCCAGCCCAGATTTTAATAGCCATATCAATCTGTGGAGATACCTCCATGATTATAAAAAGGACGACGCTGTAAAAAGAGGCCTCCGTGGCTCAGGCGGCAGTACGTCGGCCTCTCACCGCTGGATTCCGTGGTTCAAATCCCAGTCACTCCATAAGAGATTTGTGCTGGACAAAGCGGAAGCGGGACAGAATTTTCACCTGGTACTCCGGTTTTCCCTGTAATCTTTCACTCCAGCAACCCTCTCCAATATCATTTCATCCCATCTGTTAGTCATCAATCATTGCCCCAAAGGAGTGCTCAGTGTTCGGCAGTCGGCACAATTCCTATCCTCGCCGCTAGATTTGGGCTTCATTCATTCCATTCCTGACCCGGTCGAATGACTAGAAACAGGCTGTACATGACGCTACAATAAAATGGGCTGAATCTCATGAACTGTGACTCAAACTGCTTGCGTCCTTCAACAGTGGAAGGTGTTAACATGGTTACAGCCCTGACTTGACTTTTGCTTGTGAGTCAATTGCTGTGCATTAAAAACATAGCAGACCCGATTCTCAACCTTTCTTGTGCCAGGTGTTTGCTGCTGTACGCCTCAGAGCGTATCATTTTCCAGGAGATATAACTTCCAGAAAGCTGAACGGGACATATTTGTATCATGATCGGATCTTCACTTAGATGCCTCTCCAGAGAATTATGACAAGTTTGTTGTTGCTGCCCAGAAATGTTCTCGTCCGTGTATTCCCCGAGGCTACAGAACAATACATACTGCAGTCCTAACTTTAGAGACACAAAGTCTATATTCAAAACACATCCGCTCCTTTAAGAGTAATCCACCTGGGGTAACAGCATTACCTCTCAATAAGTTGGGACACTGTAGGATTGGTAAAGCTGCTCGTCTTGATGACACTCACGTGTGACAGCTCAAACACTTCAGTTTAATGTGGTTCACTTTTGAATTAACTCAGTTTCCTCCCTGTTCGCGTGTTATAACTCTAATCTTAGATCATGTGAACTTGGTTTAAATGCTGACTTTAGATAGGATAAACGACATCCTCAAGCAGTAGCGCAATTATACCGCATCGAATGCCAGTTCTCAATGTTATTTGGTTGTTCATTCTCAGTTATTGAAAATGAAAACCTGCAACCTGTTTTCCAGTCATTGACCGGGTCAGGGATGGTATGAATGAAGCAGATATAGTGATTTATTAATGATTGACAGATGCTATGAAATGAGAATGGAGAGTGTTGCTGGAATGAAAGATGACAGGGAAAACCGGAGTACCTGGAGAAAAACCTGTCCCGCCTCCGCTTTGTCCAGTACAAATCTCACATGGAGTGACCGGAATTTGAACCACGGTATCCAGCGGTGAGAGGCCGAAGCGCTGCCGTCTGAGCAACGGAGGCTCTGCTTCTCAGTTTTTATTGCATTAAAAACAACATTAGACATAGGATAACCGAACATGTGGCTGTGCGGGTTTGGTAACCTAGCCATCAGCTTGCATTCGGGAGATAGTGGGTTCGAATCCCACTGTCGGCAGCCCTAAAGGTGGTTTTCCGTGGTTTCCCGTTTTCACACCTGAGGATGTACCTTATTTATGACCACGGTCCCTTCCTTTCTACCCCTAGCAATTTACTGTGCCATCGTCGTTATAAGACCAACCTGTGTCCGTACGACGTAAAGCATATTGCAAAAAAAGTACAGGATAAAAGGAGAGAATGTGCACAGCAAACTTAAAAAAGAAGCGAGATATGTTCGTCGTTCAAACGTAAAGCAGTAATGTACAATAAGAATATCGATAACGCTAAGAATGTTCTTGCAAAGAAATTGCTGCTGAATATCACTCCAGGAATTGAATTTCAAGAAAATGGAAGGATCTCATATTGCGTTATGAAAGTACAAAAGAAAAGCGAGTAAGGAAACCAAATGCAAGTGGCAAAGTTAAAATGTACAAAATAGGTGGACTTGCTATATCGAAATATACGAGTATCACTCTGAAATTCAAAATCTTCCTTTTCAAACGAAACATCAGAGTAATGTGAAGTCTGAAAACAGTATAACCTATAAACGTACAACAGTTGTATGTCCAACCCTTGTCCGACTCAAGGGCTGAGTGGTCAGCGTTGAGGCCTTCGGTTCAGAGGGTCTCGGGTTCGATTCCCGGCCAAGTCGGGGATTTTAATAGCCTCTGATTAATTCTTCTGGCTCGCGGACTGGGTGTTTGTGTTCGTCCCAAAACTTTCCTCTTCAGATTCACACAACACACTACACTGCCAACCAATTATTATTATTATAATTATATAAAAACCGAGTGAATTGGCTACTCACTTCGGGTCAAGTAGCTGTGAACATGCATTCGGGAGATGGTTGGTTCGAATGTTCCTGTCGGGAGCCCTGCAAATCGTTGTCCAATTTCTTATAAAACAAATGGACTGTACCTTAGTTAAGTTCACAGTCACTTCCTTCCTTCCTTCCTTCCTTCTCTGTTTTATCCCATCGTCACCATAAGACCTGCCATAGCCGGTGCGACGTAAAGTCAATATTTTTATAAACATTTACTTAATCAGTTTACCGTTCAGGGTTGGTTTTCTCCCGCACACGGGAACGGATCCCACCTCTATCGCCTCAAGGTGGTGGTTGTGATTATTGTTTTAAGAGGAAGTAGGGTAAATCTTGGTAATTTAATGATAATTTGGAATGTATTCAAATACCGTAAATTCGTGCCAGTATTTATATATATATTTTTATTTTTTATTTTTTTAGAATAGATAACTCTTTATTGCCACCCTAGTTTGCACCATCGGTTACAGACAATAAAGAGCATAAAATACACATGAACCCAAAAAAACCAAACAAAACAATATAAACAAAACAAAACAAAACAATATAAACTAACATACTATTATATATAATATAAAGCTCTAACTATCTACACTAAAACTATTAACTAAGAACCCAAAAAAAACCGCACAAAATAATATAAACCAAACAATACAATTACTATCTACTCTACTTATTTAGTGGTGTCAATGTCGGCGGAATCCAGCCTAACACTGCACCAACTTGTCTAAAACTATTGAGATGCCTCTGGTATGCGAGGAACTCTTCCGCATGTAAGGGCATCCCCTATCTACTCTCTACAGCTAACTAAACATAAAAAATTTAAAAAAAACCTCGGCTGCATGCGGCATTCCCTGTGAGGAGAGAACCATCCCACCCTGGCCGCTATCAGCCACTCCTCCCGGGTTAGATATTACCCCCACCTATAACTCGTACTTCTCTCCTCATCTTACGTGGCGAATCGTAGAGGCGGTTTCCGGTCCATCATACGATCCGTCACGCATTTATCTACTGCTCCGCCTATAATCGTGTCGTCTTACTGCCACCATCTTGATTCACTTGTTATTCTGTGAGCGGACATGTTTCCTCTTTCACCTAGGGATGGGACTGTACCATCCCACCCGTCTGTCTCTTATACCCATCCCCCCTTCCATCCCCAATCTTCCCCTATTACTCTTCCTTGCCTCTGTCCATCTCTCTTATAATACTTATTCGCTAACTACTGTCTACTTTCCACTATAGCGTATAGTTAATATTTATACACTATATACAAACGCACTTGTTGACAATTTCCAGTTCCTTGCTCATCGCTTTTCTTTCTTATTCTTGCGTCTCTTAGACTAAAGCTACTTCCTAATTGCATTTTTTTAATTTAAATAGTTTAACTTACATATTAAACCACGGAATTGCCACAAAACAAATCTGTCTTTTCCTTGTTTCCTCACATCACTTATCAATCCTTTCCATCTCTAAACAGTCCAACAGTTCCTCTTCCTCACGACCACTCATTACTTATTAATTTTTTTTTAAGCCAGAGTTTAAAATTATCTACTATTATGTTATCCAAACACCTTTTCTTGTCCACTAACCCTATCATTCATATTCTAACACTGTTTACAAATGTATTTGTTGACAATTCTATAGCTCCTACGAGTCTTAGACTAAAACTAAAAACTACTCTCTAATTTTTTTTTTGAACTTACATCTTAAACCATCGAATTGCCAACAATCAAACCTGGCTTTCCCTTATTCCTTCTCTTTCTTCCGCTTATTTCCGTTTCTAAACAGTCCAACAGTTCCTCTTACTCACATCCCTCGTTGCTTTATTATTCTTTTTTTTTTCTAACATTAACTACCACCTCCGTTCTCTCACACATGCAATCCTCTCCAAATATATACAAATCTTCTTTTCATCATACAATCAGATTGTACTTCAAACTCCTCTTATTGTCTTCAGTTCTTATATAACCTAGCAGTTTCGTCTACCTCCTTCCTCTCCTTCCTCTGTAACCCTCTTTTACCCCTTATTCTCTTAATTTCTTTATAAATCTCATTCTAACCATATTTAAATATTTCGAAATATTTGTTCCTCTTCCCCATTCTCTGGCCAGCCAAACCGTCATCTTTTCAATTTTTTCTACTTTTTCTATCTCTTTTTTACTCAATGCTTTCTTTTTCAACTCTTCTAACTCCCTACATTCGATGAATATATGTAGGTCCGACCATTTTTCTCCACACAGAATACATCTACCTGCATTTTCTGTACCTATCCACCCTCTGTTTGTAGGAGTTCCAAAAATCCACCAGTATAGACCTCTCTTGCCCTTCCGGTCCTCCACTTCGATTTTCGCGTTCATGATTTCTAACAATTTATTAAATACTGATAGTGAGGCTCTTTCTCTACATTCCATTATTAAACTCTGTCTCTCTATATCGGCAACTCTCCTTATAACCCTTCTCCATACCCATTCTTTCTTCTCTCTCCACCTCTCATATCCTATATCTCCTAACCCCAGTTTTCGTAATTTATTTTTGCACTTATTTACCCAATACCTCTCGTTCTCCATATTTTTCTGGAACCTATATGTGTCTTGTACTAAATCCCCTCCCTTCCCTTCTTTCAATCTCATCCAATACTTCATCACCCTCTTGGCTATAGTAGTGTCTATCGATTCTTTACATACTAATCTAGCCCCCACATTTGCAGTACAGTTTGGGACTCCCATAATAATCTTACTAAATTTCGCCACCACCTGGTTTAGTTCTTTTCTATTTTCCTCTAATCCCCATATTTCTACCCCATATAACATTTTTCCTTTGACCATTGATTGGAACACCAATCTCTGTATTTTGTACTTTATATCCGGAAATTTATTTTCTAATATCCCCACTACTGCCAGTGCTCCCCTCCCTTTATATCTGGCTCTTCTAATCTGATTTTCCCACGTGCCGTTACTACTAATTATAACTCCTAAATACTCCATTTTTTTCTGGCCTGATTTCTTGCTGCTCGACTGTCCAGAATTTCTTTTCTTTTTTGGCTTTCCTCTTCCTACATATCATTATCTGCGTCTTCCGTACATTTATCTTGAGTGCCCATCTTCTAGTATATTCCACTACCTCATTTAGTCCTTCCTGCAACCCCTTTGCTGTTAATGCCAAGATCAATAAATCGTCTGCATATAGCAGCCCCGGTATCTCCCTCTTCCCAATCCAAGGGCATTGCCATCTCTCGCCTCCATGTCTATCCAATATATTATTTATAAACAGTAGAAATAATATGGGTGATAGCTTACAACCCTGCCTCACACCCCTTTTCGATTCCATACACTTACTCAACCCACCCCCTTTTAGTTTAATCATCACCAATACTTTCTCATACATTCCTTCTATTGCCATCTTCATTTTTTCCGATAACCCAACCTCTCTTAATCTAGTAAATAACGCCTCTCTATTCACTGCATCGAAGGCTTTCTCTAAATCTACTGCTGCTACATATAATCTCTTCCCTGCTATTTTCACATATTTCGTAATTAAAGTGTCCAAAATCCATATATTATCCACAGTATTTTTCTCTTTACGAAATCCATTTTGATAGTCCGAAATCCTTCCATATTTCTCTGCCCAATTTATAATCCTATTAGCTAAAATTCCTGTATATACCTTCGACAGCGAGTCCAGGAGTGTTATTCCTCTATAGTTGTTTGGATCACTTCGACTTCCTTTGTTCTTATATATAGGACAAAGTACTCCTTTTCTCCACTCGCTAGGGAATTTATTCGTTTCCCATATCTTGTTAAAAAAATTTACCATCACTTTCAACATTACTTCATTTGCTCCTACTTCCTTCCATATCCTGTTAGTAATACCATTTGCCCCACCCGCTGTTTTGGTTTTTACTTTACTTAACACCCTAACTATTTCCTGACTTGTTATCTCCTCATCTAGTAACTGAACTCCTGTTTGTACTTCCTTTACAATATACGACCTATCCATACCCCCCTGACCTTCTCCCCTCCCACCCAAAAGCTCTGCAAAATATCCTATCCACTCATTTTCTGTTATCATTGTTCCTCCCCCTGTCGATCTAGTTCTCTTTATCTTATTTATAGTTTCCAAAACCCTATCAAATCTTTTCTCTTTGCAATACCTGTTCACTCTCTCAGCTTCCGCCTCTTTCCAGCACTTTTTTTCTCATTTAGTAACTTCTTGTAATCTCTTCTTAATTTACAATAATCCTCTCTTTTCCCTTGTTCCCCTCCTTTCTTGAAGTCCGCTAGAGCTGTCATTACAACCATTCGTTTCCTCTTACACTCTTCATCAAACCACCCCGCGCCTATGTTTCTGTCTATCTCTTCCCTTATTCTCACTTTCTTACCCACCTTCCATACTGGGCGTTCTATTAGTTTTAAAACTTCATCCACATCCCCTCCTTCCAACATCCTTTCACTTTCAACCCTTATACTTTCTTCACTCTCTTTTAACTCTGTTCTCAATCTCTCGATCGTGGTATCATTCCAAATGTACTTCCATCCCTCCTTATACCTATCTCTTTTTCCTACCCTTCTCTTCACTCCATCATACTCCCCCCTTAATTTTATCTTGATGGGCATATGTTCTGTTATCACACATTCTGTCACCTCAAAACTTATTATCTTCTTTAGAGCTATTTCCGTGCTAACTCCTATATCTACTACACTCCCGCCCTTCGATGAGATGAATGTCAGTTCACCATTACTATCTCCCTTCATCCATCCATTTAAAATATATAATTTTTCTATAGCACATAACTCTAATAATCTTACCCTATAGCTATTTATATCTTTGTCTTTACTATTTCTTCTGTACTCACTCACTTCCTTATCCTCTCTCCCATAATCGGGTACCCTATTACTCACTCTTGCATTCCAATCCCCTAACAATATCATTCCATCTTCCACATATAATCCTTTCATTTTGTTTATTTCTTCAATCAGTTCTTCAAAAAATGTTTTATTAGTAGCATAAGTTGAGTCTTTAGGATGGTTGTATAATAGAGCCAGGCAAATTGCCTCCTTCGCATCATTTCCCATTTTAATTCTCAGCCATACCACCCCTTCTACCTCATTCTGTATTCTCTCTACTCTCTCTACTAACTCATTTTTTATTAAAACTGTTATCCCACCCGGATTTCTTCCCATTCTCCCCCTTTTTTCTTTTATTACGTTGACTACTCTATACCCATCCCATTCAATTTCTATCCCTTTTCCTAACCACGTCTCTACTAGGGCAATAATCTCATACTCCTTTACTGTTTTCTCCAATTCTTTATTCCCTATCTTCCCCATCAACCCCTCAATATTCCACAACCCTATCGCCATCTCTAGTTATTTATTCCCTCCCACTCTTTGCACCTGTGCTTCTCCATTTCCACCTCTACTCCTTGTCACTCTTCCCTGTGAGTCCTATCCAGATCTCTCCTCGTTCTCTTTTCTCCCGTCATCCTTCCCTTTCTCCATACCTACGCCTTTTTTCTTTCCCCACAGATCTTTCAAACTTAATGATCTTTCCTTATTTAGCGCCTGTCTTTTTTCCATTTTATTTTCTGTGTTCCTTTTACTCGGAGAGGATGCATTCTTACCCTGCCTACTGTTACCTTCATTCACAATTTTCACTGTACTCCTCACCAGTTGTGGCACATTACTTGCTTCCTCCATCTCTGTGTTGTGATGACTCTTCAAGGACTCTCCATTTCCGCCCGCCTGGTTGCTGGCACTGCTGTTCAGCACATCCCTACTTCCCGCATCTGATGTGATGTGGACTTCGCTCACTTCCGTAATATCACTCCTTTCTACGTCACTGACCTTCCTTGCTACTTCCACTGTTGCCAAGGACACGTTCTGCTGCTGTTGGTGTTCTTCATAAAGTTTTTTCAGCCTTCCCGCCCCCCACACTCGATTCCACCTTCCGTTTCCAACCACCAGCTGCTGCCCTCTAATATATGCCTTAAGACCTTGTTTTCTTGCCTCTCTTAAATGTTTATTCAGAATTCTGTTCTTCTCTATGGCTTCCCTGTCCATCTCCCGTTTTATCCACACTTTGTCTCCTTTCAGATTACTCGAATTTCTTATTACAATGTCCGCCATCAGTGTCGATAGTAATTTCACTCTAATTGGTCTCTTACCTTTCACTCTCCCCACACGCTGTACATCGTCAATATCAACTTCACTGAAGTTGATCTTCATCCTGTTCTGGATAACTTCTACCACTTTGTACACTAGTTCAACTTTAGACTCTCTTTCTTCTTCTTGGACACCGTATATGAAGATATTTTTTCTTACGTTGTCTTGTAAACTCTTCTCGACTGCTCTCTTCGTTTCTCTCAGGTCCCACTCCAGGCTTCTTACCTTCTGCTTCAATAGGTCTAATTCATCTTTATTACACCCTTCCTCTTCCAAAATCTTCTTTACATCTTCTTTGACACTCAATTTTAGGTCCATAAATTCCCTGGATAACTCTCGGAACATTTCTTTTATTTGCTCCGTCTGACAAGCCTCTCTTATCATCTCTCTAATCGCCTCGTACTCTTCCCATCCAATGGAACCTACTGACCTGGGCCGGGATTAATCTCTACTCCTCCTATTATCAGCAACACCATCACCACCGCCGCCACCAGTAACGTAGCCACCATCTTCCTTTTTTCACCCTTTAACTCCATTCTTGTTTCCATTCTGCTTCCCTTTTTACAGTTCCATCTGCCGATCGCTATCCTATATTGTGTCAACGTGATACCCATTGCTCCGCGCTCCACTCAGCACATCCGCTCAGCTCACTGTCTCACAGACGACTGGTATTTATATATTTGCAAGTTGTACTTCATTAGACTGACATTTCGGTCGTTAATATTTGTGGATGAAATAATCGTTTAACTTACTTGTTCTATGCAACTTACGCCTTTTGTCACGACTGACTGCCATTGATTATTTCGTGATATCCTTGTTAATTTCGTGGTGCTTAATTAAGTCCATTAAAATTATATTAACACCTTTATTCTATGAAATTAAAATATCCCTTATTTTATCAAACAACCTTTACGAAGGAATGAATAGAAGATACAATTTGCGAGGCGGGACGGAGGCAATTTACGACTGTAAAACAAACACACTTCACAAACATCATGATGTCACAGTATCTTTCAGTTCATCAAAATACACAATAGAAAACTTCCATATTTGCAAAACTGTCAAGCCGAATCCCAGTTTATGCATATCGAGAACACATTTATAGATTCGTTGTTCCATCTTCACCGACAAAGCAAACGATTTGCCTAGTTTAGGGACGTAGTGCCCGATATCGTCTTCACCTTCAGTCCGTTTAAAAAATGTTTTAGAGTGGACTACGGAATCTTACACTCCTTCTAAGCATTATAAAAGGAGTAGTTCTGCTCCTTTACCAGATTTACTAAATTAAGCAAGTTTTCGATTTTTGTATTGGCGATATTTCGGAGGCATCTAACATGCAAGAGAAAAATAAGGGTATTGTAAGTTCGTGATACCTTGGTTAATTCGTGATGTAATGCCCTCCCGTGCTACTACTGTCTATGACACGCTCATATAGGGACTCACCTTGCTCACTGGTTATCCGGCCATCTCTTCTCGGCGTCACATGCTGTACTGGCGAGCATCAACTTGCTCCGGGACGCCTGTTGCGTAACAACGCCACATCACACCTGTCAATCTACACCTCGTGATACTTTCAGTATGCTCCACATGCCAACTCTCTTTGCTATATAAACTCGCATTTTTCCCCGACTCAATAGTCGGGATTCGACTTTGCTGGTGTGTGGAGACTCTTAATTGCTTTCTTCGCAACGTGGTGGTCGCGGTGGTTTTTACTGGAATTCTTTCTACAAGGCAGATGGTGAGCTAAGAATGTTGTATGTTCAGTCGTCAGCCCTAAGGCTGGTTGGATCCTCAACAGCTCCGCCATCAGCTGCCATACATGGCCTAGGCATCACTGAAGAGGCGTACTAGGGAAATGAGGAGTGAGATAGTTTCCCGTTGCTTTCCTTACCGAGCCAGAAGTTGCTATTACATATCAGTCTGCCAAGCCTACTGAAATGCATGCATCAACCGACCCTATGAGCAACATTTTCACACCATTCATAGCAGGGACTGGCTGCATAAGGAAAGGCATTACTAGCATCACTCATACCCCAGTCACTTTCATATTGTAAAAGCCAAGGATAAGACTGTGACAAGTCAATGAATGTAACAAAATAGCTCTAGCCAATACCAGAAGACATAGTGCACTGTAAATACTATGTCCTGCCACTAAAGGTAACCAAATTTAAATATCTCTTCGGCGGCCCTTCAGGCCCTTTTGGTATTTTCGCCTGGCCATTTAAAAACTCTCAGTGGCTAAAAACGAAAGAAAACATGACTAGTTGTGTACTGACTTTTCTCTTTTCTTGGTGTTTCAATATTTCTATTTTCGTCTTACTTATTTGTAAATGATTTTTGGACTACTACAATATATTCATTTATTAAAACTTGACAAATATTTTTACTTATTTTGTACCTACCATGGTCCTCTGATTTCGTTCACACGCGTCTCTGGCATTACTTAGTAAGACTACGATCCTTTATAACCACAATTGTTAAATTATCGTAAGAGTGATATGTTAATTTAAATAGATATTATGTTTAAAATAGCATACCAACACCATTGTTTATATAAGTGTCAGATAAGACGAAATTATTCTATTAAATTTGCGAAAAAAAAGTTTAAGAAGCCTGTTGCTCTGTTGCTATTTCCTGCGAATAGTTTTTCTTGTAAATTTTATACATGACTACTTTCTGCAAGTTTGGAATAATGTGGCGAATTGTTTAGCATAAAAACACTCTGAAATCCCACTGTTATTATTTAGTCGGCCAGGGCAGCACGCAGTGAGACGACAACGGATGTGTGCGAGGTGAAACGCATTAACTTGCAATGTTCACCACTAGTAGCGCACCGAGCTCGATAGCTGCAGTCGCTTAAGTGTGGCCAGTATCCAGTATTCGGGAGATAGTAGGTTCGAACCCCACTGTCGGCAGTCCTGAAAATGGTTTTCCGTGGTTTCCCATTTTCACGCCAGGCAAATGCTGGGGCTGTACCTTAATTAAGGCCACGGCCGCTTCCTTCCCACTCCTAGCCATTTCCTGTCCCATCGTCGCCATAAGACCTATCTGTGTCGGTGCGACGTAAAACAACTAGCAAAAAAAAAAAAAAACAACAAACAAACAAACAGGTAGTGCAGCGGTGCATTTCTCTCATCAGCGCACGGAGCCTATAGAGCTCCCCTTATGTATTTCCAAACATTATGTGTTATTGTTTAACAAATTTTAAGGTCTGAAAAGAAACAAAAGAGACACGGAAAGAAATAAAATTTCGAATTTTAGAGTTTAAAATTAAAATTCGATCTTTTCTCTATCCACCCATTCATGACCGCACCTTATGTCACCTCTGTAAACCATGGTATCCCCGTAATAATAATAATAATAATAATAATAATAATAATAATAATAATAATAATAATAATAATAATAATAATAATAATTTCCGCCTTTGTGGTGTAGTGGTTAGCGTGATTAGCTGCCACCCCAGGAGGTCTGGGTTCGATTCAGGGCTCTACCACGACATTTGAAAAGTGGTACGAGGGCTGGAACGGGGTCCACTCAGCCTCGGGAGGTCAACTGAGTAGAACGAGTGGGGGTTCCTTGTCTATCCATTCCGATTTTCCCATCATCCCCACAAGGCCCCTGTTCAGCATAGTAGGTGTGGCCGTGTGGGCGAGGTACTGGTCCTCCTCTCCAGCTGTATCTCCCCGACCCACTGTTTCACGTTCCAGGACATTGCCCTTGAGGCGGTAGTGGTGGAATGCCTCGCTGAGTTCGAGGGAAACACCAACTCTGTAGGGTAAACGGATTAAGAAATAATAATAATAATAATAATAATAATAATAATAATAATAATAATAATAATAATAATAGTTTTACGTCCCATCATGACTATTTTCATGATTGTCAGATATGCTGACGTGCTGGAATTTTATCCCGAAGGAGTTCTTTTACGTGCTGATAAATCTATCGATACGAGGCTTACGTATTTGAACACTTTCAACTACCACTGCACTGGACCAGAATCGAACCCGCCGACTTGGGATCGAAAGCTAGTGCTCTAAAAATTAGCGAGTTTTTCTGTATTCTGCTACCTGGTACTCTTGTCATGGTTTTCTGAAAAGTTCTGAAATCGTTGGAACGTAGGTTGGGGTAATATATGTCGAGGGTTCGTTGTCGTATAGTCAAGATATGCAGCACGCTTTCTTCGATGTTGTGCTCACGAAGAGCAGTCCGCGGCCGGGGGGAAACACTAAACACTAACACACAAACCTAACATTAAGTAGGAAGAAGATCGATAGGTCTTGCTCAATAGTAGTATTGGCGTTCTCCACCCCCACTCTGCCAGAGTTTCACTTGCATGTAAGCTACGGTGTATGTATCCTTCAAAAGTTGAAAAATCCGCAACAGCCCCAGGTTCTTCTTCTTCCGCTTTGCCTACACTCTGGTGGAGTTGCGAGTGCGAACTGCATTGCTCTAGAGGACTACAGATCGCATACAATAAACAATATTTGAAAATTTAGAGTCCGCCTCTGTGGTATAGTGGTTAGTGTGATTAGCTGCCACCTTCGGATGCCAGGGTTCGATGCCAGGCCTTGCCACGAAATTTTTTAAGTGGTACGAGGACTGGAATGGGTCCACTCAACCGCGGAAGTCAAGTGAGTAGAGTGGGTTCGATTCCCAGCCATCCTTGAAGTGGTTTTCCGTGGTTTCCCACTTCTCCTCCAGGCAAATACCAGGATGGTACCTAACTTAGGCCACAGCCGCTTCCTTCCCCCTTCCTTGCCTATCCCTTCCAAACTTCCCATCCCCGCCACAAGGCCCTTGTTCAGCATAGCAGGTAAGCCCATCTGGGCGAGTTACTGGCCCTCCTTCCCAGCTGTATCCCCCGACCAAATGTCTCACGTTCCAGGGCAATGCCCTTGAGGTAGTAGAGGTTGGAACCCTCGCTGAGTCTGGGGCGGGGGGGACAACCTTGGAGGGTAAAGTGATTAAGAAAGAAAGAAAACTTTGAACTTTTTTAAACTTGTAATGATTAGCTTTAACTATCTTTCATGTTAACATGCAGTATATGTAGTCAGGAATGGTTGTTATTCCGGGAACCAAAAAAAAAAAAAGGAACGAAAAGAAGTGAGGGTACTAACATAACAATTGATATATAATTAAAAGAAAATCAAACCTTACAGTCGCACATGTGGACTTAACTATGTTTCACGACAAGATGCCCTTCCTACCGATATAAGGATAATTTCGTCCGAGAGCTCACCTTATTACAGTATATTTTTTATCACAACTGCGAGCTCTCTGTATAATCTATCTTGGACCTTGATTTAATTTCATTGGGAGATTATACATACTACAGTAAATACTTGAAATAATCCACCTGGTATAGTCTTGTCTTCCACACCTGGCATTTAATCCTTTTAAGTTTCTTCCCAATTGACATTTTTTTTTTTTGTCTTGAAAGTGCTGAATTTCATATCATTCTCACTGCGCTTCTTTTCAGGTTCCAGGATATTAAGAACAGTCTGCCATTAAGATCACGTAGTCGGCATAGACAAAACTGCTTACTACATCTCTACCCATCTGAACCCCTCCCTGCCATTTTAACCTTTCTGTAAGTGATCCATTAAATCTGTGAACATCGGAGGTTAAAAATTACAGCCTTTCTTAACTCCTGTAACAACTTCGAAGCAAGAACTCATTCTACAATCAATTGTCACTACGGCCTGATTGTCAGCATACATGCCTTGACTCCATGTAATAACCTACTCCTAATTCCATTATCTTTCAGAATGACCAAACCTTTTTCACTATCTGTTTTGCAATTTCCTTTCTTTATATCTAAGAAGATCATGACTTATGTATTCCTCGCACAGTGAGTCTTAATTACTTGCTGTGTACTGCAGGTCTGTTCTTGCTGTTCTTGACACCTCCGTTGTAGTGAGTTAGCTAGTAAATCTGTTCTTCAATATTCAAATAGCGATAAACACTGACCAAGTCAATACCAGACTAACGGCACAGGCCCGTGGGCGGCAGCGGGATAAAATAATATTGATTGGTTTTTGAAGACAATTCAGTCAAGGTTTGTTCCGTTGTTTACAAAAGATAGAGAAAGGTGAATCAACTCGAAGAAATAGGCATGTATTTCTCTTTGTCTCTGAGAAGCGTATCTTCTGTCAGTTATCAGTTGGTAAAAGAAATTAAAAACATGGTATGATGAACGTCCCAAATGTTATGACAGCGTTGAGAATTTATAGGTGTCTCATAGTGGCGAACTCTACAGGTGAACGAACATTTTGCAGGTTAAAACTGCTGAAAGACTGCCATCGATCTTCAGTGACAAAAGAAGGACTGAGCTCACTTGGAATTATGGCCACTGAATACGACCTGTAGCCTTCAAAGATATCCTGAAAGATTTCATCAGAAAAGAAATTGGGGAAATTAATATTTAAAGCTCCGTTGATTTATTAAATCCTATATTTTTAAATTTTTATTTAATAGTATTAATATTTAATAGAGTTTGTTAAATAACAAATGTTAAAAGTGATTAATAACATAAATAGTTCTTAATGTTGCTTTGTAACAACATTGGTTGATTAAAATTGTTCGTTGGTGAAATTAAAATGTACTAGGAGAAAATTTGTGAGAGAAGCCCGGAGATTTCGATTGTCTGGGGACTTCCGCAGGGTTTAATTTAGTATTAGCCATAGCACGCAAACTTTGAACATATTCAGTTCAGATTTCAGAATGATATTCAGTTTTGGAAAGTCGGTAGCGCTCGTCGTCTGGACAGAGAATAAGTCCTCTTTGTGTCTACATCAAAGGCTCGTAGCATGCGGTTCATCGCCTGCGGCGCGCTCCTGTCCTTTAGAAGAACGGCACGAAAAAGATTATATATAATGGCATAAACCAGGTCGTATGGAAAGTGAAATTAACACATCTCATAGCAGAGTCCTTCACGAAGAACGAGCGGGAGTTTGGAATTTCTATTTCCTATTTAGTTAGTAGTTTGTGGATGTTCCAACAGTTAGACCTACCTTTCGCTTTCTGCTATCATTTGTTACGGTGCGATCCTTTAAATGGCTATTTTTCGACAGTATTGCATAATAATAATAATAATAATAATAATAATAATAATAATAATAATAATAAAAGAAAGAAGAATCCTGAGGAAAATTCTTAGCCCCCGAAAAACAGAAGATGGATATAGACTGAGGTCACGCAAAGTGACAGAATAGCTTTCCAACATTGCAGCAGACATCCGCAAAATAAGTCTGAAATTTTATGGGCACGTTCGCAGACTGCCGGCAAGTAGACAGACACACAAGATTCTCACCTACATAGAACATCTAAAAAATATTCCATGGGTACTGGAAATGAAGAAGGATCTGGAAAAAGCCCAGATGAACTCAAATGACACCGCGGACAGAAAGCTTTATAGGAAAAAAATGAATGGATGGAAAGTGCAACCAGAAAACGCAGTGAAAAAGAAGACTGGGGCAAAGTGGACAGAAGAACGAAAAAGGATCCACGGAGAAAGGATCAGAGCTGTTTGGCAACTCAGAAAACACAATCGTTAAAGCTTTGCGTGATCCATTGTGTCCATACGAACATAATAATAATAATAATAATAATAATAATAATAATAATAATAATAATAATAATAATAATAATGAGGAAAATTCTGGGACTGCAGAAGACTACTGATAGGATTTGGGAGAAAAATAGAAATAAGAAGCTCTGCAAGTACTCTGAAAAGATCACGGACACAATGGGGAAACGAAGGCTGAAATTCTACGGACACCTTGTAAGGATGGATGACAAACGACGGACCAAGAGGATCTTCAGATACATTATGGGGTTAAAGGCCACCTAGAAGTGGGTAGAAGAGGTCAAGAGGGTTGTGGAAGAAGTTGGAATTAAACTACAGATGATCCACAATAGAAGAGAGTTCAGAAGAAGAATCGACAGTCTAAAATCATTTCAAAAGAAACCACTAAAATGGAGAGGAAGATGAGAAGCGAAAGAATGAAGAAGTTCTGGGAAGAGAAGAGAAGAAAGGCCGAAACGCTTTAAGTTTTATGCGGTCCATAGATGGTCAAACAACATGAAGTTCCAGGCTGATACTGGAGGACAGATTCCCAAAACGGGGAAATAAAACGTTGTTTAGGCACATTTGTTGTGTATATATGTTGTAATTATTTCTTGTAGATATTTGTATAGTTTCATAATCAAGAGGGAACTCCTTGCTTAGGTCGAGTCAGCCCATGATGTTACTGGCACAAGCTGAGCCTTCTTGAATGGATGTAATATTAATAATAAAATTTGGAAAAAATGTCCAAGTAGATGCATTCAAGTCTCTAGACGAAATTACTCAACCACCGGGGATAAATCACGAAACAAACAACGAACAAATTGCAAAGAGCTTACAAAATCACCTGGAATAGATACGACTATTTTAAAAATGCAAAATTTTGACACTACAACACAGTCACCCAAACAGAAACACTTTCCGCATCCGAAACCTTGGTAACTGACGGCAGGTCAAAACACAATAGAACCGAAAAGAGAATTCAAATGAAAAGAAACATGTCACAGAAATAAATAAAAAATACAATTAGAAAAAGGTGACTAAAATTCTAAGGATATATGTACTGTATATACAGTATATACAGTATACAGTACAGGAAAACTATATAATACCGAGCGAGTTGGTCGTGAGGTTAGGGGTGCGCAGCTGTGAGCTTGCAACGGGGTAATAGTGGGATTGGACCCCACTGTCGACAGCCCTGAAGATGGTTTTCCGTGGTTTCCCATGTTCACACCAGGTAAATGCTGGGGCTCTACCTTAATTAAGGATACGGCCTCTTCCTTCCCATTCCTAGCCCTTTCCTCTCCCATCGTCGCCATTGTCGGTGCGACGTAAAGCAAATTGTAATATATATATACCTAGACAAATCCCCCAAAAATAAAACATAATTGGTTAGTAGAAATAAACAAAATGTACAAACAATTGGTATCATGGAAGAAACTATTCAAGATAGAACAAAGTTTAGAAGCTTAGTAAGCACACAGAATATATACAGGGTGTTAGGGGTATACGTGCAGATATTAAGCTAGTCGGCAAAGAAAAATACATCTCACAATATATGCTATGTACTTTTTACCTTGTCCTATTAGTTTGCCCATAACAGAGCCAAATATTTCAGGACCTAATGTGTTTTGAACGGCCGTAGCAGGATGCGCCGGTTACGTCATTCTGTCCACGCGTAGTGGAAGTACAGTAGCAGAGTATAAGGCTTGTTGAACCTGTTTCTTATCGCAGGCCAACACATGTTGTTGTGCACTTCCCCTAAAGGCTTGGCAAGTAGGAGAGGTTGACTCACGTGCCTGGCCACTTGCCGTACTCGAAAACCGGTCTAGGGTAGTCTGTTTGAAAAGTACACGGAATTCTTGCAGTGACGTCGAAGATCCGTACCAGCACATGCATGCGAATCAAGTGTTGTGTAGTTGTGTGTGATTTATAAGACGTCATTGGCATTACTCAGTGATCCAAGCTGACAAAATTAAAGGAAATAGTTAATAAGTAATGAAAAATGGGCGCAATATTTCTGTGCTGTTATTGCGACAGTCTACGATGAACTTCTGACAATAGACAATGCGAGTTGTCCATGCTTATTCATAAACTTTTCAGGTCAATGAAAGGACGGTGGACACTGAAAGAAAAGGCTATAAGTATTCAGTGAAATTGTTATTAATGAGACAAATTTCAAAAACCGTAGTTTCATCCATCGTGAACATTGCTCGAAGGAAAAAGAGCTACCGGTACTGTGGAATTGCCGCCGGGCATTTGTAATATAAGGCTTATTCTTCCTTTTCCTAATATTTTTACCCTCCAGGGTTGGTTTTCGCTGGGACTCAGCAAGGGATCCCACCTCTACCGCCTCAAGGGCAGTGTCCTCGAGCGTGAGACATTGGGTCGGGGATACAACTGGGGAGAATGACCAGTACATCGCCCAAGCGGCCCCACCTGCTAGGATGAACAGGGGCCTTGCGGGGGGATGGGAAGGGATAGTATAGGAAGAGGGAAGTGGCCGTGGCCTTAAGCTAGGTACCATCGCAGCATTTGCCTGGAGAAGTGGAAAACTACGGGAAACCACTTTCAGGATGGCTGAGGTGCGAATCGAACCACCTCTACTCATTTGACCTCCCGAGGCATAATGGGCCCCGTTCCAACTTTCGTACCCCTTTTCAAATTTCGTGTCAGAGCTCGAAATCGAACCCGAGCCTTCGGGGGGTGGCAGCTAATCACACTAACCACTATACCACAGAGGCGGACAGAAGGCTTATTACTGGACAGTAAGTGCCGATAGGTAAAGTGATGACTGTAATGGACCCGCTTAATTAGAACTTCCGTAATCATAATAATATTACTACTACTAATAATAATAATAATAATAATAATGTCTTTTCGTTCCACTAACTAATTTTCACGGTTTTCGGAGACGCTGAAATGCCAGAATTTTTTACCGCAGTGTTTTTTAATGCAAGTAAATCTACAGACACGAGACTGGCTTATTTGAGCACCTTCAAATACCACCGAACTGAGCCGCCATCGAACCTGCCAAGGTGGGATCAGAAGACCAGCGCTCTATCGTCCGAGCTACTCAGTCCGGCATTAGAGGTTGGATTAAGTTGGTCGTGTGGTTAGGGGCGCGCAGCTGTGAGCTTGCATTTTGGTGATAGTGGATTCGAACTCCGCTGTCGGCAGCCGGGAAGATGGTTTTCCGTAATTTCCCATTTTCACATTAGGGAAATACTGGGACTGTACCTTTATTAAGGCCTCGAACGCTTCCTTCCCACTTGTATCCCTTTTCTCTCCCATCGTCGCCGTAAGACCTACTTGTGTCGGTGCGACGTAAAACAATTTGTAAGTACATGTTTCGGTAATTCCGGAGACATGTCCGCAATTATAAGATTAATAATAATTCGGACTTGTTAAAAGTTCACTATTTTCTTTAGTGTTTTCTGACAGATTACCAGCTACGAAGTTTGAGTGGGGCGTTTAACTTTTATTTTCGTAATAGTTAGTAATAATGGACTAACACAGTTTTTATTATAATATTGATAGGTGGCTTTACGACGAATGCAAGCTGACAGCCGCGCGCTCCTAATCACACGGCCAACTCGCTCAGTAATAATAATAATAATAATAATAATAATAATAATAATAATAATAATAATAATAATAATAATAATAATAATAATAATAAATGTTTACGTGCCAATGGAGACGCGCGGTTTCGGAATTTTGCCCACGGGTATTCGTTAACGTGCCTGTAATTCTACCGATCAGAAGCGGACGTATTTGAGCACCTTCAAATACCAGCGGACTGAGCCAGGATCGAGCCTGCTAAGTTCATGAAACCAGAGCTTGAACCGTCTGAGCCACTCAACCTGGCAACGTTTATTTTGATACGTTTAATAGGCACTGCAAAAGCAGAATGCTTTAATTTACCATTAAACAAGTTCTTTTAGTTTGGAAGCACGAAAAGGAAGTACGTTTAATTTATTTCTTTTTATAACATGTCCCTTATTGATTTGAAGCAAAACGTTCGATGTGCTTTGACAATTCAGTTCTGATACTACTCACTTGGAAATCCTATCCCACGCATTCTTTCGTTGACGTAAGATCTTTATTTACGTACACGTCAATACGGGGTGTTTCTGCATACGGCGAGTTGGTCTCCCAAGAATCCATGGTATTGAAATCACACTGTGGGAGAATATTTCACGTAAGCAGTTTGACAAATTCACTAGACCTGTCACGGGCCGGTCGGTCGTCTGCTGTTTCTAGCGACGGGGGTGTGGTGGGACGGGTTCCCGCCCCTACATGAAACCACCGGACTAGAGGTACGAACTGTCTGTCTGACCTTGATCTGAATAACAGCTGTCAGAGAGGCGAATTATCGTCCGTACTAGTACGCGAGTTACTTCGTAGTAGTAGTAGTATTTGAATAATGCCAGTGTATGAATACCACGAATACCATGATATGCTGATAGCGTATCGTGTGGCAGAACAGAACACGGGTCGCCCTCAATGAATCTATCGGAAAATCGGAAAAGGCTTTCCAACAGACGGGTGCCGAATCCAGCAACGATACTTGCTGTACTGCAGCGTATTCGCGATGCAGGCTGTGTTACATCACGCTTTCAGAAGCGATGGCCTAAACGGCCACGTGTAATTCTAGACGCGGAAGAAGACATCCTGACAATGGAAATGAAATGGCGTATGGATATTAGTGCCGGGAGATCCCAGGACGGGTTCGGCTCGCTAGGTGCATGTCTTTTGGTTTGACTCCCGTAGGTGACCTGCGCATCTTGATGATAATCAAATGAGGATGAAGACAACACATACACCCAGCCCCATGCCAGGGAAAGTAACCATGATGGTTCAAATACCGACCGTGCCGGGAATCGAACCCGGGACCCCTGTAACCAAAGGCCAGCACGCTAACCGTTTTGTCATGGAGCCGGGCATCCTAACAATAGTAAACGATGATCCCGGGCGCCGTACGCGTAGTATAACACGTGCCGTTGGTGTACCAACTTGGACCATACGTAGGGCACTGCATGAAGAACGAGTGCATCCTGACCATATTCAACGGGTGCAGTGTCTTTGACAGCTGATTACCATTTTCTTACGAGTTGATGTACGTCGCCACGACACAGATAGATATTACGGCGACGACGGGACAGGAAAGGGCTAGGATCGTGAAGAAGCAACCGTGGCCTTAATTAAGGAACAGCACCAGCATTTGCCTGGTGTGAACATGGCAAACCACGGAAAACCGTCTTTAGGGCTGCCGACAGAGGAGTTCGAACCCACTATATCCCACTCATGGGCTGTGGAAAGTCCCCATTCAGTAGGAGAAGGCAATTTCCAGCACCGGTTATGAATTAATACCTGGATGGGTGTAGTAGGAAGTCGGTTACGTGGACTAATCATCTTTTTATTAATGTTACCTTGCTCCTGTAGATACAGTACGTTACTTGAGCTTTCAGAGGACGTGTCGCTTCGACTACGCAGAACCACGTGGATTTTACACGATGGTGCAGACATTTCCTCAACGGTGGACAGGACGATGTGGAACTATCATTTGGCCAGCCAGATCTCCAGACGTTATTCCAATGGACTTTAATGTCTGGGGGAACATGAAACACAAAGTATATCGAACTGAAGTAACCACTTCGGGCGACTTCCGTGAACGTATTGTTTAAGCAGCAGAGGATATTCTGAACAACCCTGGTGAAATGAAATGCAATGAAGTGAAATGTCGTATGGCTATTAGTGCCGGGATATTCCAGGACGAGTTCGGCTCGCCAGGTGCAGGTCTTTCCATTTGACTCTCGTAGGCGACCTGCGCGTCATGATGAGGATGAAATGATGATGAAGGCAACACATACACTCAGCCCCCGTGCCATTGGAATTAACCAGTTAAGGTTAAAATCTCCGTCCCGGCCGGGAATCGAACCCGGGACCCTCTGAACGGAAGGCCAGTACGCTGACCGTTCAGCCAACGGGTCGGACACAACCCTGGTGTCTTGGCTCGAATGCGTCGCAACTGGATTCGGAGAAGTGAAGCCTGCAGGGAAGCCCAGGGTGATCACTTTGAACAATTGCTACGAGTTTTACTTTGGTATGTCAGATGTTACGCCATTTTTGCAACGTAATGACTTGGGAGTACAGTACAGTATCGCCTTAGTATTTTGAGTCTCGATAGGTCGATATTCTCATAAATCCGAGCAGGGAAATTGATGTACCGGTAACAAAAATTATAAATCGAGTGTTTCAGTGAACGAGTGCGGAAGACGTGCTTGTTAAAACGCTAGACATTGACCTTGAACGCATTTCGGCAGTTGCTCAATCCTACACTGCATGTGTTTTTTTTTTTTTTTTTTTTTTGCTACTTGCTTTACGTCGCACCGACACAGATACGTCTTATGGCGACGATGGGACAGGAAAGGGCTAGGTGTGAGAAGGAAGCGGCCATGCCTTAATTAAGGTACAGCCCCACCATTTGTCTGGTGTGAAAATGGGAATCCACGGAAAACCATATTCAGGGCTGCCGACAGTGGGGTTCGAACCTACTATCTCCCGAATACTGGATACTGGCCGCACTTAAGTGACTGCAGCTATCGAGCTCGGTTTTTGATTCTTTACGTGTGTTCGAGAAATGTATATTTTGTTTCTTATTCACTACGAGTTAAAACAGAAGACACTTTGCGTTTTTAAGGGCCGATGACCTTAAAACAGCAATCATCATCATTAACACGTATAAAAATTCAAAAAATGCTTGTTTTATATTCATCACTACTGAAATATGAAAACAATTCAATCAAATTAGTTATTTCATTCCCACACTCGTAGAGGGGTGGGTGGGCCGTCAGCTATACGTGTAGCTCTTGGGCCATGTAGTAAGGAAGTAGAGTTGTGGGTATGAAATAATTCAAGTTGGACGTATGTTTTGTACATACAATAAATTGAGTTGAATATGTTAGTAAATATGCTTGTTGTTTAAAGGGGCCTAACATCGAGGTCATCGGCCCTGTTAGTAAATACCTGACCGCGCAGAGAGATAACCGCAGCAACAACACGGACCCCAGAGGAGGCCCGCAGAGCACCCCACCCAGGACAGAGATCCCCCCAAACACTCCGTTTATTGAGTAAATTTTCACGGTACGATGTTGACATAGTACAATGTTGACATACATACATGGGTAAATAAACAAACAAACAGAGAGAAGTAGTTGGCCTTGAACTTGCTGGGCCGAGTGAGACGAGTTCTTAGTCCAGATATGTGAACAAAATAAGCACTGAGGTCATTGACCATGCTAAAAGGCTACAGAGCAGATTAAAGGCGATGTATCACAAGGTCAAACTTAAACATGTAACAGAACGTAAGATGTAACTGTGACAGATGAGAAACGAAACGCAACCCGGGCTGGGGAAACAAACACAGACCTTGCAGCACTGTCTTGAAGCACAGGACAGAAACGTAGATCTACTCCTGCACACGACACAACAGGTGAATTAAAGACGGAAAAGGTATTGTGTCACTTGAAGCTAAAGAGAAGTTATAAATGAACGAAATAAACTAAATCTAAATAGTAAAAATAACAATAATAATATACAAATAACAATAATATTAAGAACAAAATATCAAATATGAATAACAAGTATACGACTTAAAAGGAGAGTAAAAAAGAGGAATAAGACGAAAATATGAACAGGTGAATAATAATAATAATAATAATAATAATAATAATAATAATAATAATAATAATCAGACGAGGAAAGAGAGTAATAAGAATAAGTTCAATATGAGTAGTAGCAATAAAAATAAGACTGAAAATTAATAATAATACCGGTAATGTTATTTGCTTTACGTCCCACTAACTACTCGTACTGTTTTTGGAGGCGCTGTAATTTAGTCCCGCACGAGTTCTTTTTACGTGCCTGTAAATCTACCAACACGAGGCTGACGTATTTGAGCACCTTCGAATACCACCGGATTGACCCAAGATCGAGCCTGCTAAGTTGGAACCAAGAAACCAGTGCTCTAACCGTCTGAGCAACTCAGACTGACCACTTTTATTTTGATAAATTTATTAAGCACTGCAAAGGGAGCAGTAAGTTATGCTTTATTTTACCATTACACATATGCTTTTCGTTTGTAAGCACGAAATAATAATGTAATTTTTTACGTCCTAGTAACTACTTTGACTGGTTTGAGACGCCGAGGCGCCGGAATGTTGTACCGCAGGACTTTTTTTAATGCAAGTAAATCTACAGACACGAAACTGGCGTATTTCAGCACCTTCAAATACCCCCGAATTGAGCCTCCATCGAACCTGCCAAGATGGGATCAGAATACCAGCGCCCTATCGTCCGAGGTACTCAGCCCGGCATTAGAGCTTGGAATACGTTGGTCGTGCGTTTAGGGGCGCGAAATTGTGAACTATCATTGGGGAGATACTGGGTTCGAACTCCACTGTCGAGAGCCCTGAAGATGGTTCTCCGTGGTTTCCCATTTTCACATCAGGAAAATGCTGGAGCTGAACCCTTATTAAGGCCACGAACGCTTCCTTCTCACGTCTACACCTTTTCTGTCCCATCGTCACCATAAGACCTATCTGTGACGGTGCGACGTAAAGCCAATTTTGAAAATCATCATATTTAGGACATTATACAACTGACGAGATCCATAGTTATAAACGATGAGAAGTATTTTCTGGGCAGACATTATTGGCGAGTAGTCAATAATAATAATAATAATAATAATAATAATAATAATGATAATAATGGTATTTGCGTTACGTTTACGGTTTTCGGAGACGATGAGGTGCCGGAATTTAGCCCCGCAGGGGTTCTATTTACGTGTCAATAAATCTACCGGCATGAGTGTGACGTATTTGAGCACATTTAAATACCACCGGACTGGGCCAGGTTCGAACCTGCGAGGTTGGAGTCAAAAGGCCAGCACCTCAACCGTCTGAGCCATACAGCCCGGCAGGAAGCACGAAATGTAGGTACGTACACCGGTAGCAGCCTTCAGCTGTTATCGTAGTTCAGTTGCTCGTAAACATAAAACCAGTTTGGCAAGTATATTACGTAACATCTCGTGGCATTGCATTAGCGTTCAGCTGTTACAGTAGTATATATTTGCTCTGAAACATAAACAGAAACCTGTTTGGCACGGATGGCGCGTGACTTGCCTGTTATCAACGGAAAGCTATTCATTCACAGAACAAGGCACACTACCTATTCTAAAAACATCGTATCCCTTTGCTCTCGAAAATAACTTTCGCGGATTACTAAAAGTTTGATATATAGTGGTTCGTCACATCGTTCTCTATTGCTACAAGAAATATCTGCACGTATACACCTAACACCCTGTATATATATATATATATATATATATATATAATGGAGAGTAACCGAAAAAGGAAAAGAAACTCCGTGAATGAATGTATGAATATTGGGAGAAAAAAGAAGAATCCGTCTTCATAGATTCGAACGCGCCCTAGTTTGGCACAACGAAATAATAACACAGTAATAATAATAATAATAATAATAATAATAATAATAATAATAATAATAATAATATTAATAATAATAATAATAATAATAATAATAATAATAATAATAATAATAATAATAATAATAATTGTACCGGGAGGTACACCTCAACTCCGCTCATTTAAAAGAAGCGCCTTAAGGAACGCCATCTCTCCTACTAAACGTTAAACAGCTACTGCATGAAGTTGGGACATTGACCAGAAGATGTCACCATTGAATTATTGAGTATGTGCTATTTTGAAGTTGCCTAAACTGACTGGATTTATTTGTTTTGTGTTTGTTAACTTCAAGAGATTTGAATTTTTCTCCATAGATGTCCTTACAAAAACTGTGGTCATGCACTCTGGTGCACGGTGGAAGAACTAGTGATTTAAAGAAGTTTTTGTTGTTATGTTTTCTCAACTAAATTAATTTTCATTTCTTATGTTATTTCAAGGTTCGCAACACTTCTTTCTCATTCCACCAGCTTTTGAATCTGGCCAATCAGGAATTTTCTGTAATTATTTTTCTGCCAATAATAGGCTTCTTGTATCTTTTGCATTCAGCCAATAAAAATGAGTCCGGATTTAGTCCAGAACCCTCTCGAACCGTCCCCTCGGGTATATAAGCTGCGGCTTTTTCAGGCTACCTTGTCTTATTGATCGTCATCTTACTGTGTGTGTGTGTTAAGACAGGAGGCGGGCCGCCTCATTCTTCGCCAGACAGTTTACCAGCCAAGGTAATGGCCACCAGTCTTATTTTTCTGTAGCTACCTGCGCAGACTTAAACGAAGGGAAGGTCCTAAAATCTAACTATGTAACCACCCGTTTTCTAAAATGTAAACCTTCTTTCGGCTAATGTACAATTTCATAAAGACTTAAATTGTAAATCGGGGATAGAGAGTGCGTTACCCTCTCAAATTCCCCTTTAATTTATCTGGAGGTGATTACGATTTTGTAACTGTTTCTCTTTTCTAAAGCATTAAATTAATCTTCATTCTAGTCGCCTCAGTACCTTGGGATTAGCCTCTGCATCATCGGAGCACGAGCCCAATTAGGGTTTTATACTTTATTTTCTAGGAGCGCAAGTGTGCGCCTCCATACATTTTGTTTTCGGGCCAGTAATTTAACCTGTTCTTCTTTCTACGAAGGCCCAGTAGTTTGGGTAAGGGATACCCCTGTGCAAAAATTGTAAATTATAGGTTGGGCTTAGAGAGGCCAGAAATTTGTAAGATTTTTTTGGTGTGATGTTGCCTTGAGCGGGCTGTAAGAAATTGTGAGCGCAGTCTCCTTCGTTAAAGTTGGAGTGCATTTAAGCTCTTTTCTGAGATTGTTAATTTTACTGTAATATTGAAGAGTGCCTTTGGAAGGCCGTATTTGTAACTTTTGGAGCAAAGTGCTCTTGAATTGGGAGATTTCTGTCCTCGTCTAACTAAATGCAACATTTGCGATGTTGTGAACTTGTAAATTTGGAGCTGGAAGCTCAGCACTTGTAAATTCCAAACTGCTATTTGTACCTGTAACCGTGTTATTTCACCCAGTGAAAAGTTTGTTAAGTTTGTGATTTGAAAAGAAATATAATCTTTATTTAAAGTTTAAAGTTAATCTTTGATATAGTAGATAGACCCATTCACCCCGCACATTCTTTCACCTCTCTGCGATCCACAAAAACACGGTAATAATAATAATAATAATAATAATAATAATAATAATAATAATAATAATAATAATAATAATAATAATAATAATAATATGTCTTACTGAGTGAGTGGCTGCGTGGTTTGGATCACGTAGCTGTCATCTTGCATTCGGGAGATAGTGGGTTTGAATCCCATTGTCGACAGCCCGGAACATGTTTTCTCCGTGCTTTCCCGTTTCAATCAAGGCCACAACCGATTCCTTCCAACTCCTAGCCCATTCCTGTTCCATCGTCGATGCCGCGCATTCATATTCAGCGCCTAATGAACTCCTCTATTGGCAAAACAGTGAAACTGAAACTATACCTGCTTAGAAATTTACTCTGAAGATGTCACCACTAAAATCTGATATAATTTTGTTATTGTGAAGTTTCCTGAACTGTGTGAATTTCTACTTGTTTTGTTTTCCATTAATCAAGAAATTTGGACATTCTCTCATAGATGACACTACCAAAAAACTATGATCATGCACCCTGGTGGGTGGTATAAGAACTTATAATTCAAAAGAGTTTTGTAATCATAAGCTTTTTCCTGATTGATGTTCATTTGTTTTTGGGTTGGCAATATTTCCTTTTTATTTCCGCCAGTTTTGAATCTAGCCAATCCCTAATTTCTGTAATTAATTTTGTACCAATCAAAGTCTTCTTCCTCTTCTTCTTCTTCCATTTTGAGTGTAAATTTTAAAGTGGCCAATAAAAGGGAGAGGGTGTGGCTAGTTTAATCTTGAATGGTCTCGAACTTCCCCCGAGGGTTCATAAACTGTGCATTGTCACGTCTCTGGGCCAATTTATCGTCATCTTACCGAGTGTGTGTGTCAAGCAGGAGGCGGGCGGCCTCTTCTTCAGTTGCTAGAACTTCTACAAGGTAATGGCCACATAATATCTTTATTTCTTGCTAGCTCCGCAGCTTAACCCGAGGGAAAGATCGGAACCATTAACTATGTAACCTACCTTTCTAAAACTGTAACTCTCTGCCGGCTAATTGGAAAAACTGCATAAAACCTTAACTGCAAATCGGGGATAGAGAGTGAAGTTCCCTCTCGAGCTCCCCTTCATTTTGGTCTGAGGTGCCACGTTTTTGTAATCTTTCGTTTTTGCAATGTATTAAAGTTATTTCCATGCGAGCAACCTGAGTAGTTTGGGAATAGCCCCTGTTTCAACGGCCAAGCGGCCTATAGGTTTTAAAGGTTTCTTTTTAGCTCAGTCTTCGACTCCGTTCAAATTGTACTCGGGCCGTTTATTTAACCTGTTCTTTTTTTTTTTTTACTAAGGCCTTGTAGGTTGGTTACTAGATACCTCTGTGTAATAAAATTTCTATTTGTAAATAGTGCCTTGTAAGGCCAGAGATTATCAGATTTTCATGCAATGTTGCCTTGAGTAGGCTTGGGAAACTGAGAGCCTGTTAGCTCTTTTTCAAAGTTTTGTATGATTAATGAATGCCTCTTGAAGGCTAGATGTTGTAATGTTGGGAGCAAGTGCTCTTTGAATTAGGGGACTTCTGTCCTGGTATAAATTTGTGCTCTTTGGTAAATTAGAGCTAGTAGCTCAGCTAATGTAAGGCTAGGGGCTTAAAGCCCAAAGTGTTAACATTCTGTATCTTGGATTTTTTCCATCTTGTTTAATGATCGCTACTTGTACCTGTAAAAATTATTAAGTTTGAAATTTTTGAAAATATAACCTTCAGTTTAAGTTTTAAATTCAATTCTTGACATTGTAGTTAGACCCATCCCGCAGTCTAGATCCAATGTTACGAAGCTAGTCAATGCCCTGTCACAAGCCTGGTCAGATTGGGAGTAATGGAGAAGTAACATTTCTTTAGAAAATCAAGACTCGTCTGGCTTGGATGATGCAGTACAGCATGGTGTCGCCAAAGACTAGAGGAACAAAAAACCTCGATCAAAAATAACTTGGTCCTCCAGGTTAGTGAGTGGGAGATGGAACGTGTGTGTGTGTGTCGATGGGCCCCTCCTCGCTGTACGAAAAAATTACTCTTAACGACCCATTATTATTATTATTATTATTATTATTATTATTATTATTATTATTATTATTATTATTATTATTATTATTATTATTATTATTGTTCCGGGATTTTCCGTGGAACGCAGAGTTGAAAGAAGGTGCCGGGGTGAAAGCGTCTAACTACAACGTCAAGAATTGAATTTAAAACTTAAACTGAAGGTTATATTTTCAGAACTTCAAACTTAACCATTTTTTCTTGACAATATTACAGGTACATGTAGCAATCGTTAAACAAGATTGGGAAAAATCCAAGATTCAGAACCTTAATACCTTGGGGCTTGAAACCCCTAGTTTTACAATATTACAACTGGAAGAAGAATTATTGGTTAAGGGCAGAAATCCCCTAATTCATTGAGCACTTGCTCCCAAAATGACAATATCCAGCCTTCCTGAGGCACTCTTTACAATTACAAAATTTTGGAAAAGAGCAGATAGGCTCTCAGTATCTTCTAGCCAATTCAAGGCAATACCAGAAAATTACAATCACTCGCCCATCAAGGCACAACTTACTAATTGAAAGATAATGTTATACAGGGGTATCTAGTAACCAACCTACAGGGCCTTTGCGGAAAAGAACGTGTTAAGTAAATGGCCCGAAACACAAACTGAATGGAGGCGTATACTAGCAATCCTAGATATGAACACTAAAACAACCTAAGGGGCTCTAGGCCGATGAAACAGGGGCTATTCCCAAACTACTGAGGTGACTCGTATAGAAATTACTTTACCACATTATAGAATGAAAAACAGTTATAAAAATGTAGTCACCTCAAACCAAGATGAAGGGAAGCTCGAGAGAGTAATTCACTCTCTATTCCCGATTTACAGTTAGAGATTTCACGAAGATTTTACATTAGCCGAAAGATTTACATTTTATAAAAGTTGGTTACATAGTTAAAGATTCGGACCTTTCCCTGGAGTTAAACTGCGGAGGTAGCAAAAAAGAAATAAGTTATATAGCCATTACCTTGTAGATGTTCTGCTGACCGGAGAAAGAGGTCGCCCGTCTCCTGATTACCACACACACTAAGATTGACGACGATCAATTGGCCCAGAAACAAGAAAAGCCGCAGTTTATAAACCCTCAGGGAAGGTACGAGATCATTCAAGATGAATCAGGACACGCCATCTTGACCTTATTGGTTAAACACAAAAGTGACACTCATAATCGAGGAAGAAGCCTGTGATAGGCTGAAAAGTAATTAGAGAAATTTGGGATTGGCTAGTTTCAAAACTGGCGGAAATAAAAGGAAATATTGCCAACCCAAAAATAAATGAACATCATTCAGTTACAAAAACCTAGAAATACAAAACTTCTTTAAATTATAACTTCTTACAACTCGCAATAGGGTGCGTGATCATAGTTTTGTGGTGTCATCTGTGGAAGAATGTCCAAACCTTGATGAATGGCGAACAAAACAAGGAGAAATTCACTCAGTTTAGGAAACTGCACAATAACAAAATTACATCATATTTCTGTGGTGACATCTTCTGAGTAAAGTTCTAAGTCGGTGTAGTTTCAGTTTCACTGTTTTACCAATAGAGGAGTTCATTTAGGCGCTGAATTTGAATGCGCGGCGATGGGGTGTACCTCCCGGTACAATTATTATTATTATTATTATTATTATTATTATTATTATTATTATTATTATTATTATTATTATTATTATTATTATTATTGTTACCGTGTTTTGGTGGTAGGTAGAGGTGTAAGAAGGTGCGGGCGTGAATGGGTCTCAAACTACGGAATCAAAGTTAATGTAAAAGTTAACAAGGTTATATTTCCTTTTCAATATTAAGTAATAACAAAGAACAGGTACTTAGTAGCCGAAACACAATTTGAAATGTACAATTACAGGGATTACAGAGTTTGGGCTTCGAGCCCTGAGTTCACAATTTTGAGCAACTAGCCCAACTTTCCGATATACACATTTTAACAAAGGGGCAGAAGACCCCAATCAAACCCTGGAGCCCTTGCTCCAAATTACACAGTAAAGCCTCCTCGAGGCATACAACACTCCGTTTCCAAAAGAGCCACACGCTCTTTAATTTAAGCCTCTCCTAGGCCACACCAAACTCCACCTTCAAGTTGTCCTCAACGGACATAAACACAGGGGTAAAATACCCAATCTACTGAGGTCTATTAAATGAAAAGCAGGTTAATTAAATGACCTCTAAAACAATTTGAGAGGAGGCGAACTTGCACTCCTAATACACTTGGTTTTTAAGACCTACTTTGGCTCTTAGGCCACTGATGCAAGGGCTACTCCCATACTACAGAGGTGACTTAAAAAGAACCAATTTACATTACGTTAACGAAGAATAGGTAGGGAAAAATAAGTTCACCTCAAAACAAATGTGAGTGGGAGCTCGAGAGGGTTAAGCACTCTCTATCCCGATATGTCGTTTTAAAATAGAATAGATACCAGTTGTTTTTACATTTTAGGAAAAGGTTACATGGTTGAACGCTTAGAACCCGCCCCGAAAGTTAAACTGCTGAGCAAGAAAAGAAAGAATTTATTAATCGGCCATTACCTTATTGTTGACTGCCGCCGAGGAAAGAGGCGCTTCCCGCCTCCTGCTATGTACTTAATACACTGAAAGATGGAACAGAAGTGGCCCGGAGACCCTAAAATCAGCAGTTTATATACTCTCGCGGAAGTTTCTAGGCGTTAGGGGAATGAAAACACCCGCCCACAATGTTTTTATTGGATAGGACCCCGCAACAGATACAAGTTGGGGGAAGATACACCAGATTGGTCAGAAATTACTAAAAGAAATTCGGGATTGGATAAATCTAAAACAAGGGGAAAAAGAGGGGTATACAGCCAACTTAAACAATAACAGAAAGAAATTTAACAAGAAACAAACTTTTGAAATAAAAATTTCTCCAACAAAATAGTTCTTTGACTCCGCACTAGGGTGCGCTATTGTTGATCTTCAGTAGTGTCCTCTAGAAGAGAAAGTTCACACTTCTTACTTCAAGCGAAACAAAAACACATCAAAAGTGACACAGTTCAAAAACTCAAAATTTTCCACGTGGTGACATCTTCTGAGAAAGTAGAGATTTTTTTTTTTTTGCTAGGGGCTTTTACGTCGCACCGACACAGATAGGTCTTATGGCGACGATGGGATAGGAAAGGCCTAGGAGTTGGAAGGAAGCGGCCGTGGCCTTAATTAAGGTACAGCCCCAGCATTTGCCTGGTGTGAAAATGGGAAACCACGGAAAACCATCTTCAGGGCTGCCGATAGTGGGATTCGAACCTACTATCTCCCGGATGCAAGTAGAAAATTAATAGAGTAGATAAAGTTCAACCTTCCTCCAGAAGAGGAGTTTCAACTGGCGCAACTTTTAAATAAACGGTGTAGAGGTGTACCGCCCGGTACAGACCTCCCCCCCCAAAAGTTCCTCCAGGGGTGACACATGAAATCAGTTTGAAACAAAGTCCAAGTAATGATGTTGATACGAAGATAGATAGCAGAAGCATTTACAAGATTTCTTAATTCAGTTTCAAAATGTTGTTGTTGCAGGTGAATGAAAGTCTTTAAGTTTGTAGAATTTGAATTTCTGAAGATAAACTTTTAATACTTAGAAGTGAAGAAAAATTTTTTGCACGGTCCACCAAATATTGCTGTTGAATTCCCCAATGTAGTTATCTCTTATAGTAACTGTCCATGTAGTTGATGTTGATGAAGTTGGATGGCCGGACCGGCCGTTGCAGCTTGCGTCCAAAAGGAGGCCGCTCGGACCCCTCAAGTACCCTGAGATACCGCTCGCCCGCACTATGAGGGGAGCAGAGGTGTTGAAGCACGCCGCGCCCGCGGTGAACATATACAGGCTGCGGGCAAGTAGCAGGTCGTGCGCCGCACGTCAGCCTTGGCCGGGAGGAGAGCTCCGGCTCGCCGTGCACATGTCGTCCTCGCTGGAGAGGAGGGGGCCCATCCCCCTCCCCAGTCGCTGCACGGCGCTGCGCGGCTGCGGGGGCGCTGAAACATTAAAGCTAGGCGGCAGAATTGTGTTGGACTATCATCTTCTTTGAGGGTACAGGCTTGTGGAGAGGTTGAGGGGCCAGCGGCGTGTAGATATCCATGGCATTTACTATTATGAAGCCACAGTGTAAGGTGGAGCAGGAGACGGGAGCGTGGTAATGGCCGTGGCAAGAACAGGATGGCAGTTTAACGGATCGGGGTGGGTTTTACAAAAGGCTTACATCTAAAACCAAAATATTATAGAAGGGGCAGAATGCCTTAAAAGTGAAACTCAAAAAAAATATAACCTTCATATCCTTTCAAAATAATATGAAGCAAGTTAACCCAGAAATTACACCGGTTTCACCTGGGACAGGTGAACTCTAAATATCCTCTCGGTGGCTGGATTACTTAGCAATAAGGTAACCGGCGTAAGAAAATCGAGAATGATACAAGGCCCATGAAATCTGGGGGCAAGCTTGCCCGCGGGAACAAAATTTTTGACCATAACCTGGTCATCTACCTTCAAAGTGGTGGGTCTCCGTCCACGATCATACCTTTCCCTAACCTTTTCATGAGATACTTTAAGATTAGCTTTAGCCTTCTTCCAAAGATCTTTAATGTTGTCCGGATCTATTGTCTCGGGCAGAATGTCATTCAGAGACCAGAGGTTAGAGAGCGGCGTGTTGGGAACGAACTTAAACATCAAAGAAGCTGGAGTAAATTTGTGTGATTCATGAACCGCCGAATTCAAAGCAAAAGCTAACCAATGCAGGGACGTGTCCCACCTAGAATGATCTTCATGATGATAGGCAATAAGTGCGGACCTGAGATTACGGTTAACCCGTTCAGCCAGAGATGGTTGAGGGTAATAAGCGGAAGTAGTTACATGAGAGATGGACAAGTCAAAACAGAATTTACGAAATAAATTAGATGTAAAAGCCTTAGCATTATCAGATACAATATATTGGCACGGACCAAAAGAAGCAAAAATAGAATTTAGACAGTTAATGGTGGACTGAGCGGTAGCCAGCTTAGTCGGAAATAACCAAGAAAATCTGGTAAAACCATCTACACATACAAAGATGAATTTGTTGGCATTTCCCTTCGACTGGGGGAAGGGTCCTACATAATCAATATACAGTCGTTCCATGGGGCGCGACGCTTGATGAGAAGACAAAAGGCCTACTTTAGTGGACATGGTGGGTTTACTGATCAAACAAGATTTACAAGCTTTTACAAGTTCCCGAATTTCACCGTCCATACCTTTCCATATGAACATTTCACGAATCTTTTCACGAGTTTTAAAGATTCCAAGATGCCCCCCCAATGGGGTCTCATGATAGTATTTGAAGATCATAGGTACAAGAACCGCTGGAACAACAACTTTCATCAACTTATCATGCCTCGAAGGGCAACATAGAACACCATTCCTCAGAACATAAGGGACAGCATGTTCCCCAGAAGAAAGGGTTTCCATTATCGGAGCCAGCGTCGGATCTTCACGTTAGTATTTCTCAATATCCCTAAAAAGCATGGGAGCATCTGTTAAGATGGCATTAACACCAGATAGTATGGACTCGGAAGGTGATGAACTGTCGACCGGTTCGTGGGTCTCTACGTCGTTATGAAACATACGGCTGAGTCCATCAGCAACAACATTTTCGGTACCTCTGATATGTCTAACATCAAACTGGAAGGCGGAAATACGAATGGCCCAGCGGGCTATACGACCAGTACGACGCGGCCTACCTAAGACCCAGCTTAAGGCTTGATTATCTGTCTCCAGGTCGAATTTAACGTGTTCCAGATAGAGACGGAACTTTTCTAAGGCAAATAAGACTGCCAAACCTTCGAGCTCATAGATGGAATACTTGGCTTCTTGAGCCGACAATGTCCTAGACGCATAGGCGATGGGTCGCCTCCCTAGTTCAGTCTCTTGAAGAAGGACTGCAGCTACTGCTGACGACGACGCGTCGGTTTGGACGATGAATTTCTTCGAGAAATCAGGCATAGCAAGTACAGGGGCATTACAAAGAGCTAATTTAAGGTCTTCAAAAGCGGCTTGTTGAGAAGGTCCCCACTCGAATTTGATGCCTTTCCTACGAAGAAGGTTTAAGGGCGCCGCTCTATTAGCAAAGTTAGGAATGAACTTTCTGAAGAAATTCACCATACCAATGAACCTGGCGATACCTTTAATGTCCTTGGGAGGTTTAAAATCACGGATGGCCTGTGTTCTAGAATGATCAACTGCTACACCATCGGGTGACACAATATGCCCTAGGAAGGACATAGAGGGCTTAGCGAAGGCAACCTTGGACAACTTAACAGTTAACCCAGCCTTACGAAGGCGATCGAGAACTTCTCGCAGATGATCTAGGTGTTCTTCAAAAGTCTCTGAAAATACTACGACATCATCTAAGTAGTGATATAAGTACTCGAATTTGATGTCGGAGAAGACCCTATCTAGTAGCCTAGTGAGCACAGCTGCCCCCGTGGGGAGCCCGAAAGGCACGCGGTTGTATTCGTATAAATTCCAGTCCGTGGCAAACGCTGTAAGGTGTTTAGACTCTTCGGCAAGGGGAATTTGATTATAGGCCTGATTTAAGTCCAAGATGGTGAAGAACTTGGCCTTACGAAACCATGAAAAACAAGAATGAAGGTCGGGAAGGGGCACAGATTGTAACACCACCTTCCGATTGAGAGCCCTGTAATCAATGACAGGCCTGAAACCTCCTTGGGGTTTCGGTACTAGAAAAATAGGCGAAGAATACGCTGACTTAGAGGGCCTAATAATACCGTCCTTCAACATCTGATCGATGATTTCCTTCAGAGCCTTCATTTTAGGTGGAGATAGCCTATACGGTGGAAAACGGACAGGAATCGAATCCGTAACCTCAATTTTGTATTCAATAAGGTCAGTGACACCAAGAGTATCAGAGAACACCTCGGGAAACGACTGACACAGTTTGCGAATACTATCAGCCTGCTTCTCAGGTAGATGTCTAAGGTCTAACAACATCTCATCCTGGATAGGCGACATAGAAGAACATGACACAGAATTACACTTTAATAGTGGGATTTTACAACTAGAAGCAAATTTGAATGTGCACGACCTAGACTGCAGATCGAGCACAAGACCAGTGTGAGAAATAAAGTCAGCTCCCAATATAATGGGGCAAGACAATTGCTTGGCCACAAACAATTTAACTTTCCATGTAAACTTAAAAACACGAATTTTGACCAGTAAGGAACCTAGAATTTCTAGTGGAGATGAATTAGCCGAAACGTATTGAACAGGAGAAGAGACATAGTCAGGAAGTTTACAAACCGTTTTCAATTTAGAATACCATTCAGCCGCAATAATCGAACAAACACTACCTGAATCTAAGAGAGCTGTTATAGGCTCGTTATTTACCTCAATCTTAAGGAAAGGAACAGGTGCGGGGGTATCCGCCGCAATCCTAAGACATTCTTTAGGGCATTCAAAAGATGAACTTGAAGGCTGATCGTTCTCTGCATTTACAATCTGTTTACTAGGGGCTGAGTCTCGGGAAGATGGATTAGTCGACTCAGCCGAAGCCACTAGTCACTTTTTATTATTGGCATAGGTGGAATTTGCACCAGAAGTTGAGCAGGAGGGGGTGCTATTTGAGTTTGGGCAATTCTTGGCGATATGTGAGAAGGCCCCACATTTAAAACAGCCTTGTGCTGAACCAGCTCCATTATTTGCCCTACTACTTTTGACTAATGGACATTTATTGCGAAGATGGTCAGGCGACCCGCAAGCATAACATTTATGGGGCGTGACTGGTCGGCGAGGTGGAGGCCGAGTGTTACTAAAGGAAGGCGGGGGTTCTTTCGCTACACGCAAAGAATCGGCGTATCTAACTCCTTCCGCTGAGACGGCCAACGCTTCAAGTTCAGAGAAAGTTTGCGGGCACGCCGCAAAACACAAGTATGACCTATAAGATGGTGAAATGCCTTCCACAATAGCTTGTACAATTTGATCCTCAGGGAAGTGAAGAGCAAACACCCTGGTATAAAACTTAATGTCTTGTATGAAATCAGCCAAGTTTTCATCCAACCTCTGTACTCGATAATAGTACTTTTGAATCAGAGATGACCTCGCGCGGGCGGGAATAAAGTTTGCAAGCAAGTGTGCATGAAAATCTTCAATAGATGACTGTTCAGCTATGGCTCTTACTATTTTGTCGGAGAGAATACCAATAGCATACGGATAGATAATTTGCAAGATTTGACATGGAGACAGAGAAAAAACCAGGGCATGATCCTGAAATTCCACTAGAAATCTTAAAAATGAAATTACGTCACTGGTGGTATTAACAGAAAACTTGGATATACCTCTGAGCAACATTGCCAATGGATGAGGCAAGCTACTAAATCCGGGTGACATAGTAGGTAAAGGTTTCAATGGCAAGGAAGTCAATTCAGAACGGATGTTACTCAATGATGCACGACGTTCAGATTCGTTGTCCAATGGGGCAGGGATAGTTTGAGCAGCAACGGTTATCCTATTAACTTCTCCCTTGGGAGGCGCTTCCTCACTACC
The DNA here is from genome assembly GCF_040414725.1 of Anabrus simplex. Lineage (NCBI taxonomy): Eukaryota > Metazoa > Arthropoda > Insecta > Orthoptera > Tettigoniidae > Anabrus > Anabrus simplex. Next base: position 91,783,283 of record NC_090272.1, on the reverse strand, counting down.
TGGATTCACTATGGTGGGTTGATCAGATTTGGGAGGAACTTCCCCAGTTAACAATTGAGTGACCTTATTAGATAATTCGGAAATATTTTCCAGGAGCGTACTAGCTTCCTTCCTCTGAACATCATTCAGTTTTAGAGACAACAGATCGTTAACCCTATTCGAAAAATGATATAGCCTGCCTTGCACACGCTTAATTTGATTAGGAGACGGATCATTTTCATCAAAAAAACTAACTACGGAAGCTAGCCCAGTAATATTCTCCGTGATCGTGGAAAGAGAGTCGTCAATTTCTTTCTCTCCCAAATTGGGGATGGAAATGGGCAAATCAAGGGACTCTCTAAGCTTGTTAGTGTCTATTGCAACCGTGCCTCCAGATTGAACGTTTCTGATAGTTAACTCATATATCAACTCCTCTTTGCGCAAATAGTTAAGGAGGAGAACATCGCGAGGGCCGGGCATGATGACAGAACAATTTTGGAAAACTCAAAAATGCCAGCAACTGAGAAAATGGTTAGAGTTCGGATCAAAACAATGTCTCGCCGTCAAAAGGGGCTAAATTGAGACCCATTCAACCACGCTCTGCTACCACTTGTTACCGTGTTTTGGTGGTAGGTAGAGGTGTAAGAAGGTGCGGGCGTGAATGGGTCTCAAACTACGGAATCAAATTTAATGTAAAAGTTAACAAGGTTATATTTCCTTTTCAATATTAAGTAATAACAAAGAACAGGTACTTAGTAGCCGAAACACAATTTGAAATGTACAATTACAGGGATTACAGAGTTTGGGCTTCGAGCCCTGAGTTCACAATTTTGAGCAACTAGCCCAACTTTCCGATATACACATTTTAACAAAGGGGCAGAAGACCCCAATCAAACCCTGGAGCCCTTGCTCCAAATTACACAGTAAAGCCTCCTCGAGGCATACAACACTCCGTTTCCAAAAGAGCCACACGCTCTTTAATTTAAGCCTCTCCTAGGCCACACCAAACTCCACCTTCAAGTTGTCCTCAACGGACATAAACACAGGGGTAAAATACCCAATCTACTGAGGTCTATTAAATGAAAAGCAGGTTAATTAAATGACCTCTAAAACAATTTGAGAGGAGGCGAACTTGCACTCCTAATACACTTGGTTTTTAAGACCTACTTTGGCTGTTAGGCCACTGATGCAAGGGCTACTCCCATACTACAGAGGTGACTTAAAAAGAACCAATTTACATTACGTTAACGAAGAATAGGTAGGGAAAAATAAGTTCACCTCAAAACAAATGTGAGTGGGAGCTCGAGAGGGTTAAGCACTCTCTATCCCGATATGTCGTTTTAAAATGGAATAGATACCAGTTGTTTTTACATTTTAGGAAAAGGTTACATGGTTGAACGCTTAGAACCCGCCCCGAAAGTTAAACTGCTGAGCAAGAAAAGAAAGAATTTATTAATCGGCCATTACCTTATTGTTGACCGCCGCCGAGGAAAGAGGCGCTTCCCGCCTCCTGCTATGTACTTAATACACTGAAAGATGGAACAGAAGTGGCCCGGAGACCCTAAAATCAGCAGTTTATATACTCTCGCGGAAGTTTCTAGGCGTTAGGGGAATGAAAACACCCGCCCACAATGTTTTTATTGGATAGGACCCCGCAACAGATACAAGTTGGGGGAAGATACACCAGATTGGTCAGAAATTACTAAAAGAAATTCGGGATTGGATAAATCTAAAACAAGGGGAAAAAGAGGGGTATACAGCCAACTTAAACAATAACAGAAAGAAATTTAACAAGAAACAAACTTTTGAAATAAAAATTTCTCCAACAAAATAGTTCTTTGACTCCGCACTAGGGTGCGCTATTGTTGATCTTCAGTAGTGTCCTCTAGAAGAGAAAGTTCACACTTCTTACTTCAAGCGAAACAAAAACACATCAAAAGTGACACAGTTCAAAAACTCAAAATTTTCCACGTGGTGACATCTTCTGAGAAAGTAGAGAATTAATAGAGTAGATAAAGTTCAACCTTCCTCCAGAAGAGGAGTTTCAACTGGCGCAACTTTTAAATAAACGGTGTAGAGGTGTACCGCCTGGTACAATTATTATTATTATTATTATTATTATTATTATTATTATTATTATTATTATTATTATTATTATTATTATTATTATTATTACAGGAGTGAATAACTACCGATAGAGGAGTATGGTGCTTCGACTTGCTGTTTATGAGCCCCGAGAGTGGATATGTATGTTATTGGTTTCTTTACAATATATAAGTGTGTTAGTGTGTTTGGATGCACTTTGAAGGCCGGCGTTTAAATATATGTTACTGGTGGACCGAGAAACATTACTTGGAGGAACCACAACAGGCTCTCCCTTCGCGTGAAGATACATTCGCTGAGTTCCAGACCCAAACAAAAGACAGCGTATCGATCCGGATGCCATTAAAACATTACGGCCCGTCGGGAACATGCAGGTCACAGGGGAAGGTCTAATACATCGTGATGAGGTCACCTCGGCTATAGATTAACTTTGATGTAGTTACTACAGCAGGATCGTCTTTTGATCCCCAGCACTGTAACCTTTACTTATCGCCGTGAGGACTCCTGAGGTGGTACCTGGGGTGAACACATTACGATTGCAATTAGTTCGCTTCCAGTAAAGATTGTAGCTTCATGGATTCCTTTTCATTTTGGAGATGTCAGTAGGAATAAATAAATAAATAAATAAATAAATAAATAAATAAATAAATGTACGAGTTGTCGGTAGGTGTTTGCATTCAGGTTAATCTCGAAAACCACCGAAGGGATGTTGATGTGTGTACCAAGCTCGATAGCTGCAGTCGCATAAGTGCGGCCAGTATCCAGTATTCGGGAGATAGTGGGTTCGAACCCACTGCCGCAGCCCTGAAGATGGTACTCAGTGGTTTCTCATTTTCACACCAGGCAAATGCTCGAGCTGTACCTTAATTAAGGCCAAGGCCGCTTCCTACTCCGAGCCCTTTCTTTTCCCATTGTCGCCATATGACTTATCTGTGTCATTGCGACGTATAGCAACTTGTAATTTAAAAAATGGCCTGGTTTTCACAGATGTATAAAACGTGTATCGAGGGAGGTTAAGATGTATGAAACATTGATCTACGACTACACGGAGGCGAGCAGTGGTGATTTTAGTGAAGGAAGTCAAAGAAAGGAGCGGCAATCCGAGCACTTTCTTAGGTTATGCTGCCTCCTTTTATCCTACATCATTTATTTATAATGTGCTTTACGTGGTACTAACTCAGATAGGTCTTATAACGACGATGGAACAGGAAATTGCTAGGAGTGGAAAGGAAGCAACCGTGGCCTTAAATAACGCACAGCCCCAGTATTTGCCTGGTGGGAAAATTGGAAACCACGGAAAAGAATATCCAGGGCGGCTGACAGTGGGATTCGAACCCACTGCCTCAACCGTCAACGGTAGACCCCAAGTATCCATGGAAGTAGCTGTTGAGCGTGAAAAGCTCTGCAACAGTATACAGGTATCTGTAAAAGGTAGCCCTCAATTAACGTTCTTATAATTTTCAGTTTAATAATAATAATAATGTTATTTGTTTTACGTCCCACTAACTACTTTTACGGTCTTCGGAGACGCCGAGGTGCCGGAATTTAGTCCCGCAGGAATTCTTTTACGTGCCACTAAATCTACCGACACGAGGCTGTCCTCACCTTCAAATACCACCGGACTGAGCCAGGATCGAACCTGCCAAGTTGGGGTTAGAAGGCCAGCGCCTTAACCGTCTGAGCCACTCAGCCCGGCAATTTGCAGTTTAATAGAATCTTAAAATTAGAAACTTTGTTTGATATTAATTCCGTAACCCTTCTCAAAATAAATTGTTTATTCATCTCAGTCATATTATTCAGATAAAATACCTTTTACAGTATATAGTGACCTACTCTATGGCTATGATCGTTAAAGCGTCCAGCCGGTTCGGGTCCCGTTGGTGTAGAAATATTTCACCATCAGAATGTTGGTCGGCAGGGGAGGAGAGTTGGTCGTATACAATTTCTAATCACTAGATTCGTATGGAGTGAGGTCATATGACGCTGTTGACGGTGAATCGACCGTCGGATGGAGACGTTAACCCTTGAGCAGTCCCCTTGGTATTATTCGACAGGAGTAGGTTATGTGCCGACACCAAGTTTCACCCTCTCTCTACCTCATTATCAACATCACCTGACATCCAGACACGCAGGTCGTCCATGGGTGTCAAATAGAAAGACCTTCACCAGGCGAGCCGAACATGTCATCGGAAACTCCCAGAACAAAAATCTGCTGTTCTCTAAATCAATATAAGGTAACAGTACATACTAGAATGAATATTTCAGCAGCCATGGTAGCTTTGGTGAAAGGTTTAAATATCATGTCGGGGAGATAGGAGCGAGCTAACAGGCAGGCGACAGGCAGGGACTTGGAAACCCGTCGCACTCAGCCACATACATAAATCATGCGGATAAACAATTAAAGCCATCTATAGGGAAACCTATAAGTCTTTTGACAGCAATTATAAAATTGCTTCTTTGCGAAGCCGAGGCATGTCTCTAGTAAATAAATATATTTAAAATGGGAGGAAGCGATTGTGTCAGTGCCAAAGCTTTTTGGCGCAGAATACGTCACTTGAGTAGGAGGGCTATGCCGATACCAATCCAATTTTACCTTGACACTGACCTAGTAGCATGTGACGTCACATGAGTATGTGTCTGATGACGTCACTGCTGACGTTGTTGAGCTAGGTCGGGAATGTTGATGGCAATGTGGAGGTCAAGGTTGGAGTGCGGGCGTTAACGTCACTTTGTTTATGTGTGCTTGTTAATATCAGAACCACGTGCTTGATAGTATGTTTGGGACTAAGACGCATACGTTACGCTAGGTCATGGTTAGCTGCTATTTTGGCTTCTGTTTTGGTCACCACGGTGTTGATAGCATTATTATGAGTTTGCGTTAGTGGCTTAAGTCTTAACAATAGGAGTTTGAGTTCTTTAATGAAAGGAATAGTGCGCATGGGGGAAGAGACACTATTGGGAGAGCATTACTGAATGATGCGTCGTAAAACATATTTTCGACATCCAGTTAAGATTTGTTCAACACCCATTAAACGTAAACATGCAAAGAAAGTTCGTACACATGCGAAGAGTGTTCGCACGACTGTAGTTCGGAGAGATAAGCAATCATTTAATAATCAACAGTTATTGAAAAGCTCAACGTTGGCAGCAGAATCATATGTGCAACGTGAAATACAGAGCAAAAGAGAGCTGCAAAAAGCGGTAAGGAATGTAAAACAGAAGTACCACACTCTCAAAATGGGTGAGAAAAAAGCTTAAACCTTGTTAGAGTAAACATTTCTGCCTATTTCGAAACCATTTAAATACTATGCTTGCCACGACGCATGAAAGGCGTTGCTTTTCGTGGCGACACAGAAATGGCTTATAACTAGAGTCCGGATTATTAGGTGCTGATAGGTTAGAATGCAAATTTACATAAGCCAGTAACAAGTATACCCTACACTGTACAGCGGTTATGCTATAAGATTTGCATAGATATTAGGGGTACACAGCATATAGAACTCCTTGAATTTATGCTACTCTTCCTACGTCATGTTACAACGGGTTGTATGATACTACAAACCAAATTACTTTGCATTCTAACGTATTACCACCTACAAATCCGAGGTATACTTATAACTTTATCAAACGGGACGATGATAGACTGGAGCAGAAAGAAACGAGTGATGATGATGGTGGTGAAGAAGGAGAATGCAGAACCACCTTTCGCAACTAAAGATTTTGATCAAATAGTGCATGGATCTTTGTCCCTATTTGACATCACACATTTGAAATCAGAACTTGACACAACGTATAATGTTCGACGTGTAGGGAAGCGGATGTGTAAGTTTGTTAAGAAAAGAATGACGTTTCAAGAATATACGTTTATTATTGATGGTGCACATTGCCCTGCCTCATCTGGTTTATATAAGCTGCTGTTAAAAAATATCCTAGATTAGAAGTGTTTCAACCGGGCGACTTAGAAACGTATGAATAAATATTAAATCAAAACCATGCGCCTAGGAACAAATATAACCCGCATTGTGCTATTAAAATAAATATGGATATTAATACATATAATAAAACCTTTATTTGTAAGTGAAAGTGTGGGTTCAGGTATGACAATTACAAGTTCTGGGATGACCCGAATAAATTAGTAGATCGTTTGAAATGACTTATGTAATCAACGGCAGCAGGATATAATGCACACCGTAATGAAATTATATCTATTGAAGAAGAATTGCGAGAGGTTGGAATTATTGTTTTTATACAACGGTACTAAAGTATGAGCACTATCAAGGAAGAAATAGCTACCGAGCTTCACCGCCAGGCTTGCCGTCATTACCCTCGGCGCCATGTTGTTACAAAGGGTAGATGATCTACAGCAGATGGACTTGGTTAAACGATACCTCATGCAAAAGCGGATAAAGATTTTACATACCTACTCACTATTAATGATGTGTACTCGACATTTACGTGGCCTCACCCATTAAAGAGTAAACAGGGAAAGGAGGTGGCGGAGGTGCTGCAAAAAATTTACAAGAAGATTAAACGCTATCCTAAAACATGAAAACAGATCGAGGAAGAGAATTTTACCATAATGAAGTGCAGAAATGTTTTACCAAGCATCACGTCTATTATTACATTGTTTTTAGCAATTTGAAGGCAAGCATTGTAGAGCGTTTTAACAAAACACTGTGCACTCGTGTGTGGAGAATGTTTTCAGCTCAAGGCACATACGAATGGGTATCAAAGAAGCTTGTAGACGATTACAATATAGTATTTACCATCGACCCATTTGCATGAAACCTAAAGATGTGAAAGATATTCACTTACTCTCCACTGTCTACAGCAAAATGAAGAAGTTCGACGGACACAAGAACAAATTTAAAATTGGTGATTCTGTGTGCATTTTAAAACCCGAACACCAATCTGAAAAAGGCTTCGCTCCCAACTGGACAACAGAAATATTCGCTATAGACTCTTAACTTATTTGCTGAGCGATTATCAGCAACAACCAATTGCACGCAGCTTCTGCACTGATAAATTTCAGAAAACCAAGTAACTGAAACAATTTTTATAGGAGAAAGTTGTATGCAAGAAACAAGATGTACTGTTGGTGAAGTGGTTAGAATTTGATTAATCTCATTAACTTGGATTTAGGAAAAACTGGTCCACAATACAGGCTATAGAATGCCTTCTGAATGATTTTCATGAAGCCTTTAGATTCACGAAGGGGAAGCTGCATGTTATATTCGTAGATTATTCGAATGCCTTTGATACAATTAGTCGAACACAAGTCATATCAAAGATCGAGGATCTCATAGGAAAAAATAATCCCATATTGCGACTAGTAAAACATAACTAGTAAACAGAAGTAAAACCACGAACATGACCTTTAGGAAAGGAGGCAGACATCCAGCAAGTGATGTGATACATTTGGATGGAGAACCATTAACCAGTGTGAATAAAATTAAATAACTCGGAATAACACTGCATATACAAGGAACCAATTTCACAGCGCATATCAAACAAAGATTAACAGCAGTAGTGGTAGCTGTTAATGACATCAAATATGTATATAAAATATCCCTTCAGACAGCGTTGAAGTTATTCGGAGTGAAAATAGCACCTGAAATAACCTTCGGCATCTCCAGCATCTGTCAGTAAGAAACGTAAAGGATGTGGAGAAGGTAAGAGGAACATTTTTAAAGAGAGCCCTATGTTTGTCGAAATTCACCTCTTCGAGACTGGTGTGTTTATGAGTAACTAAGAAAATTATGTTTTGGAACAAATACGGGACAAAATCTCTTTCCCATTAACTCCAGCATAACAAAGTTTATTTCGCGAACATCAGAGAAAAAAATCGGAAATCTGGTTGGACTTCTACAGTACGGAAGCGATGATGAATGACAAATGGAAGGAAGCCAACTACGAGTTACGGCACGTATCAACAAGGCTTGCTGTGCATGGTTGTCACTTCAAACTATGCTCCACGACGAAGTATCACTCGCTAAATGAGGGATGCATGTGTGATCGCTATCAGGTACTAAGGTGTGAAGGAAGGAAAATTCCTCTAATTAAGTTCTACATTGAATTATTTTGTTTATTCTTCGTATATGGCAATTAGCTGAAATGAATATATTATTATTATAACAAATACGTAGATAGATCGTTTATTTATCCTGGAAATGTTAGGGAAAGCTGCCGCGGTTTTATACTTAACCAGTATCAAAATTAGGTACATAACTAATTACATATTATTAAAAAGAAACCTATCATAAACTTAGACTATGTAGAACTATAGCTAACAGTATCTACTTGTACGTTAAAATGAAAAAGTCAAGGGGAAATAGCACAGTAATGCAGAAAAGGAGTACAGTTTTTAAGATATGCATAAACAATAACATTGTAAGAACAAAAATAGAATTCCTAAACAAAATAAGGTACAGTTATCTGTGAAATATAACTCTTGTCCTGTGAGTTTCCACCCAACTTGAGAAAGTCACAGGGGAAGGATAAAGTAGATGGGAGGAAGAGGATTTAGAAGAAAAGAGGGCGAGGAAATAGGAAATTGATTATGTTTTGCTGCCTTGCTCTTTATATCTTTCCAAGCTGTATTTTGTGCAAGCACTGTAAAGTTTCTTGGACACCGATACCCCTCCAGCGTGTTGAGACAGTTTGTTCCATTCACGAATTGCAGTAACTGTGGAGGAATTTCCATATTCTGAGGACTTGCCACTGTATATGGTAAGGATATGCAAGTTCCGTGCTCTTGTGGGTTTTTCGGGGTGTAATGAGAGATTACAGCAACGTTCTTTGAGATAAGGAAGAGAATTGGCATTTAAAGTTCATTGCAGTAAGTTTAGACAGTGAAGATTACGTCTGTCTTGTAGACGGAGCCCGTCGAGTTTGGTGTAAGACGATGTCGCAATTCATCAGTGGAGTCGATGTAAACTATATCACAGCATTCACAAATTGGCAGAACTAATGTTTTAATGAAATCCTTTTCGAGTTTAAAGGGAAATGTAAATGTTAACTTGCTGAGAGTATGCAGCGACGCAAACACTCGCCTGCACGTTGATGCCGTATGTGCGGACTATGATAGGTGTTCATCTAGAGTGATTCCAAGATTTTTTTACGAAATTACCGTAAAATATGTCTTTGTTCTGTATCCATGTCACTGAAAGAGTTGCGCGGTCTACTTCATATAATAGTCTTGGATTGGCTATAAACATTTTTGGGATTAGTCAGGGTTGAGAGATAGTCCATGCTTTACTGATCAGTTGTTTACTGATTCGAGATTTAAATTTTTCTCCGTTGTTTCTGAAATGTCATCTGGTCTACAATAATGTACAGTTGCACGTCGTCTGCGTATCCGTGATGCCTGTAGTACTTAAGAGATTTAGATATGTCATTGATATACAGTGAAAACAGAAGAGGCGCTAGTTTAGATCCTTGAGGAACTCTTAATTCCACGGACAGCCAAGAAGAAGATTAGCCATCTTTGTTGGTAACACATTGCTACCGATCGTGTAAAAATTAGTCCATCTAGTTCCAGGTGCTATTTGAGAAATCTAACAGGTAAAGTTTTGATACTAACAGAATCGAATGCCTTGCTGAAGTCGAGGAGAACCGTTAGTGTTGTCGGTTGTCGCTTGTCTTATGTCATCAGTCACTTTAAGAAAGGCAGAGCATGTGCTACGATTGCAGCGAAAACCTGATTGAAATGTGTCTAGAGTATTCTTTTACCCACATAAGTTTTTGATTTGATTGTAAACAATGTACTCTAGTCCGTTAGCTACTGTCGAAATGATGTTAATGGATCGATAGTCACCGGCGTGTATTGGGGTCCATTGGATACGGAAAAAGAGGTACTATTCTAGTGTGAAATAAAACAATATTTTAAATTAAATGAATAGTATTATTTATGTACAATAAATATATGTTAAAAGTATCTGAACAATATACTTCAAGCATCCCTAAAGAAGCCTACGAATATACAATTTTTCAGGAGCATGAACTTCATTGTTCATATACTTTTAACACATGCAGGGTGATTATGAATACGAGATGAAAGTCGTCAGAAATGAGGTGAAATAAAGGTACGAAATTGTTTAAAGATCGAAACTGTTGAAACTTCTGAAATAAAATGTGTAGATTAAAAAAAAACGCAAAAACATAATTTGTATATATTCTTGTTGTTGGTGTTGGTGTTGTTGTTGTCGTCTTTGCTGCTTGTACCACCTATTATCACGTCTTAAAGGGACGTCTGGTGGTGGTGGTAGTGGTGGCGGTCGTGGTGTCGGTAGAAGATGCCGCTGCTGTTCGTCTTCCTCCAACCTCCATGTCTTGAAGTAGAAATCGTGTAGCCTTTGTACTGGTGCACGATCTAATATGTTGTCTATTAAGTTGACACACTCAGCTGGAGATACTCCCTCCACTAACCTGTGAAGAAGAATTTTCAGATCTTCTTCGGGTAACCCAACAAGAAAACGTTGCCGGGTTACCGTCATCCCAACAGCCGCTTCAGGCGACCGTAACTGCAGTGTCTGCTCTCCCAGACTCGCAAGTGAGTACATGCGTGCGATATGTTTCTGTCTGATAGTAAGTGTGAAGAGATAACTGCAGGACATATATATGGTTCTGAGAAGAGAGTAAAAAGCTAGGAATGACATTTGGCTTGACCTCCAACGTTGTGGGATTAATGTTCTCTTGAGAAGAGTGAAGATAGTTTCCGAATTGGATGATTAATTATTATATTATGTTACGTAAGAGAAAGAATGATCACTATGTCTTTTTTTAATTAGAGCATGCCTCTTTTTTCTTCTTCCTACCGCAGTAATTCTTCTTCTTCAAATTGTCATTTCATTCCCACTCCTGAAGGGTGGGTGGGCCATCAGCTGTACGAGCAGCTCTTCGGCCATTTATATATATATTGCTAGTTGCTTTGCGTCGCACCGACACAGATAGGTCTTATGGCGACGATGGGATAGGAAAGGCCTAGGAGTTGGAAGGAAGCGGCCGTGGCCTTAATTAAGGTACAGCTCTATCATTTGCCTGGTGTGAAAATGGGAAACCACGGAAAACCATCTTCAGGTCTGCCGAGAGTGGGATTCAAGCCCACTATCTCCCGGATGCAAGCTCACAGCCGCGTGCCCCTGACCGCACGGCCAACTCGCCCGGTGCCATTTATATTAAAAATATAGTGGGAAAATTTAGACAAAATAGAGGAGTACGTGTTGTACGTACGTAAAGGAGAGGTACGTAGAGTGGCGCAGAGGCTAAGGGGAACAACAGGCGGACCCGCAAGAGAGACCCGCATTGGACCACGCAAGGACCGAACACCCACAAAAAACCCGTTTATTTCCAATGTAACAAATATAAAAGCACTGATACTACAACAGGAAAAATAGTACAAATGAAAAGTATATATTCAGATGGCAGGCTTTGCACTGAACGTGGGCAGAATATAGTCTTTGCGCCATGTCATAGCGAAGTAGTAACGCAGGAATGAGAAATTATGCAAAATACATAACAGATAGTATGTTGACACAGAACAACATGACACAACAATAGCGAAAGAAATGACAGTAAATGTTAAATTAAGGAAGACGAAGAGGAAAAGTATTCACAGGAAGGGATGTACAAAATAAACAAAATGGTAAACAAAACTGCAAGAATCACTCAAATAAACTTGTTGCACTGTAGAGTTTGACGTCATACTGTCCTATGACGTCAAGAGTCCATGAAAATGGAAGACAGGAATTGCAACATAAAACCAGAAAACAGTTTCGTGCGGAATATTATGTAATAATAAACGAAGAAATACGTAAAAGACACAAAAATGAGAAAAACGAACAAAACTAAGATGCACTGAATACGAAGACTGGTGTACACAACCTTTCACTGCACTGACACAGAACACTGACGGAGTGGGGACAGAAACGTGCAGCCGCAGCCAAGAGCATCATGTAATGTACAATAATCTGTATTATATAACATCGAGCGAGGGGGACCGCAGTAATTGGAGAACTCTGCTCTGCTGCGGAGCTGAACGCTTAGGTTATGTGAGTGGAAAGTGGAACAACTGCAAGAGGTCACGTTATGCGTGCGGAATGCCGACTTTGACTGCGAAGAGAAGACAAACTCTTTCACACATGCGAGGATGGCCCAGAAAATAATGCACCATAATATTTTCTCAGCCCCCAACAATGGTACGAATGCGAAACTTTAGATATGAATTCTTTGAAGTTTTCAGAGTGCGCGCAAAGTTTACTTTTCTTCCGACAGATAGCGTACTTGCAGCAATGGTTCAAAATGGCGTCTGTAAGTGATATACCAAGCAGCGTGTCGTCATTGAATTTCTCACTGCGGAGCAGGAAACGGTTGGAAACATTCACAAACGTGTATGTGCAGTTTATGGAGCATCAGCAGTCGACAGAAGTACGGGTACAGAGGGCGAGTGCTCATTCGCGAGGACCGACGCAGAACGACTCGGCAGTTGGCGAGGGAGCTATAAATCAGCAAAGGAAGTGTGGGTGTAATCATCAGTGCTCTTGATTACGCAAAAAAAGTGTGTTCATGATGGGTTCCGCGTCGTCTTACGGAGGAACACAGAATTCTCAGTAAGAACATTTCTTCTGAGTTGCTGCAACGTTTTGAAGCTGACGGGGAAGCCTTCTTGTCCCAAGTTGCGACTGGTGATTAAACCTGGGTTCACCATTTTGAGTCCGAAACAAAACGTCAATCTATGGAATGGCACCATCCTGAGTCCCCACAGAAGAAATAATTCAAAGCAACTGCTTCCTCTGGTAAAGTATTGATCACCGTGTTTTGGGATTGTGATGGTGTCATGCTCATTGATGTGATGCCGAGAGGCACCACCATTAATTGTGAGGCATATGTGAACACATTAACCAAACTCAAGAAGCGCTTCCAGTGACTTGGACGCCCTAACAAGCCAGGTGATTGTTTGCTTCAACGTTATAACGCACGCCCTCACACGAGTTTGAGGACGTTGGAACACATCAAAAAATAGCGTTGTACAGTGTTACCACATCCACCCTATCGCCCTGACCTAGCTCCCTCAGACTTTCACTTGTTTGGGCCATTGAAGAATGCTATGATAGATAGATAGATAACTCTTTATTGCCACCCTAGTTTGTACCATCGGTTACAGACAATAAAGAGCATAAAATACACATGAACCCAAAAACCAAACAAAACAATATAAACCAAACAAAGCAAAACAATATAAACTAACATACTATTATATATAATATAAAGCTCTAACTACTGCACTAAAACTATTAACTAAGAACCCAAAAGAAAAACCGCACAAACTAATATACAGTTACTATCTACTCTACTTATTTAGTGGTGTCAATGTCTGCGGAATCCAGCCCAACACTGCACCAACTTGTCTAAAACTATTGAGATGCCTCTGGTATGCGAGGAACTCCTCCGCATGTAAGGGCATCCCCTATCTACTCTCTACAACTAACTAAACAAAAATAAAATAAAATAAAGACCACGGCTGCGTGCGGCATTCCCTGTGAGGAGAGAGCCATCCCGCCCTGGCCGCTCAGCCACTCCTCCCGGGTTAGATATTACCCCCACCTATAACTCGTACTTCTCTCCTCATCTTACGTGGCGAATCGTAGAGGCGGTTTCCGATCCATCATACGATCCGTCACGTATTTATCTGCTGCTCCGCCTATAATCGTGTCGTCTTACTGCCGCCATCTTGATTCACTTGTTATTCTGTGAGCGGACTTGTTTCCTCTTTCACCTAGGGATGGGACTGTACCATCCCACCCGTCTGTCTCTTATACCCCTCCCCCCTTCCATCCCCAATCTTCCCCTCTTACTCTTCCTAGCCTCTGTCCATCTCTCTTATAATACTTATTCGCTAATTACTAATTACTTTCCACTATACCGTATAGTTAATATTTATACACTATATACAAACGCACTTGTTGACAATTTCCAGTTCCTTGCTCATCGCTTTTCTTTCTTATTCTTTCGTCTCTTAGACTAAAACTACTTGCTAATTGCATTTATAAAAAAAAAAATAGTTTAACTTACATATTAAACCTCGGAAATGCCACAAAACAAATCTGTCTTTTCCTTGTTTCCTCACATCACTTATCAGTCCTTTCCATCTCTAAACAGTCCAACAGTTCCTTTTCCTCACGACCACTCATTACTTATTAAAATTTTTTTTTAAGCCAGAGTTTAAAATTATCTACTATTATGTTATCCAAACACCTTTTCTTGTCCACTAACCCTATCATTCATATTCTATCACTGTTTACAAATGTATTTGTTGACAATTCTATAGCTCCTACGAGTCTTACACTAAAACTAAAAAAACTACTCTCTATTTTTTTTTTTTTTTTTATTAACTTAAATCTTAGACCATCGAATTGCCAACAATCAAACCTGACTTTCCCTTATTCCTTCTCTTTCTTCCGCTTATTTCTGTTTCTAAACAGTCCAACAGTACCTCTTACTCACATCCCTCGTTGCTTTATTATTCTTTTTTTTTCTTTTTTTTTTTTTTTTTTCATTGAAGAATGCCATTCGTGGGAGACATCTTGAGGATAACGAAGAAGTGATTCGCACAGTGAAGAAATGGCTACGTGAACAGAACAAGGAGTGGTACCGCCAGGACATACACGCCCTTGTGTCTCGTTGGAGGAAGGCCATAGAACTTGAAGAAGATTACGTGGAAAATAAGGGAGTTTAGAAGAAACATCATTATTTCTTGTGTTCAATAAGTAATTGTTGAAGAAAAAATGTGGTGCGTTAGTTTCTGGGCTACTCTCGTAGTTACTATATCCGGGAGAGCTGTCAACCTCCAGCGTTTTGGACGAATGTTCTCATAAAAAGTGCGAAGACAGTTTCCGAATTTTATCATTAATTATTGTATTATGTTACACAAGAGAAAGAGTGCTCAGTATATGTTTTAATTACAGTGTGCTTCCTGGTTTCTTCTTCCTCCCACAGTAATTAGAGATCTCTGTTCTGCTTTGGAGTTGAGCGCTTAGGTTATGTGAGTGGGGTGCGGGACAGATGCAACAGCTTACTCCATGCGGGTGGATTGTCGGATCTGACTGCAAAAAGAAGACAAACTCTTCCGCACATAGTTACTGTATCCAGGAGTGCTTTCAACCTCCAGAGTTGTTGGACTAATGTTCTCATGAGAGGAGCGAAGACAGTTTCCGAATTGGGTCATTAATTATTGTATTATGTTACACAAGAGAAAGAGTGCTCAGTATATGTTTTAATTACAGTGTGCTTCCTGATTTCTTCTTCCTCCCACAGTAATTAGAGATCTCTGTTCTGCTTTGGAGTTGAGCGCTTAGGTTATGTGAGTGGGGTGCGGGACAGATGCAACAGCTTACTCCATGCGGGAGGATTGTCGGATCTGACTCCGAAAAGAAGACAAACTCTTTTACACATAGTTACTGTGTCCGGGAGTGCTTTCAACCTCCAGCGTTATTGGACTAATGTTCTCATGAGAGGAGCGAAGATTGTTTCCGAACTGGATCATTCATTATTATATTATATTACATAAGGAATGCGCATTATATGTTTTAATTAGAGTGTGCCTTCTTTATTCTTCCTCCCGCAGTAATTAGAGAGCTTTGCTCTGCTGTGGAGCTGGGCGCTTAGGTTATGCAAGTGGAATGTAGAACAGCTGCAAGAGCAGAGTAGGGCCAGACTAACAAGGTGTAACCCGAGTTGCCTGAGAGGTGTGTGTGTGTCCTCTTTTTTCTTCATTTATAGTAGAAGGCCAAGGTATGTTCTAAAACAATGGGTGCTGCGTCAGCATTTTCCCACGCATTTTGAATAGTGTATCTATGCCGGTTTTGACACAGTGACCTAGTAGTGTACCGATGTGGTTTCTTACCCGGGTTCAATGACCTCTTGGTGAGGTTAAGACGCGTAATGACGTCATAACCTTGCGTACTAGAGCAATCCTAACCTCTCAGACTCCATTGGAGGGGCCCAATTGGTCATGGAATGATCTGGGATGCTTTTGACCCCTAGGTGAGGTTATGACGTCATGCCCATACTTACGAGGGCAATGCTAATCTCACTGGCCAACCTGGGACGTTTCTGGCCCCTAGGTGATGTTATGACGACATACCGATACGTACGAGGGCAATGCTACCCTCTCGGGCCACTTTGAAGGATCCGAATCGAACGGGCCCCCTTGGAGGAGCCGAGTCGTACAGGTCTGATATAAGGTTCCACGTTTATAGAACATCTTAATAGCCTCACTTACCATCCAATATCGAATATCGTTCCAAGACTATAAATAAGGATAGGCCTACATCATGATCATCGCGTGTGTGCTTCTACACCGAACACTTTGGAGCGGAAAGAAGTGTGTTAGCAGGAATATTTTCAGATGTTTCAAATTCTAAACGAATATCCACAGGAGATTATTTTACAGATTCTTCATGATAAGAGCAGTCTATAACTACAGTCGGTGCTTTATTTTTAAATTCTTCCGGAGAAAACAGTGGGTGATTTTCTTTCTGGTAATACAATGATTGGAATTTACAAAATATGTGATAGAGCAACCCAGATTTATTTATTTCTCCATGTTTTCGTAGGGATAAGTAATTCTGTTGAGATATAGTCTAATATTTCTTCATTTGCAGTGATCAAACTGTGAGCTATCTTTTTCAAGGTTGAATTTGCGATGAGTCTGTGAGGTTAAGATTGCTCTCATACGTTGTGACGTTATTTCGCGTCTTAACCTCACTGAGAGGTCATTGAATCCGGGTAAAAAAACACATAGGTACACTACTAGGTCACTATGTCAAAACGGACATAACTGCACTACTCAAAAACGCGTCCGAAAATGCTGACGCAGCACCCATTGTTTTAGAACCAACTTTGCCCATGTACTATTTACACTGACTGACAGAGCAAATGCAACACCAAGGAGGAGTGGTTCGAAAGGGATGAAAGTTGGGGAAAAAACAGAGTCAGCACGGAAGAATAATTGATGTTTATTTCAAACCGATATGCAGGTTACACAATGCGCACGGCATCGACTCAGTAGGATGTAGGACCACCGCGAGCGGCGATGCACGCAGAAACACGTCGAGGTTGAGTCAATAAGAGTGCGGATGGTGTCCTGAGGGATGGTTCTCCATTCTCTGTCAACCATTTGCCACAGTTGGTCGTCCGTACGAGGCTGGGGCAGAGTTTGCAAACGGCGTCCCATGAGATCCCACACGTGTTCGATTGGTGAGAGATCCGGAGAGTACGCTGGCCACGGAAGCATCTGTACACCTCGTAGAGCCTGTTGGGAGATGCGAGCAGTGTGTGGGCGGGCATTATCCTGCTGAAACAGAGCATTGGGCAGCCCCTGAAGGTACGGGAGTGCCACCGGCCGCAGCACATGCTGCACGTAGCGGTGGGCATTTAACGTGCCTTGAATACGCACTAGAGGTGACGTGGAATCATACGCAATAGCGCCCCAAACCATGATGCCGCGTTGTCTAGCGGTAGGGCGCTCCACAGTTACTGCCGGATTTGACCTTTTTCCACGCCGACGCCACACTCGTGCGGTGACTATCACTGACAGAACAGAAGCGTGACTCATCGGAGAACACGACGTTCCGCCATTCCCTCATCCAAGTCGCTCTAGCCCGGCACCATGCCAGGCGTGCACGTCTATGCTGTGGAGTCAATGGTAGTCTACTGAGCGGACGCCGGGAGTGCAGGCCTCCTTCAACCAATCGACGGGAAATTGTTCTGGTCGATATTGGAACAGCCAGGGTGTCTTGCACATGCTGAAGAATGGCGGTTGACGTGGCGTGCGGGGCTGCCACCGCTTGGCGGCGGATGCGCCGATCCTCGCGTGCTGACGTCACTCGGGCTGCGCCTGAACCCCTCGCACGTGCCACATGTCCCTGCGCCAACCATCTTCGCCACAGGCGCTGCACCGTGGACACATCCCTATGGGTATCGGCTGCGATTTGACGAAGCGACCAACCTGCCCTTCTCAGCCCGATCACCATACCCCTCGTAAAGTCGTCTGTCTGCTGGAAATGCCTCCGTTGACGGCGGCCTGGCATTCTTAGCTATACACGTGTCCTGTGGCATACGACAACACGTTCTACAATGACTGTCGGCTGAGAAATCACGGTACGAAGTGGGCCATTCGCCAACGCCGTGTCCCATTTATCGTTCTCTACGTGCGCAGTACAGCGGCGCATTTCACATCATGAGCATACCTCAGTGACGTTAGTCTACCCTGCAATTGGCATAAAGTTCTGACCACTCCTTCTTGGTGTTGCATTTGCTCTGTCAGTCAGTGTATATTTCCTGACTGTTCTAACCTCCTGAATTTTCAATTCGCTTACTGTCTAATCAGCCTCTCTGTCTTCTCTATCTCTGATTCCTTCGCCCACGTACAAGTCCTTCTCCCTGTATCTCCTGCCGGTCGTAAGAGGCGACATAAACGGACCCGGTGGTTCTTAAATTGGAAGCGTTGGCTGGCAACCATGGGGCCTTGGCTGAGTCCTTACATTGATACCACTTACTTGTGTTAGGCTCCTCACTTTCATCTGTCCTATCCGACCTTCCTTGCTCAACTCTTGTACTTTTCCTACCCTGGCGGTATTAGGTTTGCAAATCCTAAGGAGTCTTTCATTTTCATACCCTTCGTGGTCCTCATTTTTCTTTGGCCGATACATTTATTTTTCGAAGTGTCGAATCCCTTCCATTTTTGTCCTCTTTTTAGGGTTATTACAGGATCGTTGCCCAGTTGTACTTCCTCTTAAAACAGTAATCACCATCATCAGTGATGTTCTGATATATTAATTGATCATCCTGCCAAGTATTATTACATTCGATGGATAGACCACATTCTACGCTGCTGTTTGGAGAAAGAGACAAACCACGACCGAGAGCTGTGATCACAATGCAATTTATTTCACAGATTAGGGACATGACAAGACAGGATTGATTGCAATTTCATACCTGTACATGGACGGTGACTGTGGAACTTCAGTACGGCGTATCGCCACCACGCGCTTCAATCACAGCCGCTAGACGACGTGGCATGGAATCAAAGAGCTCCTGAATATGCTGCTGGGGAATATTCTGCCACGCGGTTTGTAGGCGCATCCACAAATCATCAACATCAATTATCATCGGGAGGATCTGAACGAACAGGTTAGCGACCGACCATATTCCATACATGTTCCACGGGCGACATGTCATGCGAATGTGCAGGTCAGGGAAGCAGTGGTACCCGTCGTTCTTCGCAGAAGGCTTGCACTTTCCTCGCCGCATACAGCCGGGCATTGTCCTGCTGGAATATCGCATGTGGAACGGCCTGCAGGAGGGGCAGTTCCTTGGGCTGTAAAACCTCCCTGATGTAGTGGTAGCTGTTCAGATTTTCCTCAAGATGTAGGAGGCGAGATCGAATGTTATAGGCAATGGCGCTCCAAACTGTCACACCTGGCGTTTGTCCGCTGTGCTGCTCAACAATACAGTCTGCCCAATTGCGTTCACCACGGCGGCGTCTAACGCGTATGTGGCCATCACTGTAGGACAAGTTGAAGCGAGACTCGTCCGAAAATACTATACCTTTTGCCCCTCAGCACGTCAGTGTCGGTGTTCACGTGCACATTGCAGTCTGCGGCGTTGGTGGTTGCTGGGCAATGTCAGCCGACGTAATGGCATGCGTGCCACCAGTCCAGCCCTGAGAAGACGGCGTCGAACCGTCGATGCAGACATGTTCACACCCATTGCAGTGCTCCAACGTCGAGTCAACACTGCAGACGAAGCTGTTCTGTCCGTTACGACCAAGCGGACAAGTATTCGGTCATCTCGCGCTGTTGTCACATTGTGTCGTCCACTACCCTGTCGGCGCTGTATACGGCCCAATTTTCTCTCCACTGGCTCCACATTCGCCTCACTGTTGAAGCAGCGTGCCCTGTACGAGCTACAATGTCGCGAACGACAGACCCACCTCCCAGAGACCAATCATTTTGCCCCATTCGAACGCACTTACATGCTGACATTCTATCATGTGATGTCGGAGAGGCATTGTGGCCACTTCGAATGATGGCTCCGCACCGACTGAGCGTTGCGTAACACTGACCTGGCTGGTCACACACAGGAGGGCACTGCACGCCATCACTGTGTAATTTAAATCACTTAATATGATTCCGCTGCTCTACACGTCCTCTGATTTTGGCATGTTTCAGACCAATGCTTCTAAATGTTTCACTTTTTTCAAACAGCAGTGTATTTACAATTGCAGAACGAATTACTATTTTATGTTCGTAAATGAGCTACTATTTTACGGCAGATTGAGTGTTACCAATAAGTTCACCCAAGTTTCATTGAAATCTGTATGGTTCTGTTCGAACAGTATCCTTGTAAGAATGCCATCACATAACTCTCCAAATTCTACAGGCTATCGTGGCACTTAATGAGCTGTTGTTCCTACAGCAGATCTACGACACAGTAAACCGTTTCAAGATTCTAAGTACTCCATATCAACTTCTTACCATCTTCCATGGTACAATACATCATCAAACTACAGGTGAGTTTGACAAGTTGATAAGAAGCTTAGAGGTAATTCCTCTGCGCAACCACATCATTAGTCAGGGAGGTCCGACCTCCTTCCATTATGGGAACAGTTTGGAATTAAGCAGATATTTCTGTCAAATGCATGGATTTTTCGTGAACTTTTCAGGAAATGTCTTGTAAGTAATAAAAATGAATTTGCAAAACCTACTGGATAAATCAATTTAAATAATCGACGAAAAATTAAGTTCTTTTCAAAATTTCAAAGCTATTTTTTCATTTTCTGCATCAATTTTAATAAAACTTTGGAATTTAGAAGATAATTGATGTTGAAAAACACTGCACATCGACGTTTTTTTATATAATTTATATTCGGAAATATATTGCGAGAGCTTGATTCGCTCAGTGGCTTACATGCTTGCTTCCCTCCGGGAAGGTAGAGATTCGAGTCGCGGCCGTTCAAGTGGCTTCAGGAATGACATACGTCCTTAAACCTCCAGCCAATACCAAAATGAACCAGCTGGCTCCAGTAACTCCAGAAATAACTGGGATAACCTGCAGGAAGTTTTGTCCGGCACATTGGCTCAATGGTCTGCTTTGAGGCCTTCGATTCAGAGAGTTCTGCGTTCGATTCACGGTCAGGTCGGGGATTTTATTCGCGTCCCGTTAATTCCTCTAACTTAGACAATACACCACACTATCAAACACCACAGAAACACGCAATAGTGAATACATCCCACAACATAGGTTGGCGTCAAGAAGGGCATCCGGCCGTCACACAAGGCCAAATCCACATGTGCGTCACAACTCATACCCGTAACACCACCAGGATGTGGAAAAAGCGATAGAAGAAGATGATTTGGAGATATATTGTCACCGAGCAAGTGTCCGCGCGCTTTGGTTCACGTAGCTATCAGCTTACATTCTGGAGATATTGGGTTCGAACCCCACTGTCGGCAGCCCTGAAGATAGTTTTCCGTAGTTTCCCATTTTCACACCAGGCAAATGCTGGGGCTGTACCTTAATTAAGGCCACGGCCGCTTCCTTCCCACTCCTAGCCCCTTCCTGTCCTATCGTCGCCATAAGAGCTATCTGTGTCGGTGCGACGTAAAGCAAATAGCAAAAAAAAAAAAAAAAAAAAACTTCCTTCCCCAACGGGCGAGTTGGCTGTGCGGCTGTAAGCTTGCATCCAGGAGATAGTGGGTTCGAAGGCCTGAAGATGGTTTTCCGTGGTTTAGCATTTTCACACCAGGCAAATGCTGGGGCTGTTCCTTAATTAAGACCACGGTTGCTTCCTTCCCACTCCTAGCCCATTCCTACCCCATCGTCGCCATAAGACCTATCTGTGTCGGTGTGACGTAAAGGAAAATTGCAAAAATTAAAAAATAGTTTATTTAAAGAATTAATTTTTGTACCAAAATGTAGGATATAATCCATAGTGACTGAAAAATATTGCGATCGAAAATTGCATGCACGGTTATTCAAATATAAACATGATGCATAGGGAATCGAAACATACTTTCAACGTATTAGGTCGTGTTACGTACATGTAGTACGTGTTGAAGAGATGTTAAGTACAGAACAAAAATGGCCAGCCGGACACCAGTGGGATCCGAACCCACAACCTCCCACAACCTCCCGGATCCCACTGGTGTCCGGCTGGCCATTTTCGTTCTGTACTTAACATCTCTTCAACACGTACTACATGTACGTAACACGACCTAATACGTTGAAAGTCTGTTTCGATTACAATGCGGTCCTGAAAATTCAATATTCAATGATGCATAGGGCATAAAAATGTTGTTAAATTAAATGGAATATAACAAAAGGAACAAATTAAAAAGCAAAGGGAAAGGATGGTCATCTTCGTACAGATCGTGAAGGTCCTTGGAGGGGTGACCGTAACCTCGGCACTTGAGACAGAGTGATTAGGTCTTCATCTGGCCACCTCTGCCCTAGGAATTAAGCTGGTACTCATTTTTGGTGTAGGCTGAGTGAACCTCAGAGCCATGTGCAGCCTCTGAAGTTGAAAAATCGTTCCTTGAATATTTTGTCTTCCTGACGGGGAATCGAGCCCACGTTCTTTTGTGTGAACCGAGCACGACTTTTCCGTCTCCAAAATGAAACGGAATATTACCGGAGAAAAGTAAACTTTAGTATGAAAAATAGGAAGTTTTGGGAGAAAGTAAAACAAAATTAGATGTAACTTTCTCTGCTGGCTCGTTTCCTAGAAGTTATGATGATGCCAGTAAAGTGGCTGTAATAATAGTGTTTATCTCTGGATTGTCCCGGGGTCTGGGGGAAGCGAGTCTACCTCGTACCTGTAGGCGCCGGATTATCTCTGCGTGGTTTGAACCCGCGATTTTGGGATCCCAAAGAAGACACTCTATCACTAACCCACAGGGTGAGCTGTAGAGTTTATGATATTAGTTTCTAAATTCAGTACGGGATCATTGTCTCTATAAAATTTGATGTGGAGCATAACTTTACATGTTAGGATTGCGGGAGCACTCAGAGGAGTCAGCTGCCCCTTATTTCTCTCCGCGGTAGGCCTCACTTCCAACACCAAGAACATGATTATTTTGTTGATAGTCCTTTTGTCTGTGTTTGACATTGTCCCATGTGGCTCTGCGGATTAGAGAATGACTGGCCGCTTCATAACAGCAAGACCGTTGTTCAAAGATGTGTACAGTAGGTTAGTTAAATAATGTATCGATCTGTCATAAGATGTGCGTGAGAAGTCGTGCCCAGCGATTTGGTACAGTGAGATATAAACGTAACGTTGAAGATGATGGAGATATTTTAAGAAGGAAGCCTTTCTTTTTCAGTATCGATTCAGTTAATGTAAATGTTAATGTTTTCAGTCGGTCGAAGCACAAAATATAACACATAGAACACATCTTAGAACATATCTGTAATAAAACACACTTATTAGTAAAATAATGCCATGTTTCGTTCTAGAAGAACATCTTCAGATTCTATCAAGTCACTTTTAAACATGCGTACATTAACTTAATCGTTTCACTCCCAAGTTCTTTTCAGCCATATGCATACCAGATTTTTTACAAAATATTTCGACAATGGTTGAAATAGGCTAAAAATTCCTTGCATTTGCAAAGCTACAGAACAGTATGCCTTTGCTAGCGAGACCTACTATGGGCTAGAAAAAATTAGTTCCTTCATTGATTTGCCACAACAGTCTTATCCTTGACTTTGACAATGTGAAAGTGACTGAGGTATGAGCGATGCTAGTAATGCCATTCGTTACGCAGCCAGTCCCTGGTATGAGTGGTGTGAAAATGTTGCTCATAGGGTCGGTTGGTGAGGGAATTTCAGTGGGCTTGACAGACTGATATGTAATAGCACAAGCACAGGGTCTAACGAATGCACTTGTCATAGCCATTTCATAACAACAGTATGGAAAGCAACCGTCAAGGGCAGCGCTATACCACTTTGTTCCTATGGAAAGAAGGCGTGACCACTGCAGAAATTCATCGGCGCTTGGTGGCAGTCTGTGGAGAACATGCGCCGTCACGGAAAACAGTTTACAACTGGGTGGAAGGTTGGAAAACAGGGAGCACATCGGTGGACAAGGGAACCGGTTCTGGAAGGAATGTGACAGTGTTAACACCAGCGAACATTGCCCGGGTAGAACAGGCCATCAAATGAAAGAAATGCATCACATTCACGGAAATGGAGGCAGCCACGGGAATTACCCGAAACACCCTGCAGCGGATTGTACAGTTGGGGAAGGTGTCATCGACGTGTGTGCTTAGACTCTTGTCTGCGGACGAAAAGCAGAGGAGTGTGGGTGTGTGCAGAGTTTTTCAACGCCATGATCAAGATCCCGCCGACTTCATGGCTAGGCTTGTGACTGGTGATGAAACATGGCTCCACCGATGTTAAATAACATACGCACTTTACAAGATCTTCAAGTTTGATACATGTTTTTACCCTCCATCGACGATTCAACTACGAATATTTGAACATTTTAACATGTGTTTCTTATATCCACAGTAACAAATTAGAACCTCACAGCATTCCACAACTTCAAGTTTTTATGCATTATCTTAAAGCTCTGTTCAACATTGTACAAACGCACTGCAGTAATCTGTGACCTGGATCCCAAGACGTTCCATAAATATTAATGTTTTATGTCATATAACCCATGTCAACCATGGTAAATATATTTAAAGGCAGATTTCGTGCTGATTGTTGTTAAGATCCTTTGATTGATTTATTTACTGTGAAATGATGATGATTCCAAGGGAATCGAAACCGGTTTTCCCTTAATAAATATTATGCATTATGTTGAATGGTGGAACATCCTTTAATTAATTCCTATTATATAACTTGTATGTAGTGTCGACATCCATTGCTGTAGATCGGCGTATGATAACACGCAGGACGGCGTATTCTTCTAAATAGCCGGACGGAGTAGCTCAGAAGTTCGAGTACTGGCCTTCTGACTCCAAGATGAAGACGTATGAAAAGTGTTAAATTTACTGGCACGTAAAATAATTTCTGCAGAACAAAATTACGGCACATCGGTGTCTCCGAAAACCGTAAATGTAGTTGGTCGAACTTAAAATCAATTATATTATATTATATTATATTATATTATATTATATTATATTATATTATATTATATTATATTATATTATTGTGTGTATGTTGGTTATTCAGTCCGAATGTTGGTTTGATTCTCAACAGCTGTTATAGATAGCTTGGGCATCACTAAAGAGGCATACTGGGGAAATAAGGAGTGAGGTAGTTTTCTATTGCTTTCCTCAGCGAGCCAGAATTTGCTATTACATATCAGTATGCCAAGCCCACTGAAATGCACGCACCAACCGACCCTATCAGAGACTTCTTCACAGCATTCATAACAGGGACTGGCTGCATAAGGAATGACATCACTAGCATCGCTCATACCTCAGTCACTTTCATATTGTCAAAACCAAAGATAAGACTGAGACAGATCAGTGAAAGTAACAAGTTTATTCTAGCACACACTAGAAGAAAAAATGCACTGTAAACACTACATCTCGCTAGTAAAAGCATATTATTATTATTATTATTATTATTATTAGAGCTCGGGTGTTTAGGAAAAGTCATATTTTTTCTTTGTCTCTATTTTCTGACCTGATTGGATTTTGGTGCAAATCAGGTGATTATCGTCACAATTAAGTGATTTTTATTCGCCATATAAATGCATATTTTGGCTATTTTTTGTCATAAGGTCATATTTTGAGCTATTTTCATAGAAACGTCATATTTCGGCGGTTTGGTGACAGCTGTAGCTGTGCAAAATCATTGTGAACTTTCCGAATGAGAACTAGTATTCACAAAACTGCTTTTCCATATCACATTATTGTCGTTAATACAAGTGGAATACTCTGCCTCTTCTATCAAGATTGCGCAGGAATTGTTTTCCTGCAGTTTGTCAGAAAGTCTGGCATATATTAAGTCGAACTTTGGAATTATATCGAGTGCAATTACTCGTTTAGAAGCCGCTAGCTTAGAATTCATGCAAGTATTGAAATTGTGAGAAATGTTGAACTTTCAGCACAAAAATCACATGGAATAGTGGCGTCAGTGTAAAATGGAAACTTTAAAATGTACTTAATCGAAGTGACGCTTTTCGCTGTGTGTGCAAGATAAATAATTTTCTGAGAGAAGACGATGGGACAGGAAAGGGCTAGGAGTGGGAAGGAAGCGGCCGTGGCCTTAATTAAGGTACAGCCCCAGCATTTGCCTGGTGTGAAAATGGGAAACCACGGAAAACCATTTTCAGGGCTGCCGACAGTGGGGTTCGAACCTACTATCTCATGAATACTGGGTACTGGCCGCACTTAAGTGACTTCAGCTATCGAGCTCGGTTAATATTATTTAAATATGCACCAATAACGTCCTGTGACGTAGAAAGGAGCTTCTATTCTTACAAGAATGTGTTAAGTGATAAACGGAGGTCTTTCGTGCCTGATGCTTTGAAGATGAATTTTGTCATACATTTCAATACCACCACTATTTGCCCTGCCACCATACCATAATGTATCGAAAAACATCTACTTAATTCATTTCGTTGTGCTCAATTTAAACTTTAACGCATTTGAGTAATATTAATGTAATCCGGGCTTAAGCGTTCCAAAACATTTTTAATAAAATAGATTGATTTCTAGTTTTTTCGTATTTCAAACCACCAATGAAGGGTGCAAACATGTTTTGACTTTTTAAATATTGTGTGATCTGATAATCTTAGCGAACTTAGTACTTTATAGGTATGCATTAAAAGATGTTTGATAAGTAAATCCAGGACAATAGATTGTGAATAACTGCTAAACATGCATAATCAGAAAATTAATATGAAAGTAAAAATAATTTAGTTAAGAAATATGTATCAAAAGAATTGCCTTTTCTATTTATAACTTATTTTAAAATGGCCATTTTCAGATTAATCATTTTCGAGTCATATTTTGTAATTTTGGCGTCATATTTCGTCACTTTTGAGATCATATTTGCTTGCTTATTTGGGCTATTTATTATAATGTTATTATTATAATTATTATTATATTATTATTTTATTTTATTATTATAATTATTATAAAAACAAACAGCATTTTGCATGCATCAGAAAAAAAAGACGAAGGTAAGAGATACAATCCCAACTTATTTGCACCGTATGTTCAATAAAATAGGGTTTTAAAAATGGATATAAAGAACTTTGATAAGACATTTGGACCGTTATCCGCTGTCACGTGAAATTAATCAATGTGTTCTGACCATTCTAAACACTAGGTTTATTGCTAAAGGGGAAAATTAAAGTAAGCATTGTTGCAGGTTCACTGAACGTTACGGCAGGCAGAAAATTTAAACTCACCATTGTTGAAGATGTTCACTGCTTACTGATAGAGTCTGTCTCAGAATAACATATGCCATATCAAAGGCTTCGCGGTAAATATACAATTCGTTTTATAGAGACTTCCTGGATGGGATAATATTATTTTTAAATTCTAACATTTCGCGACACTCCGGTTCGGAACCCCTGCTCTTAAGAATTCAAATAATTACTTCGGGCGTGGCAGCCGAGTGCCATTATCGTAAGATTCTCACCAAGGGTGCTGCGGTTCGAATTCCGGCCAGTGAATGAGGGACAACATTCTTGTGGTTCGGATTTCACGTAAATATGAAGGTCTAGTGATTGCGATCACACCACAAGCTTTATTCTCTCTGCTACCGACTTCCAACCGAGGTTCCGCGAAATTGCATTTATAATATTTTAAGAACAGTCATAACTCAACCTTCCTCCTTCTGTAGTGAACGTTTTACACGAACTTTGCTGGTGATACGACATGTGGACTAACTGCCAACGGTAAAACTCTGTCTCACAGAAAGCTGTAAACATTTCATATTTGATGAATTGAAACCAAACAACGATATCGGATTTTATTTGTCGAAGGTCAACTTCGTGTTTGTCTATCAAAGTTGCCTATAAAATTATTGAACTCAAACAGACAAAGCCAAACTGTCATTGTCAACAGATCTATACGTTTGAAGAACTATTTACCTTATTTACTGAGAATGAATGTTCAAAGTAACGCTTTGCAGAGACAGTATTAATATACCTATGTATTTCAAATGCTATTTTTAAAATAAATATACTGCTTCTGATTATATAACAATTTCTGTTGTTGTAATATTAAAGTAAAATCCGTTCTCTGAAGAGTATTGAAACAAAACTCTTCTAAACTTTTAATGAAAATATAGAAATTACAATTTGGTTCGTCTATTGTACAACGCTATTTTATATTTTGTCCCGGGTTAAAAGATGTGTCAGGCAATCTGGGTTCC
The DNA here is from genome assembly GCF_040414725.1 of Anabrus simplex. NCBI lineage: Eukaryota > Metazoa > Arthropoda > Insecta > Orthoptera > Tettigoniidae > Anabrus > Anabrus simplex. The sequence continues at coordinate 91,754,795 of NC_090272.1, read as the reverse complement.
CTGAGGTTTAGTATTAAAGTAAAATCCGTTCTCTGAAGAGTATTGAAACAAAACTCTTCTAAACTTTTAATGAAAATATAGAAATTACAATATGGTTCGTCTATTGTACAACGTTATTTTATATTTTGTCCCGGGTTAAAAGATGTGTCAGGCAATCTGGGTTCCCTGAGGTTTAGTTAAATACTTTTAGGGTTCCCCGAAAGAAACAGCACTGCTCTATACAGTTATAATATACGGTATCGTCTCTGTGTAGTCCAAAACAGGTCAGCTACTTGCTAATACAAGCTGGATCAGTACTCACTGGACTGAGGTAGCCTGGAGAGCCCTGGAAGACGTTACACACTACACTGCCTGCTGGGTAATGACCGCTCTGGACGCCCGTCCCGATCAACAGCGGCAGAGACATCTGTCGGCTCCCACGTGAAACTACAGCACTCCCTGAATTAGTGGCGCAATTCAAAGTGGAGAGGTGAGTTGAGGTAGATTTAGCTATTGACGTGGTCTTTATGGAATATACTGTGTACATCAGATACAGGGTGTTTATGAGAAAGCGTTCACAACAGTTTCTTAACAACGCGACGTGATATTTATGGAATATATTGCGCACTTCGCATACAGGGTGTTTATGAGAAAATGCTCACAGCAGCATTTTTCACAACTTGGCGTGTTCTTTACGGAATATATTGTGCACCTCACATACAGGGTGTTTATGAGAAGATGTTCACAGCGTTTTTTCACGACATGGCGTGTTCTTTATGGATACTTTTTTCTTGTGGCTTAATGTCGCATTAGGACAGAGAAGTTTTCCCTACTTTAAGGTAAGTTACCTGATGTGTTGATAAAAATGTTCACCATTTCCAAACCAATGAAGGGTAACAAACAGTTGCTTTTCTCTGGAGACAGAGCTTTTTGAAAATAAAATGTGATATACTTTTAGTTATTTAAATCAGTACCCCAACGAGAAGTTCACATTGAGGGGTAATACATATTAAATTCACAATTACATCATATCATTAATTCTAAGGATGAAATAAGGTGAATAATAATTATAATGACAGTCAGCTATACACTTGCTAGTAGTAATACCATTTCACCACAAGTTCATAATTTATCAGCAAAATGGGTATCCAGTAAATATTCCTTTGTTTTTGCCTTAGAGGCAATCAGATTCTTAGTTAATCTTACAAATTCTGATATATTTTACTTTTTTAAACACGCTAGATGTGACACTTATTATCGCGTATTTCGTTGAATTGGGTTGTGGGTAGTGTAACATAGATTTTTTTCGAGTATCATGTTTATTATGCATTAGTATACGGTGAATTGCGTTACTTTTTACCTTGTACACGAAAATATTTAATATTATTCGAATTTGATACTTCGTATTTTTTGGAGGTAGGTGCTAATGGATGTGGGATATAAAGATTACGAATAGCTCTATTTTTAAAAATTCTGTAATGGTTTCAGACTAAGGCACCCATGCGAGATAAGTGTGATTGAAGAAGACTGTGGTAGGTAAAACGTCTTTGAGTCTATGTAATGCTCCAAGTACTCCTGCGATTTTTGTTTACGGTCTAACTGAATATGTTCATTCCATGATAAATTCTGGTCTATAATCAATCCTAGAAATCTTTAGTTTTTATAGAATTAATTCCCAATCTTTGCTTGTATTCAAAATATTAATCATATCTTTCAAATTTCTTTGCCCTCTGTCATTAACCTCCTCATCCGATGAATCATTTAGAATAGCATCCATTGTCAGTAACTGAAAACTGTAAAATATTCTTACTATCGGAACTGATAAATATAAGTAGGCCTATAAATAGATTCTAATGTAATATAATATTGATATAGTCCTTATGTAATTATAATACCATCTGTAATACTTTCACAATCCTCTAAATATTTGTGAAAATTGCATTGGTTTCACAAGTAAATTAGGCTTTAAGAAATGAAACAACTAATTCCTTGTAGTTTGTGAAACTTTACTTGTGATTTGTAACTTCTTGTTCTTTATTATTATTATTATTATTATTATTATTATTATTATTATTATTATTAGACTATTTCATCAGTTAACCGTCCCGGGTTGGTTTTCCCTCAGACTCAGCGAGGGCAGTGTGTTGAAGTGTGAGACACTTGGTTGGGGATACAAGTGGGGAGGAAGTCCAGTACCTCACCCAGGCGGTTTCACTTGCTACAATAAACATGGGCTTTGTGAGGGATGGGAAGATTTGAAGGGATAGACAAGGAAGTGGAAAGGAAGCGGTCGTGGCCTTAAGTTAGGTACCATCCCCGCGTTTACCTGGAGGAGAAGTGACAAACCACGGAAAACCACTTCGAGGATGGCTGAGGCGGGAATTGAACCCCCTCTACTCAGTGTCCTCCCGAGGCTGAGTAAACCCCGTTCCAGTCCCCGTACCACTTTTCAAATTTCGTGGCAGAGTCGGGAATCGAACCCAGGCCTCCGGGGATGGCAGCTAATCACGTTAACCACTACGCCACAGAGGCGAAATCTTTATTTATGAACCAGAAATTACATTGTAAATGATAAATTGGAATTTGTAACTTGTAAAGAACTTGTGTGTTGTATGAAACAAGGCTAAGAGAAGTCTGAAAGCGTATGATAGCTTGCTTTTCGGCTGCATGAAGCATCTCCATGGGTACACCTGTTAGCTCTCTAATAATAAATAATATAATATTATTTGCTTTACGTCCCACTAATTACTTCTACGGTTTTCGGAGACGCCGACGTGCCGCAATTTAGTCCTACAGGAGTTCTTTTAGGTGCCAGTAAATCTACTGACACGAGGCTGACATATTTGAGCACCTTCAAATACCACCGGACTGAGCCAGGATCGAACCTGCCAAGTTGGGGTGAGAATGCCAGCGCCTCAGCCGTATGAGCCATTCGGCTCGGCGATAGCTCTTTTGATGTGCTTCTCTTAGATCAGTACATGTGCGGTGGGCACTATTAGCTGTCGTCCTCGGAGCCCGGGTTCGATTCCCGGTACTGCCAGAGATTTAAGAATGGCAGGAGGGTTAAAATGGTACACGCAGCTCAGTTCCTTTGGGGGAATGGCTGATACGAACTGCGCCACCTCGGTGTGAGGACACGAATTTACAGTACTTTACTAGTAAATGTGCGAATGTTCTCCTGATAAACCCTAGCTTGCAGGTACGGTGAACCATGCAAATCCTATATCTGGGCATTATTCTTTCCGAGATTGGTACGTGTATTATGAATAGTTTCCCCCGGAAGGACGTGGGTTCGAATCCCCGTCAGGAAGTCGTAAAATTTAAAAAACGAGATTTCCACTTCCGGAGGTGCATATGGCTCTGGGGTTCACTCAGCCTACACCAAAAATGAGTACCAGGTTAATTCCTGCGGGCAAAGGCGGCCGGGCGTAGAGCTAACCACTCTACCCCATCAGTGTCGAGATTACGGATAGTGGAAGCCTTTACATTCCACCCCTTCAAGGGATTTCACGGCCTGTACGGAGAAGACTTTGCTTTGCTATTATGAATAGTTTCCTGTCCAGTGTGGGTTAAGTAGGGAAAGTTTAACTGAAACCGCCCCACATTTTAAAAGTCATGTAAATAATTATATGGGGAGGGAACACTAAATAATGACAACAAATTACACTGCTGACAGTTTTTATCATAATTTGGGCAATTTAATTTAAAAAGATTGACAAATCTATACTAATAATATAATAAAGAGAGAGTGCGAATTTTGTGAGTTTGTTTATATCTGGAAGGTAATCTCATAAAAAAATTATTTCACTAAGGGAAAGATACATCATCTCTGACTGCTATAGGCTACATTTTATTTTCAAGACAATTCGAGGGGAGGGGCGACCGGGGGGGAGATATAAAAATAATAGGCTAATATAGCCGAAAAATCGAATTTGTCGTACAAGGATGAGACAAAGCTCATTTTAAGCCCTTGACGCAAGAAAACACAACTAGGTAAGCCCTACGGGCCCAAATACCATGTTTTAAGGCCCTACAACCAACCTATGGAGATATTGGCACCACACTACCCCTGCTCTAGGAATCGGACAAAGAAATGTACTGCCGTATCCATGTCAACGTCAGCTCCAGGATTCTACAGCAGCGAGATTATGCGTGTATGTTCGGGCATAGCTGGCAACCAAAATTGGTATACATAATCCCTGAGCATGTCTACAGCATATCTCAAAAAGTTAACATGTTACAGACGTGAAACATGTATTCTTTTGTTTTTGGAAAGAAACACTTAGAGGAGGGGGAGGCTAAAAATGACTGAAAAGTGGGTTGGCGTGAATTTGTAAGAGGAGCATATCTACAGTAAATCTCAAAACTTAACATTTTACAGATGTGAAAACTGGTATTTTTAATATTTTACAAATAAAAAATAGGTTTTGTTTGTTTTTGAAAAAAACACTTAATGTAGGGGCAAAAGGGACTAAAAGGGGGTTGAATTATTTTTATTCGGATACTGAAATCTCAAAAATTGAAGATGTTACAGCCGTAAAAAATTGGTATTTCTAGTCTCCTTTAAAAGAAAGAAAAACTTATTCTTTTCTTTTCGGAAAATCCACTTAAGGCGGGATGAAAGGATTGAAACATTAGTTGAATTATTTGTATGAGGATACTTATATATATAAAACTAGAGATGTTACAGACGTGAAAATGGGTATTTGGAATCTCCTTAAAAAGCACGCTTTTTGGGGGGCAAAATCAACTTGTGGCTGGGGGAGAAATAGGAGTTAAATTATTTTCATGAGGATACAAATATCTCAAAAACTGAAGATGTTACAGTCGCGATAATTGGTATTTGGAAGCTTCTTTATAAATAATCATATATTTTTTTGTTTTCGGAAAATTCACTTAAGGGGGCGAGGGGTGGAAGGAAGTGACAAAGAACTTGAACTTTTTATGAGCATACTTATATCTCAAAAACTGAAGATGTTAGAGACGTGAAAACTGGTATTTGAAATCTGCTCTAAAAACAAATGTTTCGGAAAACCACTTCAGGGGCTGAAAAGAATTGAAAATGCGGGTGAATTTTTTAAAATGAGTACCGGAATATATACAGCGTATGTCGAAAACTTAACATGTTACAGACATGAAACTTGGTACGTGGGAAGTCCTTAAAAATAAAGAAACTCGTCTTTTTTTCGAAAAAGCACGGTTTACGTGGTAAAAGCGACTCGTCAGGCACGGGTGGCGCAGAAAGAGAGATTTGTCAGGAACGGTGACGTGGAAAATCCGTTTCGTCAGGTATACGGTTGACGCGGGCGAAAAGCTACTCTTCAGACATGGTTAACGCGGAAAAAGGTAATCAGGCACGATTGATTAAGAAAAGCAACTCGTCAGTGCGATTGATGCGAAAATATAACTCGTCGGGCACGATTGATGCGGAAAAAGCTAATTGTCAGACACGAACGATTTGGAAAAAGCGACTCCTCTGGAACGGTTCAAACCGATAAAGCGACTCGTCAGGTGCAATAGATCCGGAAAAAAGAGTCGTCAGGCACGGTTGACGGACAAAATGCGACTCGTCAACGCACCAGACATTTTTAAAATAACTCGCACGATCATGTGGTTCTGATGGGAAAGGGTTACAGGGTATTCACGAGAGATGAGACTGGCTATTGACGTGTACATTATGGAACATACTGTACGCCTACATCTTATATAGACTACAGGATGTTTATAGGAGAATGCTCAACGTAAGTCGGTTATCTGGGAGGAACAGGGATCGCAAGACTTGTGAGTAAACGAAGAGAAATAAAATGATAAATTGAATATGTTGACTCATTGAAGAGATTGCTGGCACAAACTGTGTCACACATACGCACTTGGCTTTGTTTTACGGCTGGATGCCTTTCCGAACACCAACTCCATGCGGTGGGATGTAATCATTGTTGCGTGTTTCTGGGGTGCTTGTTAGTGTGGTATGTTGTGAGTCGAGAATCGAGCTCGGGATCCTCTGAACCGAACGCCTCAACGATCACCATTCAGTCAAGGAGACCGATAATAATAAAGAAGTTGTCCGTTTAACGCCTGCTAACGAGGTGTCTTTTAACGTGCATTTAAGTCAACTTGAGAAGCTATCAGATGAAAGTACATCACTGGACCGAGTGTCCCAGAGGGCAAAGCGTTGGCATTGAGTGTCCTAGATAGCGCATTCGATCAGTCTGATTGTGTTTCAAGTGCTCAAATACAGTACGTCAGCCTTGTGTCAGTGAATTTACTGGCCCGTAAAAGAAGCCCTCGGGACAACATTTCCGGCTCCCGCCGTCTCCGAAAGCAGTAAAATTAGTTACTGGGACATAAATCCACGAACATCACAAACATTAGATGTAAGTACTCTTGGGTACCATTGAGTATAGTTAGGATCAAATCGGTGGTCCTTGGGACAGAAGGGTGCACATCCGCTGTGGGTGGAGGCGGTAGAATAGTACCCACGGTCTGTCGTAAGAGGGGATCCGAAATGCTCTTAACTTGGGAGTGTGGGTTGGTGATCACGGGGCCTTTATCTGAGTCCTGATATTACTTCCACTTACTTGTGCCAGGCTTCTCACTTTCGTCTATCCTATCCGACCTCGCTTGGTCATTTTGTGTTCTTTTTCAATCCCGACGGTATTAGGTATACGGAGCCTACGGAGTCTTTCCTTTTCACACTCTTCGTGGCCCTTGTCTTTCTTTGACCAATCCTTTTATTTTCAAAGTGTCGGACCCCTTCCATATTTTCCCTCTGATTAGTGTTGAGCTGTAACCACCACCACCACCACCACCAGCAGGCTGCATGGTTGACGCTGGTACAGCATTGGCGTACTTTACGCGTTTTTCCCAACAGAGAATGTAACACGAGTCCAACACGCTGACAATTTTGTGGTATATCTGAAATGAGAATTCACGTCGCTGTTGTGGCCAGCGTTGCCAACCGTACGATCTGGATCGTACATGCACGAGAATTCGATGCTGTGTACTATCGTACGATCCAACCCGCGGATCGTACGCCTATTGTACGATCCTACGACGTGTCGTAAATTTTGTCTTGTTTTCCCTTAAAATGCGTAGATTTTTGTTCCTTCTTTTATTCGTGCAAGTTACATTTTATCATAGATGACAAGTTGGTCCGAAGGGAATTTACCAAGAAAGGGCTCTGAGTTACTTCACGGTCTCGCGCCTGTACTATAATCAGATCATAGCATTCACCTTGAGCAGACTGACGATGAATGGATAATAATTTAATAATTTCGTGTGGCTATTTCTAGCCATGTGCAGCCCTCGTAAGGCAGACCCTCCAATGAGGGTGGACGGCATCTGCCATGTGTAGGTAACTGCGTGTTATTGTGGTGGAGGATAGTGTTATGTGTGATGTGTGAGTTGCAGGGACAGCACAAACACCCAGCCCCCGGGCCATTGGAATTAACCAATGAAGGTTAAAATCCCCGACCCGGCCGGGAATCGAACCCGGGACCCTCTGAACCGAAGGCCAGTACTCTGACAATTCAGCCAACGAGTCGGACACGATGAATGGATGAAATTACCCTTTCTCAACGTCAATGATGATATTAAAGGCTGCTCTGAAGTAGATTAATTCCGCGCTGAAATGAAATGAAATGTCGTATGGCTTTTAGTGCCGGGATATCCCAGGACGGGTTCGGCTCGCAAGGTGCAGGTCTGTCTATTTGACTCCCGTAGGCGACCTGCGCGTCGTGATGAGGATGAAATGATGATGAAGACAACACATACACCCAGCCTCCGTGCCATTAGAATTAACCAATTAAGGTTAAAATCCCCGACCCGGCCGGGAATCGAACCCGGGACCCTCTGAACCGAAGGGCAGTACGCTGACCGTTCAGCCAACGAGTCGGGCAATTCCGCGCTAAGTTGCAGGAGGTGAAAAACAAGTTTGGTGAATGTAAGTTTCCCGGACTTCCAGAATTTGCACTCTCTGTGTCGTTATTCCCTCACTCGAAAGGTGATGGTATGAAAGAATATTCAGCAAAATTAATCTCATTAAAGTGAAAAACAGGAATAGGCTAATTACTTCTACTGTGAATGGATACTTGCTGGCGAGTCAGTGGTACGTGTAAAGATTTCAAACTGTCTGAGAACATGCTCAGAAGGATGATTAAAGCAGAGTTGCATAATCAAACAGCAAGCTCAAGCACAGGCACTTCAAAATCTTCTGCAGTGAATGTGCCCAGAGGTTCCATAGAAGGAGATGATCATAATGACGATTTCCAGCTATGATGTAAGTTACTTCAGTGACTATATCTCATGTTGACTGCTTCTTTACAAATTACCAATTTCTTGAGTAATCTAAATAAAATTATTTTCGTATCCTTGACACTGTATCTCACATATTAGCAGCAAGCTCGTGCGCAAGTGAGATATTGCGTCTGTAAAGATACTTAAAAGAGTGAAAAATTTTATTAGTTACTGTAAGTCGTACGATCCTCTCTTGAAAAAATACGATCTTTTCGGGGTTATTGTACGATCTCCGAGGTTGGCAATGCTGGTTGTGATGATGTTAACAGTCTCCCAAAAAGCAGAAGCACACGCACCAAAAAGGAGGCGACTCCTGTTCTCCGCGCCTGGGGGACTGCTGGCAGCTCTTGTCGGCGATGTCGGAACAGAGAACTTCCTTACAGCTTGTGTACTTTGCAGAATATGAATATCGATTTCTACGGTAGATAATATTTGAATGGATGTAAAGTAATTCCATTGCAGATCAATACCAGATGATCGTATGAGAGAAGCTAGTGCTGTAATGTAGGGGTAGCCTGTCTGCCTCTTACGTGGGATCAATTCTCGGCCAGGCTGGGTAGGGCTGCCTCGTGAGGAGCTGGCTGACACGAGAGGTAGCGGAGACCCTCTCATCACATGGGTAAACAGGCAGGATGAAGCTGAATATATCATATTTCCAGGAAGAAGATTGTTAACTGTTTGCACATTGCAGGTCAATTTAAGATTGACATTATTATCCTTTCCCTTCATGTCGCACCTGTACCTGTCTCTTACCAAGAGGTCCCGAGTTCGAGTTCCGACCTGATCAGGGATTTTTACCTGAATCTGACCATGAGGACAAGTCGGCCTACGTGAAGGCAATTGAGGAGCTATCTGACTGTGATACAGCGGCGCCGGTCTGAAAACCAAGAATAACGGCCAAGATAATTCGCTGCACTGACCACGAGTCACCTCGTAATCTCTAGGCCTTCGGGCTGAGTAGTGGTCGCTTGGTAGTTAAAGATTCTTCACTGTAGCGCCATGGAGGTCTTTTTCACTGACGATATGTTACGAAAAGATTAGGATTGGCAACACCGAGCGAGTGGCTGCGCGGTTTGGGTCACATAGCTGTCAGCTTGCATTCGGGAGATGGTGGGTTCGAACCCCACTATTGGCAGCCCTGAAGATTGTTTGTACGTGGTTTCCCATTTTTTTACAAGTTGCTTTACGTCGCACCAACACAAACAAGACTTATGGCGACGATGGGATAGGAAAGAGCTAGGAGTGGGAATAAAGTGACCGTGGCATTAATTAAGGTGCAGTCCTAGCATTTGCCTCATGCGAAAATAGGGAACCACGGAAAACCATCTTCAGGACAGTCCACAGTGGATTTCAAACCCACTGTCTCCTGAATTCAAGCTCACAGTTGTGCGACCCAAACCGCATGGCCAACTCGCACGCTGTTTGCTATGTTCACACCAGGCCTTATATTAAGGCCACGTCCGCTTCCTTCGCACTCCAAGTCCTTTCCTAACGCACAGTCGCTATAAGACCTATTTGTGCGGTGCGACGTAAAGCCAATTGTCAAAAAATAAAAAGATTGGCAACGTAGCAGTTGTGGCTTTAAGTAACGTACTTTCCCACAATTTGCCACGTGTGAAAAAGTAGAATCCACAGAAAAAGCAATGTTCAAACCTGCCGATAGGGCCTTTCGAACCTAGCATCTCCCGAATGCAAACTTACTGCTCAACGACCCACACTACGGAGGCATCTCGTTCACAATGGGACACCAACAAATAGTTATCATGAAATGTGACAAAGCATCACGTAATACACAATGGTATACCAAATGATGTGCCACCTCACATCGTTGAACGTTCCGGTACGGAACGGGGCTTCAGATGCCATACGAGTAACACGCGTGAGTTTAAGCTCGTGGAATTTAAGTGTTTTGGCAGGTGTAAACAATTGCGACAGTGCTGTAATTTGCCACAGTGCATCTATTTGTATCGTGGAATCAAGTACTATCAACAATTATTTCGTTCTTTGTTCGAGTGCCGTGCAATTAGTGTAATATTGAAATGGCGCCAGGAACGAAGAAGAATCAACAGCAGGCCGAGTGCAGGAGTGCCAACCCAACAGAAGACACCGTGAGGAAAATAATAGAAGAGACACTTCAGTCTAAGGTATTCGTGGAATTAATTGTGAGTACCATAGTGGACAAAATTACGGAGTGTGTGTTAAAGAGACTAGAGGAATCTGTTCAGTTCAATATAAATGCATGTGAGGACCTAAAGAATCAGATTGCCAAGAGAGACAAGGAACTCGCAGAACTTAAAGCGGAAGTGAAGTCAAATTATGATAATTTGGAACAATATCAGCGTAGAAATAACCTCCGCATATTTGGCATTCCGGAAGAGTCGAATGAGGACACGGACAATTTAGTATTAAATGTTGCACGTGACATTGGTGCCGACATAAAATTGACTGATATCGACAGGAGCCACAGAGTCGGGCTTAAAATCGGTAATAAACCCCGGCCTATTATCGTGAAGATGACAAGTTATCGCAGCAGGAAGGAGATATTCGCAAAGAAAAGGCATTTAAAAGGATCTCGTGTCACGATCCGGGAGGACCTTACGTCTGCCAGACTGACGGTTCTGAAGGCGGCTATCTCCAAGTTCGGCGTCAGAAATGTCTGGACCAGTGATGGAGTTATCCTGTTTAAGACCGCTGATGGCAGCATGCACCGCGCTACGCAGATGAGTGACATTCCATGAGCTTACTCATATCTAACCTGTGTTTAGTTTACTAACCCATAAGTTGGTAACCCTTTGTATTAAGTTTTGTTTCCTCTTCTAGGACACATATCTCTCTCTCTCTCTCTCTCTCTCTCTCTCTCTCTCTCTCTCTCTCTCTCTCTCTCCTTCACTGCTCTTGCATTCCACCCTGCTTGGCTGAACGGCTATAGTCTACCTGCTTGACCTTCACTAGCTCGTTAATTACGGTTCTCCACTGGACACTGACCTTGTCCCAACCCTCTGTACAAACTCCGTACTTACAGTAACTTCCTTCTTAGTAATAACTAACAGCTGACTTTAACCTTTTCCTGTAAATAGTCAGAATAGATCTAGAAGATGATTATGTAACATACCAACCTCTTTCAGAGACGAGAAGGGGCATCAAAGATTGCACGAGTAGATTGCAGAAGCATGCGGAAGGGAAAAGTACATTACAAATTTTTCATACTAATATTAGAAGCATAAGGAAAAATAAGAACATTTTAGACGTTGTTTTGAAAGCATATGATCATAGGTTTGATGTCGTAATTTTAACAGAAAGTTGGTCACTGAGTAATGTAAATATAAGCAACCATGCCTTGTATAAATCTTATTACAATGAGGGTTCAGTTAACAAATGTGATGGTGTTGTATTAATGGTAAAAAATGGTTTGGAGCACGAAATGGAAATTATTGAGTACGATGACTTTAAATTTCTCAGAGTAGTAATTAACTATGACAACAAGAAAGTAGCTATTACAGGAGTATATCGGTCACATGAATATCACAAACAGCGGTTTCTCAGTGCGTTAGATCATTATATCCAAGATAGATGCCATGTTGAAACCGAACTGATAATAGGGGACACAAATATAGACCTTTTAAATGAACACGACTGTGACGAATATCTCAACATGGTACAAGAAAGAAATTTTCAGTCCTTAATAAACAATCCTACTAGAGTATCTGGTACAAGTAAATCCTGTATTGATCATGCTTTGATTAAAAGTAGGTTGAGAAATGACGACATTCTGTCTATCATCTCTCAAAGTAAAATTTCAGATCATTATCCTATAATAGTAAGTCTCAACATTCAAAATGCCTCGGTACCTAGTAATATACCAAATTTTCGACGTAACTGTTTTAAAATAGATCATTTTGAGCTTAAAAATCATTTAAGTAAAATAAATTGGGGAGACATCTTAAACAGCAGTGATTTAGATATCAAACTTGATAAATTCGTGAATACAATTAAAAGCTGCATGAGCCTGTCCACTGTTAAATTGAAATCAAAGGAAGTCAAAAGAACAGAATGGATTTCTTACGGTTTGGTAAAATCTATTCACACAAGAGACCGACTTTATCAACAATATTTAAAAAATAAGGATAACTTGGAAATTAAAGAACAGTACAGGAAATATAGGAACAAACTAAATGATCTAATTATGAAAATGAAAACTGAGTACTATAGGAATCTGATCAATCGCAATTCAAATAACCGGGGTAAGGTCTGGGGCATAGTCAATGAAATAACACAAAGGTCAGTTAGAAAAGAAGAGATCAAGGAAATCAGATATAAAGGTGAAATCTGGAAAGATGACATAAATATTTCTAATAAATTTAACAATTATTTCATTAACGAAACCACTGAGAAAGCAAAGCATCACAGACAGATTTCCGACTCCACATTAAATATCGCTCGCAACCCTCATACTTGCTTCCTTGCACCGGTAACAGAATACGATCTGAAGAGATGTTTGAGTGAAGTACATGAAAACAAAGCTGTAGGAATAGACAATATTTCGGCTCGAATTATTAAAGAAAATATAGAGTCATTAAAGGAACCGTTGCTGAATATTATCAATGATTCCTTCACCTTAGGTTACTTTCCAAAACAGCTTAAAACAACAATAGTAAAACCTCTTCACAAGTCTGGAAATATTTGTGACATTAGAAATTACAGACCCATTTCGATAACTACAACAATATCAAAAATATTCGAGAAATGCTTAAAGAACAATATTCACCAATTTTTAGAAAAACACCAAATACTTTCGCCCAGACAGTTTGGATTCATTAAAAATCTCGGAACGACTGATGCTATATCAGCCTTAACAAAGAGAATATACGAAAATCTTAATTCTTCTCTGCTCTCCACAGGGATATTTCTCGACCTTGAAAAGGCATTCGATAGTGTGTCACACCGCTTGCTCCTCCAGAAATTGGAAAAATACGGCTTTAGGGGTAATGTGCTGGATTTGCTTGAGAGTTACTTGACAGATCGAGTACAGTATGTCAAAATTAATCAACATCTAAGCACACCAATGAGGATAATAAAGGGTGTCCCACAAGGCACAGTATTAGGTCCTTTATTGTTTATTATATTTATTAATGATCTAGAGAAAACAATAGCAAATGCCGAACATACGCACGTCGTAACATATGCAGATGATACAGTCATTTATGTTGAGGGTGATAGCTGGAATCTCGTCAGACAGAGAGCAACTCGAGCACTGCTTAAAGTGCAAGCATGGTTAGATAATAATGAATTATTTCTAAACATTAAAAAGACAAAATTTATGAATTTTTCTGTAACAGATACACGAAACGATTTTAATGAATTAATTGTACACAACATCAACTGTAAATTTAATTGTAACTGCTACAAAATTTATAAAGTAAATAATGTTAAGTATTTGGGATTATTAATTGATTCGAACATGAAATGGAAAAGTCACATTACCGATTTAAGAAAGAAAATCAGAAGAACTGTTTATATATTTCATAACTTAAAATACATATCCAGTATAAAATTGTTAAGAGAGGTTTATTACGCTTTAGTTCAGTCTATTCTTAGCTACGGAATTTTGGCATGGGGAGGAGCCTACAAAAATGTAATCAATAAAATACAGGTTGTTCAAAACCTTATATTACGAATAATGTACCAGAAAGGAAGATTATACCCAAGTAGTCAATTATATGCTGAAGCAAATATATTTAATGTAAAACAGCTCTATGCCCTTGAAATATACAAATATATTAACAAAAACAAAAATATAATTGAGAACATTAAACATGAATATTCAACACGCAGTAAGATGAACAACCGTTGTATGTTATACAAACCCAAACTTAGCATAACAAAGCGCAATTTCTTGTACTTCATTCCAAAATTCTTTAATGTCCTTCCCGGTTCTTTACAAACTACTTTATTAGGTCAGAAAATGAGTCTGAAGTGTCTTAAATCCTTTGTCAGGGATAATAAAACTGTTATGGAAGAAATAACTAAATGAGAATATCACGTCACCATATCCAATTTCTATTCAATGCTCCACCATGTGCTGTTGATCATATCCGTCATTCACTCATACCCATACTCGTATTTCAGGCATCATTTAAAATATATTTCTCACTATGTAATTAATATTCTAAATTACCACACACAAGGTTTCACCTTACGTGGTATTTTACTGATATCTACTCGACTCTGTTGAGGTTGGTGTGATTTTGTATAATAATAATAATAATAATAATAATAATAATAATAATAATAATAATAATAATAATAATAATAATAAGAAGAAGAAGAAGAAGAAGAAGAAGAAGAATAATAGTAATAATAATAATAATAATAATAATAATAATAATAATAATAATATATTTAATGTGTGCAAGAGATAGTTAGAAGTTCAATTTATTTTAAGTATTAATATGTTGATAATAATACTACTACTTCTGTAATATATGTGGTTTAGTTATAAGATTAATATTTCTCCAGTAATAATGTTATTAGAAGAGTTATGTATATATAAAACAGAGTCCTGTAAATATGTAAACGACATGATGAATGAAATAAAAAAAAATACATCAAAATACGTCATACAATCGACTACCAGCACGCATAATGCTCTACACGCAAAGCTAAATGCCCTGCGCGGCCATCAAGTGGTTAAGACGCAGGGTTAGAAAGTAAAGGACTCCAGGTTCAAACCTTGCTAGAGTATTTTGTTTTAGGTGTGTATAACATCACACATTTTGAAACGGGGAACATCTGTTATAACAAAGGGCATGCACTGTTGTGAACGAATGTCAGAATAATGATGTTCATAATGCGGCAGACTTATAGACAGATACGAACGATTACTTCCTCGTGAGATATTGTTGTTTGGACTATCAGTTTATAGAGTGATTTGCTGCAGCTCTCCATGCCACCCTGTTCTGAGCTAATCTTTTCACTTCTACGTAACTACGACATCGTACAGCTACTCTAATCTGTTTGTTATATTCATGGCTTGGTCTACCCCTACCATTTTTTTTTTTTTTGTCTTTAATAGTAAGGAAGTTAGGTCTCATGGTCCTCTCTTACACTAACCACGTCATTGTACAGAAAAACTGTGGAGAATATTAAATATTCTTACCGCTTACACTTCCCTCAAAAACTGTCTGAACAAGTCCTGAGTGTCTTAAGATGTGTTCTATCATTTTATCTGCTATTCTGGTCAAATGTTGTCAAATCTTTCTTCTGTCAGCAATTTTATTCAGTATATCATCATTCGTGTCCGCCTCTGTGGTGTAGTGGTTAGCGTGATTAGCTGCCACCCCCGGAGGCCCAGGTTCGATTCCCGGCTCTGCCACGAAAATTTAAAAAGTGATATGAGGGCTGGAAGAACGGGGTCCACTCAGCCTCGGGAGGTCAACTGAGTAGAGGTGGGTTCGATTTCCACCTCAGCCATCCTGGAAGTGGTTTCCCACTTCTACTCCAGGCGAATGCCGGGATGGTACCTAACATAAGACCACGGCCGCTTCCTTCCCTTTTCCTTGCCTGTCCCTTCCAATCTTCCCATCCCTCCACAAGGCCCCTGTTAAGCATAGCAGGTGAGACCGCCTGGGCGAGGTACTGGTCATTCTCCCCAGTTGTATCCCAGACCAAGAGTCTGAAGCTCCAGGATACTGCCCTTGAGGTGGTAGAGGTGGGATCCCTCGCTGTGTCCGAGGGAAAAGCCGACCCTGGAGGGTAAACAGATGATGATGATGATATCATCATTCGTAATTAAATCTACATCTTATCTTCACCATTCCCGTGTAACACTACATTTCAAAATCTTTTATTCTTCTCTTCCTTCCTGTGCGAGTTATTTTCTATGTTTCACTTCCACGTTCCAGACCAAAGTCTTCAAAAAACATCTTTCTCATCCTCTTCTTCTTCTTCTTCTTCTTTTTTTGCTATTTGCTTTACGTCGCACCGACACAGATAGGTCTTATGGCGACGATGGGATAGGAAAGGCCTAGGAAGTGGAATTAAGTGGCCGTGGCCTTAATTAAGGTACAGTCCAAGCATTTTCCTGATGTGAAAATGGTAAACCACGGAAAACTATCTTCAGGGCTGCCGACACTGGGGCTCGAACCCACTATCTCCCGAATACTGGATACTGGCCGCACTTAAGCGACTGCAGCTATCGAGCTCGGTATTCTCATTCCTAGAAGTAAGTTAAGTCCTTAAGGCTTTCCTTGATTGTGCTAGTCTGCATTTTATGTCCTCCTTTCTTCCGCCATCTTTAATTATTCTTCTACCCAAGTAACAATATTCATCCACTTCCTTTAAGACTTCATTTCCTATTCTAATAATTCCTGCAACACCTGACGTCGTTCAACTGCGCTCCATTACCTTTGTTTTCGATTTTGCCGGGCTGAGTGGCTCAGACGGTTAAGGCGCTGGCCTTCTGACCCCAACTTGGCAGGTTCGATCCTGGCTCAGTCCGGTGGTATTTGAAGGTGCTCAAATACGTCAGCCTCGTGTCGGTAGATTTACTGGCACGTAAAAGAACTCCTGCGGGACTAAATTTCGGCACCTTGGCGTCTCCTAAAACCGTAAAAGAGTAGTTAGTGGGACGTAAAACAAATAACATTATTATTATTGTTTTCGATTTATTTATTTTGATCTCGTGGTAATTCTCCAAACCTTTGTCCGTATTATTTAGCAATTTCTCCGTATCTTCTGCAGACTCAGATTAAATAACAGTTTCATTGGCAGATCTCAGAGTTTTGATTTCCTCTCCTTGAATTTTGATTCCCTCTCCGAATTCATTTTCCTAATTCCGTTACCGCTTGTTCTATATGAATATTGAAAGAGAGAGTGGATAAATTGCAGCCTCGCCTCGCTCCTTTCTGAATTTATGCTTCTTTGACATAGACCTCGATTCTTATCACTGCAGAATTTTAAATAGCAGTGTTTGTTTTGCCTTCCCAGGACATCAGTAATATAACTGATTGTCTGATGCATACGGTTTTATACTATTACTACTAAAATGTTTTCATTCCTCCCCTGATGGGGGAGGCGGGCCCCTTACATGGTGACGCCACCTCTCGGGCCGGGAGATTTGTTACGGTGAAGGAGATATGCGTGTTGGCGGCCGTGGCCTATACTAGGAACTGTCCCGGCATTCGTCTTAGTGCAGGAGAAGGAGAAACCACGGAAAACCATTCTCAGGACAGCCGACGGTTGGGACCAGCCGGGAGGTCCAGCCCCGTCCATTCTCCCGAATTCAGAGGCGTAGAGCCACAATAGAGCCACGGCCACCCCTCCTCTGCTCGGATGGCCGGTCAGAGTGCAGAGCTGTTGGACAACGGAGCAGCCGTGGCCACTTGAGGGCCAAGATCCACTCTGCATCCACCGACGTGGTTCTATAACATTTTCCAGAGATTTCTGAAAAACAATTGTTGTCACTTTACCAGTTTTGGAGCATATATTACGCACATCCATGTACTGTTCCCCTAACTCTATTTTTTTTTTCACCGCCACGAGAATCGAAGTTTCCTTCGGTTTCTTGCATGTAGAAGAAAATATCTTTGACAAACAACAAGTGGACAGAAACTGTAAGTTAACAGAAGATTGGGCTGTGTAAGAATGCGCAACTTTATTCCTGTCCACATTGCACACAAGATACTGCTTTTTCATATTGATGTGATAAGGTATACTTCACATTAACAAGATATTCGCACCCTGTTTGATGTGCATTTCGTCGTTGCGCCTAGAAGAACCGCTATGTGATGATATTTCAGCTTCGAAATCTGACTAGAAGTGTTCTGTTATCTAAAATTCAGTATTGCATGGACTATATCAACGGACTTTCGTTCCGAGTGAGATATGTGCTGCGGGTCAGTATTTCTCCCCTTAACATTGTCATAACAGCGACGGTGTATAACATAGTGCGGATTGAAGTTCGGAATCAATTGTGAAATCGTCTTTTGAAAAATGTCGGCAGTATTCAATGTTTCTTCAATACGTACAGTGTTATGTCACTGCTGGAAACTTCCAACTTCACTTTTCACTGTCGGACCCGGTGTTTTGCTCTAAATTGTGTAAGCGACGAGCAAGGTGCCGTAAAGTGGAAGATAGGAGATACCGCCTTGATGCTCCCAGTGCTCTCTCTTGTGACAGTCTCATTTCTTTATCTAGCTCCCCGTTCATTTTGATAAAGGACGCGTTCCTCCCTTTAAAATGCAGCATATCCTTTCTTACTTCCCATTTTCTAGGAGCTTTCTTTCTGAAACCTTTTTTAGGGATCATGTAGGATGTTCTCTGGCAAGATTTGAAACTTTCCGTTAAACGCCACGAGGAAACTATTCCATTATTACCTTTCACACATTGTTGACGTCCGTGAAGATAGGAATGCATCCAAGCAATCGTACTCTGAGAAAAATGTAGAGCCTTCAGTTTTACAAGTAATATGTCAATGTCTACGCTGTCAAAAGCTTTACTGTAATTCTACTAGAACTGTGACTCGTCCTCTGTCTATTTCTTGTCGAACGTCCTCAGTCTCAGCCTGATGGCCAAGTAATCTGATCATTTTGAAAACTGTTGCATTGTCCAGATTCACTATTATTATTTTAGCCCACCTGGTGACCATGTTCGTAAAAGCATCAAGTCTATATGGTCTGACGCTATGGTTATCCGGTTCGAGTTCTTTTGGTTGAAAATAGTTTCTCCCAGAGTAGGGGAGGTGGTGGTACACAATTTAGATTGCGTGCCAAAAGCCTGGATTCAGTTCCAGTTCTCTCCGCAGTGTTCATATAGAGCGAAGGCATATGACGCTGTTGATGGAGATACGTCCGTCCGTTGGAGGCGTTAAGCCTTGACCAGACCTCTTGATGTTTGATAGGAGTAGGCTATGTACCCGGACGGTATTAGAACACGCGACGTCTAGGGAGTCTTTCATTTTCACGCCCTTCCTGGCCCTTGCCTTTCTTTGGCCGACACCTTCATTTTTCGAAGTGTCGGATCCCTTCCATATTTTCACTCTGATTAGTGTTGCTTTACGTCGCACCGACACAGATAGGTCTTATGACGACGGTAGGACAGGAAAAGGCTAGGAGTGGGAAGGAAGAGGCCGTGGCCTTAATTAAGGTACAGTCCCAGCATTTCCCTGGTGTGAAAATAGGAAACCACGGAAAACCATTTTCAGGGCTGCCGACAGTTGGGTTCGAACCTACTATCTCCCGAATACTGGATACTGACCGCTCTTAAGCGACTGCAGCTATCGAGCTCGGTTTGTTTAATATAAAAATAGTGTTTGTGTAAATGTTATTTTTTACCTATAAAATTAAATTAAACTGAAATTGTCTTCTTTATTATTACCACAGTACATTGGAATCATATTTTCTTTTCTTTCCATGTGTGTTGTGTTCAGGCATCAGCCCGAAGGCTGGTTGGATCCTCAACAGCTCCGCACTCAGCTGTCACAGATGGCCTAGGCATCACTGAAGAGGCGTACTAGGGAAATGAGGAGTGAGGTAGTTTCCCGTTTCCCGTTTCCTCTCTTTTCATTGATTACTTTAAATAAATAATGTTCCCTGTGAATTCTTAGGGTTATGGCTGTGATAACAGCAGAAAGTATGCACAACTCAAAAGTAGGCAAAAAGGCATTAAACTATCAAATAGGCAACCAAAGCTAAAATAGGCAAATAAAGGCAAAATACAAACTGGTACTACCGTTCCCAAACATACGGAAACATGTTTGTCTCTGTTTAAACTTCGATATGAACACCCAAATAAAAAGGCATTTTGCCTAACTTCCGGGTTCTAATCATAACGATACCTATAAAAATCAGGGATGCTCTTCGTGTTACGTTAAGAACGATGTTGCAATCGGATTGGAGGAGAAAATTTTCATTTTCAAGAAAATGAGGTTACTACTTTGTTATTTGCGGGCGCGTGATTCAAAGTGACGAACTCGCCGTAGTTGCTGTGCCAGAACACAAGCCTCTGCCGTGCTTCAGGGAAGAGGAGGGGAAGTGGGGTGTATGGTGGAGACAGAGATAACGCCCCGCGTTTATCCACAAGTTTTCTCGTTCGACTCGCACAGGCAACATCCACAGTTCGTTTATTAAACAGCAGTAACTGCACACCCAGTACAAGAACACACTGTAATTAAGACGCACATGTCAATCAAGGAACGCATCAGATCGTTTCTCCTATCGCAGTAAAAATTCACAGCCTGTTTCCAGTCGTTCGACAGTGTCAGGAATGGAATGAATGAAACCCCCATCTAGCGGCGAGGATAGGGATTGTGCCGGCTGCCGAAGCCTGTCGCACTCCTCTTTGGCAATGATTAATGAATGATAGATGAGATGAAATGATACTGGAGAGTGTTGCTGGAATGTAATATGAGAGGGAAAATCAGAGTACCCGGAGAAAAACGTGTCCCGCCTCCGCTTTGTCCCGCACAAATCTCACATGGAGTGACCAGGATTTGAACCACGGAACCCAGTGGTGAGAGGCGGGCGCGCTGCCGCCTGAGCCACGGAGGGTTCTTGGTCGCTGTAACGTTGTTTATTATTTAACATGCTCGAAGATGCAACGCTCCCGTTATACGATTGTCTATTCCTTCACTCACGACGTCGTAGATGGAATAAAATACTGAACGAAGAAAACAATACGCCCAATAGTTTGATTGCAGTAATGTTCAACATGCTCTCGCCCACCCTCTCCTACTGCGATGCACAGTTCACAGCGGTGTAGTGGTGACCTTTCGACTCTGTTTCAGTATGTGTGGTGTGTTACGAACGACCTGGAAATCTGCCCGTATTCGTGGTACAGGTTCATCTACGGCAGGGCCTCTCAGAGTGCATGCACCAAGCGCATGCACCCTGAGAGGTCCTACCGTGCACGGTGTAAAAGACGACTTCCCTTGGTTGACCAGAGTGCAGACCCCGCACTCCTCGATTTGGAGCAATAGCGCTTACTCTCTCTTTCCTCACGCCTGTCTCGCTCGCTCCCACTGTCTCCCTCTACCACACTTGCTCCGTAGTGCTCTAAATCCGAGCTGACTTCAGCCGAGTAGAGCCGAGCTTAGCCGAGTAGCCTAGAGGCGAAACGTTGGTCCGAGCTGAACTGAGCGGGACCGATGCACAGTACAAGGAGCTCTTGCGCCTCGATTTGCACGCGTGAGGTTTAGGGCGTTTGAAAGGTCCTGATCTACGTGGTTCGCATAGTAGTAACTTTGTGCAGAACATGTTGTACACTGCCTACTGGGGCTGGGATGCGACTAATGGGGAAAGAACAAAACACTTGTGTATTCGAACCGACATTATCTCTGTCTCACACTTCCTACTTCCCCTTGCGTCCCTTCTCTCCTCTGATGCACAGAAACAGGCAGCGGCTGGCTCTTGGCATAGCAGTGAGTCAATCTGAATCGCGCGCCCAGAAGCAACTTTCTTCTTCTTCTTCTTCTTCTTCTTCTTCTTCTTCTTCTTCTTCTTCTTCTTCTTCTTCTTCTTCTTCTTCTTCTTTATATGTTTACTCTGCAGGGTCGGTTTTTCCCTCGGACTCAGCGACGGATCCCACCTCTACCGCCTCAAGGGCAGTGTCCTAGAACTTCAGACTCTGGGTCGGGGGATACAACTGGGGAGGATGACCAGCACCTCGCCCAGGCGGCTTCACCTGCTATGCTGAACAGGGGCCTTGCGGGGGGATGGGAAGATTGGAAGGGATATACAAGGAAGAGGGAAGGAAGCTGCCGTGGCCTTAAGTTAGGTACCATCCCGATATTTGCCTGGAGGAGAAGTGGGAAAGCACGTAAAACCACTTCCAGGGTGGCTGAGGTGGGAATCGAAGCCACCTCTACTCAGTTGACCTCCCGAGGCTGAGTGTACCCCGTTCCCGCCCTCGTACCAATTTTCAAATTTTGCGGCAGAGCCGGGAATCGAACCCGCGCCTCCGGGGGTGGCAGCTAATCACACTAACCACTACACCAGCGAGGCGAACCAGAAGCAACTCTCGAAAAGAAACATTTTCTCCACCAATCCGATCACACCATTGTTCTTAACATAACACGAAGAACATCCTTGACTTCTTTGTCGATATAGTTATGATACATAAAAAACCAAACCAAACCCCTTGGCACTACAGCCCTTGAAGAGCCTTGGCCTACCAAGCGACCGCTGCTCAGCCCGAAGGCTTGCAGATTATGAGGTAACGTGTGGTCAGCACGACGAATCCTCTCGGCCGTTATTCTTGGCTTTCTAGACCGAGGCCGCTATCTCACCGTCAGACAGCTCCTCACTTCTAATCACGTAGGTTGAGTGGACCTCGAACCAGCCCTCAGGTCCAGGTAACAATCCCTGACCTGGCCGGGAATCGAACCCGGGGCCTCCGGGTAAGAGGCAGGCACGCTACCCCTACCCCCGGCTGATATGATACATACTGTACGTAAATTTCTTCGCTACACGGAAAATCATATAATGAGATTGTAATAAAAGGGTACAGGTCTCTGCCCATGGTTATGAGGGTATTTTTACACTTTGATCTTAGCCAAGAGGGTGAGAAGCTTTAGGGATTGTTGTTAAGGATGTAAAGGAGAGGACATGTAAGTCTCTGGTAAGACCTCATCCAGGGTATGGTTCCAGTGTATGGGACCCTCACTAGGATTACTTGAATCAAGAACTGGAAAAAATCCAAAGATAAGCAGCTCGATTTGTTCTGGGCGATTTCCGACAAAAGAGTAGCGTTACAAAAATGTTGCAAAGTTTGGGCTGGGAAGACTTGGGGGAAAGGTGAAAAGCTGCTCGACTAAGTGGTATGTTCCGAGCTGTCAGCGGAGAGATGGCGTGGAATGACATTAGTGGACGAATAAGTTTGGGTGGTGTCTTTAAAAGTAGGAAGATAAAGTTGGAATTCAGGAGGACAAATTAGGGCAAATATTCGTTTATAGGAAGGGGATTTAGGGATTGGAATAACTTACCAAGGGAGATGTTCAATAATTTTCTTTACAGTCATTTAAGAAAAGGCTAGGAAAACAACAGACAGAAAATCTGCCACCTGGGTGACTGCCTTAAATTCAGATCAATAGTGATTGACCGAGGAAGTTGGCCATGCGGTTAGAGGCGCGTGGCTGTGAGCTTGCCTCCGGGAGATAGTGGGTTCGAATCCCACTGTCGGCAGCCCTGAAGATAGTTTTCCGTGGTTTCCCATTTTCACACCAGACGAATGCTGGGGCTGTACCTTAATTAAGGCTACGGCCGCTTCCTTCCAACTCCTAGACCTTTCCTATCCCATCGTTGCCATAAGACCTATCTGTGTCGGTGCGACGTAAATACATTAGCAAAAAAGTATTGATTGATTGATTGATTGATTGAAGAAAAGCGTATCATTTGGATATGTTTTTAGACATGGACGACGGGAGAGCGAGTACAAATTTTTTAGTTGCTTTGTTAGAAGTCTATCACGACATTCACTCCGCTCACAGGAGAGATAAATAATTCCCACAAATCGAAAGAAATATGTAGCGTCATGATCTATGTCCAACAATATGGCAGCTGATCCAGGACGCAGCATTCCCATGTCGTGTCACAGGATAGTCCCCACCTAAAAAGATCTGCATGTATATTAAATCCTCAGCCTGAAGGCTGGTTGGATCCTTAACAGCTCCACCGTTATGGCCTAGGCATCACTAAAAAGGCGTCTAGGGAAATGAGGAGTGAGGTAGCCAGAAGTTGCTATTACATATCAGTGTGCCAAGCGCATTGAAATGCATCCACCAACCGACCCTGTGAGCAACATGTTCACACCATTCACTACAGGGACTGGCTGCATAAGGAATGGCATTACTAGCATCGCTCATACCTAAGTCAGTTTCGTATTGTCAACGCCAATAGACTGAGAAAGATCAATGAAAGCAACAAAATTCCTTTATCCCAGGGAAGGCAACGTCCATCAAAATTGTCGTTGATTTAGCATACAATTTGATGGCCATAAATATTCACAAGATACGTATGATGAGAAACATTCTGCTCTCTTCGGTGACGTTACCGTGCGTAAGGGTCTTTGCTGAGACCTTGACGAAACGCCAGTCAAAGACAGTGGAAACTCGTTCAGAACACGGCGCCCTTTGCACCTACTGAATATAAAAGGGCGAGTTCTGATACACGGTAACAACGTGAGAAAGAAGATGACGAAGACTTCCATACCGCGCAGACGCCACCCACCTTCATCGCCTTACAAGGGCTGCATCTGACTCACAACAGCCGCTTGAAATTCAGTATTATTATTATTATTATTATTATTATTATTATTATTATTATTATTATTATTATTATTGCCGGCCCCGCGGTGTAGGAGTAGCATGTCTGCCTCTTACCCGTAGGTCCCGGATTCGATTCCCGGCCGCGTCAGGGATCTTTACCTGAATTTGACGGCTGGTTCGAAGTCCACTCAGCTTCCATGATTACAATTGAGGTGCATTCTGACGGTGAGATCGCGGCCCCCGACCCGGTCTGGAAAGCCAAGAATATTGGCCGAGAGGATTCGTCGTGCTGACCACACGACACCTCGTAATCTGCAGGCCTTCGGTCGCTTGGTAGACCATGACACTTCAGGGCTGTTGCGCCATGGGGTTTGGTTGGACTTGTATTATTATTATTATTATTATTATTATTATTATTATTATTATTATTATTATTATTATTATTATTATTATTATTATTATTATTATTATTATGCTATTTGTTTTACCTCGCACCGGCACAGATAGGTCTTATGGCGACGATGGAATAGGAAATGTCTAGGAATGGAAAGGAAGCGGCCGTGGCCTTAATTAAGGTACAGCCCCGGCATTTGCCTGGTGTGAAAATGGCAAACCACGGAAAACCAACTTCAGGGCTGCCGACAGTGGGGTTCGAACCCACTATCTTCCGGATGCAAGCTCACAGCTGCGCGCTCCTAACCGCACGGCCAACTCGCCTGGTATTATTATTATTATTATTATTATTATTATTATTATTATTATTACACGGTGCCGATTTTCTATTTATGCTAAGTTGATGACGCCAATTCCAGATAGATCATTTGTCCAAAAACATATGTTAAATAATACCCACATTAATATTAATTAAGCCCTTTTATTTAGTTTCTTTTAAACATCAGGGTTACATTAGATTAAAATTTATTTCTTAATCCGTTTACCCTCCAGGGTTGATTTCTTTCCTCGGACTTAGCGAGCGATCCCACCTCTACCGCCTCAGGGAAAGTGTCCTAAAACGTGAGACTTCGGGTTGGGGGACAAAACTGGGAAGGAGGACAAGTACCTCGCCCAGGCGGCCTCACCTGCTATTCTGAACAGGGGCCGTGTGGGGGGATAGGAAGATCGGAAAGGATAGACAAGGAAGAGGGAAGCAAGCGGCCGTGGCCTTAAGTTAGGTGCCATCCCGGCGTTTGCCTGGAGGAGAAGTGGGAAACCACGAAAAACCACTTCGAGGATGGCTGAGGTGTGAATCGAACCCCCCCCTCCCCCCCACCGAGCTCGATAGCTGCAGTCGCTTAAGTGCGGCCAGTATCCAGTAATCGGGAGAGAGTGGGTTCGAGCCCCACTGTCGGCAGCCCTGAAGATGGTTTTCCGTGGTTTCCCATTTTCACACCAGGCAAATGCCGGGGCTGTACCTTAATTAAGGCCACGGCCGCTTCCTTCCAATTCCTAGGCCGTTCCTATCCCATCGTCGCCATAAGACATATCTGTGTCGGTGCGACGTAAAGCAAAAAAAAAAAACCCTCTACTCGTTTGACCTCCCGAGGCTGAGTGGACCCCGTTCCAGCCCTCGCACCACTTTTCAAATTTCGTGGCAGAGCTGGGAATTGAACCTGGGCCTCTGGAGGTGGCAGCTAACCACATTACATAGACGGACTAGATTATAATTTGTTGTAGTTAATTGCTATGTCCAATAAACCTGAAATTAAAGAACGTAATTATTATTTCTATAGAATATATCTATGCAAGAACCATTAACTCTTCCATCCTAATTCATGAGTGTATTTTAGAAATGGAAAGAATTCACAACGATTTATTTGAGTCATAATCTTCACTGCTACTTTTTTATGTTCGTTACTCATTCGAACGTTATACGACGTCTCTGTATGACATATTTTTGTATCTGAAAAATTGAACCGCCCATACTGTTTCATATTTTCGGTGTTGCATGGCTTTTAGTGCCGGGATATCCCAGGACGGGTTCGGCTCGCCAGGTGCAGGGCTTTCTATTTGATTCCCGTAGGTGACCTGCGCGTCGTGATGAGGATGAAATGATGATGAAGACAACACATACACCCAGAACCCGTGCCATTGGATATAACCAATTAAGGTTAAAATCCCCGACCCGGCCGGGAATCGAACCCGGAACCCTCTGAACCGAAGGCCAGTACGCTGACCGTTCAGCCAACGAGTCGGACTTTTTCGGTGTTATTACGGAGAACCCTTTAGTTCACTCAATTTAAGTGTGACCAAGGTATGGAACATAGTTCAGCCACTAGATTGCGGCACGGGAAGCAATGTCTTATTCCTGCAGCACTACAGCCCTCTGGCGATCACGTGTGACAATACTGATCACACCACATGAAGTCGCGCTTCGAGAATGAACGATTGTGTATCGAGTGCGTATTACTGCATCGTATATCACGTGTGGAAGTCAACAGGGGCAGCCGAGTCATGGAGGCGCTAGGTGAGTAGTGTATGAGAAATTGAATTTATCTCGCTTTGATGGATTTATATCCTACTTTCCTTTTATCTTAACGAAATAGTTGAAAACTGTACAGGTTTCGTTTCCTGTAAAAATGAAATTTTAGGTTTCATGTTTGTGTTCTTTCTGAATGAAAGCAGCTGAAAGCATGCCATTCAAACGTTTTATAGTTTCTCGCAAGTTACTTATAATAGCCGACAAATGGATTTAAGGGGAGGTATGACTGAAATTTTAAGGATTTTCGCGAAAAACATCAGATTTTCTTTTTTGCATAATAAATAGCCCAGTTCTTGCTGTACTAGAAAATATAATAAATTAGTAATAAATTAGTATGCAATCTGACATCGATAATGCTAAAAACAGTTATGACAGGACAGTTCTGAGGTGAAGACATTTTTGTCTCTCTTTTTAAGTATTGTTTCCCGAGTTTTACATTTTAGTAGTAGTTGCTGTGTACAAAATGCTCCTTGTAACCGAGTTTACATCATAACCTCAACAAAATATATTTAAATGCTGTAATGAATGTCAGGATTAACACTTGCTATTAATTTTTTTATATCCAGTATGTATAACTGCCTTATTTTTCACATTTAATTGGGCTACGTCCTTCAAAATGATAAAATTCAAATCTTAGGAATTAAACAATCTATTGACTGTAATGATCTTTACAGAGTTATAAAATGTATAGCAAACTTTATTTATACATCCATACATTTTTACTCAGTTTTGTTTCATTTCTCACAAAATTGCCACGAGGAGCGTCTTTTATTTAGCAACTAAATATTGTTTAAAATTAAGAATAACTTCAAAATAAAATTACCTAAATGAATGAAAGTTAGTAAACAGCTTAGTAGTAATGGTCTATGTACACGACACAAATTTCAATACAGTAGCTTGAAAACTGTAGAAGTTTGAAATTTCGGTCATACCTCCTCTTAAATGGGGCATGATCCTTCCATGACTAATACTATATCTAAAAGGGCCGCTTTAATATCTATGTATTCTTTCAAACGAAGTGGGGTTACGGTAAAGAAGCGGACGATCGCCACTTCACTTGTAGGCGCTATTAAATGCTGTTAAGGTTTGAAGAACGAGTTAAGGTGAATTACTTCGCCATGAGCATTGAATTCATTGATTGAAGATCTGTCACTCTTGATCACTACCTTATCGGTAGGGCTTGGATATCTATGACCGACATAGTTTTAACCTAGTCTCTTTCTACAAACTTAAACACATTTCTAGTTTTGTGAAAATAACTATGGCTATGTGTCATACTTTACTATCTCTTATGTCATATTTGAGCAAAAATAGTATGTGGTAATTTTGGTCATATAATTATTTTATTCGTTCTCCAAGTAGAACATTATTCACGCATTTTGTGCCGATAATGCAAACTGATATGTTCGTGTTTGGATATTTTGTATTTATTTTTCTACGAAATATTTTGTGGGTAAATGAAGTTTGAAGGTAGCTGATTTCGTGTAAGCTGTCAAAATAGAAAGGACAGTAGAATGTTAGCAACGTGGCCGTTTTGTTGCTGGTCTTCTATGCACATTTTTGGGCTTATTTAATTTCTTTTACGCCATATCTCTTATGTTTTTATGTCTTATTTTGCTAGATTTTAGACCAAAAATTAATGCATATTTAGAATGATTTTAGGTCATAGAAATCCCAGACCTACTTATTGGTGAAACCAACGATTATATAGAAGCATGCCATTATACATTCATTGGCGAAACGTTTAATGATACTTCGCTTTACGGAGGGGGAGAGGGTTGAGGGAAAGGAGGAAGCTATCCCAGTTCCGGTAATACTACCAACTGAATGGAAATGAAAAGTGAATTGAATCGATAGTATGATCGATCGATATGAACATTCTAAACCGTCGATTCCGTGTAGGAGTTCCTCACTCACGTTCAAGCTTAACCTATGTTTTGACTTTTCTGTTTAAATAACAATTGCAATTACAATTACTACAATTACTAAAATCTCTCTAAGTATGCATGAATTTTTGGTCTAAAACCTAGCAAAATATGACATAGAAACTTAAGAGATATGGCGCAAAAGAAATTAAATACAGTCCAAAAATGTGCATAGAAGACCAACATCAAAACGGCCACGTTCCTGACATTCTACTGTCCTTTCTGTTTTGACAGCTTACAGCTCGCAAAATCCGTCACCTTCAGACTTCATTTACCCATAAAATATTTCGTAGAAAAATACAAAATATCTAAACACGAACAAAATCACTTTGCTTTATCGGCACAATTACAGTTGCAATTATACCACCAGATGCATACTCGATTCATATTGTTTGTCAGAGGTTGTCGATACGAATCTCTAAGATAACCGAGGTCTACCGATTCAGCACTACAGAGCTCAAGTATCACTAAAAGTTTCACGTACTGTAATCTGTACACAGTATTTTGGTAGTTGGGAGACAGTTAAAAGGGCTCAAAATGGACGTAGGCGGAAGCGTAACAGTTGCAGTACCCTTGAAGCTGTGTAACAAAGACACCTTTTCTGCAAACTAGGCCAGGTGAGGAGGGTGTTACTGGGGGTTAGAACGCCGCCCCCATGGAATATTTACGAAAATAAAATAAACCGAAACTGACAGTAAACTAAACAAACATTCAGAGACATAAGTTTAGAGCCAACAGATGTGTAAGTCATTTGTATCAGTGTCCTTATGACAAGTCATTCATCCACCTTTATGCACAATCATTTTGTAACTCCCCTCCCCCTTTCCCTCGCCCCATCGGCCGATCTTGGTTACGCTACGGCTTTTTACAGATCACTTGCTCCATAAACTCGTGTGCAGTGCCAATGAAACCTGCTCAGTGCCATTAGGTCGAGCAGAATACACGAAGTAGTTCATGCCCATAATTCTCTGCCAACTGGCCATTATATCTCTGAGTGAAATGCCCAAGACCATGAAGGCATCTATAGTCTATAGCGTTTTCGTCTGCGTACATTGAATGGTATGAATATACATGAATATTTAGTATGTACTCAACTTTTTTTCTGACCAGATACTCTACTTCATAAGATTGTACTCACTAGCTGCGCATGTGGAGGTGGAGTAGTTAAAATCTCATGCTTCTAATAGTCTGAGAGTAGATTCACATATATGGTATCTTCTCAGATTGATGAGTATTCGCTCACTTTGTTTTGAGTATGATTGGTAGCTATCTAAGGTCTGAGTAGCTGCTAATGTTATGCTCTTGGTGAGAGATTAACAAGAAGTTACTGAGATTATTTATAATGTGGTGCCTCGAAGAAAATAATTTCCAGAAGGGACATGAACATACGAATTTTAAGAATTTTATCCATTTCCTATCCCGTCGTCACCGGAAGACCTATCTGTGTCGGTGCGACGTAAAGCAAATAGCAAAAAAAAAGGTCACCGAGCGAATGGCTGCGCGGTTTGTGACACATAGCTGTCAGCTTGCATTCGGGAGATAATGGGTTCGAAACCCACTGTAGGCAGCTCTAAAGGTGGTTTTCCATAGTTTCCCCTTTTACACCAGACAAATGCTGAGACAGTACCTCAAGGCCACGGTCGCTTCCTTACCACTCCAAGACCTTTCATATCCCATTGTAACCGTAATACCTATTTTTGTCGGTGCGACATAAAGCCAATAATTAAAAAATCCAGCACTAATGAGAGAGGAAAAAGGAAAAGGCTTAAACGTTCAAAATATGAAGGAATAGACAAAAGAAAGGGAAGGGCCATGAAAAGCGTGAAAATGAATTATTCTCTAGGCCTCGCAATCCTAATACCGTCGGAGTCGGAAAAGAACAAGAGTGGACCCAGGAAGTCAGACAAGAAAGTTTATAGTGAGGAGACTGGCACAAGTTAGTGGAAACAATGCCACACTGAGTTAGGTCCCGTGGTTGCAGCTGCACTCCAGTGAGAGTCCCTCGGGTCTCTTTTAGCCGTCTCCTACGACACCGTGGGCGTATTCTACCGCCCTACACGCAAGGGTTCCACCAGACTGGGCCAGGATCAAATTTGACAACTTGAAGTCACAAGGCCAGCCACTCTACACTCTGAGCTACTCTGCCTGGCATTCGGGGTTACAGCGTAGGGAACTTGGAATTCATCAAACACCTGTGTCATGTTGAGGTTATTTTCTTCATCGTGGCTAAAGCTGCTGTACAACGTTCGATATTTACAAGAGTGACGGGAAAAGTAGCAAGAGATGCTCTTGACAGTACTCATGTTACGGCTACAAATTATGGTGATGAGTAAAGGCATGACTTTTCCGCATTAACGATAAGTGCGACAAGAAATATATTGAAGCGATTTTAAGATATGTTAACAAATTATATGATTCTGGTCAAGTATCGGTTACATCGCGCATTCCTATCTACGAAATGTCACTGTAAAATTTGTCACAAATGGAACATAATTCTTTTACTTAAATGAAATGAAAAATCTGCGGCAAATTAAGAAATACCAAAGTTATTAGAGAAATATGAATACATACATAAGACCCATAGACAGGCCTCTTTTAATGTCGCATTCCGCTGCTGGTGCCGTCTTTTGTTAATTTCTTGAGGTCCAGAGCTAGAACCGAGGAATGGAAGTGCTATGTCTGTGGATTCTAATTATCTTTGCCCTTATGACTAGAGCGGCCAGTTGAAACAGCAAAATGGAGGTCAACAGCATTCACGATGTTATTTCGTTCTTCAATGAGGCAAATGACCATGTTATAGTGATGTGGCTGGAACTCTACGGAAAAACAACTAAGGACGCATTCAACAACTTGGTTCTGTACATTACAGAGAAATATCGTAAGTACCACAAAACTGATATAGCATGATCCCTGGACCAATAAATATTTTTTTATTTCTGTTCGAACGAAAATAGCAAGATCCCTGGACCAATAAATCACTAGTCCACAGAATTCTTCTTATGTACATTGGCCATAGCTTTTTGTCGCCTATTAAATCTTGCATATCGCGATACAGTTCAGGAAATGTCATTGACAACTGAAGCAATGAAACGAAAGCAAAGAACTTCAGTGAACAGACATCACACACGAAATTGTTGAAAGTGAAAGACAAACAGAAGACATACATGTGTTACTGAGCGTAGCACCAAAAGTACTTGTAAAGTAGTAAAGTAGGTATACATAATATTCTCCAAAAATAAAATATTTATTTACCGCAGATTTTACACTTCAACTGTGTAAAAGCAATTATGTTCCATTTGTGACAAATTTTAGTGACATTTCGTAGGTAGGAATGCGCGACGTAACCAAGTGCGAAAATCATGGAAGATAACGATGTTGAAATTGTATTCTAATATCACGCGTGCGAAGTGAAACAGAAGACAGAATAAGGATTTCTCATTTCGACAGAAGTATGCCTTCGTATTAATATTGTATAAAATCTCTTAATAGTATGGCCATATAGGGTGAAAGCTACGGCGATGTAGAGTGAAAGGTAATTTTTATGTAATATTGATTAGGGCTATATTATAGTTCTAATCCAGATTACCTAAGGAGAAATGGACGATCATCACTATTGTTTCCGTTTATTTATTTATCTATCTATCTTTCATGTAATTCACAAATCTCACAAATTAAACTTTTTATGAATATTTTAGGAAATGTTTAACACAAAATTAAAGCCATCAGGTCAGCCCTATTTCCCGAATTAACGCGAAAAATGGTTTCCTTTTCGCGAAATCGAACATAAATTAATCCGAAGAAATCATGCCCCTAGTGATGAATAAGGTACGGAAGTTAACGAAAAGTCGTATTTCTTTCCTAAGGTCATTTTATCCGAAGTCTGAAAAATAACTGAGAATGATGGGTCCCTGACCCCGTTTAAATCAATTTTATGTTGCATATAAATGCATTTTTCGGTCATTTTTATTTTTTACGTCAAATTTTGCTCATTTTAGTGATATAAGGTCATGTCTGGTTATATTTTCATCACTTTTGTTTAAAATGAGACGTCTCTTAACAAGGTACATCTGCGTCGAGTTTCAAACACAGGATTTCAAAATACTCTAGTAGATATATTTTTCTTTCTTTTCCCGAAACAGATAGATAGCAGGGTTAGAAGACATGATTCCGAGAAAAAGATACTGAGCGAATGTATGACGACAGATATCAAAATTCACAGTCCGCCTCCGTAGTGTAACGGTTAGCACTATTAGCTGCCGTCCTCGGAGGCCTGGGTTCGATTCCCGGCACTGTCAGAGATTTAAGAACGGCAGGAAGCTCGTCTCCTGAAAAGAACACCACCTCAGGATGAGGGCTAATACTGCGGGTGTCTCTTTTCAAAATATCGGGCGCGTTGGCCGTGCGGTTAGGGGGGCGCGCAGCTGTGAGCTTGCATCCGGGAGATAGTGGGTTCGATCCCCACTGTCGGCAGCCCTGAAGATGTTTTCCGTGGTTTCCCATTTTCACACCAGGCAAATGCTGGGCCTCTACCTTAATTAAGGCCACGGCCTTATGTCAAATCTGTAGTTATTCAAAAGTATGAAATAATAATAATAATAATAATAATAATAATAATAATAATAACAACAATAATCACTTAGTGTGGGTATAGAAATGTAGGTCTGTCGGTGCGCTTTTAATAGGCCTACTCGCTGTGCAGATCGCCTGTTGCGGGCATTGTTGGTAAAGTATTTCAATTCGTCTCGCGTAAAGAAGATGGAAAATGCCGCAGATATTTCTGGCGCTATGAAATGTGAAGTAGGGCTTAAATGAAGGTAGAAGTACAGAGTTAAGCTCGTTAAGCAATGGTCGTTTGTGCACACAGTGAAGTTAGACGCTAGATACTGAGCGTTGTTTACTAAAACTGTTGGAATTGTCGTCCGTCATAAATAAATTGTATATAATGCCGTTCCTGACATCCCTAGGCTTGCCCTGACTATACGTTTCTGCTCGAAATTTTTCGTACTTCGAACCCTCTGCGGTCTACTTCAGCTTCTACGCAACCTTCTAAACCTCCGATGAATGTTGGACTCAGAGAACAATCGAGGATATTATGGGAAATAAAGAAGTAGAACTTTTATTCATGTAAGAACCCTCTGGATGGGGGAGGTAGAATACGCCCACGGTATCCCCTGTCTGTCGTAAAGGGCGATTAAAAGGGGATCCAGGAACTTCCCTGTTGGGAGCGTGGGTTGGCGACTGGGGGTTCCTAGCTGAGTATGACATTGGTTCCAGTAATATGCACCAGGCTCCTCACTTAATTTTTTTCCTTTCTTCGTAAACTCTTTTCTTACTCCGACAGTATTATGTTTGCGAGGTCTGGAAAGCCTTTTATTTTCACGTTCTTCG
This sequence comes from Anabrus simplex, assembly GCF_040414725.1. Classification (NCBI taxonomy): domain Eukaryota; kingdom Metazoa; phylum Arthropoda; class Insecta; order Orthoptera; family Tettigoniidae; genus Anabrus; species Anabrus simplex. Next base: position 91,720,471 of record NC_090272.1, on the reverse strand, counting down.
TGGCCGATACATTCATTCTTGGAGGTGTCGGACCTCTTCCATTCTTCCCTTCTGATTAGTGTTAATAGAATAGTGTTGCTAATTTGTACTTCCTCCTAAAACAGTAATCACCACCACTACTCGTCGTGTAAGTGTGGCCAGGGCTTTTGAAAATATTTCGAAATTATTTCTCCCAGTCTTTCTGTCACAGTGCCCTGTGGGTAGCGTGGTAAGACATATCCACGGTATCCCCTGTGGGTGGGTGGGTGGGTGGGTGGGGTTAACACCCACGGTATTCCGTCTGTCTTTACAGGCGACTAAAAGGGGCTCGAGGGGCTTTCAACTAGGGAGCGTGGGCTGGAGACCACACGGCCCTTAGCTGAGTCCTGACATTACTTCTACTTACACCGAGCGAGTTGGCCGTGGGTTCGAATTCTACTGTCGGCAACCATAAAGATAGTTTTCCGTGGTTTCCCACTTTCACACCAGGCAAATACTGGGGCTGTACCTTAATTAAGGCCACGGCCGCTTCCTTCCAACTCCTAGGCCTTTCCTATCCCATCGTCGCCTAAGACCTATCTGTGTCGGTGCGACGTAAAACCACTAGCAAAAAAAAAAAAAAACCTTCCACTTACTAGTACCAGGCTTATCACTTTCATCTACCCTGTCCGACCTGCCTTGGTCAACTCTTGTTTTTTTCGGACCCCGAGGCTATTAGAGCATGCGAGGCCTATGGAGTCCTTCATTTTTGCGCCCTTTGTGGTCCTTTTCTTTCTTTGGCCGATATCTTCATTTTTCGAAGTGGCGGATCCCTGACCTTTTTTCCGATTAGTATTATATAGAGGATGGTTGCCTAGTGTACTTCCGCTTAAAACAATAATCACCACCGCCACCCTGCCTGTCGTAAAAGGAGACTGAAAGGGAATCCAGGAACTTTCACCTTGGGAGCGTGGTTTGGCGACCACGGGTCTCCTAGCTGAATCTGCCAATACTTGTCAATCTCCCCAATTTAATCCTTCATGTCCGACCTCTCTTGGTCGACTCTTGTTTTCCTCCGATCCCGACGGAATTACGTTTCCGAGTCCTAGGGAGTCTTCGTTTTCACGCCAGTCGTGGTCCTTCCCTTTTTTGTATTGAAACCCTCATTTTTCAAAGTGTCGGACCTCTTCTTTTTCCCTCTGATTAGTATTAAAAGATGGTGGCTGCCCAGTTGTGAGCAGTAAGCACTACCAGCTTTCTGACTCATCGTTTGCCATTTTGAAGGCACTGCCATGTGCTTCACTTGTCGCTACGACCCAGCCTCTCTATACGACACAAAACCCTTTTGTTTGTACACAGGCGACGCGTGCGGTCAAGTGGAACCTTTGCCCCGTTGTAATTTTCCTTTTGTAGTGCTTCAATTTCCCTGCTCTACTAATGAGTAACTTCGAAACACACGTTGCAATAACACTTTGTCAGGCAGCTTTCGCAGGCGCACGTTGTTGACGAGCCATGTTTCCAATAATTCGGGCATGGATTTAAAAACTACTTTCTGTTCACTGCGCGCGTACGTACAGTATTTCTGTGATCTTCGAGATAGATTTGAAATTACATTCTTCCTCTTGACAAAGATATGGCACGACATTTTCGATCACTCCGTCAACGTTGTAATAATAATAATATAATAATAATAATAATAATAATAATAATAACCTTCTCAATAAAAAAATCACAGTAACTGGCTGAAAGAAATCGGTGAAGACCTAAATGAAACTTGCATTAAGGAAGAAACCATTCAAGATATAATAAAATCTTAATTCGCAAACACAAATTTTCCATAAAGCTCACCCGACTAAATATAGGATGGAACTGGACAACGTAAAAAAGGAGCCCAGCGAGAGAATGAAGAGAGATTAGGAAGGAAAGAAGAAAAACCAAAAAAGTGCTAAGTTCAAAAACCCTCCTTAGTTATGCATAACGAATCAATAATAATAATAATAATAATAATAATATAATAATAGTAATAATAATACCAATATCGTGCGGTTAGGAGCGCGCAGCTGTGAGCTCGCATCCGGGAGATAATGGGTTCGAACCCCACTGTCGGCAGCCCTGAAGATGATTTTCCGTGGTTTCCCATTTTCACACCAGGCAAATGGTGGGGCTGTTCCTTAAGGCCACGGCCGCTTCCATCCAATTCCTAGGCCTTTCCCATCCCATTGTCGCCATGAGACCTATCTGTGTCGTTGCGACGTAAAGCAACTAGCAAAAAAGAAAATAATAATCCACAGCCAGTTTCTATTCATGAATGAAGCCCTCATCTAGCGGCGAGAATAGGAACTGTGCCGGCTGCCGAAGCTTGTTGCACTCCTGTGAGGTTATGATTAATGACTAACAGGTGAAACGAAATATTGGAGTGTTTACTCGAATGTAAGATGACAGGGAAAACCGGAGTACCCGAAAAAAACTGTCCCACCTCCGCTTTATTGAGTACAAATTCCACATGGAGTGGCCAGGATTTGAACCACGGAACCCAGCGGTGAGATGCTGACGTGGTGCCACCTGAGCCGTGGAGGCTCAATAATAATAATAATAATAATAATAATAATAATAATAATAATAATATAATAATAATAATAATAATAATAATAATCGCATGGCCTTAGCTATTGTGCGCAGGCATTTTGATTAGACGGCATTTAGGCTGTTTGCCTGTCAATTTCGACATTCAGTTTCACTCTACCAGACGGCAGATCTCTGTTGGGTGATTTATGGCTGTTTTTGTTCTTTTTTCTGATAAATACTGGATGTGTCACCGGAGAACTTTTACACTCGGACATACGGCATGGAGAGCCGAGTAGATTGTTTCCACCCTTCGAAAACCGGACTACCTCTGCCTGGTGTGAACCCGCGATCTTGGAATCATAAGACCGACACACTACTACTGATCCACAGATAGTCTAGTGTGTCCCAACAGTAGTGTTTCATCAAGGAACTCTTCAGCTGATGGCCTAGTTTTATCATTTTTAAAAGTGAAGATTTTTAGTTACCGGTATTTATTTTTAACTTTTATTTTTTATTCTTTTGACTACGTTGTATCTATTTTTTGTTTTAAAAATAACTTTTAGCTTTTAAGTTGAATATATACATGATCTTACTTTTAAGTTGGTGCCTTATTTATTCATTTTTGACTTACATTTTTAAAATTTTATAGAAAAGGCAAACGTTCAGTTACTGTAGCACTTAGCGCAGACATCTTCTGAAGGCGCGATTTCACTGTTTCTTTCTCGCTGACTTCTCGTGGTAAAAGTGGTCGAGCGGTGCTCAGGCTGCCAACTCTTGAACTTACGAACTAGTGGTACGTTCTTAGGTGACAACGCCATTGGTCTGGATTGGTTAGGTCCCGCTAGTGTCAAAATCATTGGTCTGGTTTGGTTAGGTCCCGCTAGTGTCAAAATCATTGGTCTGGATTGGTTAGGTCCTGCTAGTGTCAAAACCATTGGTCTGGATTAGTTGGGTCCGGTTATTGACAAAACCATTAGACTGTGATCAAGGAAAAACGGCCTGGGGGCGTAAACCCCCAGGTTAGGGCGGCAAAGCGGGTTTAGACCTCTAGCATTCCGTAGGGCAATTACAGATTGCATTTAGATGTAATTTATTGTGCACGGGTGGATAACGGAATGTACGTGTCTCGATTGCTGGGAATGACGTCATATCCGATATCACAACCAAAGGAAATGATAGTGCGTGCTTCCGCGATGGAGAATGGTGCGTGTTCAATTAAATCTATAAGTATAAAATAAGAGTTTTCTGTACACTGCTCAGAATTTTAAAAAAGAGAATGGTATTTCTGTATCAGTCATGTCCACAGTAACAAGGAAATGCACTTTTTACTTTTCCATCATCTCTGTCTGCCTGTATGTACGCTCATCACGAAAATATGGCTGAAGAGAATTTAATGAAAATCGGTATGTAATGGTCGGAAATTAGGCACTACAATCTAGGCTATAAATAAATGTTTACGCTGAGTGAACTAATAGTTTAGGGGAAGGCTTAAAATTTAGTTCTCAAAAACCTGTTATTAGTGGTCCTATCGATAAATACTAGATAGGCCTAAGTAAATTTATGTAGAACTAAATTTCCGATTCTTTGTGTTTTACATTTTTACCGTACCGGCTATGATAACGGAGATATTCATGAATTTGGATTTTTGTTACTAAGTCCATATCAATGCCAAGCCACGAGAAAATGGGTGAACAGAATTTAATAAAATCGGTATGTAAAGTCGGGTAATAACGTACTACAATCTAGGCTGTAAATACATTTATATACGCTAAATGAAATGATAGTTTAGGGGAAGGAGCCTAAAATGTAATTTTTAAATACCTATGTTATTGGTCCTATAGAAAATTACTACATAAGTGATAGAGAATACAGTTTACGATCATTTGTGTTTTTCAGTTTTACCGCACCGACTATGGTAAGTGGTGGTGGTGATTATTGTTTTTAAGAACCATCCTCTATATAACACTAATCAGTGAGAATAAATGGAAGGGGTTCGACACTTCAGAAAATGAGGGTATTGGCCTAAGAAACCCACGAAGGGCGTGAAAATGACTTCCTACGCCTTCATACGTTATACTGTTGCGGCCAGAAAAGAACAAGAGTTGACCAAGGAAGGTCGGATAGGATAGATGAAAGTGGAAGCAATGCTAGGACTAAGGGCCCCGTGGTCACTAACTCACGCTCCAATTTCAGAGCCCCCTGGAGTTTTAGTCGTTTCTTACAGGGGATACCGTGGGTATTATTGTACCACCCCCACCCACAGGGGGACAACTATGATAAGGGAATTACCGGGCGAGTTGGCCGTGCGGTTAGAGTTGTGCGGCTGTGAGTTTGCATCCGGGAGATAGTGGGTACGAATCCCACTGTCGGCAGCCCTGAAGATGGTTTTCCGGGGTTTCCCATTTTCACACCAGGCAAATGCTGGGACTGTACCTTAAGGCCACGGCCGCTTCCTTCCAATTCCCAGGCCTTTCCTATCGCATCGTCACCAAAAGATCTGTGTCGGTGCGACGTAAAACCACTAGCAAAAAAATAAGGGACTTAATGCATTTAGATGAATTTGGAATTTTTGTGCTTAGTCTTTATCAACGCTGACATGGAAGTATCGTTCAATCATGCTAACTGGTGATGGTTCTTGTCATGATTGCCTTAAGATAAAAACGCGTGGTCATCGGTCCATGTCGACAAGGAAAATTGTGAAGATGCTTATAAAAATGAGAAATAACCGTAAAAGAACGATCGCTTGAAGAATAACACGAGAGGGAGCCATGAAAGAGAGGAGGAGCCCCTTTACACTAGATGCCATAACAACACAGAGTCGGAAGAAAATGAAGTGTGAAGGCCTGCAACATCGAAAGCTGATAAAAATTAATCAACAATAATATCACATTGATGTTATTGTGATGTGCTTTGTCTCTTCTGTTACCACTCCATCTCCAATAGATTGGATTACTGCTGCGTACCGAGTATAACAGCCTGCCCGAACATTGGCGGAAAGTAGCTGGGGAGTTCGATAACTTTCTTCATTAGCATACCATTCCTCTGGTTCGTAAATTTTCTGATACTAATGGTACGTAACACACTGTTTCATGATAGTATTCCAGCTATTCGATCCCTACTCTGAGGCCTTGATTGGAATGAGCATTGTGCACACTTAACGGAATAATGGCACAGAGTATTCAAGGCTGTCAGCGGCCTGGTCATTCCAGCTCTGGAACTTTGGACTATTAGACAGGAAGCGTAGTACTGTTCGTTAAAAGTGACAAAATATGCGGCTTTTCGTTTGATCGAGTATTCCATATGATAGCGTTGCATTTAGTCGCGACATTTCCTACTCACGGTATTGTAATGACCTATCTTGATTTCAGTTGGGAGGATGAAAAAAGGCAGGTGGAGAGTGAACGTCTGCCATTCCAAGAAAAATTCACTAATCCAGTCTTCACATGGGGAAAGACGTATGGTGACATCCTCGTCACGTTTCTGGGGTAACGTTAAGAGCTAGGTACGCATTTTAAGACAGTCTTACCAACAGCGTGTACACTACCTAACCTAGAATTCTGTATACAGTGAAGTAGTCCGTAGCGAAGCACGGGTACATCAGAGAGTTAGGTTATAAAAGAAAATGTTCTAAGAGCTGCCTGTCGCAGTGAACACATCTCTCTCTACAAGGTATTTCATATAAGATTTCTACTAAAGTGTGTTTCAGTGGGATGTTCCACTTTTTAATTAGCTATAACTCCGCGTCCTTGCATTACTTTTAAGTTGTACGTACACTGACTGAGCAAATGTCGTGGGATATCGGAGTACTGATGCGCAGGTGTGTTATCTGCGCACCACACGCCCCCTGTGGCAGCGGCAGTTGTATAGGAGACCTTGTGAGCAGTGGCTGTGCATGTGACAGGTGTAACATGGAACGTCGTCGTGAGCTGACACCGTTCGAATGGGGTATGGTGGTCGGTGCCCGACGGATGGGAAGTGCGATTTCGGAAGTGGTGAGGGAATTCGGCTTCTCACGATCAACCGTGTCCAGGGTGTATCGTGGATGGTTGAATGAGGGTGTCACTGTCCACAACAGACGAACGACCGGCCGTCCAGCCACCCTCGATGACCGTGACCGGCGACATCTGAGACGGATTGTCAATAGTGACAGACGGGCAACCGTGCAATAAATCACGGCTCAATTCAACACAGGCCGTGCTAGACACGTCTCCCAGTGGACAATCCGTAGGAACATGGGTTCTATGGGGTATGGGAGCCGGCGCCGCACACGGGTGCCACTGTTAACCCAACGTCATCTGGCACAACGACGCGCATTTGCCGCTAGTCACCAGGGATGGACACTGGAACAATGGTGTAACGTGATATGGTCGGACGAATCACGATTTCAACTGCACCATGCCGATGGGAGGCACTGTGTATGGCGCAGACCACATGAAGCGATGGATCCCGCCTGTCTCGAAGGTGTGGTCCAGGGCACTGGTGTCTCTTACGGTCTGGGGTGCATTTTCCTGGTATGGAATGGGCCCCCTAATTGTTCTGGAAGAGACTTTGAATGGTACGCGGTATGTTGAGCTGCTCGGAGACCATCTCCACCCATTTTTGGCCTTCCAGCGCCCAGACGGTTTTGCGGTGTTTCAAGATGATAACGCGCCGCCACATCGCTCCCACTTCGCCCGGGAATGGTTCCCGGAACATGCAGCGGAGGTCCAACGACTGCCATGGCCACCCAGGAGCCCCGATATGAACCCTATCGAGCATATCTGGGATGTCCTGGAACGCAGGCTCCGTGCCATGAATCCTGCACCCACGAACAGACCAACATTGGCGGCCGCTCTGCAAACGATTTGGTGTCAGCTGCGTCCAGAGGACTACCAGGGACTTGTCGACTCACTTCCACGGTGGCGTCTCGCTGCAGTTCGCAGGGCCAGAGGAGACCCCACACGCCATTAGGTGACTATCCCTATGACATTTGCTAAGTCAGTGTGCATTGCAATGATGTACGAAGTCAGGAGTTTCAGTGGATGCCGGCAGATGGCAGATTGCATTTGATATATCGATACATATCGCGCCGTGGCTGCGGCCGAGGAGGAATATAGATGTACCCTGTTGTTGTTGCTGGCACATAGAGCTTTAAAAAGGAGTACACAATTACACAACGTGCATTTATTGTGAAGAATTATTGGCTCACCATCCGGCTCCATGGCTAAATGGTTAGCGTGCTGGCCTTTGGTCGCAGGGGTCCCGGGTTCGATTCCCGGCATGGTCGGGCATTTTAACCATCATTGGTTAATTTCGCTGGCACGGGGCTGGGTGTATGTGTCGTCTTCATCATCATTTCATCCTCATCACGACGCGCAGGTCGCCTATGGGATTCAAATCAAAAGACCTGCACCTGGCGAGCCGAACATGTCCTCGGACACTCCTGGCACTAAAAGCCATACGCCATTTCATTTTTCATTTCATTGACTCACCAATTCTGTTACCACCATACAAGGAGCTTACCGACGTGAGTACGGTGTTCGTGATGTTCTTGATCGAAAGACAATTCTAAGGTTAGTGGAGAAGCTGGAACGAACCGGTTCATTTGTGAAAAAGGGAAGCATAATCCGCCGTCAGCAGTGCCACAGCGCTCTGTACATGTTCGTGAGCGATTGCTTGGTTCCCCACAAAAGTCCTTATGCCGTCTCTCACAAGAGACCGGCTAGTCGGTAACGATGTGCCAAAGAGCAGCAAAACATGCAAAACTCTGGCCATACAAAGTGACGGAGTGTACAGAAGCTGAAAGAACCCGACAAAATGAAGCGTTTGCGATACTGCAATTGGTTCCTCAACTGCGTGGAAACAAACTGAGACATACTGAAAATGACGTGATTTACTGATGAAGCATGGTTTCCTCTCTCAGGATACGTAAATGTTCAAAGCACAAGGATATGGGCATCAGATAATCCTCATGAGTTCCACGTGACATCACTTCATCCAGAAACAGTTGGAGTGTGATGTGCAGTAACCGATCACAGGGCCATTGGATCAATTTTATTTGACGAAACTGTAAGAACATTCGTAAAGCAGCTAGACGACGTCGAACTTAGGCAGGGATATTTAGAATAGGATGGCACCACATGCCACACCTCCAATGAATCCATGGCACACATCAGCAGCTTCTTCGAGAGACGTGTTATCGCAAAAGATTTGTGGCCTCCAAGATCACCAGACTTGACGTCAGCAGATTATTTTTTGTGGGGCCATGTCAAGGAAAACGTCTACAGAAACAAACCACGTACCAACCAAGATCTTAGAAATAATTAATATCGACGTCGACATGCTAAGATGTGTATCTGAAAACATGGTGAAGCGGGCAAGAATGTGTCTTCAGGAGGAGGGGGGGGGCAGGACTTCCTACACGTCTAGAAACTTTATTTCTCCCAAAGATGACCTCTCATTTGAACTTGGGTACGTTTATGTTCTCTTATTCAGTCAAACACTAGACTGAATTAAAAAGTGGGGCTTCCCACTGAAACACTCTGTATTTCAAATCCATTATAATGCTGTAAAAGGCTGTACTTTCTGAATTTCTACCGACCTATCAGCGTCGGTTCGACACCTGGGAGGAGTCAGTGTCAGCTGAAAGGTATGAGTGTCACAACTCAAAGTGTGTGCGAAAGTTGGCCTGTGAAGAGCGTAGTGTTTACAAGTCATCGTGCGGACCAAGGTAGGCAAAGGGGGGAACAGTTGTTGAATGAAACAACTCGTGCACTTACTCTGCTTCAAGAAGGCTACTCGAAGAGGTACGTTGCCAGAATGCTAGGGTGTAATAAGAATACCCTTTTGTACCTGTGGTAACATTTTCAGAAGACTGGAGGTGTTGCCAAGAGCCCTAACACAGACCGCGAAAATAAAACAACCCCAGGTATGGATCGTTCTTAATAAACAAACAACACAACACAACACACCACACTACCAACCACCACAAAACACGCAGTAGTTAATACCCCCGTCGACGTAGGGTTGGCGTCAGGAAGAGTATATGGCCATGAAATTGGGGTTATTTCCACATCAAGGGCTGACGCCAATAAACTGAGAAGTCTAGGAAGGAAAAAAAATAGTATAAATACACTAATGAAAGGGAAGCGGCAACTATTCAATTTTTTTTCGCTTTCCCAGTTATTATTATTATTATTATTATTATTATTATTATTATTATTATTATTATCCAGTATATTCAGTAGAAATCGATTAATAACGTAGGCATAGTCTTTGAGAAGGAATACAAGATGGAAAAAAAAAGTAAAACCGAAGAAATAGAGTGCAGTCGATAGAACCTAACGGATTGGATAAAGAGGGGAATAGGGCAAGAATTAGAAAACTAGAATTAGCTTATAGGTTAACCCAGAACAGATACAACGAAAGAGCAATATCTTACTAGGCGAAACTTAGACACTACAGCACAGTGGTAAAGCCAGAGGGTCTCTGAGCTTCAGAGAGCCTGACAATGAATAAAAAGGGTGAGCTTCAAGATCTCGGAAAAAAGGAGAGGAGAATCTTGAGGAAAATTTTAGGACCACAGAAAAATGCTGATGGAGAGTGGAAGAATAGAAAAAGTGATGATCTCTACAAATACACCGAAAAGATCACTGTCACCATGCGAAAGTGAAGGCTAAAATTCTATGGGTATCTAGAAAGAATGGATGAGAAACGGCTAACAAAGAAAATATTCAAGTACATCACTGGACTGAAAGCTTCGACGAATTGGGTGGAAGAGGTAAAAAGAGATGCAATAGAAAGTGGACTTACAATGGATATGATTCACAACAGAAAAGAATTCAGAATCCGAGTGGACATCATCAAAACATTCCAGGAGAATCCACGAAAATGTAGACTCAAATTTGTCATATCTGAGAAAGAAAGGAATACCAGAAGTGAAAGGATGAAGAGGTTCCGGGAGGAGAAGAAGAAGAAGAAGAAGAAGAAGAAGAAGAGAAAGTCTTAAGTTCAATGCGGTTCATAGGTGGCCAAATTCGGAAAAAAAAAAAGAGGAAGGAGGAGTGCAGTCGAATGAAGTCAGGCGATGCATTAGATAAGGAACTGAAGTCTTAAAGGAAGTAGATGAGTGGTGTTACTTGGATTGTAGAGTAACTAGTGAAAAAGAACGCATAATAACACAAGCAAGGAAAGCTTTTCTTAAGAAAATAAATACGCTCACTTCGAACATTGATATAGAAATTATAGACATGTTTTTGAAGACTTTCGTCTGTCTGGAGCGTGACATTACACGAAGGGAAACACAGGCAATAACTCAAGAAGGAAGAAAATAGAAGCTTTTGAAATGCGGTGTTATAGTAGAATGCTGAAGGTGAGATGAGTAGATCGAATCACGAAAATGAAGAGGTACTGAATCTAATTGATGAGAGAAGAACGATTTGGCTAAATTTGACCAGAAGAAGAGATAGAATAATGGGACACATCTTAGACGCCCAGAACGTGTACAGTTAGTTTGTGAGGGAAGTGTAGGTGATAATAATGGTCGAGGTAGGCCATGGCATGAATATGACAAATGTTACAGTAGATGTAGGATTTGTAGTAATATAGCACATGATAGGGTAGCATGGAGGGCTACGTCAAACCAGTCTATGGACGGAAGGCCCAAACTACATGCTTAAATACAATGAGGAAAAATGAAACTCATACACAGGATAGCTTGTTTATTTGCATTCAACAAAAACATGTGTTACTTTATTTTAGTCTTGGTTCTGGTTTAACAAATACACATTTCTCTACTAAGGTACAAAGTAAATCAACTCCTATTTATTATACTTAACAAAGAAAATTAATGCATTATTCCTAAACATGCATGAAACAGGTCAAAGTAAAACTCACACACCTTTAAGTAGTTCTTCAGCGATCTCTAATAACAATGTTTTTAACAGTCAAAACTTTTTAGGATACCCTTTAGCACTTTTCACGGCTCTTAAACGGTTAGGCATAGATTGTACCAACTTTTCGCAATAAGATAGACCTAGTTTCTTCCATTCTTCACATGAAGCAATTTTCACATCATCTTTGTTCGAAATCTGATGTTTTCTTATCGCTACTTCCAAGTAATGCCATATATTTTCTATCAGTCTGCTGACTGTGGAGGTGTCTCGAGTACTATTAGGCAATTATACAGCAGCCAACTCCGTAGTTAATGAGCTGTGTGCTTCGGGTAGTGACCTTGGTAATACTTAAATCGATCGAGTATTCCAAGCTTTTGAGCAGTAGGTCGTAAATATTCTTTCAGTATATTTAGATACACATGTTGATCCATGGTCCCATCAATAAAAGTCAACTCTCCTGGTCCACTAGCTGACTTGCACCCTCAGACAGTTTACATTACCTCCACCATGTTTGACACTTCGATGTAGATTGCTAGGTTTCAACTCCTCATTTGGTTTCCTCTAGGCATTAACCTTTCCATATGCATCTCCTTTTCATCTGCAAAAATAACTGTCTTCCAGAAGTCAAAATATTTTTCTATATCATCCTTAACGAAACTCAACCTTTTCTTCCTATTAATGGTGCTAACAAATAGGTTTTTTTTCCTAGGTATTCGTCCATGCATTTTACTTTTCCTTAGAATAAGTCGACTCGTTTCTGGATGTGCTCTCTTGTTGGTATGATCCTCACTCATTCACACCCAGTTTCGAAGCACTAATCGCTGGATTTTTCTTCACTTGTCTTAAGCGTACGCTGACTAGTCTGTGGTAACTTAATAATTCAAGACATACCTTGATAAAATGCGAACATAAATTCTTTTCCTCGTTTCTATTCACAAACGCATACCAGTTACACTGGTGTATGAGTTTCACTTTGACTCACTGTATATCAAATACTAGCTTTATTCTTTACTTCGTTATGCTCTGAACACATTTGTACCCTTACATTCGGGCATAGTCGTCGTTGCCGCACGGCTACTTTGAACATGCTGCTGTTAAGTCATCGGGCTTGAAGTTTTATATTTGTACTGTATACATTCTGGTCACATCTGAGCTTTCCATAACTTATTCAGGACATCAATGTAATAAGAGATGATATTTCTGTACAATTTAGTCGTGATGTACGTAGGTTGGAAACGTACGGTATGTATTTGCGTATGATGCTACTAAATGGTATATATAAACAACAGTGTGGGTCTAAGCATGCCCCCACGTTCAGTGTGTGAGTAAGAGCGTCACAAAATGGAAATCAACAAGCAGGAGCAACGATCGTTCTTCCATACCCGCCTTATTTGCCTCATCTGAGCCCATGTGACTATGATCCAATCCCCAAAGTCAAGAAGTCATTACGTGGACAACGGTTTGCTAACAAAGAGAACATCGTAACAGCATTTCGGAGACAGGTCTCACACGTTGACGAAACACATGCAACGAATGGTATTCAGCGCTTGCCCCACTGCTGGCAACGCACAGTGGAAACCTTGTGTGATTATTTCGAAGGTCTGTAACCAGTGGAGACCTGTCCTTTGTACGTAGTCTTGTGTATTTGCTGTCTATACCATAATAAAACAGTGTTTACCATTGGCCTGTGTTCTGTCACTTTCCTACTAGAATCTCCTGAATTTGTCTTCAGGCACTATGCATAAATACATGCCCTATATTTTCAAATGCAAATCTTAGATTTTCCGTGTTGTCTCCTGTTCGAAAGAAAAAATAGTTGCCATGACTTATGACTCGACCCTCGTATATGAATCTCTTTGAAATCTGACTTAGATGCTCGTTTCTTCTCCACGTTGGTTTGAAAAAAAAATATTGTCTCTTTAAGTCGTCACTATACCTTGTTACAATTCAGTGAGCCACTCTTCTGTCAGCGAGCTTTGTTTAATTTCGCAATTCGGCGCTTTGTGTCTCGTGCCTCACTTTGAACTATCTACTGTACAACGCACTCAACGTGACTGGAGGGAAAAGCTAACTTTTACACGACGGCTTACTGGTGTGTAGGATATTCTCGGAATGCCAATGTGCGTTTATCGGACCGTTTTGTCATATAATTCACTTGAAAAGAAACGAGAGAATGGGATTGTTCATTCTCTTACATGTTAAGTTTTTAATTTGGCAATTTACAACGTACGAATTGCATTTCATACTCCTACCTTTTCACAAAATTCTTTAAGTACTATGAACCCCCTGTGGGTGGGGGACGCAGACGAAGAATACGTCCACGGTATTCCCTGCCTGTCGTAAGAGGTGACTAAAAGGGGAACCAAGGTATGATCGAATTCGATTCATGAGACTACTTGTAATTAGTACCATCACGCGGAGAACACAATGGGTCGCCTTTACTTCCGAGTAGTACCACTATGCTAGGTACACAATAGGTTTGTGATTAGTAGCAAGAGTGTGAATCAGGATGGCATTTACATTACCCGTGGTTAGTGCCACTACATGCGGAACACCACGGGCTTACGTTGCCTATGATTAGTACCACTATATGAGCGACACCGTGGGTCTGCGTTGCCTGTGATTAGTAGTCACTGTGTGAGGAACACCACGGAATAGTTAGTACGAGTCTGTGTGATTAGTACACGTATGTGAAGAACACCATAGGTTGGCTTTGACTGTAAGTGGCGCCTCAATGTGAGAAACACCATAGGTCTGCGTTACACGCACGTATTACATTACCTGTGAGTAGTACCATAATGTGTGGAAAACCGCGAGTCTAGGCTACTTTTGATTAATACCGCAACATGACAAATACCATGGTTCTATTTCACTAGCGATAAGTACCATTATGAGGGGCCGATGAACTGGATTTTGGACCTCTTTAAACAACAAGCAACATCAATTCAGGATTGTGCTTTAGAAACAGTTCCTTGGTTAGTAATAGTTAGGGCCCGGATGTTTATGCAGTAATAGGTTAGAATGCAAACTTACTGAAGCGAGTAACAAGTAGTCAACCTGCACGACGGTAATGGTAGGTTTGCATAATCATTAGGGGTTCGGCCCATTGTAACCCCTAATGGTATGCAAACCTCACAGCATTACCGTCGTGCAGGAACACTCTACTTGTTACTCGATTCAGTAAGTTTGCATTCTAACCTATTACTGCATAAACATCCGGGCTCTAGTAATAGTATTCTTTAACGATAGTTTCTGGGAATGTGGGGCATTGCGGGTCGGATCCACTGATTGTTTTAAATTTATATTCACCCATTCATTCTTCATCACGTTTTGAATTCTGGTCAGTGGATGTTCTTGGACTTTTAAATTGTCATTACATTTCGTCTCATTTCGTACCATTAGGGGCCGATGACCTAGATGTTAGGCCCCTTTAACCAACAATCATCATCATCATCACCACGTAAGTACTATGAAAGATTCTCGTTCTGTGATGATCTTAGGAAGGAGAATGATTATTCGAAGCTTTAACTCTTCCTCCTCCTTTATATAAACGTAAAATCATCAAAATTGCTCAATGCGTTATCACGTGTTTGACTCGCCATCATCTGTACTGTAATTGAGAAACGGGGAAATTATTTTTTTCGTTCTCACGATGATTGTAGATCTCACCAGCAGTTATTATTATTATCCAAAATTGTTATACAATTTAAGGATCGAAGATCAATAAAGGGTTTTCTATGAATAAGATGGCCAATTTACATTTACCTTTACATTGGATAATTATAATGTAAAAGTCCTGCACTACAGAAATATCCACATCTATAGAATAATGAGTATTAGCTACCGTTCCCGGAGGCCCGAGTTAAGATTCCTGGCATTGTCGGAAATTTAAGAACGTCAGAAGGGCTGGTGTGTGGTTAAAATGGTACATACAGTTCACTTCCACTGGCGGTGAGCCGGAAGAGAGTTGCACCACCTCAGGATGCGGGCATGAGTTTACTTTATTGGAGAAATGGACTTGGCATAATTAGTTCCATAAATACACTAGTCTTACTAGCGATACTTAATCAAATCACAATTGAATTAGTCGCAGTAATTCATTTCGAATTATACAGATACATAACTGATTTTCTCTCCGTGAACGGTGATACCTTTTCAATGCTTTTCTGATTTTCTTTACTGCTTGTTCTATACAAGATGGTCGGAAACAACGTTGAAATCTCTCTATTAAATATAAATATAAATAATAATGACTAATGGAATTTGGGAGCCATAAATATACAAATAAATAATTCTTAAACTTTGCCGGCTGTTGAAACTCATCTTCAGGGTCGTTGCCTTGTGACAAGGAGATCTGAATCACTTGATACCTAAAAAATTAATATTGGAAAAGGAGTCCATCTGGTAATTTCCCCCACCCATAGAAATTAAACAGAATATATATTAATCTCATACAATATACTTAGTCAATTAAACCTGTATTTACCTAGAAATCCGAGCAGAGCTCGTCGTGATACACCCTTGAACATATATAACAAAATAAAGAGAATATTGATATAAATAATAAATGTCTTAATTTATGAAATAACTCTCTCTCAATAACTGGTACTCAGTTTATTCCGCAACGCAAAATATTCACACGCAGTCATGACTCATTTTTCAAGAATGGACTCCACTTTGCTGATGGCGTTGGTATAGTTTGAAAAGGCCCAACACGTTACCTTACGTAGACTCTCCGTAGAATTATATATGGCTAACATTCATAACCATAGAATGTTGTTACACTCCAGCATCTTTCTCCCTGGTTCCTTCAACAGCAGATCTCGAACTCCCAACATGGCATGGGACATCTTCCTCACAACTCGTACAAAACACCTCTCAGATTACCACCAGTATCACCTCTGCACACTGCAAGCTGCAACTTCCCACTGCCGACGCGTGCTTGCACCACACTAGCCCAAGCCAACACAACAGCATCTTAAAATAGCCCAGTTCCTGGAATTTTCCACCTCAGCTCCGTCAACACGCAAACCCCCGCTCGGAGACTCGTCACGTACACAACCGGGAGATAAACTGAGTGATCGAAACACACTAGTCCCAAATAAAATATAGAGAGTATCCATAATAACGAGAGTTCCAAAAAGAGTTACTAAACCGCGACGGCTAAATACACACATAAATGAAATATACACATGAATAAATAATAATAATAATAATAATAATAATAATGACAATAATAATAATAATAATAATATCTGACCGGGGTTTGTCAGGTTACAATACTCCCCCTTTGTTTTCCAACAGATGCAAATGTTGGCAAAACAACACAAATCAGGTGGCTGATGGCCCAAGGACAGCTTCTCAAACTACCCATCAAATATACAATATACAACATTAGGGATCCCGATGGTATCTCCTCAAATTGAACACATTATAAGTTCCAATACATTTCCTATTAGCATCAATTAAGGAATATGCACACCTCCCTATCCTTCTCGCAACAATAAAAGGACCCTTAAACAATTGAAAAACTTAGACATGGTCTTATCCTCAGCGTTAGATGGGTGAGGCACTCGCAACAATACTTCATCTCCTACCTCACTGACCAAATCCTGACTTTCCGATACCATACTGTCATTAATTCTGATACTTGCATTATTAACTTTAACATCGACTTCATCCTCAACAATTTCCTCAATAACCAGAATATGACTACAATGAAGCACAAAACTACTCCTATCCACCTGATAATTAAGCTTAATCGGTTTACGTTCTTCACCAACAAGAAATTTCAAAACAGCAGTATCATAGTCAATCACACACTTGGTTTCAGATAGCCAGTCATTCCCCAGTATAACGGAATATACCAGATTAGGCACAACAAGACAACATTGCAACATGGTCTGACCACCAACCTCAATAGGAACAATAACCTGACTACGAATACGATTACTCTTAGCACCAGCTGCTGTGATAATAAATGTGTTCCTCACAGGAATCTCCTCAATAATCTCACCTCTACGACGAGCTTCCTCACAAAATTTAAAATTTACACAAGACTTATGACTCCCCGAGTCTACAAGCAATTTCTCCTTCACACCCCATATGGTAGCCTCCATAGCTGGGTTGATCAATAATTCAGACGAACCACCTTCCTTAGCACTATCCTGGTCACACAACAAATCCTTACCAACATCAATCTCAAAAGCCTCCCTGATAACATGGATTTGCACATCAAGTGGGGATCTCCTAACGGACCTATTTAGGACATCCCGTTGGAGTTTAAATTCTGATTCTGCTGATTACCACTATTATTACCTCTCTCATCCCTTCTCCCCCTATCATTCAAATCCCTAGACTGATTACTAGAATTAAAATTCCTACTATCTTGATTCCTGAAATTAATCCTGGTTTCTTCCTGCCTATTCCCATTACCCTGATCCCTTCTGCTATAGTCATTCCCATTCCTACGATTACTTTCAAATGATACTCCTCTCCTGTGATTATTTTCCCCCACACTCCTATGTCCTACCTGCCTACCCAAAGAATCGAAACGTTGCAACAGCCCTTCCATTCCCTTAATGGTCTTAACCTGCTGGATGCACATGGCCAACTGAATATCTTCATTAAAATGTCTAGCCATCCTCCTAACAATATCCTGCTCTGGCAAACTCTCTTCTAAGTTCTGACTAATAGCCACGTGCACAAGAAAATACTCCGTACGAGAAATACCCTCATCACCCTTATACTTCCCAGCCATAATCCTATCTCTTTCCCTACCCTGAATCTCCTCATCCCAAAACTTATCCATAAACAACTCCCTGAATCCCCTTAAACCCTTAATATGACCTCTATAAACATCATACCAACTCCTAGCTTCACCCGTAAACGCACTTGCTAACATATCATCTACCAAGTCCCACTCTAACACACCTTCTTCCAAGCTCCTAGTAAAACGTTTCTCCACTACCTTGAGAAATTCCAGAGGGTTAAACTGCTTACCATTAAACTTAGGCAGCTCAATTTCCTTAATAATATGCCTTTGTATGCTAGAACTCTGAACATCACCTGAGGACCTGACTGATTGAATCTTTTCGTCAACCCTCTGTAATACATCTGCCTTCCATACATCAATATGACTAGCGTTCTCTCTGACCTGATGTTCAATTACACCTTGTTTACTTATCACATTGTGAATACTGTTAAAGTTATCTAAAATTTTATCCTGACATTTAGAATTATTTTCAACAAGTTTAGCTTCAAGATTATTAGCAACGTTACAAATTACTCGGTTAAATTCACTTTTATTTGATTCAGATATACCCCTAATTTCTTCAATTTGCCTATCATGCTCAGACAATTTACCATTAATTTCTACACATTGATAGTTTAATTCCTTCCTCATCTCCATAATACCTGAATCGACTTTCTCACTTAACCTCTTTACTTGATTATCCATCCTATCACTAATTTCCTGAACTTGTTTTTCAATTTTAGCAACATTAATTTCCATTTTCTGATTATTATCCTCAAGTTTACTTTCAAGTTTCTGTGTTAACTCATCATTCTGCTCTCTAAGTTTACTTTCAAGTTTATTAGTAAATTCACTCAAAATATGAACTAATTGGTCTAGCTGCTGGTCACTATTATCGCTACTCTGCTCCGATAGAGATGATGAAGCATTGTCCCCGGTTACCATCGAATCTAACACAACATTTAAATTATTATCGCCCATTGTGGCTTCACTCTCTGAATTAATCATGTCAACGGTATAGTTTGCTCCCCCTGTACTACAATTAATATGCACTTTCCTTTCCACACTCCTATTTCTTAATTTTAACAGATTAATATTTTCTCTCGTCCAACTCATCACCTTGCGTTTCCCACATACGCAAAATTTCCACAAGACATATTATACACTCCACAGCGAACAAGAAATCTCCACAACAACTGTACATACCATGAAATTTGAGAGCAACTATACCATTTCTGTGTGCATACCCTATCGTGACTCAGATCAGTCTTGCCCCACGTTGCTAGCGACATTGAAATCTCTCTATTAAATATAAATATAAATAATAATGACTAATGGAATTTGGGAGCCATAAATATACAAATAAATAATTCTTAAACTTTGCCGGCTGTTGAAACTCATCTTCAGGGTCGTTGCCTTGTGACAAGGAGATCTGAATCACTTGATACCTAAAAAATTAATATTGGAAAAGGAGTCCATCTGGTAATTTCCCCCACCCATAGAAATTAAACAGAATATATATTAATCTCATACAATATACTTAGTCAATTAAACCTGTATTTACCTAGAAATCCGAGCAGAGCTCGTCGTGATACACCCTTGAACATATATAACAAAATAAAGAGAATATTGATATAAATAATAAATGTCTTAATTTATGAAATAACTCTCTCTCAATAACTGGTACTCAGTTTATTCCGCAACGCAAAATATTCACACGCAGTCATGACTCAGTTTTCAAGAATGGACTCCACTTTGCTGATGGCGTTGGTATAGTTTGAAAAGGCCCAACACGTTACCTTACGTAGACTCTCCGTAGAATTATATATGGCTAACATTCATAACCATAGAATGTTGTTACACTCCAGCATCTTTCTCCCTGGTTCCTTCAACAGCAGATCTCGAACTCCCAACATGGCATGGGACATCTTCCTCACAACTCGTACAAAACACCTCTCAGATTACCACCAGTATCACCTCTGCACACTGCAAGCTGCAACTTCCCACTGCCGACGCGTGCTTGCACCACACTAGCCCAAGCCAACACAACAGCATCTTAAAATAGCCCAGTTCCTGGAATTTTCCACCTCAGCTCCGTCAACACGTAAACCCCCGCTCGGAG
The DNA here is from genome assembly GCF_040414725.1 of Anabrus simplex. NCBI lineage: Eukaryota > Metazoa > Arthropoda > Insecta > Orthoptera > Tettigoniidae > Anabrus > Anabrus simplex. The sequence goes on along the minus strand of NC_090272.1, from coordinate 91,700,199 downwards.
ACTCGTCACGTACACAACCGGGAGATAAACTGAGTGATCGAAACACACTAGTCCCAAATAAAATATAGAGAGTATCCATAATAACGAGAGTTCCAAAAAGAGTTACTAAACCGCGACGGCTAAATACACACATAAATGAAATATACACATGAATAAATAATAATAATAATAATAATAATGACAATAATAATAATAATATCTGACCGGGGTTTGTCAGGTTACAACGTGAATCAGATCTGCTGAAGTTAGGTAATCAGATCGCTTCGCGGGTGAATTCAATTGGGCTTTCGGAGGCTCGGTTGCTAAATCTGCAGGTGGTTTAAGACCGGCTTGAGAACCCACATCGAAGAAAAAAATTCGCCAGGTGGGAGATTTGAACACTGACCTCTAAGCTGATAGGATCGCTCCATAGCAACTTCTGACTGAAACCTGCAGGGTGTTTGCGTTTGTTGCTGATTTCTCGGCGCCGGTAGCTGCTATAGATCATTCCATGTTAAGAAAACAGTATTGCTCTTATGACAACAGGGTTGCCATATCGAACGGCTCTGCTCAACACCATCACGGGAAAACGGCGGCGCATAAATTTGTGACATTCAGTGTTTAACTTCAAAAGGAAAAGCGGAAAAAGCTAAGCTACAATTTTTTTTCAACTAAAGGGGATGGCGGATTCACAGTGGCAATTTTTGGTTTCTACAGAATCAGAGTTAAACTACAGTACATAAAAACCTCAACATTGAATTATAAGGCAAATCGGGGAGAAAATAGACTATTTTATGGACTCGAGGGGTGAGGGATGCATTTAATAAAATTTCTCCACGCAATAAAGGCTAGAAAAACTGACGCAACAAGTAAATGTTGTAGATGACTCTACAAAATATCACAGTATTAATGTTAAAGAAAGAAATAACACACGTAGGCTTATCGCATAACTCTCACTCAACACAAAACAAGTACGCACTGACTTAGACTAAAAAACACACAGGCAACAAATAAATACTGTAGATGACTTCACTACAGAAGTGAGCTGCCGGCGGTTCACACAGTGAGGGACTACACGAGGCTTGTACCAGAGCAGCACAGAAGAAGGAAAATGAAGGAAGGCAACGAAGCGCTGGCTGTTCCTGTCATTGTGCTTCCTCCCTACAAATGTATTCATGAAAAAAAAATGTCATGTAGTTATTTTAATAACTCACGGGCAAAAATGCCTCATCTTTCTTATCTAGCTTTCATAATACTGTACAAATACAGTATACTATTCGTCCGACTCATTTGCTGAATACTCAGCGTTGAGGCCTTCGGTTCAGAGGGTCCCGAGTTCTATGCTCGGACGGGTCGGGGATAATCGCCTCTGATTAATTCTTATGGCTCGGGGACTGAGTGTTTGTGTTTGTCCCAACACTTTTCTCTTCATATTCAGACAACATACTACACTATCAACCACCACAGAAACACGCAATAGAGATTACATCCCTCCATATAGGATTGGCGTCAGGAATGGCATCCGACCGTAAACAGGGCCAAATCAATATGTGCGACACAGTTCACTCCCACGACCGCACAGGTGTGGGGAAAAGCGGTAGAAAAGGAAGGAAGGGCAGTATACTATTCCTTAATCACGAGGAATTGTGGGTGTCTCATAGGGAGTGTGTTCACTCCTTGCAGGTCCATAGGAGCAATACTGTTCTTAACGTGGAATGAGCTATAGCTGGTCGGTCATTTAGGGAAATCAGGCATGCGTACTGTGGACTTGGACTCATATTACAACGCAAGCTTAGTCAGTGTCGATAACGCGGTGCTATTAGTCACTACTGATCTGCATTTAGGGCAGTCGCCCACGTGGCAGATTCCCTAGCTCTCGTTTTCGTAGCCTTTTCTTAAATGATTGCAAAGAAATTAGGAATTTATTGAACATCTCCCTCGGTAAGTTATCCCAATCCGTTACTCCCCTTCCTATAAACGAATATTTGCCCCAATTTGTCCTCTTGAATTCCAACTTTATCTTCATATTGTGATCTTTCCTACTTTTAAAGACACCACTCAAACTTATTCGTGTACTAATGTCCACGCCATCTCCCCACTGACAGTTCGGAACATAACACTTAGTCGAGCAGCTCGTCTCCTTTCTTCTGAGTCTTCCCAGCCCAAACTTTGCAACATTTTTGTAATGCTACTCTTTTGTCGGAAATCACCCAGAAGAAATCTAGCTGTTTTTCTTCAGATTTTTTCCAGTTCTTGAATCAAGTAATCCTGGCGAGGGTCCCATACACTGGAACCATACTCTAGTTGGGGTCTTACCAGAGACTTATATGCCCTCTCCTTTACATCCTTACCACAACCCCTAAATACCCTCATAACCATGTGCAGAGACCCATACCCTTTATTTAAAATCATATTTATGTGATTATCCCAATGAAGACATTTCCTTATATTAACACCTAGGTATTTACAATGATTTCCAAAAGGAATTTTCACCCCATAGACGCAGTAATTAAAACTGAGAGGACTTTTCCTATTTGTGAAACTCACAACCTGATTTTTAACCCCATTTATCATCATACCATTGCCTACTGTCCATCTCACAACATTATCGAGGTCATTTTGCAGTTGCTCACAATCTTGTAACTTATTTATTACTCTGTACAGAATAACATCATCTGCAAAAAGCCTTATCTCTGATTCCACTGCTTTACACATATCATTGATATATATAAGAAAATATAAAGGTCCAATAATACTTCCGTGAGGAATTCCCCTCTTAATTATTACAGGGACAGATAAAGCTTCGCCTACTCTAATTCTCTGAGATCTATTTTCTAGAAATATAGCAACCCATTCAGTCACTCTTTTGTCTAGTCCAATTGCACTCATTTTTGCTAGTAGTCTTCCATGATCTACCCTATCAAATGCCTTAGATAGGTCAATCGCGATACAGTCCATTTGACCTCCTGAATCCAGGATATCTCCTATTATCTTGCTGGAATCCTACAAGTTGAGCTTCAGTGGAATAACCTTTCCTAGATCCAAACTGCCTTCTATCAAACCAGTTATTAATTTCGCAAACATGTCTAATGTAATCAGAAAGAATACTTTCCCAAAGCTTACAAGCAATGCATGTCAAACTGACTGGCCTGCAATTTTCAGCCTATCAGCCTTTCCTTTATACACAGGGGCTACTGTAGCAACTCTCCATTTATTTGGTATAGCTTCCTTCATGAAAACGATAATCAAATACTTCAGATGAGGTACTATATCCCAACCCATTGTCTTTAGTATATCCCCCGAAACAGTCTCAATCGAGTAAGCAGTGAGGACGGATGTGCTGAGTGTGTGCTGAAGTATGGGGATAGCGCTAGAGCTCTATCGAGTGAGGATTGGGAGTTGGCAATGCAGGAGGAAGAACATGGAATTGTGCAAGAGGATGAAGGGTGAGGAAGGGGTGTTGGCAGGGCTGCTGGTGGCTGTGGTGCTATCAGCGCTGCTTATAATAGGTGGAGTAGAATTAAACCCAGGGCCAGGCCCAATTGGTGCCCTAGGGATAGAGGCGCTAAAAGAAGTGGTGAAGGAGGCGTGTTAGATAGACCAACTGAAGGAGATGATACGTGATCATTCCAAGGAGCTAAAGAACTTGAGAAAGTGCGTTAAAAGTGAGGTGGACGAGCTGAAGGAAAAGGTGGGGAGGAATGAGGCGGAGATGGAGAAAATGCGAGTGAAAGTCCAGGTGCTGGAGGGGGAGGTGGCGAAACGTAAGAGAGAAATGGAAGATGGGATTCAGGCACGAATGAAATTTTTTTTTTTAATATACGGAGTTGAAGAAACAGCGCAAGAAGGTAAAGTGGCTTTATTTTTAAGGTAGTGAACTTGATACGGGGCAGAATGAAGATAAATTTAAGTGAAGAAAATATTGATGAGGCTCAGAGAGTGGGAAGAGTGAAAGGTGGAGGTGTGAGACCAATTAAGCTCACGCTGATATCCCCCGAAACCTTAACAATTCCAGCTGCTTTTCTAGTTTTCAACTTTTGTATCTTACTGTAAATGTCATTGTTGTCATAGGTATATTCGAATACTTCTTTAGTATTAGTCACCTCCTCTAGCTGGACATTATCCTTGTAACAAACAATCTGTACATACTGCTGACTGAATACTTCTGCCTTTTGAAGATCCTCGCAAATACACTCCCCTTGTTCATTAATGATTCCAGGAATATCCTTCTTGGAACCTGTTTCACTAAAATTTGTATTACCGCTAATTATGCTTGCCATCATGTTATCCTTAGCTAACTTCTTTTCTAGATTCCTTAAATTACTCCTTACTTCCACAGCCATTTCTAACTATATTTCTTTCCAACCTGCACCTCCTTCTTAGTCTCCCTACTTATCTGTTAAAATATAGTAGGTCTTTACCATTCCTTACCACTTTTAAAGGTACAAACCTATTTTCACATCATTCAACAATTGCTTTAAACCCATCCCTTAGTCTGTTTACATTTTTATTTACCGATCAAACAGTAGTTACTTTTTTAAACTCCCTCATGTCTGTTTTATCAGCCATATGGTACTGCGTAATAGTCCTAATTTTAATACTTCTATAGAGCTCATCTGGTTTTACCAGCACCACATTCAGAATATTCTTCCCTCTAGTTGTTTCCATCACTTTCTGAATCACATGCCCTTCCCATTATTAACTTATTTGCCATTTGTTGGTCATGCTTTCTGTCGTCCCAATTGACATTCGGTAAATTGAGATCACCCGCTACAATCACGTTCCTTTCCTTCTCGTTTCCCACATAGCTGATTATCTTATCAAATAATTCTGAATCAGCGTCAGCGCTACCCTTTCCCGGTCCGTACACTCCAAAGACATCAAGTTGCCTGTTATATTTAGAGATGAGCCTTACACCTGTAATTTCATGTTTGTCATTTTTAACTTTTTCGTAGCTTACAAATTCTTCTTTTACAAGAATGAATACTCCCCCTCCTACCATTCCTATCCTATCTCTACGATACACACTCCAGTTCCGTGAGGAAATTTCTGCATTCATTATATGATTTCTCAGCCATGATTCAACTCCTACTTCAATATCTCTTAAGTATATATCTATTAAATTACTTAATTCTGTTTCTTTCTTTACAATACTACTACAGTTCACCACTAACATTTTTGTCATCTCTACTTGACTTCCAGTTCCCTGTTCCCTTATCACCGCTCTCTAGGCCACCCCGTTTCCCTGAATGTTTAAGTGAAGGCCATCTGAGCGCAGATCCCTATCTCCTACCCACTCATTAGGATCTAGAAATCTCACTCGCAGTTTCCCACATACCCACTCTATACTCTTATTTAAATCCTCAATCACCTTCCAGTCAGTATCCCTCCTATACAGTATTCCACTGATAAAAATCTCTGCTTCCTTAAACTTCACCCGTGGTGCATTTACCAGATCCCGCACATCCCAACTATGTTGGTACTTATACCTGCTTGTATTACATTGTTAGTACCAACGTGAAACACTACCACCTTCTTCTTTCCCTTCCCCTCCTCTTCTACTTGCAATGGAACGAATTGTGTTGCTGCACGGAATGACACGATGATGAAAGCTTTCACTGTCTTGCTGAGCAGCGCCATAAGATAAATGAATATCGGCAAACTCGGCAGATGGGTGGGGGATGCAGACGAAGAATACACCCACGGTATCCCCTGCCTGTCGTAAGAGGCGACTCAAAGGGGCGATCAAGGGGTGATAGTATTAGAACCGTGAAACTACTTGTGATTAATACCACCACGCGGGGAACACAATGGGTTGCTTTTACTTGCGCGAAGTACCACTATGGTAGGTACCAAATAGGTTTGTGATTAGTAGCAAAAGAGTACGTTGCGGGCTTCTACAGTACCTGTGATTTTTAGCACTATATGAGCGACAACATGGTTCTGGCTTGCCTATGATTAGTACCCACTATATGAGGAACGCCACGGGATAGCGCGAGTCCCTGTCTTTAGTACACTTGGGTGATGAACATCATAGATTTGCGTTGCCTGTAAATAGTAGCGTGCGTTATTCCTTTATATCTCCCCTAAACATGAGTGGAAAGATGTGTGCTGTGTTTGGCTGCAATAATACTATTAAGTGCAGAAAGATTCGCGGTCTTCCGTTCCCTCGTGACAAGAAAATGTATGTAAATGTTGTGTTTGCATATATATTCAAGTAACACGAGATTTTTATAGTACTTCCTAAGCTTCTGACCGCCGCGACCCATATTTTAACTGACTTAAAATATAAGTGTATTTTATTGTATAGTGCAGCAGTCAACCTTCAATACCGATGTGTTGTTGTAGATGCGATCTGTGGGTTTTGATTTAATTCAGGAAAATGCATATGCATATGTGTGTGGCTGCTTGTGTTCCAAATTACCCCATTAGGAATGCCGTAATGCGTTGTCAAGCACTGAAGAAAATATGGGTGACTTAAGGAATGTACATATTTTGTTGAAACGAAATTATGATGAAAATTTGCTTTACCCTAATATGATGGCAAGTATTGCTTATAGGGAAATTTGGAATTTTTTGAGGCTAAATTTGTAGATTCTCTTTCTGTTAATAGGCTTCCAAGTTAAGAGGAAAATTGTTCATGTGTGTAAGGAATGTGCCGATATTTTTATTGACGAGTGCCTTAATGTGATGATACAGTGTTTTTAAATGAGAAAAAAGACAAATCTAGCCGTAAAAGTTCAGGCAGGAATGCTAAAGCTAAAAAAAAGTAATGCATAAATAAAAGATCAAGCCCCTTCACAGCAGTCCATTTCACATCTTAATTATGTCTAATTTGTCTTTAAATAATAACCTGTTAAATAATTCTTCTTTCGTTTATCCAGAATTGCTTTAGCAACTTTGAAGTTAATATCTTAATAACACTTTCTTTCTAGATGTAATTTATTTATCCATTTTTCGTATATACATTTCCATTGATATTTGAATTTAGCGCCAATTTCCAGGTCACGTCACTAGGAGCGCCACTTGCGAATTGTCTCCCATTTTAACCAGGACAAATCCGGAAGTGTGATGCTTGATGATGCTTGTTGTTTTAAGGGGCCTAACATCGAAGGTCATCGGCCCTATCCGGAAGTGTCGCGTATTGTCTCTACTGTATATCTTTATACACAATAAGGATATCAAGGGTTCTCTTCCATATTATTACTCTATTTACAGTATGGTACCCTGATCATTTCCATATTTAATGTAATTAATTTGCATAATCCATGAAGAAAAACATGGTGTGAGTTGTCTATCAGTATAGTTTGTTACTTTACTACAGTAACATTAAAAGAATAGGAAAATAATTAAATGACTGTTTCATCACCGTTGGCAGTTCATGGTGGCTAATCAGGAAAATCATAATGGTTTTAGTAACGCGTTATCAAACCCTTATTATAGAGCATTAGACATTCCGAGCTTCATCAGACTTAACACTTAACGTCACTCAACCAATAAATCTGCCCCTATCAGCTGACACTTGCAATTTGTGATCATAAACCACATGACCTCCAGTTGCACATAGAAACTAACTACCAGTTATCAACTTGACAAATTATTAACATTTCCTTCTGAGCATTGCCTGTATATATGCTGGGAAGATCGCGACCCTTATTAACCCTGTTGTGAAACTTAACCCTTGGTTCTATTACAGAGCTCTGTGCAAGGCGATTTGCCACTTTGAATGCAAGACTTCACAGGCATGATGTTCATTGAAACAACTTTCAGTATGAGAACACAAGGTTACGATCCCCCCTCGTCCCGCACAAATCTCGTACAATAGAAGTACCTAATTGAAAATGTTCACTATCACTGAAGGAATTTGAAATAATGCACGGATAAATTACACTGGGTACGATAATAATAATAATAATAATAATAATAATAATAATAATAATAATAATAATAATAATTGTTCCTGGGTTTTATCGTGGATCGCAGAGGTGAAAGAAGGTGCCGGGATGAATGGGTCTAAATACAATGTCAAGAATTGAATTTAAAACGTAAACTGAAGGTTATATTTTTGAAAATCAACAAACTTAACTTTTCACTTAGTGAGATAACAATGACATTTCAGGTACAAAATAGAAAAATCCAAGATTTCAGAACTTTTAACACTCTTGGGCTTCAAGCCCCTAGTTTTACAATTTTTGAGCTCCCAGCTCAAATTTACAAACGAGCACAAATTTGTTCAAAGGGCAGAAATCCCCTAATTCACGGAGCACTTGCTCCCAAAATACGACATCTAGCCTTCAAGAGGCATACAGTAATCTTACTTTAAAAAAAAGAGCTAACAGGCTCTCAGTTTTCCAAGCCTATTAAAGGCAACATCAGCTTACAATTTCTGGATTATACAGGGGTATTTAATACCCAACCTACTGGGCCTTCATGGAACAAGAATAATGGCTAATTAAATGGCCCGAACACAAAATGAATGGAGTCGAATATTTGCACTCCTAGATATGAACACTTAAAACATAAAGGGAACTAGGCCGATGACACAGGGGCTATTCCCAGACTATGGAGGTGACTCGTTTAAGAATAAATTAAGACCTTACGGAAACGAAGAAAACCAGTTACAAAACGTAGTCACCTCAAACCAATATTAAGGGGAGCTCGAGAGGGTACATCACTCTCTATCCCCGATTTACAGTTCAAGATTGTATTAAATTTTTACATTAGCCGGCAGAAAGTTACATTTTTAGAGAAGTAGGTTACATAGTTAACGAGTCGGACCTTTCCCTCGGGTTAAACTGCGGCGTGTGCGCGTAGAGGCGCGCGGCTGTGAGCTTGCATCCGGGAGATAGTAGGTTCGAATCCCACTATCGGCAGCCCTGAAAATGGTTTTCCGTGGTTTCCCATTTTCACACCAGGCAAATGCTGGGGCTGTACCTTAATTAAGGCCACGGCCGCTTCCTTCCAACTCCTAGGCCTTTCCTATCCCATCGTCGCCATAAGACCTATCTGTGTCGGTGCGACGTAAAGCCCCTAGCAAAAAAAACTGCGGCGTTAGCTACAACAAGAAAGATGTTATGTGGCCATTACCTTGTCGCTGTACTGCTGCCTGATGAAAGAGGCGCCGCCCGCCTCCTGCTTGACACACACACTTAGATGACGATCAAACGGCCAAGAGACGTGAAAAGGCGCCGTTTATAAACCCTCGGGGAAAGTTCGAGATCATTCATGAAAGATCAAGACACACCCACAGAATTTTATTGGGTGAGTTCAAAAGTGACACTCAGAATCGGAGAAGAAGCCTGTGATAGGTGGAAAATTAATTACAGAAATTAGGGATTGGCTGGATTAAAACTGGTGGAAAGAAAAGAAATTTTGCCAACCCAAAAATAAATGAACATCAATTAGTAAAAAAAACTTACGAATACAAAACTTAAAAATCGAAAGTTCTTTCACTTCGCACCAGGGTGCATGATCATAGTTTTTGGTAGTGTCATCTATATGAGAATGTCCAAACTTCTTGATGAATGTCAAACAAAACAAGTAGAAATTCACACAGGTTAGGAACCTGCACAATAACAAAATTACATCATATTTTAGTGGTGACATCTTCTGAGTAAAGTTCTAATTTGGTGTAGTTCCAATTTCATGGTTTTCCCAATAGGGGAGTTCATTTAGGCGCTAGATTTAAATGCGCGGCGTTTAATAATAATAATAATAATAATAATAATAATAATAATAATAATAATAATAATGTCTCTGGAGCAATGATTGACTGACAAATGAAATGATACTGGAAAGTGTTGATGGAATGGAAAGACGTCAGAGAAAACCAGAGTACGCCGAGAAAAACTTGTCCCGCCTCCGCTTTGTCCAGCACACATCTCGCATGGAGTGACCGGGATTTGAACTATGGAATCCAGTGGTTAGAGCCCGGCACACTGCCATCTGAGCCACGGAGGCTTGAAGGCTAGCTCTAACATTATGATTTCTCATTGGTCGTATTAAAAATATTACAATTTTTTTCTTAACCATAAAGGACATAATAGTACATTGTGCAACAAGCATATAATGGCAATAATTAAGACAAGAGTATGTTATAAAATTAGCGAAGCGTTTAATAAACATACTCGTGTCTTAATTATTGCCATTATAGGCGAGTTGCATACGGCTGTTTATGCTCGACGATAATATTAGGCTATAACTCTACTTTTTAAATATTCATAAATTTCTGTCAAGATGTCGCTTCACAGTTAAGTTTACTGAACAGGGCGCATGCGCTGGGTTATTGATTTTCCGTGAATGGATCAGAGACCTTGACAATGTCTTGTTGCTTGTTGTTTAAAGGGGCCTAACATCTAGGTCATCGGCCTCTTGACAATGTCATGTTTTCAAAGCTTTGATAGAAGGTTATCATAACCTAGCTTTATTTGAAATACAAATTGTTTATTGTATAGTTGAAGTGAATTTGCGGGAATGTGCCGTGTGGTTGTGGAATATTGGAAGTAGAAGGTGCATTGATGTTAATGTGTGTGTCCGACATGTTTGATTTTGGAAACAAGTGCGAAGCAAGTGCGTTGAGCGCAGGTGCGATGCTATCCTTACCTAATTGGTCAAACAGTTGCATCATAATGAAAATCTGATCTCTGATTGGTGGAGAACCTGTATCATAATGAAACGTGAACTATAATGAGCCTCATTAGGATTCAGTTTTCTGGTATATTATATATTTATACTTCGGCGTCGTCGAGCATAAATACTTTAAAAATACGCTTAAAGGCACCTGAGTAGTTCTTGGTAAACAGTACCCACATTGAGCAGTTAATTCTACTTCCTGAATGACATCACAGACTGGTGAACAATGACAGTGCACTCTCTTGGAATTGCCTGCCTATTGAGTATTTTCAGTACCTTTATTAGCTGTAATTCCTATCCTATTTAGTTCTGATCACTTATCACTAGGGTTCGGAAATGTAATACTTTTTTCCCGTCTTCAGTTTTGGCCAACCGAGCGAGTTGGCCGTGCGGTTAAGGGCGCGCACAGCCACAAGTTTGCATTTGGGAAATAGTGGGTTCGAATCCCACTGTTAGGAGCCCTGAAGATGGTTTTCCGAAGTTTCCCAGTTTCACACTGGGCAATTGCAGGTGCCACGCTGGTGCCTTAATGCCAGGGCCGCGTCTCTCCCATTTCTAGCCCTTTCCTATTACATCGTCGCCATCTGTATCGGTGTGACGTAAAACAACTTGTTAAAAATATTTTTAAAATGGCTATTTGTTGGAATTAGGCACAAATTGGACGTTTCTGAGATTATCTAGACTTATATTATAGGACATATCAGTGCATATTTTACCATTCTTAATTGTTTTCATCCGGTGCGCCGACTTCGGATAATTATTAGCGGGAGGGGGGTGGAAGCATGATTGCTACGAACACAGGCATATGAAATGAGGAACAACTATTAAAGCAAACATTCCTATATTATAACAATTTTCACAAACGGAAAAAAACAGAACATTAATGGAGCTTGTTTCTCAAGTACATTTTTGAACGAGTCTTACGTACGGAGTTTTCAGTAATATATATTTTGAATGAATGCTTTATGCACGAAGCTATCAAAAATAATCACAAGTAAAAACTTTAGAACTTGCGTCATATTCTTAATAAATGCCCTATTACTGTATATTACGCATTTCATGATACGAAATGTGAAAAGCTCTACCACCAGATGTACTGCTTGAACAGTCTCCATTGGGAAATGTAGTTCTATGAAGGAATGCCCGCTTTCTAATCTCATTTCTTGCTATAAAACCATCTACCACCCCCTCCTGATTTAACGCCTTAGCAGCCTCTGAAGACTACCAAACTTCACGTTTTAAAGGGACTTAACATCTAGGAGGATAATTTTTTTTTTGGGGGGGGGGGCAAAATGGCACTCCTTCCTCTAAGATAATTTTTGTGGGGGGGAAGAAGACGCCTTCACCCCTCACCCCCCCCAAGTCGGCGCCACTGGTTTTCATCATATTCCGGTCATTTTACTACTTTAAAATATTTCCGGTCACATTTTGCACGAAAAATGTTCTTTCCACGAACCTGCTATGCAGGCGTAGCAGGAGGAGAGGTGAAACTCCCACGTGGCGCGTCCCAGGTGGCGGATAGGGGGGTCCTAACCGGTTTGTCAGTGGACTTGAGGGAAATAAAATACCTCTCGCGGACCACACACACTACCCCCTTCGGGTGGGGGACGCACCTGTAGAATACACCCGCGGTATCCCCTGCCTGTCCTAAGAGGCGACTAAATGGGGCGACCAAGGGATGCTGATATTAGAACCATGAAACTACTATTGATTAGTACCATCACGCGGGGAACACCATGGGTCGCCTTTACTTACGAGTAGTACCACTATATTTGGTACACAATAGGTTTGTGATTAGTAGCAGCAGAGAGTGGTTCCCCTGTGGGTTTCCAGTACCGTGATTAGTACCATTGTGAGAAACACCACGGGTCTAGGCGTTGCCTGTGAGTTCTACCACTATATGAGCGACACCGTGGGTCTGCGTTACCTGTACGAAGTACAATACTTGTGATTAGTACCATCTTGTGTGGAACACTGTGAGTCTTCGCTACTTTCGATTAGTACCCCAACATGACCAATAGCATGGTTCTATTTTACTCGTGACATGTACCATTCTGTGGGGCGTTAGACGTGGATTTTGCACCCCTTTAGACATCAAGCATCCTCGATTCAGGATTCTGCTTTGACTGGTCCCTTGGTCAGTAATAAATTATATATGATCCTTTTTTTAAGTTAAATCCACTAATTTTTTGTTTGCTCGTTTTTTGTAGTTTTTTTTTTTTGCTTCATGTCCATCCATTCCTTCTTCATGACGATTTTTTTTCTTTTGGTCAGTGGATGATTTTGAATTTTTTGTCATTTCATTTCGTACCATTAGGGGCAGATGACCTCGATGTTAGGCCCCTTTAAACAGCAAGCATCATCATCATCAATATGTTCTTTATGATGCCCGATGTTGCTTGTGTAAGTTTGTTTGTAGCATTGTGACGAAACTTGAAGCTCGGGCCTCGAAGCTGAATAAATGGCGCCTTTTGTATTTCGTCTAAGCTGATATCACTAGTTTAAGAATAACTTCTTTTGCAGTAAGGCTTATAGTGCGGATATTTCCGCCCACTGGAATGTCACCCGTGTTAAGAGACAACGAAACACCACACGGGTTTATCTTATGTCTTGTCACTTGCGGCTCGTGACCGCTTAAGTCTAGTCTTGTAACGCTCTATGGTAAAAAATATGTACATTATTTTTTGATCGCGCTTCACGGCCATTTGTATCGTTCCACTTCCGAATGTCGAACACATTTTTACCAGAGCGCCACTTGAACTTCACTTATGTTCCACACTGTTGGAAGTTATCATGTAAGCAAACTGGTAAATATATTTACCAGTGCACATTCCAAGTGAAAAAATCCTAAATGTTCTCTGGTAAAAATATTTTGCAATTTGCTTTACGTCGCATCGACCCAGAGAGGTCTTATGACGACGATGGGATACGAAAGGGCTGGGAGTAGCAAGGAGGCGTTCGTGGCCTTAATTAAGGTACAGTCCATTAATTTTTCCTGGTGTGAAAATGGGAAACCACGGAAAACCATATTCAGGGCTACCGAGAGTGGGGTTCGAACCCGCTATCTCCCAATTCAAAGCTCTCAGCCGTGCGACTCTAACCGCACGACCACTTGCTCGGTGGTAAGAAAAATATTTACCATCCGATATCTCATAAACAATGCATTGACTCAGATTTTGGTGAAAACCAAAACAATAGCTACCAATGACATGATTTTCAACCAAGGCAACTGTCGGCGCATTCTTAATTTCGATAACTAATATATTCATTGGTTTGTAGGAGTAGCGGTGTGGTCTCAATCAATCAATCAGTCTGCATTTAGGGCAGTCGCCCAGATGGCAGATTCCCTACCTGTTGTTTTCCTAGTATTTTCTTAAATGACTACAAAGAAATTGGAAATTTATTGAACATCTCCCTTGGTAAGTTATTCCAATCCCTAACTCCCCTTCCTACAAATAAAATTTTGCCCCAATTTGTCCTCCTGAAATCCAACTTTATATTGTGATTTTTTTCTACTTTTAAAGACACCATTCAAACTTATTCGTCTACTAATGTCATTCCACGCCATCTCTCCACTGACAGCTCGGAACATACCACTTAGTCGACCAGCTCGTCTCCTTTCTCCCAAGTCTTCCCAGCTCAAACTTTGCAACATTTTTGTAACGCTACTCTTTTGTCGGAGATCACTCAAGACAAATCGAGCTGCTTTTCTTTGGATTTTTTCCAGTTCATGAATCAAGGGTCCCATACACTGGAACCATACTCAAATTCCAATAGCTTCAATCATAAATTGATTATAAATAACCAAATTTTGGTCAGTACCGAAGACACTTTTAATTAATATCAGTCTTACACAATGGTGGCAGAGGCTGCGTTGATGGGGTGAAACTTTACATCCTTACTACAATCCCTAAATGCCCTCATAACCATGTTCAAAGATCTGTACCCTTCATTTACAATCCCATTTATATGATTTCCCCAATGAAGATCTTTCCTTATATTAACACTTAGGTACTTACAGTGATCCCCATAAGGAAGTTTCACCCCATCAACGCAGCCTCTGCCACCATTGTGTAAGACTGATATTAATTAAAAGTATCTTCGGTACTGACCAAAATTTGGTTATTTATAATCAATTTATGATTGAAGCTATTGGAATTAAGCTGAAAGAACTCGCAAGGAAAGTAATTAGTGAATAAAACTGTGTAATTGTATCTTCAATATAAAAGAACAAATAGCAAAAAATATCATTCGTTGGAAGTACATATGATGCTGGGTCATATTTTTTAATTTTTTGGGCCATATTTAGATATTTTTGAGAGAATATTTTCCTGCATATTTGGGCGGTATTTTGGTCCTAAACATCCGAACCCTATTTACGAGTAATACGTCCAGAAATGAGGGGCTGCCTGGCCGAGGCGGTAAAGGCGTGCTCGGTTCGCTCGGAAGGGCGTGGGTTCGAATCCCCGTCAGGAAGTCGTAAAATTTAAGAAGCGAGATTTCCACTTCCGGAGGTGCATATGGTCCTGAGGTTCACTCAGCCTACACCAAAAATGAGTACCAGGTTAATTCCCGGGAGCAAAGGCGGCCGGGCGTAGAGCTAACCGCTCTACCCCATCACGTGCTGAGGTTAACAATGGTGGAAGCCTTTACCTTCCACTCCTCCAAGGGCCTTCAAGGCCTGTACGGAGATGACTTTGCTTTGTTTTACGTCCAGAAATGGAACTTGGCACGTTTTATTATTCATTAGCTTAACTACATTATCTTGAAAAGGTATGAATGCGTTTATTCTGGAATTCCTTCTGTCGTAGACTCGTAGTTAGGCTTGCAGGTGATGATGAATAGTGACGTGTGGTCTCCGAAGAGGCCGTGTATAGGCGAACTACGCGTCGGTGAGGATGGGGCCGGGAATCAAACCCAAGACTTTTTGGACCAACGGCCAACACGCTAACCATTAAGCCATTGATTCGGACATGATGATGATGATGATGATGATATCCAAACCCAGTATCATAGTACTGTACAGTTATTTCTATGTGATTGCCTCAGATCCAGTGTTAGCACACGACGATGGCCGGTCTCCCAAGTGTGGTTGTGCTAGGTACAGTACTTGTAAATAATTGGATCGTTCGTGACTATAGCAGAGAACTTGAGCAGTGCGGAGTGCTTCTAGTGGAGACAATTGAGTTAGAAACTACAACGTTAACTCTTAAACCACACATCCTTGCCACACGAGGATGACAATTATTATTATTATTATTATTATTATTATTATTATTATTATTATTATTATTATTATTATTATTATTATTATTATTATTATTATTATTATTATTGAGCCTCCGTGGCTCACGTGGCAGTGCACCAGCCTCTCATCACTGGATACCGTAGTTCAAATCCCGGTAACTCCATGTGAGGTTCGTGCTGGACAAAGCGGAGGCGGGACAGGTTTTTCTCCGGGTACTCCGGTTTTCCCTGTCATCTTTCATTCCAGCAGCACACACCACTATCATTTCATCTGTTAGTCATTAATCATTGCCCCGGAGCAGTGCGACAGGCTTCTGCAGCCGGTACAATTTCTATCCTCTCCGCAAGTTGGGGGTTTCATTCCATCCCTCACCCGGTCATTGACTGGAAAACAGGTTGTAGGTTTACATTATTATTTATTATTATTATTATTCCGCCTGTGAGTGGAGATAGTATAGGGTCATGCAATTAAGGCAAACCCTCAGCTCAGACGAGGCTGAGGCTGGCAAGCTATCGCTTCCCGCAGGCCGGCTATCGAGAGCAAGCGAAAGTGACTGGCTGAAAAATTTTAACGCTCTTTAAAGGCCGCTAATCGACGTGCTGGAACTTCCTGCCTTTGTTTCCGACACATTTCTGGCATCAGCTTATGAAACTTCCCACTACTATTCTTAGTTCACATTGAAGCATGGAATTGATCTCTTGGGAAATGGTTTATTTACGCTCGTCTAAAGTGTGAGGATTCGTTTTATACTTTATCTTGTAATTATCCCCAGAGATAACAATCACAGGCTGTAAAATCAGGGGATCGTGGGGGCCATATGACCATATGTTGTTTCCGATAACTAGTCGAATTTTCTGCAATGAAATATAGGCTGTATGAGCCGTCACAGAGTCCTATCGGGGAAAAAAACCGTGAAAGTTAATTCAATTATTTCAACAAGAAAACGTGTCTCAAAATGTTAACATATCTAATACTGTTGTTTGCTAAAAACAACAGGGTCAATTGCCCTCACTCGCAGCTGCGCACCACACCCATTATTTCTTGTTATGAAGAGGTTTCCCATGGAGTAGATTAGATTTTCCGGCACTCCATTCTCGGTTGTTTTGAGAATATTCTGGCCTACGCAAGTGAAACTACACTTCTCAGGAGAGAATGAAATTGGGTTCAGTTTCTCCATTAGGCACTTTATTCAAAACCCATTCACTAAATTTAATCCTACACACAAGATCGCTCGGTTTAAGTTTTTCCAACATAATACATTTATATGGTTTTAACTTACGATAGCTCTTTGTACGGAATCGTAAGAAATTACCGTTTGCTGAGAAAGACGGCTGAGAGATTTCTTAAGAGAATTTTTCAGGCGTTCTCCAATGTCTTAAAGATTTTCTTCTTTAAGCACTATACGTCGCCTTCTTTTATTATCATTAATATTTACCGTTTCATGAAATTTATTAACTAATCTATGAACCATCCCACGACCTGGAACTCGAACACCTGGAAATAAGCCAACAGCAGGAGCGAATTCTGTAACGGACACACGAATCTTAAACACACTATATGGTTAGGTCTGCTGTTATTATTATTATTATTATCCATTTATTTTCATTATTACTTTGCGCGCAAGTGTTGCTCTCACTGAAACGCGAAACAAACCGCGTTGCGAGACATAACAAGAACCGGTAGTCCCCGCAGGCTCCCCTTCCTTCCGCGCAGTTGACGGCTTAGTCACTCCTAGTCATCGCTCCGGTTCCAAGATAATTGGATGACCCAGTAGAATATATCCACGGTATCCCAGTCCTATTCTAATAGGTGACTAAAAGGGAATCACAGGGGCTCTCAATCGGGAGCAACAGAGCGAATTGGCCGTGCGATTACGGGCGCGCTGCTGTGACCTTGGGTTCAAACCCCACTGTCAGCAGCCCTGAAGATGGTTTTCCGAGGTTTCCCGTTTTCACACCAGGCAAAATCTGGGGCTGTACCTTAAGGCCATGGCCGCTTCCTTCCAATTCCTAGGCTTTTCCTCTCCCATCGTCGCCATAAGACCTATTTGTGTCGGTGCGACGTAAAGCAAATAGAAAAAAAATCGATCTTCTCCCAACTCATTTTCAACTGATCTTCCCATTCTTCTGTAAATAATACATGTTAAAATTTTGCAGGCGTGAGATACTGCACTAATGGTGCGGTAGTTTTCACACTTGTCACCACCGACTTCCTTGGGAATAGGTATACCAACATTCTGGCGAAAATCGGATGGCACTTCTCCTGTGTCATACGTCTTACACACTAAATGGAATAACCTCCTCATGCCGGTTTCTCCTAACGCAGTCAGTAACTCAGCTATAGGCTTGCTTGCTTGCTAAATGTGAGCTCGATGGTCTTGGTTCAAACACTCTTGTGTTCACGGATCAGAAGCTCGTCATTCTCAGGAGACTGACTAGCTGAAAAAATGTTCCTCCTGGGTCTGGTGTCCCTAAAGGTCAGGACAGACGAGGAATGACCTCTCTCCTGAATCTTTAATGCCCCGAGTGATGACGTACAGTCACTGCTAAAAGTGTCGAAAAGAAATAAGACACATGAGATGAAAATGATCATTAAAACATTACAGAAGAGAAGGATTGAAAACTACACAAAGTTAGGCGTAATGGCTGAGTGAATGTCACCAGCCTTCAATCAAGCTACATGTGCTTCGAATTCTTGTGAATGTAAGATTGTCGAAATATATTAGAATATGCTGAGCGAGTTGGCCGTGTGGCTAGATGTGCGCAACTGTGAGTTTGCATTCGAGAGAAAATGGGTTCGAACCCCACTGTCGGCACTGTCCACATAACGTGCACCTATCAGCGCTCTCTGTAGCCGGACAATGTGGCCTAATTGCGACCACGACAATGCCACCCAAACCAGAACTGAACCACTTCCGCCAGGACCCAACTTTGTTGACACAGAGTATACATAGCTTCATGGGGCATACGCCACACTCGCACGCCCATCAGCTCGATACAACTAGAACAGAGATTCATCGGCCCATCCACGAACCTGCTACGTAGGCGTAGCAAGGGGAGAGGTGATACTCCCACGTGGCGCGTCCCAGGTGGCGGATAGGGGGGTCCTAACCGGCTTGCCGGCGGACTTGAGGGAAATAAAATACCTCTCGCGGACCAAACACCCACCCCCTGTGGGTGGGGGAGGCTGACGAATAATACACCCACGGTATCCCCTGCCTGTCGCGAGAGGCGACTAAAAGGGGCGACCAAGGAATGATTGTATTAGAACCATGAAACTATTTTTGATTAGTACCATCACGCGCGGAACACCATCGGTCGGTTTTACTTGCGAGTAGTACCACTCTGTTAGGTACTCCATAGTTTTGTGATTCGTAGCACTCGAGTGGGGTTCAGTGTGGGTTTCCAGTACCCGTGAGTCGTGCCCGTGTGTGCAACACCACAGGTCTGGGCGTTGCCTGTGAGTTGTACCCGTGTGAGCGACACCACGCGTCTGGGCGTAGCCTGTGAGTTGTACCACTATACGAGCGACACCGTAGGTCTGCGTTGCCTGTGATTAGTACCCACTATGTGAGGAACACCACGGGAATGCCGGCGCCCGTGATTAGTACACCTAGGTGAGGAACCTCATCGGTTTGCGTTGGTATGAGTGGCGCCATTGTTGAGAAACACCATAGGTCTGCGTTACCTTTACGACGTACAATACTTGCGAGTAGTACCTTAATGTTTGGAACAC
Source organism: Anabrus simplex (assembly GCF_040414725.1). Taxonomy (NCBI): domain Eukaryota; kingdom Metazoa; phylum Arthropoda; class Insecta; order Orthoptera; family Tettigoniidae; genus Anabrus; species Anabrus simplex. The sequence goes on along the minus strand of NC_090272.1, from coordinate 91,680,605 downwards.
CGTGAGTTTACGCTACCTTTGATTAGTACCGCAGCTTGAGAAATATCATGGTTCTCCTTTACTACCGATAAGTGCCATTAGCATCATTGTGCTTTACAAGTGGTCCCTTGGTCACCAATACTATTATTTACAATCTGTTTTGAGTCGGATCCACTGTTTTGTTTTATTTTTGCTGTGTTCATGTCCATCCATTCATTCTTCATGACATTTTTATTTTTTAATTTATTTTTATTTTGGTCAGTGGATGCTTTTTATTTTTTGTTATCTCATTTCGTACCATTAGGGGCCGATGACCTCGATGTTAGGCCCCTTTAAACAAGCATCATCAACGGATCATACCACACGCCGCCACTGGTCCACGGTCCATTACCGATGTTCGCGGGCCCATGCACGTCGTTGAGCTCTGTGTCGAGGAATCAGCAATGGGACACGATTTGGTCGTCGGGTGGTGAAGCCTATACGGTGCAGTTGCCTCCTTACGGTCCTGGTAGAAATGTTCTCCTTACTCCCAACATTCAACATGATCTGACTCACAGTAGCCCGTCGAGCGTCCAGTATGGTTCTACGGAGGCGACGTGATGTCCGTTCGTTAAACACCTGTGGTCTTCCCGTGCGGCGATTTACGCGGGTTGTAACATTCTCTTTGCGATATTGAAGATCCACCCTCTACACTGCTGACCTCGGAAACCCGAATTCGCGTGTAATCTCCCATGCGCCGATGATCACCCCATGTTCAAAATTAGTTAACTCGCGACGTCTTGCCATCTTCACGACACTGGTGTCTGTGACGGACTACTCAGCTACGCCGCGGCTAGCTGCAACGCTCGGGGGTCATACACGGCACATTTTCTAATTGGACACCCCTTCCCGTGACTTTTGACCACTCTGCGCATTTTAACATTCTTGCCAGCTGAGCCAAACTTGGCAGGTTCGATCCTGACTCAGATCGGTGGTATTTGAACGTGATGAAATACGGCAACCTTGTGTCGGTTGATTTACTGACACGTACGAGAACTCCTGCGTGAAAAATCTCCGGCAGTTCGGCGTCTCCGAACACCGAAAAAGTAGTTGGCGGGTTGTATAAAAATCATTATTAACATTTCTCCGCTAGTAGAGGATGGTTGCCCTGTTGTATTTACTCTTAAAAATATAACCACCACTACCATCTCAGGAAGAAGGGCATCCATCGTAATCTTCTCGTGGGCGTGCTGTTGAAGGCTGAACCTTAGCTAACAGGGAAGGATGCCGAATGTGCACAAGATAAATGCGTTTAATTGTTTTAAAGCGCCCGGCTGTGCGTTGCTGTCACTTTTGGGTCTGGGTCTATTGCGCGCAAGTAGTATTCATCCATTTTCCTTGCCATTTAGGACTGCATTGAATGTGCACTGCTTAAGTTCATTCCGAAACCTCTATCGAATGTCTCACAAGCACTAGTTCTTTCTGATATCATAGTGCAAGAAGCCCAAATTTCTGGTGGAAAGATGGACTCTGGATCTCTGGAAGTTATCTAGGTACATAGCACGCCATTGTATACAATCGGAACAATTGAGTCATTAACGGTGTTACCAACCCCAAGTCCGCGGTATCCTCTGTCTTAAGAGGCGACTAAGAGGGGCTCCAAGGGCTTTTAACTTGGAAGAATGAGTTGGTGACCGCAGAACCATTAGATGAGTCCTCCAATTGCTTCCCTTTACTTGTGCCAGGCTCCTCACTTTCATCTATCCTATCCGACCTCCCTTGGTCGACTCTTGTTCTTTTCCGACCCCGACAGTATTAGAGCATTCGATGCCTAGGGAGTCTTTCATTTTCACGCCCTTCGTGGCCTTTGCCTTTCTTCGTCCGTTACTTCATTTTTCGAAGTGACGGATCACTTCTTTCTTCTTTTTTCTCTCTCTTTACCCCCTGTGGTTGGGGGACGCAGACGAATAATACACCTACGGTATCCCCTGCCTGTCGTGAGAGGCGACTAAAAGGGGCGACCAAGGGATGATTGGCTTGGAACCATGAAACTACTTTTGATTCGTACCATCAAGCGGGGAACACCATAGGTTGCCTGTACTTGCGAGTAGTACCACTAAATTAGGTACGAAATAGGTTTGTAATTAGTAGCAGTAAAGAGGCTGGCCTGGGGGTTTCCAGTACCCGTGCGTTGTACCCATGTGAGCAACACCGCGGGTCTGGGCGTAGCCTGTGAGTTGTACCCACTATGTGAGGAACACCACGGGATAGTGCGAGTCCCTGTGGTTAGTACACCTAGGTGGGGAACCTTATCGGTTTGCGTTGGCTATGAGTGGCGCCATTATGTGAGAAACACCATAGGTCTGCGTTCCCTATATGAAGTGCAATACTTGTGAGTAGTACCATCTTGTGTGCAACACCGTGAGTCTTCGCTACTTTTGATTAGTACCCCAACATGACAGATGCCATGGTTCTACTTTACTCGCGACATGTACCATTCTGTGGGACCTTAGACGTGGATTTTGCACCCCTTTACATATCAAGCATCATTGTGCTTTATAAGTGGTCCCTTGGTCAGTAATACTATTATTTACGATCTTTTTTGAGCCTGATCCACTGTTTTTTTCCTTTTGTTGGGTTCATGTCCATCCATTCATTCTTCATGACATTTTTTATTTTATTTTGGTCAGTGCTTTTTGTTCATTTCGTACCATTAGGGGCCGATGACCTCGATGTTAGGCCCCTTTAAACAACAAGCATCATCAGCATCACTTTCATCTCTCATATGCTACCTCCTTTGGCCAATTCTTGTTCTTCCCGACCCAGACAGCATTGGGTTGCGAGACCTAGGGAGTCTTTCATTTTCACGACCTTCGTGGCCTTTGCCTTTCTTTGGCGGATACCTTCATATTTGAAAGTGTGGGAGCCCTCCCATATTTTTTCTCCGATTAGTGTTAAGAAGATGGTTGCCCAGTTGCACTTCCTCTTAAAACAATCAGCACCAGCACCACCACCGGGCTGAGTGGCTCAGGCGGTTGAGGCGCTTGCCTTCTGACACCAACTTGGCAGGTTCGATCCTGGGTCAATGCGGTGGTATTTGAAGGTTCTCAAATACGTCAGCCTCGTGTTGCTAGATTTACTGGCACGTAAAAGAACTCCTGCGGGCGTACATTCCGGCATCTCGGCGTCTCCGAAAACCGTAACAGTAGTTAGTGGGACGTAAAGCCAATATTATTATTATTATTATTATTATTATTATCATCACAGTGCTACCATCCCTATAGCCACAACTACAGTCTTCTCCGATGATATTAATAATCTTATTAGCTACCAGTGCCTCCACACTTGTTACATAAGAAAGACACGCAAGCATCTGTATTTGTGGTACACCCGCTCGCTAAGTCACTTATTCTTCGTCTGGACTACGTGTTGAAGTTAATAAATAGCACTGCACTTCGATCAAGGAAATAAAGCAGTGACTTTTGTCTTTTTTTTCAAAATCCAGTTGGAGAACTACTTTTTCTTTTACAATTTGTTTTACGTCGCACCGACACAGATAGGTCTTATGGCGATGACAGGAGTGGAAAGGGCTGCGAATGGAAATGCCTAAAGGGGAATGAAAATGAGAAACCACTGAAAACCATCCTCAGGGCTGTCGACAGTGCGGTCCGAACACAATATCTCCCGAATACGAAGAACTACTTAAAGCACACAGTTACTGTTCAGTAACATACATTAGCTTCGTTATTTATTTACACAAACCTCCGTGGCTCAGGCGGCAGCGGGCCTGCCTCTCACCGCTGGGTTCCGTGGTTCAAATCCCGGTCACTCCATGTGAGATTTGTGCTGGACAAAGCGGAGGCGGGACAGCTTTTCTCCGGGTACTCCGGTTTTCCCAGTCATATTTCATTCCAGAAACACTCGCCAATATAATTTCATTTCATCTGTTGTTCGTTAATCATAGCCCCAGAGGTGTGCGACAGGCTTCGGCAGCCGGCACAATTCCTATTCTCGCCGCTAGATAGGGGCTTCATTCATTACGTTCCTGACCTGGTCGGATAACTGGAAACAGGCTGTGGATTTTCATTTATTTACACACGCTCAGTCTATGGATCAGTGGTAGGGTCGGCACTCCGGATCCCAACATCGCCGGTTCAAATCTGGCGGAGTTATTCATAATTTTCAAAGGAGGTAAAAGTCGGTTCAGAACTCCATGTTGTACGCTGTCGGCATGTAATATCTCTACTAACACATTTGGTGTTTACCGAAAAAAACTCAGTCATAGATCACCCAACAGAGATCCGGTCCTGAGCCATCTGGTAAAGTAAAACGGAATCTTCAAACTGACGCACAGACATCTTGAATGGCGTCAAATCCAAATGCCTGCACACTGCAGTTGGCACGATTTTTATTATTATTATTACGTCCCACTAACTACTTTTTGGCGGTTTTCAGAGACGCCGAGGTGCCGGAATTTTGTCCTGCAAAAGTGATTTTACGTGCCAGTAAATATACCAACACGAGGCTGGCGTATATGAGCCTCTCAGCCTGGCTATTATTATTATTATTATTATTATTATTATTATTATTATTATTATTATTATTATTATATGAAAACATGGCCTTCCCTGTATTTAGCCTACCCTTCTTACTTTTATCCTGCGGAATCTCCGCGAGCTTAGTGAACACGTAATTACGCCGTCCCTGCAGTTAGTCTACCCTCCATGCGCTATACCGCGCGCTATCTTGAAGTAGTTCTGGGAAACTCATATTGCCAAGAGGAATTTAATTTTAGGTGTTGATGCCATTTTTAGTGAATTCTTAGATGGCACTGTGTCCAATCAGCTGTTAGTCTATAGAAAGGCGATCCAGTTACTAAGTGCTGGTTTTCTACGTGTCATGATTGTTCCGCCGAACGTTGGCCATCATTATGGCGAAGAAGTTTTTGTATTCCACTAACCAACATTGTTCTCCTACAGAGTGGATCTCTGGCGTCTTTTATATTCTAAAGCCAGGGTGTCTGTCTTCTACCGTGTCCTCGTCTGCCTTCTGATTTGACTTCCAATATTATTTTATGCAGCTTATATTTTTTACCACTAAGCGTTTGTCCTAAATTGATAGCTTTTCTACATTTAATGACAGACAAGAGCTGAAATTCGCTATTTACTCTTATTAGAAAATTTTTGTTTGTCATTTTATGGATGTATATGGATCCACATTTCAAAGGTTTCTAGTTTATGCATGGTGCTAACCATTAAGGTCCAAGATTCCACACCAAAAGGGGACACATCTGCGTACTGATGAGTTAAGTCCGGATATCTATGTAATTAAATATTCCATTGCTTGACTTGCAGACAAGTGCAAATGATAAATGGATGTGATATGGCTATTCTTGGATTTTATTTTACATATGTTCACGTATTCTTAGTAATATTGCATATTTTACATATTATGCAAACATTTATCTATACTAGTATTATAAAGAGGAAAAATTTGTATGTTTGTAACGGATACTCAAAAACTACTGAACCGATTTTAAAAATTCCATCACCTCTAGAAAGCCACATTGCCAGTGAGTAACATGGGCTGTATATTATTTTCAAAACAATTCGAGGTGTGGGGCGCGGTGGGGAGATATAAAAATAATAGGCTAATATAGGCAAAATATCGAATTTGTCGTATAAGGACGAGACAAAGCTCAATTTAATCCTCTTGACGCAAACAACAAAACTCGGTAAGCCCTACCGGCCCGAAAACCATGTTTTAAGGCCCTAAAACCAACCGTTACGGAGATATTGGCACACACTGCCCCTGCTCTACGAATCGGATAAAAGAAATGAAATGCCGTAACCATGGCAACGTCAGCTCCAAGATTCTAGAGCAGCGAGATTATGCATGTACGTTTGGGCATAGCTGCCAACCAAAATTGGAACACATAAGACTTACTATCTGAAAAAATATATACTGTTGTGTAAGGCACTCATAGGACTCCTTTGGGCGGGGATGGAAAAGGGGTGAAGTATAAAAATCTTATCTTACTATATATAAAAATGGATGTATGTGTGTGCGTGGGTGTGTTTGGGTGTTTAAATGACACATCTCCCCCTAAACCACTGGAGCAATTTCACCAAACTTGGTACACTTATCAATTAGTATCAGGAGACAAACCGCGTGGGGGTAAGACACCCCTAGAACCCTTATGGGCAGGGGGTGAGGGGGGTAGTTTAAAATAATATAGGATAGTATCGAATCCATAGTTTTTGTGGTCGCTGAAATGAATAGTGACACTTCGATTTTTTTTTAAGTTCATGTTCAGCCCCCTTTGGGGTGAGGGGGGAGTGAGATATAAAAATAATCGAAAACAGTGTCGAATCTACAGTTTTCGGGGTCACTGAGATGAATGGTGACAATCTAGATATTTATCTCTTAGGGGGGGGGGGCGAGAGGTGGACAGTCTCATTGACAGTTGAAATCCTGTACATCGTATCTATAGTGCGACGGATAAATACTTATAGTTATCACTTATTAATTTTTGACAGGATCAAATACTTTCCAGTCGATTCGAGCTTCCATAAGGAAGTTTTACTCTAAAATTAAATAATCTAAAACTTGAAATCAAGCATATCTAAATAATTCTAAAACTACATAATAGATCGTAACATATCAATCTGCAAGTCAGAGGAATTCTATAAAAATTCACTTCACACATAACTAACTGCTAATGCAAATCTTAAAAGTAAATATTCAGCAACTATCCTGGCAACGCCGGGTACTTCAACTAGTATACATATAAAGAATGCCAAATGTACTATCAGCGTCTCACGAGAAGTCGGGGCGTCTTGTAGGTATGGCACGAGGTCCTACCCTAAGCTACAAACATTAGTCGTGATAAATAGTGCGAGCTCTCTGAAAGAGATGCGTGTTCATTATGCAGTAATTACAGTAAATGTGTAACTAAAGCGCGGATGCACTATCAATTTAAACTTCACAGCAGCACCTCAGTTCACAAGAATCACCGCGGACGGAACCGATGTTCACTGTCAGGGCTTTGGACTTGAGATTGGCGCATGCGCAGCAGTCATGTTTACCCTCCGCACCCTTTACCCCTCGTGCACGTGAATTCTTGTCCAACGACCATAGTACTGAGTACTTTTTTTTTCATGGCATGAGGGCAACAGGAAATTAGCTACAATAAAAAATTGTGTAAAATACTCGGCGATTTACAGTGTGGTTCGCCTTGTGGCCGTGATCGTTAAGGTGTCAAACCTATATAGTATGATGACAGCGTGGCTAGCCGGTTCGAGTCCCGTTCATCGAAAAATAATGCTAGCCGGCAGGAAAAGTCGTGGTATACAATTTCTAGTAACTAGATAGCGAGATAAAAGCCGGGATTCAATTTCAAACTTCTCAGTGTTCATATGATGTGACGGCGTATGACGCTAGTGATGGTAATTCGTCCGTCGGATGGGGATGTTTAGCCTTGAGCAGACCCCTCGGTGCTATTCGACTCGAGTAGGCTATCTGCCGGCACCGGGTTTCACCCCCACCCATTGTACTGTATATATCACGTCATTCATTTCATCTCATTAACTCATCTGATGAGGCTGACATCAGGACGGCAATCCGGTCTTAAAGACTCGCTACAAATATTCATCTCGCTTCATTTCCGACCCCGATGAGAAACGGGACAAGGGTTGCTCCGTGATATGTAGTGCATACCATTCTTTGTATATCAATCAATCAATCAATCAATATTCTAAAGGCTAACGCCTTGTTGATGCAAGCACTCTCTTCTTTCATTGGCTGTTCGTTTCAGTTCCATTTAATTGTCACAACCTAACCTGTTCTTCATGTCGTCCAAATACTTCATCCTAGGTCTTCCTTTCTTTCCCAGCACTTCCCCTTCAAGAATATTAGTGATGAAAGTGTTGTGTCTGATGATATGTCCAATAAATTTTAATTTTCTGTTTTCCATTTCCTTTAATAATTTCCTCTCTTCTTTAACTTCCCTTAAGACTTCCAGGTTGGTTTTTCTTTCCGTCTAACTTGTTCTGGTCATATCGCCATTTCAGCAGCTTCTTGTCGATTCTTTTCTAATTTACCCAGTCCAATTCTCACTTCAATACTGCAGTGTACCCCATACAAATGATTTTGCAAAGGATTTCCTGACATCTATATTCATGTGTGTGCTGGTTAAAATGTTTTTCTTGGTCATAAATACCTGTTTTGCCAATGCTATTCTCTTTACTTCCAGGAAGCATCTATTTTCCTCTGTTATCCATACTTAATCAATTCTAAAGTCATCAATTTTTATATTGGTTTTAATATCTTCCATATTTTTACGTACTATCATTACCTTCGTTTTCCGTTTGTTTACTTTTCATTTCCATAGTTTAAGAGTGTCTGAGGGGACTTGCAGCATTCTATTCATTTCTTTTTCTGAGTTTGCAATTAATACGATGTCATCTGCAAATTTGATACAATGTATCCTTTGACCATTGGCTTTTATTCCCTTTATCTTCTCCTTGATAATCTGAATAGCTTTCTTTTTATATATCTGAAGTATTTTTCCCTTAATTTGATTAGTAAGTATAGGCCTATCTACTGTAAATTACCTACAGCAACAACGGTAAGTTTGTCGTAAAATATGGAGGTATTTAAAATACATGGACTGTCTCTCATATCATGAATATGTCATTTATGAAATGAATACACGAACATTTTTGTAAATTTAATGCATTAATACTTATACATATTTTATGAATAATACATATTTAATTACTAGGGCTCGGATCGTATGTAATTACGTATTCCATTCCTTTACTTGTAGACAGCTGAAAATGTCGGGGAATTGTCGTTCTCATATGGTTATACCTGCGTTTTATTTTACATATTTTTTACACATTCTCAGTAATATTACATATTTAACGTGTCACGAATATAACATTTTTTTACATATTTAGATACTTATTAAAAATTGTCAGCTCGTTTAATTTTCAGACTCTAGTAAAATAATTGGCGATTTTCTTATCATTTAGAATACATTTCAATTGCTAAAGTTAGCTTTAAAATTCCTTTAAAAATTGGATTTCCAACCCTTTTTATGTGAAGTACAGTAGGTCTGAGTGCCTCAACTGCATATAACAGCACCAACCCTTTCTCAGAACCTGAGATAGCTAGGTGCCTTTCATTGGTCAGAGTTTCTAACAAACTCCTTGCAGTCTTGGAACGAAATCCAGCTTATTCGACCTCTCTATCTGTTTGCAAGATAGTTCGTGGTGAACAATAAGAGCCATCTGAATATATTTCACCCACCTATATCCGTAATATTGAAAGAAGCATTCTAACCGTTACGGCTGGATGTGAGGAGCATTGCACGGTGTTGCCACATTCCTGTATTCCGTTCTCCTTGCCCTCGTTTCTGGTTTACTTGCTCGTTCGTTCAGAAGTGAGAAGTTTAACTCCAAGCAACTCGACCCGGGCTTATCTCCATGGCAACCGCATCGGACCCGCCCACGTTTCCACGGCAACCATACACCCCTACTCCCTTCACCCCACCCAGGCAGGAAGTAAAGGGACCTCCCTCTAAGAACTGTCAGAACGTATCTTTCAGTACTACGACCATAGTTTTATCTTTTAAAATATGCACTGGTGACTTCCTGCGTGTTGAACGGTCCGTCTCAGCCTACAAGTACTTTATTGGGATCAGCGCCGAAACATCGCAATGGAAAACCTCCAGAAATAGATGACACACACTGCGCCTCACGATAAAAACGTTACCGTACTATTTGTGTTACTTGATAGGGGTTAAAAGACAAATTCTATATTAACTTTATTTAGTAAAATTTGTTTCATTTTCAGGGCACGAGGGGAACAGGAAATTACCGACAATATATTGTGTAATATATAATTATATTTTTTAAATATTTGAAGTATTTTGATTACGCGTTTACAGTACTTTCATTATTTAATAATGTTATAATTAGAAAACAGTTGAGTATATAAATTATCTAAAGCAATAACGATGTCTTTATCATAAAATATGGAGGCATTTAAAACAAATTTGTCTCATATAACATAAGGTATATAGTAAATGTTTTGTAAATTTAATGCGTTAATACTACTACATATTTTTATAACGAATAGACTACATATGTAATTAAATATTAAACTGACATTTACCACATTTTATGTACATATTTCTCAGTTCGATATTACATAAAAATGCGGGCCCTACTGATTAACAATTGCAAGAGATACCTGGCTAGTTGCGTGTAGCGCCCCGTTTGACCGTGAAGTGACGATCGCAGTACGGACTCGCCAAGATAGCCGAAGCGCGGTAAGTCATGACCACTGCACAGCCTCCCATAATACCCAATTATTGTTCGGAGCACGGTCAGCGGTGTCCCTCGACACCATGCGCTCATTGGCTGAACCTCCACCTGTGATTACAACAGTTATATACATTATTTAATTCAGATATTAAATGAATTGCTTTGTATCTGGTATGACTGGCCTGGAAAATGTTTATAAGACTGACGTGGAACTGACCCATGCTAATGAACAGGAGAAATGGCCATCACAAGAAATGCTGGAAGCCGTGATTTCGATGCACCAGTCTGTTGCTGTCATATGTCTGGTGTCATTACGTGTGAGTGAGTGAGAGGAGCAGACGTGTTTAGTGACCAGTTGAATGCAACACAAAATGGTGCTCGCGATAAAACAGCGCGTGTTATGAGAAGCACGATTCGTGCAAAACATGTGCGGAACTGTGTAAGTATTTATTACTAAAATAACTAACAGGGTGTGGGGTAATAAGCTTACTTTTGACAACATACCATATACGTTCTGGGAAAAGGAGATTGGCGTTCGGCTTCCCCATTAATTTTGAGGTTAAGATATTTTACTGTCATTGAAATAAAACTATGAATTCGTTTGATAGAACAAAATATATTCTTTAAATAATATATAAAAATTAGTGAGTCTTGTGATAAAACAGATGAGAATATGAAATGACATTGCAACTGAAAGAAACTAGGCATGAATTTGAATTCTTCTTGACCGGACATTTAACAATTTATACAAAATATATCCCTCACTGTTTTACTTGACTGTACCTTCAACACTTTGAGTGTAATTACGACGTATTCCTTAAATCTGGTGTTTACTGTAGATGTGTCACGCCTAATTTGGTGATGTATCCATGTGACTGCTTCTTCTCCATATCATCTGACTTCTTTGTAAGTCAATATGGTATTACCTCATTGCAGGTGGTATCCCTCTCTGACTCCATGGTAAGCCCTTGCGTCCGTTTCTTCAACTAAGTGACCGACCAACCTTTGGCCTCACTCTCTCAATGACCAATGATTAATGTCTCACTGAGTCTTCTCCATCTCTCGTTCACACTCGTTGACTGACCGACTGAGGCCTCTTCATCTAGTAGACTACTTCACTGTTCAGCTTCCGTTTAACTAATGACTGACGCTACAATATGCATCCACCTTTTATAGACGTTGGTTGACACAGCTACGTAATCTCCAGAAATAACAATGGCATACCTCCAACAACGCCTCAAACTGTTGCATGTAATGGTGAAATCCCCTGGGGCGGCTGAGTCTCTGAGCGCATTGCTAAAAGCTCACGATGACGTAGCCATGACGTAGCAATGACTTGGCAGAATCGCTAGTAGTATTGCACAATATAACAACGTCGCATCCACATCTGATACATCGAAACTCTCACTGTACAGGTATTTAATGTTAATCTACATATACGTATATATGCATACACTTAATTACAAATACGCAAGCGACAGGCATTGCATAATGGAACTGAATAATAATTATAACAAAATAATAGTAATCTCACAGATAAAATAATAATAATAATAATAATAATAAAATACAGATATTACCTCGTAACGGAATTTGAACCGTTACAACTGTTTGCGCAAGAGTTTACTGGAACTGTATTGGCAAAACCTCCAGTAAAGACTGCAATGCAAAACTTGGTGGCAAAATGGCGCGAAATGGCCTCTGTTGTGAATAAAAACCGTAACTATCCGAAGAGAGTTCGAACACCAGGAAACATTGCTCGAGTGAAGAAAACCCTGTAACGAAATCTCAACGCCGTTTATCTGTGCAAGCGGGAATTAAAAGATTGTCGTGTCGAAACATTATTAAAAAAGACCTGCATCTGTATCCTTATAAATTTACTGTTGTGCCTGCGGTAAAGCGTCCAGATGAACCTTCGCGTGTTGAGTTCTGCCCGTAGTTTCTGAGTGAAGTGGAGTCAGAAATTTTGGATCCTGAGTTTTTCATTTCCAGGCACTTCTGTGATGTTCATTAACAAGGGACAATTCCACATCAGTCCTATCGTATAGTTATAGGAACAATAAATAGCTTGAATAGCATTGGCTTTAAAACATGAGAACTCATGAGCTATAAGGATGTTCTAAGGCTAACTAGTATGTACTCAGTTTCATATGAATAAAAAGTTTATCTTTTCAGTAGTCGAGCACAGCGCCATGGGGATCATTTGATATTCAGCAGATGGTTGTGTTGTTGTATACTGTTCATATTTCAATATAACCTCAATTGCTGAGTTCAGATGTCTGCACGCAAATTACAGTAATCGAATTTCGCTCTTCGCAATGGAAAATATTCCGCCAGTGAAAACCTACAGCCTGCTTTCCAGTCATTTGACCGGGTGAGGATAGGAATTGTGCCGGCTGCCGAAGCTTGTCATACTCCTCTGGGGCAATGATTAATCACTGACAGTCCCATCATTTGCCTTGTGTGTCTTCCTAAGGGACTCCTCGCCGAAAACTCGTACCTTAGTGGAACGAAGAAATTGCAGCAGCGATCAAAGAACGCCGTCGCGCTCATAAACTTTTTATCGTAGGCAGCCTACTGTGGCCAACTTGGTAACAATATTGTCTTAGGATTTCGCCACAAATGATCTTTGCTCCAATACGGCTGATGATGACCCCTAGATGGGTCGAAACTAGTACCGTAGAATTTTGTAATTTTGTGAATATATTGTATTGAAAAGGTGGAAACATTTACGTTATTATTATTATTATTACTTATATATTATTCTCAGTTCAATACGGACCAAAAACATGAAATTCATAACCATCAACAACTTGGTAACATTTAAAAACTCCGCGCTAAGGCGCGAATTCTTATTCGCCAAAGTAAGAAAGCTTCGCGGGAGGAATATTACAACCAAATTACAAGCCATATGCGGTAAGATGTAGAAAAGGGTACGAAAATGAAAAAGGATAACAACCGGTCATATGAAAATGAGTGACAAAAGTGTGACGTTAACCGAATATGTATCTTAATACATTCAGCAGCCTTCCTTGTTTATAAATATTTTTTTACAAGTTGTTTTACATCGCACTCCATGGCTAACTGGTTAGCGTGCTGGCCTTTGGCCACAGGGGTCCCGGGTTCGATTCCCGGCAGGGTCGGTAATTTTAACCTTAATTGGTTAATTAAGGCGGGGTATATGTGTCGCCTTCATAATTTCATCCTCATGACGCGCAGGTCGCCTACGGGTGTCAAATCAAAAGACCTGCATCTGGCGAGCCGAACTTGTCCTCGGACACTCCCGGCACTAAAAGCCATACGCCATTTCATTACGTCGCACTGTGACAGGTCTTATGGCGATGATGGGACAGGAAGGTGCTAGGAGTGGAAAGGAAGCGGCCGTGGCCTTAATTAAGGTACAGCCCCATCATTTGCCTTGTGTGAAAATCGTAATCCACGGTAAAACCATCTTCAGGGCTGCCGACAGTGGAGTTCTAACCCACTATCTCCCGACTCCTGCGTACCGGCCGCACTTAAGCGGCTGCAGCCATCGAGCTCGGTGTTTATAAAGTCAACGTATTATGAAGCTTAACATGAATGAATTCAAAAGCACCCACCTCCTGCCACTTTTGTCTCATAACATAAAATTATTTTAATGTAATCCACTCTGCAACTTTGTCCACAACAAGATTTGTAGACAGTTTTTTGATGAAATCCTAGTCCCCTATGCCACAATGAAGTTCAGGGTCACCTCCGGGTCTTATAAAGTTTTTAACTTAACCGTCTTCTTACCAGTTTTCAGTTTCTCTAGACCAAATAAAATCATTTCAGCAAAACGATATGGATCGTTTAAAGTTCTTAGAATTCACGTCTCTCCTGGATGATATTAACAAACTCATGTTCATTTTAAAAGTTCTGAGAACAATAACTTAGTAGATATTCATACCTAAGACTGCTCTCAACATTCAGCCATACCAGAAACGAAATGATCATATACTCCTCAATCTGAAAGGGTGCCACAAATGAGAAGCGACTCTAAGAAATGAGATAAGCTCAGCTGGCATGTTCAATCTCATGAACTTCAGTATTTGCTGAGACAAGTTGCGTATGTACTATTATATGAATGTGTATTCACACCACCCGTACTTTGGCATAGCTTGCTCGTGACTAGTCGAGAACGAGTATTATTCAGGTATTTTTATCGGCTAAGCTGGGTTAGAAATATGAGTCTGATGTTGTGGGATCGAATCCAGAATTGATTTGTGGGAAGTTAACAATATGAGACATGTCTCATATGAGGAACTTGAAGCACGTTGATGATTGCACATTAATTCTTGTCTAAATCGAAAATAGCCTGCGGTTAAAACCAAATGGTTTACCTGCTGACGTGCATTCAGATTCCGAAGCCGAATACTGGTGGATCTCAGATTGAAATGTTCTCCTCAAAAATCACGGGAGAGAGGGCCGGTGGCGGTCATCTCGGCTTAAACCTAATGAGTCGAGAGTGGTTCCAGCGAGTTCTGTCACATGAAGCTGAAGAAACTTTTCTGAAAGTGAATTTTGCACAATTTTCTTTCAGTACAACTATGGTCCAATCTGCATGAAAAAGCTTTTAAAAGATTTAGGATCCACCTTATTCAATACTATACATTTTGTTGTGTAGATGTAATTGCAACATTATTCAGAACTAGTTTTCACGCTATATTGCGCCATCATCAGCTGAACAGAGGCATTGGAAAACTGACAATCTTATGAATATCAACATCAACATTATCACATATTAAAATCTTATAATATTACAATTAAAATGAATATATATTTAAAAAGATATTGTTTGTCCTTCCTTTCTCAATAAGTCGAAGACTTGCACGTCTGTAGTACCAAATTATTAAAACCATATGCGATCAGGTTTGCTATAATTATTGTAATTTTAAGGTGAATTAAAATTTACACACAAAGTTATTAAAATAGTTCCGTTAATAAAACTCTTTGTGCTTAATTAAATACACTTCGTAATTCAGCGTATAGTGCAATCATAAAAACAGATTCCATGAAGTTATGCAGTGTCCTTTTTGACAGTATTGTTCAGTGAAGCGAGCCTGATGAGTTGGGGACGTAAATAAAGTCCTTAAGCTATTAACAAGAACTACGTTTCCCAGTTCAAATCTGGAACCTGTGATAATAAGAAATGTAATAGTTATGTCACAGAGGGAAGGCAATTCCGTAAATGTTTATATGACTCAGCTCAGAAGGTCGTTGACTGATCTGAGCGTAATGAATCACTATGAGCAGTGATTGAGTTAAAGTGCCCACGGTGGGTTGTGACAGGAGAGGAGGTATAGGGGTAAGTGGGAGGAGAGACTGAGGAGCGGCAGCGTGGGGCGTGGTGAATAAGGTGGCCGCTAAAACTTTACGCTTTGTAATCTCGGTTCAATACGGATAAAAGTTTATAATTTTACAATCTCTTGACGAGTTTACTTTTTGTTCATGTAAGCTGGTGAAGGAAATGTTCAGAAAGGAGTGAGGCAGGGCTGTTGTTTGTCGCTTGGTTGACCAGAGTGCAGACCCCCACTCCTCGATTTGGAGCAATAGCGCTGTGTCTCTTTTTCCCCACGCCTGCCTCGCTCGCTCCCCCTGTCTCCCTCTTCCTCATTTGCTCCGTAGCGCTCCAAATCCGAACCGAGTTGAGCCGAGCTTAGCCGAGTAGCCCAGAGACGAAGCGTTGGTCCGAGCCGAGTGGGACCGGTGCACTGTGCACAGGAACTTTGCGCCTCAGTTTGCACGCGTGAGATTTTGGGCGTTTGAGATGCCGT
Organism: Anabrus simplex; assembly: GCF_040414725.1. NCBI lineage: Eukaryota > Metazoa > Arthropoda > Insecta > Orthoptera > Tettigoniidae > Anabrus > Anabrus simplex. The sequence goes on along the minus strand of NC_090272.1, from coordinate 91,664,518 downwards.
GATCTACAGTATAAAGAACACCCGGTAAAATAAATCACAGGAGGAATTTCAATGAGAGAAAATCAAAAGGATTTTCAGTTTTCAGTTTCTCTGGAAGAAATCATTCACCTAGTCCCCGTGCAAACGTGTACGCCGATTGCCCGGCCCACATACTAGGCCACTGCGCCGTTGCCGACAGTTCATGAATTAGGGTGTACTTACAGTAATCTACACCATGAACCACATGTTATGAACAGATAAATTTATGGCTGTCAAGAACTTGGAACTGTGTTACAATATAGGATCTCACGAGATCTACGAAGTTAATCAACATCGTACGTGGTCAGTTCTTGGATGGTCCGCGTCGTGTTAGGCTGGGAAAGCAACGGAGAGGTGTACTGCTTCAGGTGCCCCTAGTAGGCTATAAGGGCGTGCACTTTATAGAGTTCTACTCTATGCGAGACGTTACAAGCTAACACTATTTGCTCCTATCCCATGTCCCTTTTAACTGAAGTACAACCGTATTCACTCTAAAATTTTATCAAAACCATTTCTTTGGACTGACGCACGCTGGAGTTTTACAGTTCCACCAGTCACGTGGTATCTTGAATTAAACTATATCACGAGATTAAGTGTTTAAGCACGGTTATAAGTGTCATCATTAATATGTAAGGGGACAGTCACTATTTACCATAGTCCCGACTAAGGGACCAGAACAATAATTAAGATGAGGACAGGAACAGAAGCCCTACGTGACACAGTATGTAACCCCTCCCTAGCCCCCCCCCCCCTATGGCACTGCATCCCATGAAGGGCCTTGGCCTACCAAGCAACCGTTGCTCAGCCCGAAGGCCTGCAGATTACGAGGTGTCGTGTGGTCAGCACGACGAATCCTCTCGGCCGTTATTCTTGGCTTTCTAGACCGGGGCTGCTATCTCACCGTCAGATAGCTCAATTCTAATCACGTAGGCTGAGTGGACCTCAAACCACACCTCAGGTCCAGGTAACACTCCCTGACCTGGCCGGGATCGAATCCGGGGCCTCCTGTTCAAAGGCAGGCACGCTACCCGTACACCACGGGGCCGGTGCAACAGAGTATGTAAACCATGGGATAAAATGAAATAGTATGACGGCCGGCTATATAGGCAAACCGCCGAACATTTCTGTGAAGCAGAATTGTCTACTACAGCCTAGCATGGAAGATCTGGCAGAATCTTTATGTTCGGTCATTTCTGTCCGTGTCACATCAGTGCTTTCAGGTAATTCCTTTCTTTCCCGCAGTCTTACCACCACCTACAATAGCATAGCCATAAATAATCCCCCCCTGCGGGTGGGGGTGGTAGAATAACATCCACTGTCATTGGGGAGATAGTGGGTTCGTACCCCGCTGTCGGCAGCCCTGAAGATGGTTTTCCGTGGTTTCCTATTTTCACATCGGGAAAATGTTGGGGATGTATCTTAATTAAGGATACTCTCGCTTCCTTCCCACTCCTAGCCCTTTCCTGTCGCATGCCAATTTTAGTTTCGGCCAAATGGAACACACGGCACTGGCGGTGAACCTAAGAAATAAGTTAACCAGAGGTAACCAAGAGACTATTCACAATATCCAAGGATTATGTCAACGCATCCAGGATTCAGTACGACGTCAGGTTGCTGTGTTTCCCGTGATAAGTGCACTACGTAGATTTGTATAACATGAGTTCTAACATGGAAATAAAGCATTCCCGGTCCCATGTCTGTTACTTTCTTCTGCGTGTAAGGAATGTTCCCTGAAAGTTTGCCCATACTTCATTGTTACATCCTGTATTTACTAAAGTGGTGAACGTTACATTTCCTTAGGAAATAATGGACAGTGAAGGAGTAGGACGACTTTATACCCTGAGAAGAAAACGCCGAGTTATTTGCTAGTAGTGGAGAACTTGAACATACTCTGTTGTAAGAACACATTTCTGAATGTGCCCTAGTTGTAACTCCAGCTCGGTCTTCGACCTTCCTCGTGCTATTTTGGATCACTACTTTGTCACGGTATTTCTGGACGTGCGGTCATGACACCTTCTTACTCCAGACTCCACGAATTCAAGACTCTGTGAACAAATGTTTGACTTCATATCTTTGTTTTATTCTCACAGTTGTAATAACATAGTATTAAAAAATGCATTCACAACCTTATTTGTCTTCGTTCATTCTGTTTTTCTGTGTTTATTCTGGGTTTTTTATCCCATCCTTCTACCTAGTTCCTTTCGTCCATTTTCCCCTTTCGTTTCATTTCACAGAACTGTTCAAGTTCGTGAATCCATTTCATTCTTTTATGCTCTCGTAATTCCTTATTTCTCCCATTGTAAACTTGTCTCGGTGCTACCGGGCGAGTTGGCCGTGCGGTTAGGAGCGCGCAGCTATGAGCTCGCATCCGGGAGGTGGTGGGTTCGAACCCCACTCTCGACAGCCCTGAAAATGGTTTTCCGTGGTTTCCCATTTTCACACCAGGCTAATTCTTGGGCTGTACCTTAATTAAGGCCAAGACCGCTTCCTTCCCAGTCCTAGGCCTTTCCCGTCCCATCGTCGCCATAAGACATCTGTGTCGGTGCGACGTAAAGCAAAATACCAAAAAATATCTCGGTGCTTGTCTTAATACATTCCTCTTTATTTACAAATAATATATCACACTTCAAAGTACCATAGAAATACTTAATACATACATCCACATAGAACTTGCATCGGGAATGGCACCCAATCATAAAACTGGGCCATGTCCACACATGTGTGGGGAAGGAAATGCAGAGGAAGAGGTTTCCGCCAGTGTTCAATTTTCGAATTGGTGTTGGTTATAAAAACCTATCGATAAACGTCTGACTGTGGGTGTGTCGTATGCCCTAGCGCTGGTCAAAGTCCTCTTAAACGATTTCCGTATATTTGCTGTTTGCTGAGTCGACCATCATAGACAGCCTAGGTGCCACTGAAGAGACGTACTAGAGAAATAAGTGAGTTGCTTTCCCGTTTCCTTCCTCATCAAGCGAGGTGGTATCACGTGGTATTCTACCAAGCCCACCGGAATGCACACACCGACACTATGAGAAGCACGTTCACACCATCACAGGGAATGAGAAAAAAGAATGGGCGGCATACAGGGATGCTGTAGTAGAAAGAGAAAAGGAATGCCTAGGAACAAGTCGGTGTGAAGATGGGGAAAAGCGAACATCTTGGTGGAATAATGAAGTGAAGACAGCTTGTAAATGTAAAAATAAGGCTAATCAGAAATGGCTCCAGATAAGGGCGGATGCAGACAGGGAATCGTACGTAGGTGAAAGAAACAGAGCGAAACAAATTGTTGAATCCAAGTTGCCATGGGAAGATTTGGGTAATAAGATGGAAAGGCTACGTCAAACGGCAGGGAAACCTTTCTAGGCAGTAATAAAGAATCTTAGAAATCGAGGAAGAAAGGAAATGGAAAGGAAATGAATAGTATTTTGCGTAAAGCAGGTGAACTCATAGTAGATCCCATGGAATCACTGGGCAGGTGGAAGGAATATTTTGAAAATTTCACAACGTAAAAAGAAATATTTCATGTGATATCGCTCATCGGGAGCAGGACAATGATATTAGTGAAATTACGCTTGATGAAGTGGGAAAGGATGGTGAATGAACTCCATTGTCATAAAGCAGCAGGAATAGATGAAATTAGACCTGAAGTGGTGAAATATATCGGGAAGACAAGGATGAAATGGCGTCATAGAGTAATAAGATCAGCGTAGAATGTTAGTAAGGTACCTTCTGATTGGACGAAAACAGTAATTACACCTACCTATAAGAAAGGGAACAGGAAGGATTTCAACGACTATCGGGGCATTTTATTGACCAGTATATCAGCCAGGATGTTCACCAGCATATTGGAAGGGAGGGTGCAATCAGCGGTTGAAAGTTGGATCGAATCTCGCTACCGTCATGTTTTCTGTTTGATGATGATGATGATGATGATGATGATGATGCTTGTTGTTTAAAGGGGCCTAACATCCAGGTCATCGGCCCGTTTTCTGTTTGGTACCACACTCGCAGTATTTGCCGCATTTGAGATAATAATGTTAACGTTCAAACAAACCAATAAAAACATTACGCACACGGAGATGAGAATCGATCCGTGGATCACGAGCTTGTGAAGCGGAGAGCTTGCTCGTTGTGTGAATGTTTCTTGTGCTGATTTCTGAAACACACTCGAAACCTTCATATTCAATGTTCTCGAAATTAGAATCTTTCAATCTGAACCTGTGAAAGTCCTGGCTATGGCCTGCTATTGGATGAAATCAGTGAGGGACACATTGGATGGTCTCCTTGTCAGCGGACTTGCCCGCTGGTGCTCATCTTCTTGTAAATCGTATGCTAGACAGCGCCCAGAGCCCGAATTCATCAACAAGAGTTAAATATACTCTAACCGTAGATTTGTTAACTTCACGGTAATATTTTAACTAGTGCTTGTCACTCTTTTCACCAAACTAAACTAACACCATGTTAATCCTCGTCGGTAACACTACAGAAACAATCACGGAGGCTGTGGGTGGGGGACGCGGACGAATAATACGCCCACGGTATCCCCTGCCTGTCGTGAGAAGCGACTAAAAGGGGCGACCAAGGGATGATTGACTTAGAACCATGAAACTACTTTTGATTCGTACCATCATGCGGGGAAGACCATAGGTTGCCTGCACTCGCGAGTAGTACCACTAACTTAGGTACCAAGTAGGTTTGTGATTAGTAGCAATAAAGAGCCTGGCCGGGTGGTTTCCAGTAGCCGTGCGTCGTGCCCATGTGAGCAACACCGCGGGTCTGGGCGTAGCCTGTGAGTTGTACCGCTATATGAGCGGCACCGTGGGTCAGCGTTGCCTGTGATTAGTACCCACTATGTGAGGAACACCACGGGATAGTGAGTCCCTGTGGTTAGTACACTCGGTGAGGAGCCTTCTCGGTTTGCGTTGGCTATGAGCGGCGCCGTGGGTCAGCGTTGCCTGTGACTGGTCCCCACTATGTTGAGGAACACCACGGGATAGTGTGAGTCCCTGTGGTTAGTACACTCAGTGAGGAACCTTATCGGTTTGCGTTGGCTATGAGCGGCGCCATTGTGTTAGGAACACCATAGGTCTGCGTTACTTGTACGATGTACAGTACTTGTGAGTAGGACCATCTTGTGTGGAACACCGTGAGTCTTCGCTACTTTTGATCAGTACCCCAACATGACAGATACCATGGTTCTACTTTACTCGCGACATGTACCATTCTGTGGGGCCTCAGACGTGGATTTTGCACCCCTTTAGTCACCGAGCATCATTGTGCTTTCTAAGTGGTCCCTTGGTCTGTAATACTATTATTTCCGATCTTTTTTGCGTCTGATCCACTGTTTTTCCTTTCTTTGTTTTTTGTTCTTTTTTTTTTTTGTTCATGTCCATCCATTCATTCTTCATGACATTTTTTAAATTTTGGTCAGTGGATGAATTTGAACTTTTCGTTATTTCATTTCGTACCATTAGGGGCCGATGACCTCGATGTTAGGCTTCTTTAAACAAGCATCATCATCATCAAACACACTTCTTGCGTTGGGCTTTCGCTTTTTCTTTTCTTTGTTTCTTGCTAGGTTTTTTTTTTTTTTTGGGTAGCCTGTATTATTCCTTCGTAATAGACCTCATAGCAGTGATTGAAAAAATGGAAGAGATTCAGAAGAGAAACAAAGGCACAAATGTTTGTACCTTAGAAAAACCATAATTCACTGAGTTGGTAGCTAACAATAATTAAATTATAGTATGCAAGAAGACTGATGGTGTGAAATATTTTTTAAATGAGGAGTATGTGAAAAGATTATAAGGAAATCTAATGTCTACAAAATTATTTATGTTATTGCTGCAGACCATTCTGCTGACCGTAGACTTTGATACGCCAACGTTGTCTCCAACCACTGTATGAAATGACCCTGGGGCGTAAAATCTTAATGCAATCAATACGTGCAGTATAAGAGAGAGAGTTGTTTCTGTATGCTGTGTGTTCCAACCTCTTGCGAATTTTATCGATCACCTTACTGACAACGGATTTTGACAGTCTATTCCAGGGATGGCGAACCTATGCCACGCGTGCCACTAGGTGACACGCGAACACGATTTCGGTGGCACGCCACATGAACATAATATTGTTTTTAATATATGTCTTGTACCACAGACAATACATATCTTTTAGTGTTTCACGTGTAAGAAATCAATATCGAAAACCTAAATACTAGTCCCATCCGGACGTGCAATATTGCAACACTGCTAAACTGATAGGTCCGAAAATCAAATGAGATAATAGTGCCGTTTTCGGGTGGTTTTGTATTCGGACCTCTCAAACGTGTTTTTGGTGCCGAAAAGAACAGAAACTTAAAGTTAGTGGCCGGATTTTTCAAGAACAGTGGACAAGGGAATTCGGACTGATAGAAAGGTGTTGTCTATGTTCGAAAACAATTGTATCCCTCACATTTAATGTAAAGCGCCATTTCGAGACTAATCATTCAATTATTTCTTCCATGCCAAATAAAGAAAGAAGAGAGTTCGTGTCACAAAATATCGAACATTACACAAAATAACCTATAGTAGTTCTTTTGTATCATCTTTCCGGCCAAGGAATAATATAAGTGAGGCTGTTTCCATCTATCTCACTGCATAGTACAGCATACATGGGAAACCGCTTTCTGACGATGCGTTCTTGACATGAACTTCTTTATTGATGGCCAACACATTGTTTGAAAACTTCCCTAACAAACAACAAATACACTGACTGACAGAGCAAATGCAACACCAAGAAGGAGTGGTTCGAAAGGGATGAAAGTTGGGGAAAAAACAGATGGCACGGACGAATAATTGATGTTTATTTCAAACCGATATGCAGGTTACACAATGCGCACGGCATCGACTCAGTAGGATGTAGGACCACCGCGAGCGGCGATGCACGCAGAAACACGTCGAGGTACAGAGTCAATAAGAGTGCGGATGGTGTCCTGAGGGATGGTTCTCCATTCTCTGTCAACCATTTGCCACAGTTGGTCGTCCGTACGAGGCTGGGGCAGAGTTTGCAAACGGCGTCCAATGAGATCCCACACGTGTTCGATTGGTGAGAGATCCGGAGAGTACGCTGGCCACGGAAGCATCTGTACACCTCGTAGAGCCTGTTGGGAGATGCGAGCAGTGTGTGGGCGGGCATTATCCTGCTGAAACAGAGCATTGGGCAGCCCCTGAAGGTACGGGAGGGCCACCGGGTGCAGCACATGCTGCACGTAGCGGTGGGCATTTAACGTGCCTTGAATACGCACTAGAGGTGACGTGGAATCATACGCAATAGCGCCCCAAACCATGATGCCGCGTTGTCTAGCGGTAGGGCGCTCCACAGTTACTGCCGGATTTGACCTTTCTCCACGCCGACGCCACACTCGTCTGCGGTGACTATCACTGACACAACAGAAGCGTGACTCATCGGAGAACACGACGTTCCACCATTCCCTCATCCAAGTCGCTCTAGCCCGGCACCATGCCAGGCGTGCACGTCTATGCTGTGGAGTCAATGGTAGTCTTCTGAGCGGACGCCGGGAGTGCAGGCCTCCTTCAACCAATCGACGGGAAATTGTTCTGGTCGATATTGGAACTGGAACAGCCAGGGTGTCTTGCACATGCTGAAGAATGGCGGTTGACGTGGCGTGCGGGGCTGCCACCGCTTGGCGGCGGATGCGCCGATCCTCGCGTGCTGACGTCACTCGGGCTGCGCCTGGACCCCTCGCACGTGCCACATGTCCCTGCGCCAACCATCTTCGCCACAGGCGCTGCACCGTGGACACATCCCTATGGGTATCGGCTGCGATTTGACGAAGCGACCAACCTGCCCTTCTCAGCCCGATCACCATACCCCTCGTAAAGTCGTCTGTCTGCTGGAAATGCCTCCGTTGACGGCGGCCTGGCATTCTTAGCTATACACGTGTCCTGTGGCACACAACACGTTCTACAATGACTGTCGGCTGAGAAATCACGGTACGAAGTGGGCAATTCGCCAACGCCGTGTCCCATTTATCGTTCGCTACGTGCGCAGCACAGCGGCGCATTTCACATCATGAGCATACCTCAGTGACGTCAGTCTACCCTGTAATTGGCATAAAGTTCTGACCACTCCTTCTTGGTGTTGCATTTGCCCTGTCAGTCAGTGTAATTAACAGAATGAAAGGAATGCCAGCCAGCTGAACTGTTGTCAAGGATAGAATAATAAGAGTGAATGAAGAAGTTTCGGAGCAATTGAAAGCTAATTTGGATAACTCCCAGATGCAAGCAGTATGTTTTGATGAAAGCATGGATGTGTCCTTGCAAGCAAGGATAGTTGTTTTTTATTTCCTTGCGGAAATGTGATGAGGTAGACATGATTGTTGAGCATACGAACTACGACAACATGGGAAGATAATGAAGCGAATGGAGGAAGTGAATTCCATTAGCAATATTAGTAATTTTGATGTTTATATCTAATAATATTTATCTTTTTACTATTTGTTTTACGTCGCACCGACACAGATATAGGTCTCATGGTGACGATGGGATAAGAAAGGCTTACGAGTGGGAAGGAAACCGCCGTGTCCTTAATTGAGATACAGTCCCAGCATTTGATGGTGTGAAAATGGGAAGCCACGGGAAAGCGTCTTCGGTGCTGCCAACAGTAAATATTTAATGACGAAGTGTGTTACAATGCGAGTTTATTATTTATTTATTTATTTATTTATTTACAAATAATAATAGGTATTCTCAAAACTTACATATTCAAAAATGTACTTTTTGCAGTATTTGCAAAACACGACCACGGAGCATGCAATCAAATGTATATATCTAACAAACAAACAAGCAAACAAATAAAAATATTAATTAATTAATAGCATATTATGGAACATAATTGGTAATTTGGGAAGGAAGTCGTCGGGAGGGGGGGGGGCGGTGTTGTAGGTTGTAGCCATTCCTTAAAGGAAAATAACCAGTGGCACAGTCAACAGTTGAGAATAATAAACCAGACTTTAAATGGCACACTTGTTGGAAAAGGTTCGCCATCCCTGGTCTATTCTATACCTCATCAGAAATTCGTTCCACCTGGTATACGTATTTATGTTAGGAACACTTAACATACCCGTATCAAAACAAAGCAACTCGGCACCCAATGCATGATTTAAAGCGTCCATTTTGCATTTAACTGATGGCGGTGAGTTGTTTTTTGCTATTTGCTTTACGTCGCACTGACACAGATAGGTCTTATGGCGACGATAGGATAGGAGAGGCCTAGGAAGTGGAAGGAAGCGGCCGTGGCCTTAAGGTACAACCCAGGTGAAAGGTGGTGTTAAATCCAATTTCCATCTAGGTTTAAAACTAACCTTTCTTGATGAAACAGAATTAATACCAGTAGTCAAATTCAGAATTTAAATTGTGTAACATAAGATTTAACACAAGGGATTGTAGTTGAAACCAATTGCAGCTGACCGCCTTGATGTAATGAGATCAGGGGGTTCCTAAAACTACTATTATGAATGGATCAATCGGTATCTCATGGCTTAAAAGTGAGAACTAAAGCAGAATTTAATTTCGGTGCCATTTTGTTTTTTAGAACGCGAAATTCTCCATAGGACAATTTTGCGAACTTGCATGTTCGAGATGGCAAAATCTGAGGAATTGACTCCCCTCAGATTTTGAGACATTCATGGTCCTAGAAGTCACGCTAAATACATCAGAAAAAAAATACTCTGTACTGGCTGCTGTGAGGCCGGTGAGAACCACCCAAAACTTCGTCTTCAAGAATGGTTGCCCTGTAGTACTCCTAAAACAATCATCACCGCCATTAGTCTCTGTACCGGGCGGTACACCTCCACTCCGCTAATTTAAAATGTGCGCCAGTTGAAACTCCTCTGCTGGAGGAAGTCTGAACTTTATCTACGCTATTAATTCTCTACTTTCTCAGAAGATGTCACCACGTGGAAAATTTTGAGTTTTTGAACTGTGTCATTTTTGATGTGGTTTTGTTTCGCTTGAAGTAAGAAGTGTGAACTTTCTCTTCTAGAGGACACTACTGAAGATCAACAATGTGCAACCTAATGCGGAGTCAAAGAACTATTTTGTTGGAGAAATTTTTATTTCAAATGTTTGTTCTTTGCTAAATTTTTTTCAGTCTTTGGTTAAGTTGGCAATATTAACCCCTTCTTTCCCCTTGTTTTAAATCTAGCCTATCCCGAATTTCTTGAATTAATTTTCCACCAATTATGTGTTTCTTCTTAGTATTGTGTAGGGGGTTTATTGATCTACCAATAAAATTATCGCGGGAGGGTGTTTTCATTCCCCTAACGCCTAGAACCTTCTGCGAGAGTATTTAAACTGCTGATTTTAGGGTCTCCGGGCCACTTCTGTTCCATCTTTCAGTGTATAAAGTGCATAGCAGGAGGCGGGAAGCGCCTCTTTCCTCGGCAGCGGTCATCAATAAGGTAATGGCCGATTAATAAATTCTTTCTTTGCTAGCTCAGCAGTTTAACTCTCGGGGCGGGTGCGAAGCGTTCCTCCATGTAACCTTTTCCTAAAATGTAACGATCTTTTCTTCTATCCTCTTTTAAGCTGCATATTGGGATAGAGAGTGCTAACCCTCTCGAGCTCCCACTCACATTGTCTTGAGGTGAACTTATTTTCTCAACCTATTCTTCGTTAATGTAAAACAAATTGCTCTTTTCTAAAGTCACCTCGGTAGTATGGGATTAGCCCTTGCATTAGTGGCCTAGAGCCAGATTAGGTTTTTAAAAACAAGTGTATTAGGAGTGCAAGATCGCCTCCTCTCTAATTGTTATTTTAGAGGTCATGTAATTGGCCATTTTTATTTAATAGACCTCAGTAGGTTGGGTATTTTACCCCTGTGTCTATGTCCAGTGAGGACAACTTGAAGGTGGAGTTTGGTGTGGCCTGGGAGAGGCTTAAATTTTGAGAGCGAGTGGCTCTTTTGAAAATTGAGTGTTGTATGCCTCGTGGAGGCTTTTCTGTGTAATTTGGAGCAAGGGCTCCTAGGTATGAATGGGGTTTTCTGCCCCTCTGTTAAAACTCGTGTTTGGGGTAAAACTGAGCTGATTGCCCAAGCTGTGTAAAATCAGGGCGCGAAGCCCAATTCCTGTAAATATTGTAACTACCCTTTTGATTTGCTACTTTGTACCTGCCATGCTTGTTATTTCTTTGTTTTAAAAAAGAAAATATAACCTTGTTAAATTTTAAATTAATTTTGCTTTCGTAGCTGGAGACCCATTCACACCCGCACCTTCTTTCACCTCTACCTACCACGGAAAACTCCGTAACAGTCTCAATAGAGGATTTTTGTCCAGTTTTCTTCCTGTAAAATACAATTACCACCACCACCACCACTACCGATAGTTTGTTTATTTATTTATTTATTTATTTATTTATTTATTTATTTATTTATTTATTTATTTATTTATTTATTTATTTATTTATTTATTTATTTATTACAACATTAGAAGAAAACAGATTCATAAGTACATCAACAGGAATGGTTATGTCTCACACAACTGAAAGATTAAATTTGTTCATCTAAACCATGACGAATGTCTAAACTCTTGACCCAATCCATCGCTTCAGGCTTAGCTGAGTTCAGGTCCTCCAGACCTCCAGGGAAGGCACGGAGAGTACAATCCAACACGATGTGTTCTATTGTTTGTGGAATTATAGCACAGTCGCAGAAAGGGCTAACTGTCCAACCCCACTTATGAAGGACAGAAGACCACCAGTAGTGTTATTGGGGGATGGTTATTCAGTAGTACTTCCTCTAAAAACAATTATAATCACCACCATCATTAGTGTTAATAAAAAACGGTTGTTCAGTTGTAACTTCGTTTAAAAGCAAGCACCACCTCCATTAGTCTCAATAGAGGATGATTGCTTATGAATTTCGACATTAAATTATTTAAAATAGTTCAACAGTAATTTTAAAAATAGTTTAAGTTGTCAAAATTTCAAAACGGATTTGAGATATTGAAATTTGAAAGCTGCATGGGGAAATATTAAAATAATTACACACAGCCATTTCATACTAATATCATTTTTTGTATTTTTTCCATCTTCCTTATCACGTTATGGAGTTTATTTGTGGTCCTGGAAATATTTGTACTTGGATCTACTGGTCCAGTTCAGTTAAAACACCTCGTTCATTCTCTTTCCTTGATTGTTTTTTTCTTTCTGTTTCCTTTCATCCAATTATCTCCTTCCTCTTTCATTGCATTGCTGTGAACTGCTTATTCTATTTAAGTTACACGAACTTCCATTCAATTCCTTTGTTTTCATAATTCTCTATTTCTCCCATTCTCTCCGTTTTGCTTATAATTTTTTACTATTTTTGAGCTTCATTGAATGCCCATGAGTAGTGGCCTTCCGTTCAGAGGGTCTCGGGTTCGTTTGTTGCCGGATAGTCTTACGATCAAGTTTAACATATTTCCAGGCGTGTTAAATTATGGGTTCAAAAGTTTCCTACCAACGCCTCTTAATCGCAACTAAATCCTTACTGGAAGGAGGACAATATATCATCGGATGGAAGGTGGTAGGTACCGGGTGGGTCAATATTGACCCAAAAACTTGAGATATGGCCACTCGATTTCGATATTAAATACACTTGCAAAAGCTTCAGAATAGTAGTTTCGATCTGGTGTAGCGATCAGTAGTCGTGTGGGTGGGGAAAATCATACCTCAACAGCTTCTGAGGGTAGAGAAATTAAATAACAAATGAGCACAATATTCCACAGTGATAGTTGAGATGGATTCTCCCGATAAAATAAGACCCTCACAATGCACAGTAGAGAATATTTGAAAATGCTGAACTCTTCTCTTTCAGCGGTGTCTCATCATAGGCAAGCTCAAGTCACAATCTCACAGCTCTCTTGTGTTCATTTCCACGTCCTCCAAGTTTTATTTTAACTATTTATTCTTGAAAGGGAGCCACCGTGGCTCAGGAGGTAGCGCGCCGGCCTCTCACCGCTGGGTTCCGTCGTTCAAATTCCGGTCATTCCATGTGAGATTTGTGCTCGACAAAGCGGAGGCGGGACAAGTTTTTCTCCGGGTACTGCGGTTTTCCCTGTCATCATATATTCCAGCAACCCTCTCCAATTTCATTTCATCTGTCAGTCATTAATTATTGCCCCCGAGGAGTGCGACAGGCTTCTGCAGCCGGCACAATTCCTGTCCTAGATGGGGGCTTCAATCAGTACATCCCTTAGCCGGTCGAATGACTGGAAACAGGCTGTGGTTTTTCATTCTTGAAAGGCCCCAACGATCAAAGCTCACTTTAAGGGGCTGTATACGTAATATGCAAGTGATAAAATTGGAACAGTTTCAAGTTGGGCACGAAATCAGTTTCAATGGAATTTAACATAAAATATATTACAATAAAACAATGTAAAGAAATAACTATTCTAAAATGGAAACAAACTAAATTATATTGTGATTTAAAAAAATATTACACGTTTAGATTTGGTAAGTTACACAAGGTTTTAGATTAGGCTGGAACAGAAACAAGAATTTCCCTACAGTACCGGTCAAAAGTTTAGGACCACATTAAAAATCATGAAGTGCTACTAGACCTCCGTATTCTTTTCCCTGAGCTCTCGCATCTAATATGATATACATCGCCCGATTTAAGTGATTTACGCCAAGTTTTGTATAAGTTATACAATTTTAACTGTTGGAAAGTCACATCACAAAGTCAACATTTTGGGAAATATTATGTACTGTATCCTCTAATTGGTTTCAAGTATCACCACCAAGATTCTTGTAGAGACTTAGCAATAGTTAGGGGTCATTTTAGTATAAATATAAAAATTCCGAAAAAAAATGCGGCACCCATTTTTGTGCGTTTACTTTTTTTTTTAAACCAGCCCTAAAATAGTCATTTTTTTCCTTGTTCTGGTCATAGGTCTCAGTGTGATCTATCGGCATCAGAAATGTGTTCTTGGATGCCATCCGCAGAGTGCAAATGAAATTATCAGGGCAGATAAGTTTGACGCCGATAGCTCGCCCTGAGACCTTGGGCCTTACATGACAAAGGCAAAGATAAATCAACAATTTTGGTCCTGGTTCAAAAAAATTGAACACGCAAAAGAACTGGTGCCGCATATTTTCGGAATTTTTATATTTATACTAAAATGGCCCCCACTTATTCCTAAGTCTACAAAAATTTCTTGTTCGTGATACTTGCAACCAATTAGAGTATTCAATACATTATATTACCAAACTTTTTGATTTTTTGGTGTGACGTTCCAAGAGTTAAAAATTAACTTCTACAGTATTTGGATTAGCTCAATGAAATCAGGCGACATATATCCTATTAGATATGAGAGATCAGAAAGAAAATTAGAGAGGTCTAGTGGCACAATTTTACGTTCTAGATGACATTTCGTGATTTCTTTATGTGGTCCTAAACTTTTGACCGGTACTGTAATTTAAGTTTAAATGTATTTGTTAAAATACTTTATTTCATGAGGTTATTTAATGTATATTTTAGACAGACTTCATATTCTTTGTTACGTAAGTTACTGTTCTCAGGCAAATGGTGGGGCTGTACCTTAAGGCCACGGCAGCTTCTTTCCCACTCCTAGACCCCTTTCCTATCGCACAGTCACCTGTGTCGGTGCGTCGTAAAGCAAATTGTAAAACAAGTTCCTGTTCCGGATTGATTGTTAACATTTATGAAAATATAAACAGCGACACTGAACTTCATCTCCAGTTCCAAAGATGTATCCTAGTCTGTTCATAAGAAACTTGAGCTGGAGTTAAATATGGTGCTGCTAACACATTTCTAATAGCCCTATTCTATAGAACGTTCAGTGGTTTCAAATCTGTTTTATACCTGTGACCTCGAAAGATCATATACGCTATGTGAGAATGATAGAATAATACAAGGATCTCTGTCCATAAATTGGTAAGTCTCCTGTAAGTCAACTGACTCACCAATAATTGGAGCAATCCTATTAGAAAAAGTGGAAAAAAATTGTTTCCAAATTAAGTTATCGACCGTCAAGCTCAAGAAATGTATTTCCTTTACTTGCTGAATACACGTCATCACTCTTGTTACTTTTTTAGTTTGTCTGCCTCTCTTGACCTAACTAGTTCTTGTTACTTGAAAGTTAATGTACTTACACTCAAGTGGTGGCTCCTCCTCTCAGTCTTACGTAAAAGTCTTACAAGTTCAGGCTCGTGATTGGCTCGATTGCGAAGTATGTAGTCCTAAGGTTTTTTTTTTTTCAGTGTCCTAAATAAATATTATTAAGAGGCGACTGAAAGGGGCCCCGGTTTCACTTCCTGACGCTAACCCTATATGTATTCAATTTTGTGTGTATTAATTTTGGGAGCGTAGGTTGGCAACCTTGAGCGCTGGCATTGCCTCCACTTGTCAGGCTCTTCACTTTCATCTATCTTATCCGAACTCCCTTGATCAACTCTTGTTCTCTTCCAGACCCGACAGTATTAGGTTTGCGAATCCTAGGGAGATTTTAATTTCCATGCCCTTTTGTGGCCCTTGTCCTCCTTTAGCCGATACCTTCATTTTTCGAAGTGTCTGACCTCTAACATTTTTCCTCCTGATTATTGTTAGTAGAATATGGTTGCTCAGTTGTACTTCCTGTCTTAAAACAATAGTCACCACCACCACTGGATAATGACTGAAGAGTACGCGATATTGAGAGTTATCAGTATGATCCACATTTCAGAGTCTGACATGTGTCAACTGTTGCGCCAAGTCAAATGTTAGTCTTCATTGTTTGGTTATCGTGTTTGCCGTAGAGCTCTAATGTGTCATTATCACCTTCCAGTGAAAACTGATCACTTAGTTTCTATAATGCATTACGAACTAAACAGAGAATGCACATATAAAATAAGTCGTGATTTATTCTTTCTTACCCTTTCCCCAGTCATATGGGGTCGGTACTAATCTGGATTAGGTTCATTTTTACGATCGGCTGCCCTTCCTGACGCTAACCCTATATGGAGGGATGTATTCACATGTGTGTGTTTTTGTGATGGGTTATATATAAATGAAAAATGTGTGTTATGACTATCAAAAGATCTAATTCCCAAGCCATAGGAATAAACTAAACACAGTCGAAATCCTCGACGGTCCGGGAATCAAACCAGGGGCCTTCTGAACCAAAGGCCAGTACACTGACAATTCATCCACGGAGCTGGACAAAACTTCAATGCACCGGACGAGTTGGCCGTGCGGTTAGGGGCGCGCGACAGTGAGCTTGCATCCGGGAGATAGTGGGTTCGAATCCCACTGTTGGCAGCCCTGAATATGGTTTTCCGTGGTTTTCACACCAGTCAAATGCTAGGGCTGTACCTTAATTAAGGCCATGGCCGCTTCCTTTCAACTCCTAGGCTTTTCATATCCCATCGTCGCCGTAAGACATATCTGTGTCGGTGCGACGTAAAGCCACTAGCAAAAAAAAGTTTAATGCTGCGGTTTATATTTTCAAAAATATAACAATCAAATATGTAACAATGTTTTCATGCAGTATAATAAAGATATACTGTAAATCAGCATGTGATACCATTTCCGTAAAATTATTTCTTCAGGAAACAAGAGTTTCGTATCATTGATGTGCTTAAATGGTAACTGAAAGGGGCCAAAAACGCACAGTTCTGTACGAGATACATTCTGCAACTTAGCGGCTGCTGTGATTGTAACAGTCGCCCTACTTCACGCGTCGCTGGCACTGAAGAAAGCAGTGGTTGGGTCGATGAGGCTCTGTCTCTCCACTGACGAGTGCACCCTCTCCCTTTTCACATTTCCGTAACGAATGACAACTTTTTTCATTAACTCGGTCTGCACGACTGGTGTAGCCTACCTTAGCACTTATTCCGGTTAACTCAAGAATTATTTTGTTAAGAGGGTAGCTATCTTTCACTGCCCATTAATACTGAGCGAACCCCCTGTGGGTGGGGGACGCAGACGAAGAATACAC